>NC_069500.1:1067779907-1068462407 GCF_027579735.1 Bombina bombina
CTTAAGTTGGAACATCTCCGCGCTCTGCTTAAGGAGGTGTTATCCAATTTGGATGATTGTGATTATCTGGTCATTCCAGAACCACTATGTAAAATGGAAAAGTTCTTAGAGGCCCCGGGGCCCCCCGAAGCTTTTCCTATATCCAAGCGGGTGGCGTACATTGTTAGTAAAGAATGGGACAGGCCCGGTATACCTTTAGTACCTCCCCCCATATTTATAAAATTGTTTTCCTATAGTCGACCCCAGAAAGGACTGATGGCAGACAGTCCCCAAGGTCGAGGGGGCGGTTTCTACTCTACACAAGCGCGCCACTATACCCTTAGAAGATAGTTGTGCTTTCCAAGATCCTATGGATAAAAAATTAGAAGGTCTGCTAAAGATGTTTGTTCAGCAAGGTTCCCTTCTACAACCAATTGCATGCATTGTCCCTGTCACTGCAGCCGCGTGTTTCTAGTTTGATGAGCTAGGAAAGGCGATTATTAGTAATTCTTCTTCTTATGAGGAGATTATGGACAGAATTCGTGCTCTTAAATTGGCTAATTCTTTCACCCTAGACGCCACCTTGCAATTGGCTAGGTTAGCGGCGAAAAAATTCTGGGTTTGCTATTGTGGCGCAGAGCGCTTTGGTTAAAATCTTGGGCAGCGGATGCGTCTTCCAAGAACAAATTGCTTGACATTCCTTTCAAGGGGAAAACACTCTTTGGCCCTGACTTGAAAGAGATTATCTCTGATATCACTGGGGGCAAGGGCCACGCCCTTCCTCAGGATAGGTCTTTTCAAGACCAAAAATAAACCTAAGTTTCGTCCCTTTCGCAGAAACGGATCAGCCCCAAGGGCTACGTCCTCTAAGCAGGAAGGTAATACTTCTCAAGCCAATCCAGCCTGGAGACCTATGCAAGGCTGGAACAAAGGAAAGCAGGCCAGGAAACCTGCCACTGCTACCAAGACAGCATGAAATGCAGGGCCCCCGATCCGGGACCGGATCTGGTGGGGGGCAGACTCTCTCTCTTCGCTCAGGCTGGGGCAAGAGATGTTCTGGATCCTTGGGCGCTAGAAATAGTCTCCCAAGGTTATTCTCTGGAGTTCAAGGGGCTTCCTCCAAGGGGGAGGTTTCACAGGTCTCAGTTGTCTTCAGATAAGAAGACAGGCATTCTTACATTGGGTAGAAGACCTGCTAAAAATGGGAGTGATTCATCCTGTTCCATTAGGAGAACAAGGGATGGGGTTCTACTCCAATCTGTTCATAGTTCCCAAAAAAGAGGGAACGTTCAGACCAATCTTAGATCTCCAGATCTTGAACAAGTTTCTCAAGGTTCCATCGTTCAAGATGGAAACCATTCGAACACTTCTTCCTTCCATCCAGGAAGGTCAATTCATGACCAAGGTGGATTTCAAGGATGCGTATCTACATATTCCTATCCACAAGGAACATCATCGGTTCCTAAGGTTTGCATTCCTGGACAAGCATTTCCAGTTCGTGGCGTTTTCTTTCGGATTAGCCACTGCTCCTAGGATTTTCTCATAGGTACTAGGGTCCCTTCTGGCGGTGCTAAGACCAAGGGGCATTGCTGTAGTACCTTACTTGGACGACATTCTGATTCGAGCGTCGTCCCTTCCTCAAGTAAAGGCTCACACGGACATTGTCCTGGCCTTTCTCAGATCTCACGGATGGAAAGTGAACGTGGAAAAGAGTTCTCTATCTCCGTCAACGAGGGTTCCCTTCTTGGGAACTATAATAGACTCCTTAGAAATGAGGATTTTTCTGACAGAAGCCAGAAAAACAAAACTTCTAGACTCTTGTCGGATACTTCATTCCGTTCCTCTTCCTTCCATAGCGCAGTGCATGGAAGTGATAGGTTTGATGGTAGCGGCAATGGACATAGTTCCTTTTGTGCGCATTCATCTAAGACCATTACAACTGTTCATGCTCAGTCAGTGGAATGGGGACTATTCAGACTTGTCTCCGAAGATACAAGTAAATCAGAGGACCAGAGACTCATTCCGTTGGTGGCTGTCCCTGGACAACCTGTCACAAGGGATGACCTTCCGCAGACCAGAGTGGGTCATTGTCACGACCGACGCCAGTCTGATGGGCTGGGGCGCGGTCTGGGGATCCCTGAAAGCTCAGGGTCTTTGGTCTCGGGTAGAATCTCTTCTACCGATAAATATTCTGGAACTGAGAGCGATATTCAATGCTCTCAAAGCTTGGCCTCAGCTAGCGAGGGCCAAGTTCATACATCAACCATCAGGGGGGAACAAGGAGTTCCCTAGCGATGGAAGAAGTGACCAAAATCATTCTATGGGCGGAGTCTCACTCCTGCCACCTGTCTGCTATCCACATCCCAGGAGTGGAAAATTGGGAATCGGATTTTCTGAGTCGTCAGACATTGCATCCGGGGGAGTGGGAACTCCATCCGGAAATCTTTGCCCAAGTCACTCAACCGTGGGGCATTCCAGACATGGATCTGATGGCCTCTCGTCAGAACTTCAGAGTTCCTTACTACGGGTACAGATCCAGGGACCCCAAGGCGGCTCTAGTGGATGCACTAGTAGCACCTTGGACCTTCAAACTAGCTTATGTGTTCCCGCCGTTTCCTCTCATCCCCAGGCTGGTAGCCAGGATCAATCAGGAGAGGGCGTCGGTGATTTTGATAGCTCCTGCGTGGCCACGCAGGACTTGGTATGCAGATCTGGTGAATATGTCATCGGCTCCACCATGGAAGCTACCTTTGAGACGAGACCTTCTTGTTCTAGGTCCGTTCGACCCACTCCAGCTGACTGCTTGGAGATTGAACGCTTGATCTTATCAAAGCGAGGGTTCTCAGATTCTGTTATTAATACTCTTGTTCAGGCCGGAAAGCCTGTAACCAGAAAAATTACCACATAATTTGGTATATCTGTTGGTGTGAATCTGCAGGATTCCCTTGGGACAAGGTTAAGATTCCTAAGAGTCTATCCTTCCTTCGAGAAGGATTGGAAAAAGGATTATCTGCAAGTTCCTTGATGGGACAGATTTCTGCCTTGTCTGTGTTACTTCACAAAAAGCTGGCAGCTGTGCCAGATGTTCTAGCCTTTGTTCAGGCTCTGGTTAGAATCAAGCCTGTTTACAAAATTTTGACTCCTCCTTGGAGTCTCAACCTAGTTCTTTCAGTTCTTCAGGGGGTTCCGTTTGAACCCTTACATTCCGTTGATATTAAGTTATTATCTTGGAAAGTTTTGTTTTTGGTTGCAATTTCTTCTGCTAGAAGAGTTTCAGAATTATCTGCTCTGCAGTGTTCTTCTCCTTATCTGGTGTTCCATGCAGATAAGGTGGTTTTGCGTACTAAACCTGGTTTTCTTCCAAAAGTTGTTTCTAACAAAAACATTAACCAGGAGATAGTTGTGCCTTCTTTGTGTCCTAATCCAGTTTCAAAGAAGGAACGTTTGTTGCACAACTTGGCTGTAGTTCGTGCTCTCAAATTTTACTTAGCAGCTACTAAGGATTTCAGACAAACTTTGTCTTTGTTTGTTGTTTATTCTGGTAAACGGAGAGGTCAAAAAGCAACTTCTACCTCTCTCTCCTTCTGGATTAAAAGCATTATCCGATTGGCTTATGAGACTGCCGGACGGCAGCCTCCTGAAAGAATCACAGCTCGCTCCACTAGGGCTGTGGCTTCCACGTGGGCCTTCAAGAACGAGGCTTCTGTTGATCAGATATGTAAGGCAGCGACTTGGTCTTCACTGCACACTTTTTCTAAATTTTTCAAATTTGATACTTTTGCTTCTTCTGAGGCTATTTTTGGGAGAAAGGTTTTGCAAGCCGTGGTGCCTTCCATTTAGGTGACCTGATTTGCTCCCTCCCTTCATCCGTGTCCTAAAGCTTTGGTATTGGTTCCCACAAGTAAGGATGACGCCGTGGACCGGACACACCTATGTTGGAGAAAACAGAATTTATGTTTACCTGATAAATTACTTTCTCCAACGGTGTGTCCGGTCCACGGCCCGCCCTGGTTTTTTTAATCAGGTCTGATAATTTATTTTCTTTAACTACAGTCACCACGGTAACATATGGTTTCTCCTATGCAAATATTCCTCCTTAACGTCGGTCGAATGACTGGGGTAGGCGGAGCCTAGGAGGGATCATGTGACCAGCTTTGCTGGGCTCTTTGCCATTTCCTGTTGGGGAGGAGAATATCCCACAAGTAAGGATGACGCCGTGGACCGGACACACCGTTGGAGAAAGTAATTTATCAGGTAAACATAAATTCTGTTTTTTTGCAGTTTTGGAAAAATTGTATGCTTTTTTATTTTTTTAAGGCGCAGTACATTTTTTTGGAAAATTGTTCAAAGTGTTTAAAATACTGTTAGTCTTTTTTCAACATGTCTGAGGTTGAGGATACTAAGTGTTCTATGTGTTTAGAAGCCATTGTGGAACCCCCACTTACATTATGTACCTCTTGTACTGAAAGGGCCTTACAATGTAAGAAGCATATTTTAAGTAATAAAAGTATGCCTAAGGATGATTCTCAGTTTGAAGGGAATCAGGATATGCCATCTAATTCTCCCCAAATGTCACAACCTTTAACACCCACACAAGCAACGCCAAGTACTTCTAGTGCGTCTAATGCTTTTACTCTGCAGGATATGGCTGCAGTTATGTCAACTACTCTTACAGAGGTATTATCCAAATTACCAGTGTTACAGGGTAAACGCAGTAGGTCAGGTATTAATGTAAATACTGAATCCTCTGGTGCTTTATTAGCTTTTTCCGATGCTCCTTCACAATGTTCTGAGTTGGGGGTTAGGGAATTGCTGTCTGAGGGTGAGCTTTCAGACCCAGGAAATATATTACCTCAGACAGATTCGGACGTTATGTCATTTAAATTTAAGCTTGAACACCTACGTCTATTACTTAGGGAGGTTTTAGCGACTCTGGATGATTGTGAACCTATTATAATACCACCAGAGAAATTGTGTAAGATGGACAAATATTTAGAGGTACTTACTTACACTGATGTTTTTCCGGTTCCTAAGAGAATTTCGGAAATTGTTAAAAAGGAATGGGATAGACCAGGCATACCGTTCTCTCCTCCTCCTACTTTTAAGAAAATGTTCCCTATATCTGACTCCATTCGGGACTTGTGGCAAACGGTCCCTAAGGTAGAGGGAGCTATATCTATTTTGGCTAAGCGTAGAACTATACCTATTGAGGATAGTTGTGCTTTCAAAGATCCTATGGATAAAAAATTAGAAGGTCTTTTAAAGAAAGTATTTATTCATCAAGGTTTTCTTTTACAACCTACAGCTTGCATTGTTCCAGTAACTACTGCAGCAGCTTTTTGGTTCGAAGCTCTGGAAGAGTCTCTGAAAGTTGAGATTCCATTAGATGATATTCTGGATAGAATAAAGGCTCTTAAGCTAGCTAATTGCTAAATTAGCAGCAAAAAATGCAGGATTTGCCATTCTGGCGCGTAGAGTGTTATGGCTCAAATCTTGGTCTGCTGATGTGTCATCAAAATCTAAGCTTTTGGCTACTCCTTTTAAAGGTAAAACCCTATTCAGGCCTGAATTGAAGGAGATAATTTCTGACATTACTGGAGGTAACGGTCATACCCTACCTCAGGATAAGTCTGTTAAAATGAGGGGTAAACAGAATAATTTTCGTTCCTTTCGAAACTATAAAGGAGGACCCTCTGCTTCTTCTTCCTCCTCAAAGCAGGAAGGGAATTTTGCTCAATCTAAGTCAGTCTGGAGACCCAACCAGACTTGGAATAAAGGTAAACAATCCAAGAAGCCCACTGCTGCTTCTAAGACAGCGTGAAGGGATGGCCCTCGATCCGGGACCGGATCTGGTAGGGGGCAGACTTTCTCCCTTTGCTCAGGCTTGGGCAAGAGATGTTCAAGACTCCTGAGCACTAGAAATAGTGACCCACGGGTATCAACTAGAATTCAAGGATTTTCTCCCAAGGGGGAGATTTCATCTTTCACGATTATCTGTAGACCAGATAAAGATAGAGGCGTTCTTACGCTGTGTAAAAGACCTCTATACCATGGGAGTAATTTGTCCTATTCCAAAGCTGGGACAGGGGTTTTACTCAAATCTTTTTGTAGTTCCCAAAAAAGAAGGAACTTTCAGACCCATTTTAGATCTCAAGTGTCTAAACAAATTTCTCAGAGTCCCATTGTTCAAAATGGAGACTATTTGAACAATCTTACCTATGATTCAGGAGGGTCAATATATGACTACCATGGACTTGAAGGATGCATACCTCAATATCCCTATTCACAAGGATCATCATCGGTTCTTAAGGTTTGCCTTCCTGGACAAACACTATCAGTTCGTGGCTCTTCCTTTCGGTCTTGCCACGGCACCCAGAATTTTCACAAAAGTTCTAGGGTCTCTTTTAGCGGTTCTCAGACCGCGGAGCATAGCAGTAGCGCCTTATCTGGACGACATTTTGATTCAGGCGTCGAATTATCAATTGACAAAATCTCACACGGACATAGTATTGTCTTTCCTGAGATCTTACGGTTGGAAAGTGAACATAGAAAAGAGTTCATTAGTTCCACGGACAAGGGTTTCATTCTTGGGGACTCTTATAGACTCGGTAGACATGAAAATTTTTCTGACACAGGTCAGAAAGACAAAGATTCTGAATACTTGCCGAGCACTTCAGTCCATTCATCGGCCATCAGTGGCTCAGTGCATGGAAGTCATTGGATTAATGGTAGCGGCAATGGATATAATTCCGTTTGCCCGTTTTCACCTCAAACCACTGCAGCTGTGCATGCTCGGACAGTGGAATGGGGATTATGCGAATTTATCTCCTCAGATAAATCTGGATCGAGAGACCAGAGACTCTCTTCTTTGGTGGTTGTCGCTGGATCATCTGTCCCAGGGGACTTGTTTCCGCAGACCCTCGTGGGTGATGGTGACAACGGATGCCAGCCTTCTGGGCTGGGGGGCAGTCTGGACTCGGGTGGAGTCTCTATTTCCAATCAATATTCTGGAACTGAGAGCAATATTCAATGCGCTTCTGGCGTGGCCTCAGTTGACTTCGGCAAAATTCATCAGGTTCCAGTTGGACAACATCACGACTGTGGCATATATCAATCATCAGGGGGGAACAAAGAGTTCCT
Organism: Bombina bombina; assembly: GCF_027579735.1. Lineage (NCBI taxonomy): Eukaryota > Metazoa > Chordata > Amphibia > Anura > Bombinatoridae > Bombina > Bombina bombina. Next base: position 1,067,787,027 of record NC_069500.1, read on the forward strand.
TAGCGATGATAGAAGTATCCAAGATAATCCGATGGGCGGAGACCCACTCTTGTTATCTGTCAACAATCTACATCCCAGGAGTAGAAAATTGGGAAGCGGATTTTCTAAGTCGTCAGACTTTTCATCCGGGGGATTGGGAACTCCATCCGGAGGTATTTGCCTCACTGATTCTCAGATGGGGCAGACCAGAGTTGGATCTAATGGCGTTTCGACAGAATGCCAAGCTCCCGAGATACGGATCCAGGTCAAGAGATCCACAGGCTGAACTGATAGATGCCCTGGCAGTGCCTTGGAAGTTCAGCCTAGCTTATGTGTTTCCACCATTTCCTCTCCTTCCACGCGTGATTGATTCAAGCAAACAGGAGTGAGCTTCAGTAATCCTGATAGTGACACAGTGGAAACTTCCTTTAAGACAGGACCTTCTCATTCAAGGTCCTTTCCAATATCCAAATCTAATTTCTCTGCAGCTGACTGCGTGGAGATTGAACGCTTGATTTTATCGAAGCGAGGATTCTCTGATTCGGTCATTGATACTTTGATACAGGCTCAAAAGCCTGTCACTAGAAAAATCTATCATAAGATATGGCGTAAATATCTTTATTGGTGTGAATCCAAGGGTTACTCATGGAGTAAAACTAAGATTCCTAGGATTCTGTCTTTTCTCCAAGAAGAATTGGAGAAAGGGTTATCAGCAAGTTCTTTAAAGGGACAGATTTCTGTTTTGTCAATTTTGCTTCACAAACGTTTGGCAAATGTGCCGGATGTTCAGTCTTTTTGTCAGACTTTAACTAGAATTAAGCCTGTATTTAGACATATTACTCCTCCCTGGAGTTTGAATTTAGTTCTTAGAGTTCTTCAGGGGGTTCACTTTGAACCCATGCATTCCATAGATATTACATTGTTATCTTGGAAAGTTCTGTTTTTAGTTGCTATTTCTTCTGCTCGAAGAGTTTCTGAGCTTTCAGTGTTACAATGTGATTCGACTTATCTTATATTTCATTCTGATAAGGTGGTTTTACGTACCAAACCTGGATTTCTTCCTAAGGTTGTTTCAAATAAGAACATTAATCAAGAAATTGTTGTTCCTTCATTATGTCCTAATCCTTCTTCCAAGAAGGAGTGTCTGTTACATAATCTGGACGTGGTCCGTGCCTTGAAGTTTTACTTACAGGCAACCAAGGATTTCCGTCAATCATCTTCATTATTCATTGTTTATTCTGGAAAGCGTAGGGGTCAGAAAGCTACGGCTACCTCTCTTTCTTTTTGGCTGAGAAGTATCATCCGCCTGGCATATGAGACTGCTGGACAGCAGCCTCCTGAAAGAATTAGGGCTCATTCTACTAGGGCTGTGGTTTCCACATGGGCTTTTAAAAAGATGCTTCTGTTGAACAGATTTGTAAGGCTGCAACTTGATCGTCCCTTCATACTTTTTCCATATTTTACAAATTTGATACTTTTGCTTCTCCTGAGGCTATTTTTGGGAGAAAGGTTCTTCAAGCAGTGGTGCCTTCTGTTTAGGTTCCTGTCTTGTCCCTCCCTTTCATCCATGTCCTTTTGCTTTGGTATTGGTATCCCACAAGTAAGGATGAAATCCGTGGACTCGTCATATCTTTGTAAAAGAAAAGTAAATTTATGCTTACCTGATAAATTAATTTATTTTACGATATGACGAGTCCACGGCCCACCCTGTTCTTTTTAAGACTGATTTATTTTTCTCTTGTAAGGTGTATCCAGTCCACGGATCATCCATTACTTGTAGGATATTCTCCTTCCCAACAGGAAGTTGCAAGAGGATACCCACAGCAGAGCTGTTATATAGCTCCTCCCCTAACTGCCATATCCAGTCATTCTCTTGCAACTCTCAACAAAGATGGAGGTAGTAAGAGGAAAGTGGTGAAATATAGTTAGTTTTTGTCTTCAATCAAAAGTTTATTATTTTTAAATGGTACCGGAGTTGTACTATTTTATCTCAGGCAGCATTTAGAAGAAGAATCTGCCTGCGTTTTCTATGATCTTAGCAGAAGTAACTAAGATCCACTGCTGTTCTCACATATTTCTGAGGAGTGAGGTAACTTCAGAGGGAGAATGGTGTGCAGGTTATCCTGCAATAAGGTATGTGCAGTTTTAAGTTTTTCTAGGGATGGAATTGCTAGAAAATGCTGCTGATACCGGATTAATGTAAGTTAAGCCTAAATACAGTGATTTAATAGCGACTAGTATCAGGCTTCCTATTAGAGATATATACTCTTATAAATGTGCACAATAAAACGTTTGCTGGCATGTTTAATCGTTTTTATATATGCTTTGGTGATAAAACTTATTGGGGCCTAGTTTTTTCCACATGGCTGGCTTGATTTCTCCAACATAGGTGTGTCCGGTCCACGGCGTCATCCTTACTTGTGGGATATTCTCTTCCCCAACAGGAAATGGCAAAGAGCCCAGCAAAGCTGGTCACATGATCCCTCCTAGGCTCCGCCTACCCCAGTCATTCTCTTTGCCGTTGTACAGGCAACATCTCCACGGAGATGGCTTAGAGTTTTTTAGTGTTTAACTGTAGTTTTTATTATTCAATCAAGAGTTTGTTATTTTAAAATAGTGCTGGTATGTACTATTTACTCAGAAACAGAAAAGAGATGAAGATTTCTGTTTGTATGAGGAAAATGATTTTAGCAACCGTCACTAAAATCCATGGCTGTTCCACACAGGACTGTTGAGAGCAATTAACTTCAGTTGGGGGAACAGTGAGCAGTCTCTTGCTGCTTGAGGTATGACACATTCTAACAAGACGATGTAATGCTGGAAGCTGTCATTTTCCCTATGGGATCCGGTAAGCCATGTTTATAAAGATCGTAAATAAGGGCTTCACAAGGGCTTATTAAGACTGTAGACTTTTTCTGGGCTAAATCGATTCATTATTAACACATATTTAGCCTTGAGGAATCATTTTATCTGGGTATTTTGATATAATAATATCGGCAGGCACTGTTTTAGACTCCTTATTATTTAGGGGCTTTCCCAAATCATAGGCAGAGCCTCATTTTCGCGCCGGTGTTGCGCACTTGTTTTTGAGAGGCATGACATGCAGTCGCATGTGAGAGGAGCTCTGATACTTAGAAAAGACTTTCTGAAGGCGTCATTTGGTATCGTATTCCACTTTGGGCTTGGTTGGGTCTCAGCAAAGCAGATACCAGGGACTGTAAAGGGGTTAAAGTTAAAAACTGCTCCGGTTCCGTTATTTTAAGGGTTAAAGCTTCCAAATTTGGTGTGCAATACTTTTAAGGCTTTAAGACACTGTGGTGAAAATTTGGTGAATTTTGAACAATTCCTTCATGTTTTTTCGCAATTGCAGTAATAAAGTGTGTTCAGTTTAAAATTTAAAGTGACAGTAACGGTTTTATTTTAAAACGTTTTTTGTACTTTGTTATCAAGTTTATGCCTGTTTAACATGTCTGAACTACCAGATAGACTGTGTTCTGAATGTGGGGAAGCCAGAATTCCTATTCATTTAAATAAATGTGATTTATGTGACAATGACAATGATGCCCAAGATGATTCCTCAAGTGAGGGGAGTAAGCATGGTACTGCATCATTCCCTCCTTCGTCTACACGAGTCTTGCCCACTCAGGAGGCCCCTAGTACATCTAGCGCGCCAATACTCCTTACTATGCAACAATTAACGGCTGTAATGGATAATTCTGTCAAAAACATTTTAGCCAAAATGAACACTTACCAGCGTAAGCGTGACTGCTCTGTTTTAGATACTGAAGAGCATGACGACGCTGATAATAATGGTTCTGAAGGGCCCCTAACCCAGTCTGATGGGGCCAGGGAGGTTTTGTCTGAGGGAGAAATTACTGATTCAGGGAACATTTCTCAACAAGCTGAACCTGATGTGATTACGTTTAAATTTAAGTTGGAACATCTCCGCATTCTGCTCAAGGAGGTATTATCCACTCTGGATGATTGTGACAAGTTGGTCATCCCAGAGAAACTATGTAAAATGGACAAGTTCCTAGAGGTCCCGGGACTCCCAGAAGCTTTTCCTATACCCAAGCGGGTGGCGGACATTGTTAATAAAGAATGGGAAAGGCCCGGTATTCCTTTCGTCCCTCCCCCCATATTTAAAAAATTGTTTCCTATGGTCGACCCCAGAAAGGACTTATGGCAGACAGTCCCCAAGGTCGAGGGAGCGGTTTCCACTTTAAACAAACGCACCACTATACCCATAGAGGATAGTTGTGCTTTTAAAGATCCTATGGATAAAAAATTAGAAGGTTTACTTAAAAAGATGTTTGTTCAGCAGGGTTACCTTCTACAACCTATTTCATGCATTGTCCCTGTAGCTACAGCCGCATGTTTCTGGTTCGATGAGCTGATAAAGGCGGTCGATAGTGATTCTCCCCCTTATGAGGAGATTATGGACAGAATCAATGCTCTCAAATTGGCTAATTCTTTCACCCTAGACGCCACTTTGCAATTGGCTAGGTTAGCGGCTAAGAATTCAGGGTTTGCTATTGTGGCGCGCAGAGCGCTTTGGTTGAAATCTTGGTCAGCTGATGCGTCTTCCAAGAACAAGCTACTTAACATTCCTTTCAAGGGGAAAACGCTGTTTGGCCCTGACTTGAAAGAGATTATCTCTGATATCACTGGGGGTAAGGGCCACGCCCTTCCTCAGGATCGGCCTTTCAAGGCAAAAAATAAACCTAATTTTCGTCCCTTTCGTAGAAACGGACCAGCCCAAAGTGCTACGTCCTCTAAGCAAGAGGGTAATACTTCTCAAGCCAAGCCAGCTTGGAGACCAATGCAAGGCTGGAACAAGGGAAAGCAGGCCAAGAAACCTGCCACTGCTACCAAGACAGCATGAAATGTTGGCCCCCGATCCGGGACCGGATCTGGTGGGGGGCAGACTCTCTCTCTTCGCTCAGGCTTGGGCAAGAGATGTTCTGGATCCTTGGGCGCTAGAAATAGTCTCCCAAGGTTATCTTCTGGAATTCAAGGGGCTTCCCCCAAGGGGGAGGTTCCACAGGTCTCAGTTGTCTTCAGACCACATAAAAAGACAGGCATTCTTACATTGTGTAGAAGACCTGTTAAAAATGGGAGTGATTCATCCTGTTCCATTAAGAGAACAAGGGATGGGGTTCTACTCCAATCTGTTCATAGTTCCCAAAAAAGAGGGAACGTTCAGACCAATCTTAGATCTCAAGATCTTAAACAAGTTTCTCAAGGTTCCATCGTTCAAGATGGAAACCATTCGAACTATTCTTCCTTCCATCCAGGAAGGTCAATTCATGACCACGGTGGATTTAAAGGATGCGTATCTACATATTCCTATCCACAAGGAACATCATCGGTTCCTAAGGTTCGCATTCCTGGACAAGCATTACCAGTTCGTGGCGCTTCCTTTCGGATTAGCCACTGCTCCAAGGATTTTCACAAAGGTACTAGGGTCCCTTCTAGCTGTGCTAAGACCAAGGGGCATTGCTGTAGTACCTTACTTGGACGACATTCTGATTCAAGCGTCGTCCCTTCCTCAAGCAAAGGCTCACACGGACATTGTCCTGGCCTTTCTCAGATCTCACGGATGGAAAGTGAACGTGGAAAAGAGTTCTCTATCTCCGTCAACAAGGGTTCCCTTCTTGGGAACAATAATAGACTCCTTAGAAATGAGGATTTTTCTGACAGAGGCCAGAAAAACAAAACTTCTAGACTCTTGTCGGATACTTCATTCCGTTCCTCTTCCTTCCATAGCGCAGTGCATGGAAGTGATCGGTTTGATGGTAGCGGCAATGGACATAGTTCCTTTTGCGCGCATTCATCTAAGACCATTACAACTGTGCATGCTCAGTCAGTGGAATGGGGACTATACAGACTTGTCTCCGAAGATACAAGTAAATCAGAGGACCAGAGACTCACTCCGTTGGTGGCTGTCCCTGGACAACCTGTCACAAGGGATGACATTCCGCAGACCGGAGTGGGTCATCGTCACGACCGACGCCAGTCTGATGGGCTGGGGCGCGGTCTGGGGATCCCTGAAAGCTCAGGGTCTTTGGTCTCGGGAAGAATCTCTTCTACCGATAAATATTCTGGAACTGAGAGCGATATTCAATGCTCTCAAGGCTTGGCCTCAGCTAGCGAGGGCCAAGTTCATACGGTTTCAATCAGACAACATGACAACTGTTGCGTACATCAACCATCAGGGGGGAACAAGGAGTTCCCTAGCGATGGAAGAAGTGACCAAAATCATTCTATGGGCGGAGTCTCACTCCTGCCACCTGTCTGCTATCCACATCCCAGGAGTGGAAAATTGGGAAGCGGATTTTCTGAGTCGTCAGACATTGCATCCGGGGGAGTGGGAACTCCATCCGGAAATCTTTGCCCAAGTCACTCAGCTGTGGGGCATTCCAGACATGGATCTGATGGCCTCTCGTCAGAACTTCAAAGTTCCTTGCTACGGGTCCAGATCCAGGGATCCCAAGGCGGCTCTAGTGGATGCACTAGTAGCACCTTGGACCTTCAAACTAGCTTATGTGTTCCCGCCGTTTCCTCTCATCCCCAGGCTGGTAGCCAGGATCAATCAGGAGAGGGCGTCGGTGATCTTGATAGCTCCTGCGTGGCCACGCAGGACTTGGTATGCAGATCTGGTGAATATGTCATCGGCTCCACCTCGGAAGCTACCTTTGAGACGAGACCTTCTTGTTCAGGGTCCGTTCGAACATCCGAATCTGGTTTCACTCCAGCTGACTGCTTGGAGATTGAACGCTTGATCTTATCGAAGCGAGGGTTCTCAGATTCTGTTATCGATACTCTTGTTCAGGCCAGAAAGCCTGTAACTAGAAAGATTTACCACAAAATTTGGAAAAAATATATCTGTTGGTGTGAATCTAAAGGATTCCCTTGGGACAAGGTTAAGATTCCTAAGATTCTATCCTTCCTTCAAGAAGGATTGGAAAAAGGATTATCTGCTAGTTCCCTGAAGGGACAGATTTCTGCCTTGTCTGTGTTACTTCACAAAAAGCTGGCAGCTGTGCCAGATGTTCAAGCCTTTGTTCAGGCTCTGGTTAGAATTAAGCCTGTTTACAAACCTTTGACTCCTCCTTGGAGTCTCAACTTAGTTCTTTCAGTTCTTCAGGGGGTTCCGTTTGAACCCCTACATTCCGTTGATATTAAGTTATTATCTTGGAAAGTTTTGTTTTTAGTTGCGATTTCTTCTGCTAGAAGAGTTTCAGAATTATCTGCTCTGCAGTGTTCTCCTCCTTATCTGGTGTTCCATGCAGATAAGGTGGTTTTACGCACTAAACCTGGTTTTCTTCCAAAAGTTGTTTCTAACAAAAACATTAACCAGGAGATTATCGTACCTTCTCTGTGTCCGAAACCAGTGTCAAAGAAGGAACGTTTGTTGCACAATCTGGATGTTGTTCGCGCTCTAAAATTCTATTTAGATGCTACAAAGGATTTTAGACAAACATCTTCCTTGTTTGTTGTTTATTCCGGTAAACGGAGAGGTCAAAAAGCAACTTCTACCTCTCTCTCTTTTTGGATTAAAAGCATCATCAGATTGGCTTACGAGACTGCCGGACGGCAGCCTCCCGAAAGAATCACGGCTCATTCCACTAGGGCTGTGGCTTCCACATGGGCCTTCAAGAACGAGGCTTCTGTTGATCAGATATGTAGGGCAGCGACTTGGTCTTCACTGCACACTTTTACCAAATTTTACAAGTTTGATACTTTTGCTTCTTCTGAGGCTATTTTTGGGAGAAAGGTTTTGCAAGCCGTGGTGCCTTCCATTTAGGTGACCTGATTTGCTCCCTCCCTTCATCCGTGTCCTAAAGCTTTGGTATTGGTTCCCACAAGTAAGGATGACGCCGTGGACCGGACACACCTATGTTGGAGAAAACAGAATTTATGTTTACCTGATAAATTACTTTCTCCAACGGTGTGTCCGGTCCACGGCCCGCCCTGGTTTTTTTAATCAGGTCTGATAATTTATTTTCTTTAACTACAGTCACCACGGTACCATATGGTTTCTCCTATGCAAATATTCCTCCTTAACGTCGGTCGAATGACTGGGGTAGGCGGAGCCTAGGAGGGATCATGTGACCAGCTTTGCTGGGCTCTTTGCCATTTCCTGTTGGGGAAGAGAATATCCCACAAGTAAGGATGACGCCGTGGACCGGACACACCGTTGGAGAAAGTAATTTATCAGGTAAACATAAATTCTGTTTTTTGCCTAGAAACAGTTTCCTGAGGCTTTCCACTGTTGTAGTATGAGTGGGAGGGGCCTATTTTAGCGCTTTTTTGCGCAGTTAAAATTACAGACAGAGAGATTCAGCTTCCCTCAGCAGTCCCCAGCATGCTATAGGACATCTCTGAAGGGCTCTAAATGCTTCAAAAGTCATATATTGAGGAAGGTAGGGCCACAGTTGAGCTGTGGCAGTTGTTGTGACTGTTTAAAAAACGTTTAATTCGTTTTTTTTTATAAGGTTTTTTGCATTAAGGGGTTAATCATCCATTTGCAAGTGGGTGCAATGCTCTGCTAACCTATTACATACACTGTAAAAATTTTGTTGGATTTACTGCCTTTTTTCACTGTTTTTCAGACCAATCTTAGATCTAAAGATCTTAAACAAATTCCTCAGAGTTCCATCATTCAAAATGGAAACTATTCGGACCATCCTACCTATGATCCAGGAGGGTCAATATATGACTACGGTGGATCTAAAGGATGCTTACCTTCACATTCCGATACACAAAGATCATCATCGGTTCCTAAGGTTTGCCTTTCTGGACAGGCATTACCAGTTTGTGGCTCTTCCCTTCGGGTTAGCTACAGCCCCAAGAATTTTTACAAAGGTTCTGGGGTCGCTTCTGGCGGTTCTAAGGCCGCGGGGCATAGCAGTGGCCCCTTATCTAGACGACATCCTGATACAGGCGTCAAATTTCCAAATTGCCAAGTCCCATACGGACATAGTTCTGGCATTTCTGAGGTCGCATGGGTGGAAAGTGAACGAGGAGAAGAGTTCTCTGTCCCCACTCACAAGAGTCTCCTTCCTAGGGACTCTGACAGATTACCTGACGGAGTCCAGGTTATCAAAACTTCTAAATTCTTGCCGTGTTCTCCACTCTATTCCGCGCCCTTCGGTGGCTCAGTGCATGAAGGTAATCGGCTTAATGGTAGCGGCAATGGACATAGTTCCGTTTGCGCGCCTACATCTCAGACCGCTGCAATTATGCATGCTCAGTCAGTGGAATGGGGATTACACAGATTTGTCCCCTTTACTAAATCTGGATCAAGAGACCAGAGATTCTCTTCTCTGGTGGATATCTCGGGTCCATCTGTCCAAAGGTATGACCTTTCACAGGCCAGATTGGACAATTGTAACGACAGATGCCAGCCTTCTAGGTTGGGATGCAGTCTGGAACTCCCTGAAGGCTCAGGGATCGTGGACTCAGGAGGAGAAACTCCTCCCAATAAATATTCTGGAATTGAGGGCAATATTCAATGCTCTTCAGGCTTGGCCTCAGTTAACAACCCTGAGGTTCATCAGATTTCAGTCGGACAACATCACGACTGTGGCTTACATCAACCATCAAGGGGGAACAAGGAGTTCCTTAGCGATGTTAAAAGTCTCCAAAATAATTCGCTGGGCAGAGAAACACTCTTACCACCTATCAGCGATCCATATCCCAGGTGTAGAGAACTGGGAGGCGGATTTTCTAAGTCGTCAGACTTTTCATCCGGGGGAGTGGGAACTCCATCCGGAGGTGTTTGCTCAATTGATTCATTGTTGGGGCAGAACTGGATCTCATGGCATCTCGCCAGAACGCCAAGCTTCCTTATTACGAATCCAGGTCCAGGGACCCGGAAGCGACGCTGATAGATGCTCTAGCAGCGCCTTGGTCTTTCAACCTGGCTTACGTGTTTCCACCGTTTACTCTGCTCCCTCGACTAATTGCAAAAATCAAGCAGGAGAGAGCATCAGTGATTTTGATAGCGCCTGCGTGGCCACGCAGGACCTGGTATGCAGACCTAGTGGACATGTCATCCTTTCCACCTTGGACTCTGCCTTTGAGACGAGACCTTCTACTTCAAGGTCCTTTCAATCATCCAAATCTAATTTCTCTGAGACTAACTGCATGGAGATTGAACGCTTGATTTTATCAAAGCGTGGCTTCTCCGAGTCTGTCATTGATACCTTAATACAGGCACGAAAGCCTGTTACCAGGAAAATCTACCATAAGATATGGCGTAAATATCTTTATTGGTGTGAATCCAAGAATTACTCATGGAGTAAGGTTAGGATTCCCAGGATATTATCTTTTCTCCAAGAGGGCTTGGAGAAAGGATTATCAGCTAGTTCTTTGAAGGGACAGATCTCTGCACTGTCTATTCTTTTGCACAAGCGTCTGGCGGATGTTTCAGGCGTTGGTTAGAATCAAGCCTGTGTTTAAACTTGTTGCTCCCCCATGGAGCTTAAATTTGGTTCTTAAAGTTCTTTAAGGGGTTCCGTTTGAAACTCTTCATTCCATAGATATCAAGCTTTTATCTTGGAAAGTTCTTTTTTTGATGGCTATTTCCTCGGCTCGTAGAGTCTCAGAGTTATCTGCTTTACAATGTGATTCTCCTTATCTGATCTTCCATGCAGATAAGGTAGTTCTGCGTACAAAAAACCTGTGTTTTTGCCTAATGTGGTATCTACTAAAAATATCAATCAAGAGATTGTTGTTCCATCATTGTGTCCTAATCCTTCTTCAAAGAAGGAACGTCTTTTACACAATCTGGACGTGGTTCGTGCTTTAAAGTTTTACTTACAAGCTACTAAAGATTTTCGTCAAACATCTGCTTTGTTTGTTGTTTACTCTGGACAGAGAAGAGGTCAAAAGGCTTCGGCAACCTCTCTTTCTTTTTGGCTAAGAAGCATAATCCGCTTAGCCTATGAGACTGCTGGACAGCAGCCTCCTGAAAGGATTACAGCTCATTCTACTAGAGCTGTGGCTTCCACTTAGGCCTTTAAAAATGAGGCTTCTGTTGAACAGATTTGTAAGGCGGCGACTTGATCTTCGCTTCATACTACAAATTTGATACTTTTGCTTCGTCGGAGGCTATTTTTGGGAGAAAGATTTTACAGGCAGTGGTACCTTCCGTTTAAGTACCTGCCTTGTCCCTCCCTTCATCCGTGTACTTTAGCTTTGGTATTGGTATCCCACAAGTAATGGATGAACCGTGGACTGGATACACCTTACCAGAGAAAACACAATTTATGCTTACCTGATAAATTTATTTCTCTTGTGGTGTATACAGTCCACGGCCCGCCCTGTCATTTTAAGGCAGGTCAAAATTTTAGATTAAACTACAGTCACCACTGCACCCTATGGTTTCTCCTTTCTCGGCTTGTTTCGGTCGAATGACTGGATATGGCAGTTAGGGGAGGAGCTATATAACAGCTCTGCTGTGGATATCCTCTTGCAACTTACTGTTGGGAAGGAGAATATCCACAAGTAATGGATGATCCGTGGACTGGATACACCACAAGAGAAATAAATTTATCAGGTAAGCATAAATCGTGTTTTTGTAAACTTTAGTCACCTCTGCACCTTTTAGCCTTTCCTTTTCTCTTCCTATGCCTTCGGCCGAATGACTGAGGGTGGAGGGAAGGGGAGGGGCTATATATACAGCTCTGCTGTGGTGCTCTTTGCCACTTCCTGTTAGCAGGTGGTTAATATCCCACAAGTAAGGATGAAATCCGTGGACTCGTCATATCGTAAAAGAAATTAATTTATCAGGTAAGCATAAATTTACTTTTTTATACTGTTTATATTTTGCATTTCATTTTTCCTTTTTTATTTCAAGCAAACTATTTTCTCATATAATATAATTATTATAATAATATAATATAATTATATATATATATATATATATATATATATATATGTATACAGTGTGTATATATATATATATATATTTTTTTTTATTTTTTTTTATTATTATTATTTATTGAGGATTACAATAAAAATGATACAGACATTGTCATACAATACATTTAGGGGTCGATTTATCAAAGGCTTTCTCCAGCCTTTGAGCCCCTACGGCTGCAGGTTCTCACATGAGAACCTGCACACCGTATTTAACAAGCAGCGTTCAGCAGACCCCTGCTTTGCTAACCTCTTCACCACCTCTTGTTTGGCGAAATTCAATCTCCCCGGTCTTTTGCGGACGGGGAGATTGACAACCCCTGTCCGTGCTAGATTGGCTGTGCGCAGGCAGGGGGCGGGATTGCACGCGAGGCAAAAATAGCGCTCGCGTGCAATGCTGAAGACCGCCAGAGGCGAGCTGCGGCGGACAGGGATGCGTATATGCGCACTTGTCCTCAGCTTGATAAATCGCCCCCTTAGGAATATACAAACTTCAATATATGTCATAAACAGTTAAGTCATGAAAATTCAGAAAGCAAATAATGTAGGTTTGTAGAGAAATACTAACTAAAAAGAATATTAAAGGGACACTGAACCCACATTTTTTCTTTTGTGATTCAGATAGAGCATGCAATTTTAAGCACCTTTCTAATTTATACCTATTATCAAATTTTCTTCATTCTCTTGCTTTCTTTATTTGAAAAAGAAGGCATCTAAGCTATTTTTTTTTGGTTTAGAGCCATGGAAAGCACTTGTTTATTGGTGGGTGAATTTATCCACCAATCGACAAGATGGGCCGACATCTAAACTTACATTCTTGCATTTCAATGAAGGCAATTTGATAATAGTAGTCAATTAGAAAGTTGCTTAAAATTGCATGCTTTATCTGAATCACAAAAGAAAAAATTTGGGTTCAGTGTCCCTTTAACAATCCTCTATTTTTAACCTCCTGAGGTATATTAAGGCTACTCTTAGACCTCTATACATAGCTATACCAAAAATTAGCAGGAGGATTTTATATATAACAAAGGTCTCTTATGGACCTCTCAATAAACTATTCAGATGAACTACAAGGCTGCACATAAACTTAACCATATTTAACTAAGCTTGCAGTATAACAGAATAACTAGCAAAAGGTTTTAATGTTACTGCATTTTAAAGCAACTATAACAAAAATTTACAAGGCACAGTGCGTATCTGTAAAGGCCCCTTTTGAACCACTAAGATTTGCAGCCTGTTCTCAGGGTAGAAGTATAATAAGGGAGAATAACTAATGCTTTATGGCTTAACTTACTTTAAAGAACAAAACAAAAACAGGCATTATAGGTTTCTATATATATATTTATTCTATACTGAAAGTGTCCCTCATGGAAACAATATGGCAAATGTATAGGGAAAGCGGCTTAATTACAAGTTATACATATATTGGGGATAGAAAGGGATCTCTTTTCAGAACAAAATGGCTTCTTCCGGCAAAATTCAGTATTTAGTATGACCACCCTTGGCACTAAGCACATCTGGAACTCTTTTGGGGAGACTGTCCTGAACTTTTCTGAAGTAATCTTCTGGTATATTATACCAGGCTTCTTTCATCACTTCCCACAGTTCATCTTTAGATTTAGGTTGTCTTTTATTTCTTTCTCTGTTCAGGTAATCCCATACTTGTTGCTCTATAATATTCAGGTCTGGACTCGTTATCATGTTATGCTAAAAAATAAAACCATTCCCAATCAGGCACTTTCCAGAAGGAATGGCATGATGAATTAAAACCTGTCTGTACTTTTTAGCATTCATGATCCCATCAATTCGGACAATATCGCTAGCACCTCTGGCAAACATGCTGCCCCAATCTAGGACAGACCCTCCCAACATGTTTCACTGAAGGCCACAAGCACTCATTCTTCAATCTTCCTCCAACTCTTCTTCTCACATATTGTCGACGATTGGGCCCATAACTTTCAAACTTGGATTGGTCTCTCCATAATACTTTTTTCCACTGATCTTGGTTCCATCATCTTTGTGAGCTTTAGCATATCTTAGCCTTTTCACTCTGTTCCCCTTCCACAAAAGGTGTTTCTTGACTGCTACCCTTCCACAAAGACCATTCCTGAACAAGCTTCAACAGACTGTAGAAGGGTCAACTTGGCATCTTGATGAAGCTGCCAGATACTGAGCCAGGTCCTTGCTGGTCTTCTTCCGGTCTCTCAAAGGAGAAACTCAGAAACTTCTCATCAGATTTTGAAAGTTTTCTTGGCCTTCCAGGTTTTGGTCCTTGACCTCTCCTGATTCTTTAAATTTCTTTATAACAGCTTGAATACCACATCTTGACTTTCAAGTTTGTTTGCTAATTTCCCTTTGAGTGTGGCCTTGCTGAAGCAAAAGTTTGATTTTATGTCTATCAAATTCTGTGATCTTTGACATTTTGACATTTTGAATGAAATGATGTGATTGAAAGTTGGTCTTATTAGCAAGCTTCCAATGAGTTAAACTCATAACATATGTGTATGTAATGCTCAACCATGTCTTGCACAAACCTGGTGTAATAGATCTTTTTCACAGCAGTAATTTTGATATGAAATAGTAGGACAAATGTGTTATCAATAACATTAATTAGGGTTCCATTCCATTTAGGTTTACGAGAGCCAGGTACCTGCTATTGCTTAAGTGTAATGGGAGGTCACACTAAATACTTGCCACTTTAGCCTATAGAAGCTATTTTTTTTTCAGGTTTTTTAATACTGCATGCAAATATCCTGTATTTTCTGGTTGTATGCTAGAGACTGAGAAATTATATATGGCCATTATACCATTGCTAAAACAACAAATCTATTGGTGGCCCAAGGCTTTTGTACAGTATATGTGTGTGTGATATGTGTGTATATCTGTATATGTGTGTGTGTATACAGTATATATATATATATATATATATATATATATATATAAGTGCACATAACTTTGTGGGAGATGAGCAATGAGAGTACACAGTAGGCAACATATAGGATTTGGAAACACAATATAAAAGCATGTTGTAGTATCCTCATGAGTCCTGGGGTCAAGCCCAAAATACATCTGTAAGGCAAAATAGAAAAGATGCCAAGATATTAATTAAGGGAGCTTCTGAAAAGGGTTACAACTGAGTATACCACTAGAGGGGCCATATTATAGTCATATTATGACAAGACAGGTATAGGGGTATAAAAAGAATCTTATAAAAACTTATATAAAGCCACCTCAATATTATATAACTCCTTTACTTTTTCTTTTTTTTTTACTGAATGAGAAGGCAAGGGAGGTCTAAGCTTATTCTTAAGCATTCTGACTTCTTGGTTTCAATAAAATATATAATTAAATATCAGGTTAAACGTATACAAGGTGATAAACTAGTAAAGCTTAAACCAGATCGCTGGAAAGGTCATATCCTATGAGCATTAAGGTGACTACGGCTGCACAGAACCTGCTAAACAAGTCACCCCACAGTAACCTGCCAGGTCAAAGAAGCGTCCTGAAGAAGGTTTTCTGGTATAAATAGAAGCAAGGTAAAGACTGAGGCTAACCCAACCTTGCTCGCCAGTTCAGTTATACTGCACCTGGCATACTATCTCAATTTGCCAGGGTACAACAAGGTTGCGAGTCCAATTGACAATCCGGGGAGCCGTCCGCCCTCCCCAGTGATTCAAATGGATGATGATCCCTTGGTCTCATGAGGAGCATATAGGGCAATATTTTGTCCTGGAGCAAGTTACCACTATAGTTCCATGTTATTTGTATGGGTTCCACATAAGAGAGCATGAAAGTTTGTAGAGATGGCATACTGTACTAGTTCATTAGTACAGTTGTGTGCATAACTAGAAGTCTTGTCAATAAGCATAGGCTCAAAGGTAGGTGCCAACACTTAATCCAAATAATGTAGACTCGGTTTAGTATATGGCATCAACTCTCTGTAGCGAGTCTTCAGTTGCTGGATGGGCTGTAGCAGATAGGAAGTCACAGGAATTATCAAAAGGGACTTCCAACTTGTCCAGAAATAGGTTGCCCCTCTTAGTTAAATCTTTTATTATCCTGCAGTAAAACGGTATAGTGCGATCCATTCTTGTCAAGGGACGGCTCAATGTCTTCATACATCTGTTTGCACTGGAAAGATATTAGTCAGAAGTATCTTCTTAAACACAGTTATACGTGCTTCCTCCAATTTTGAAAAGTGGGCATCTAGCAGCCACAGAATTTCCTCATCATATTTGCCATTTTGAATATCTCTAAAGTGAGGTATCCCACCGTAACTATGCAAGCAGTTACTTTGTGTACAAAGAAATCAGATGTGTAGCGCAGGATTATTCTTCTATTTCAATACGAGTCAAATTGCTCGATAACTCACTAACCTGGGGAGGGGGGTTGTATGGTTTTACTGAACAACATAGGCTAAGGATGCAGTCTTGAAACACCCTAACGAACTCCTCTAGGACTACTTGTAAATATATAAAATATGACTTAGCAGATGACAAATAAAACTCATAATCTCTGTATTAGGGCCAGGGACTTCTCTAAGATGCATCCTGCTGGATCAACTCTTTGCTCAACCCCCCTATTTCTTTCATGTAATTAGCAAGAGTCCATGAGCTAGTGACGTATGGGATATACATTCCTACCAGGAGGGGCAAAGTTTCCCAAACCTCAAAATGCCTATAAATACACCCCTCACCACACCCACAAATCAGTTTTTACAAACTTTGCCTCCCGTGGAGGTGGTGAAGTAAGTTTGTGCTAGATTCTTCGTTGATATGCGCTTCGCAGCAGGCTGGATCCCGGTTTTCCTCTCAGTGTGCAGTGAATGTCAGAGGGATGTGAAGAGAGTATTGCCTATTTGAATTCAATGATCTCCTTCTACGGGATCTATTTCATAGGTTCTCTGTTATCGGTCGTAAAGATTCATCTCTTACCTCCCTTTTCAGATCGACGATATACTCTTATATATACCATAACCTCTACTGATTCTCGTTTCAGTACTGGTTTGGCTTTCTACTACATGTAGATGAGTGTCCTGGGGTAAGTAAGTCTTATTTTTTGTGACACTCTAAGCTATGGTTGGGCACTTTTATATAAAGTTCTAAATATATGTGTTTAAACATTTATTTGCCTTGATTCAGGATGTTCAATATTCCTTATTTCAGACAGTCAGTTTCATTATTTGGGATAATGCATATGAATAATAAATTTTTCTTACCTTAAAATTTGACTTTTTTCCTGTGGGCTGTTAGGCTCGCGGGGGCTGAAAATGCTTCATTTTATTGCGTCATTCTTGGCGCTGACTTTTTTGGCGCAAAAAAATTTCTTTGTCATTTCCGGCGTCATACTTGTCGCTGGAAGTTGTTTGTGTTTGCGTCATTTTTTTGACGTTTTTGCGCCAAAGATGTTGGCGTCGCCAGATGTGGCGTCATTTTTGGCGCCAAAAGCATTTAGGCGCCAAACAATGTGGGCGTCTTTTTTGGCGCTAAAAAATATGGGCGTCATTATTGTCTCCACATTATTTAAGTCTCATTGTTTATTTGCTTCTGGTTGCTAGAAGCTTGTTCATTGGCATTTTTTCCCATTCCTGAAACTGTCATTTAAGGAATTTGATAAATTTTGCTTTATATGTTGTTTTTTCTATTACATATTGCAAGATGTCTCAGATTGACCCTGGATCAGAAGCTACTTCTGGAAAATCGCTGCCTGATGCTGGATCTACCAAAGTTAAGTGCATTTGTTGTAAACTTGTGGTAACTGTCCCTCCGGCTGTTGTTTGTGATGAATGTCATGATAAATTTGCTAATGCAGATATTTCCTTTAGTAATGTTCCATTACCTGTTGCTGTTCCATCAACATCTAATGCTCAGGGTGTTCCTGTTAACATAAGAGATTTTGTTTCTAAGTCTATTAGGAAGGCTATGTCTGTTATTCCTCCTTCCAGTAAACATAAAAGGTCTTTTAAAACTTCTCATTTTTCAGATGAATTTTTAAATGAACATCATCATTCTGATTCTGTTTCTGATGATGATTTTTCTGGTTCAGAGGATTCTGTTTCAGAGATTGACACTGATAAATCTTCATATTTATTTAAAATGGAATGTATTCGTTCTTTACTTAAAGAAGTCTTAATTGCATTAGAAATAGAGGAATCTGGTCCTCTTGATACTAAATCTAAACGTTTAAATACGGTTTTTAAACCTCCTGTAGTTATTCCGGAAGTTTTTCCTGTCCCTGATGCTATTTCTGAAGTAATTTCCAGGGAATGGAATAATCTGGGTAATTCATTTACTCCTTCTAAAAGGTTTAAGAAATTGTATCCTGTGCCATCTGACAGATTAGAGTTTTGGGACAAAATCCCTAAAGTTGATGGGGCTATCTCTACTCTTGCTAAACGTACTACTATTCCTACGGCAGATAGTACTTCCTTTAAATTCTTTAGATAGGAAAATTGATTCCTTTCTAAGAAAAGCTTATTTATGTTCAGGTAATCTTCTTAGACCTGCTATATCTTTGGCGGATGTTGCTGCTTCAACTTTCTGGTTGGAGGCTTTAACACAACAAGTAAAAGATCATAATACTCATAGCATTGTTAATCTTCTTCAACATGCTAATAACTTTATTTGTGATGCCATCTTTGATATCATTAGGGTTGATGTCAGGTATATGTCTTTAGCTATTTTAGCTAGAAGAGCTTTATGGCTTAAAACTTGGAATGCTGATATGTCTTCTAAGTCAACTTTGCTTTCCATTTCTTTCCAAGGTAATAAATTGTTTGGTTCACAGTTGGATTCTATTATTTCAACTGTTACTGGGGGGAAAGGAACTTTTTTACCACAGGATAAAAAATCTAAAGGTAAATATAGGGCTGCTAATCGTTTTCGTTCCTTTCGTCAGAATAAGGAACAAAAACCTGATCCTTCCCCTACAGGAAACCATCTGTTTGGAAACCATCTCCAGTCTGGAATAAATCCAAGCCTTTTAGAAAGCCAAAGCCAGCTCCCAAGTCCACATGAAGGTGCGGCCCTCATTCCAGCCCAGCTGGTAGGGGGCAGATTACGATTTTTCAAAGAAATTTGGATCAATTCGATTCACAGTCTTTGGATTCAGAACATTGTTTCACAAGGGTACAGAATAGGTTTCAAGATAAGGCCTCCTGCAAGAAGATTTTTTCTTTCTCGCGTTCCAATAAATCCAGTGAAGGCTCAAGCGTTTCTGAAATGTGTTTCAGATCTAGAGTTGGCTGGAGTAATTGTGCCAGTTCCAGTTCTGGAACAGGGTCTGGGGTTTTACTCAAATCTATTCATTGTACCAAAGAAGGAGAATTCCTTCAGACCAGTTCTGGATTTAAAAATATTGAATCGTTATGTAAGAATACCAACATTCAAAATGGTAACTATAAGGACTATTCTGCCTTTTGTTCAGCAAGGGCATTATATGTCCACAACAGATTTACAAGATGCATATCTGCATATTCCGATTCATCCAGATCATTTTCAGTTTCTGAGATTCTCTTTTCTAGACAAACATTACCAGTTTGTGGCTCTGCCGTTTGGCCTAGCAACAGCTCCAAGGATTTTTACAAAGGTTCTCTGTGCCCTTCTATCTGTAATCAGAGAACAGGGTATTGTGGTATTTCCTTATTTGGACGATATCTTGGTACTTGCTCAGTCTTCACATTTAGCAGAATCTCATACGAATCGACTTGTATCGTTTCTTCAAGAACATGGTTGGAGGATCAATTTACCAAAGAGTTCATTGATTCCTCAGACAAGGGTAACCTTTTTAGGTTTCCAGATAGATTCAGTGTCCATGACTCTGTCTTTGACGGACAAGAGACGTCTGAAATTGGTTTCAGCTTGTCGAAACCTTCAGTCTCAATCATTCCCTTCGGTAGCCTTATGCATGGAAATTCTAGGTCTTATGACTGCTGCATCGGACGCGATCCCCTTTGCTCGTTTTCACATGCAACCTCTTCAGCTCTGTATGCTGAACCAGTGGTGCAGGGATTATACAAAGATATATCAATTAATATCTTTAAAACCGATTGTACGACACTCTCTGACGTGGTGGACAGACCACCATCGTTTAGTTCAGGGGGCTTCTTTTGTTCTTCCGACCTGGACTGTGATCTCAACAGATGCAAGTCTGACAGGTTGGGGAGCTGTATGGGGGTCTCTTACAGCGCAGGGGGTTTGGGAATCTCAGGAGGCGAGATTACCAATCAACATTTTGGAACTCTGTGCGATTTTCAGAGCTCTTCAGTCGTGGCCTCTTCTAAAGAGAGAGTCGTTCTTTTGTTTTCAGACGGACAATGTCACAACCGTGGCATATGTCAATCATCAAGGAGGGACTCACAGTCCTCTGGCTATGAAAGAAGTATCTCGAATACTTGCATGGGCGGAATCCAGCTCCTGTCTAATTTCTGCGGTTCACATCCCTTGTATAGACAATTGGGAAGCGGATTATCTCTGTCGCCAGACTTTACATCCGGGCGAATGGTCTCTTCACCCAGAGGTATTTCTTCAGATTGTTCAAATCTGGGGACTTCCATAAATAGATCTGATGGCTTCTCATCTAAACAAGAAGCTTCCCAGGTATCTGTCCAGATCCAGGGATCCTCAGGCGGAAGCAGTGGATGCATTGTCACTTCCTTGGAAGTATCATCCTGCCTATATCTTTCCGCCTCTAGTTCTTCTTCCAAGAGTGATTTCCAAGATTCTAAAGGAGCGTTCATTTGTTCTGCTGGTGGCTCCAGCATGGCCTCACATGTTTTGGTATGAGGATCTTGTTCGGATGGCTACTTGCCAACCGTGGACTCTTCCGTTAAGACCAGACCTTCTATTGCAAGGTCCTTTTTTCCATCAGGATCTAAAATCATTAAATTTGAAGGTATGGAGATTGAACGCTTGATTCTCAGTCATAGAGGTTTCTCTGACTCCGTAATTAATACTATGTTACAGGCTAGTAATTCTGTGTCTAGGAAGATATATTATCGAGTCTGGAAGACTTACATTTCTTGGTGTTCTTCTCATCATTTTTCTTGGCATTCTTTTAGAATTCCTAGAATTTTACAGTTTCTTCAGGATGGTCTGGATAAAGGTTTGTCTGCAAGTCCTTGAAAGGACAAATTTCTGCTCTTTCTGTGCTGTTTCACAGAAAGATTGCTAATCTTCCTGATATTCATTGTTTTGTACAGGCTTTGGTTTGTATAAAACCTGTCATTAAGTCAATTTCTCCTCCTTGGAGTTTGAATTTGGTTCTGGGGGCTCTTCAAGCTCCTCCGTTTGAACCTATGCATTCGCTGAATATTAAATTACTTTCTTGGAAAGTTTTGTTTCTTTTGGCCATCTCTTCTGCTAGAAGAGTTTCTGAATTATCTGCTCTTTCTTGTGAGTCTCCTTTTCTGATTTTTCATCAGGATAAGGCGGTGTTGCGAACTTCATTTAAATTTTTACCTAAGGTTGTGAATTCTGACAACATTAGTAGAGAAATTGTGGTTCCTTCATTGTGTCCTAATCCTAAGAATTCTAAGGAAAGATCGTTGCATTCTTTGGATGTAGTTAGAGCTTTGAAATATTATGTTGAAGCTACTAAAGATTTCCGAAAGACTTCTAGTCTATTTGTTATCTTTTCCGGTTCCAGGAAAGGCCAGAAGGCTTCTGCCATTTCTTTGGCATCTTGGTTAAAGTCTTTGATTCATCATGCTTATGTTGAGTCGGGTAAAACTCCGCCTCAAAGGTTTACAGCTCATTCTACTAGGTCAGTTGCTACTTCCTGGGCGTTTAGGAATGAAGCTTCGGTTGATCAGATTTGCAAAGCAGCAACTTGGTCTTCTTTGCATACTTTTACTAAATTCTACCATTTTGATGTGTTTTCTTCTTCTGAAGCAGTTTTTGGTAGAAAAGTACTTCAGGCAGCTGTTTCAGTTTGATTCCTCTGCTTATATTTTCAGTTTTTTTCATTATAAGATTGAAACTTTTTATTTTGGGGTGTGGATAGTTTTTCAGCGGAATTGGCTGTCTTTATTTTTATCCCTCCCTCTCTAGTGACTCTTGCGTGGAAGTTCCACATCTTGGGTATTCATTATCCCACACGTCACTAGCTCATGGACTCTTGCTAATTACATGAAAGAAAACATAATTTATGTAAGAACTTACCTGATAACTTCATGTCTTTCATATTAGCAAGAGTCCATGAGGCCCACCCTTTTTATGGTGGTTATGATTTTTTTGTATAAAGCACAATTATTCCAATTCCTTATTTTTTATGCTTTCGCACTTTTTTCTTATCACCCCACTTCTTGGCTTCTCGTTAAACTGATTTGTGGGTGTGGTGAGGGGTGTATTTATAGGCATTTTGAGGTTTGGGAAACTTTGCCCCTCCTGGTTGGAATGTATATCCCATACGTCACTAGCTCATGGACTCTTGCTAATATGAAAGAAATGAATTTATCAGGTAAGTTCTTACATAAATTATGTTTTTTTATTTTTATAATATATACAACATTAAGCATCCATTATCTTTACACATGGACTTTTCTGTATGCATTTATTAAAACACACACACACATTCCCAGAATAGATTAACTTTTGTACATTGGTCTTCTAGGTATTTCAGTAGAAATTACTCTGAAGAAGCACGTCTACTTCTCTCCCATTCAAATCATCCAAAGATTGGGTAAGTGTTTCTTTTGTACATCTTATTGTTTTCATATATTGGCATCATATTCTCAAATTCCCAGCGGGCTCAAAAAATGTAGACAGTGACCTATGTATTGTAATCCACTGTTACATTATTAACGGGACAGTCTACAATAGAATTTTTATTGTTTTAAAATATAGATAATCCTTTTATTACCCATTCCCTACTTTTGCAAAACCAACACAGTTATATTAATATACTTTTTTACCTCTGTGATAACCTTGCGAAAAGATACCTAGAGATACCTAGAGGCCCTCTTAAAGTTTGAAAGCAAAGATAACGAGCCCCAATCTTCAGCAGTGTTGGATAAACCTGGAATGTATTCTGCTTTGAAACAAATGTTTCTGTCCAAGCAGAGATGAATTAACTATTTTGTGATAATGAAAAGGTCTCAGAATTTGGTAAAGTTCACACAATTTAAGTATTGAACTGCTGAAACGTTTTCTATTTTTAAAAGGATAGAAATTGGAGAAGAGGTTACAACGCTTTAATCCCCCAAAGATCCCACAAGAAGTTCTAAGCAATCGATTTGAAAGCGTTTTTCTTCCACAGACCATTTGCCTCCTGTGATAGGACCTCAACGAGCCCCCCAAATGACACAACTGGTGTCTAATTCGATAATTAAATTCGGAGCTTTGACAGAAACTGCTCTTCCATTCCTCCTTGGCGTCTGAGGACAAAGGAATAATATGAGAATAGTAAATCTTTTCTTAAGTGAATAATTTTTTCTGCAATTCCAGATAATGTAAAGGAGCAGGCAAAATAAATAATAAAGGATAAAAAAAAGAAACTATCCTGGCTATTGTCCTGATAGAATCTGAGAGAGTTTTTTAAATTTCTTTATTGATATTCTTTATTCTCTCTGAGAGGAGACAGAGTAGAAGTTTTTGTATCTATCAGAAAACCGAGAATAAATAATGATTTGGACAAAATCGGAACAGATTTCTTTCTCGACTACAAAACCAAATTTTCTAAAACGTGAAGAGTAAGGGAATTGTTTTTTGCAAGGAGAGAATATTAAGGTTCATAATTTAGAATTTCCATCTTAATATGGGAAGAGTCCACAGCTGCATTCCTTACTTGTGGGAAATACTGAACCTGGCCACCAGGAGGAGGCAAAGACACCCCAGCCAAAGGCTTAAATACCTCCCCTACTTCCTCATAACCCCAGTCATTCTTTGCCTTTCGTCACAGGAATTGACAGAGAAGTCTTAGAAGATTTTGGAGTAGTCTCTTATGGAGGGTAGTACTCTTCAAGATGGGACTGGAGTTTTAAGTAATCCTGTAAGCCTCTCAGTGAGAGCATGGAGGAAAGTTAGAGTCCGGAGATGCAGGGAGAGTCTTTCTGCAAAACCATCCAGACTCATTAACAGCTCCATAGGCAATCTGTGTTGACGAGTTTCGCTGCCTGGTTTCTTCACTCAAGTCCATGTCAGAAGCGATGTTACTATCTGTCACACTTGAAGGGCCGTGTTCCTGTTCCATTGCATAGATTCTGGTAAGATTGTTTCATTTTTTTTTTTTTATTTTTTTTTTATTAATCTTTTATTTGTATCAAAATTTCACATTACAATATAGAAAACTTCCACCAGGAAAACAGTATATTGTCACAATTGTGTTCTGGTACTGGTCTTAACAACTTTATAAGATTCATATGCCTAGGTCATCAAGGGGTGTTATACATCCTAAAAGAGTATATTCAAATATTCACACATTAAAATATATATTCCAATATTTAGAATTATAGGAAAGGTCATATAAGGTGTGTGTCTACTCTCTATGAGTGTATCTCTGTCCGTCCTAGTCTGGAAACTATTTAAGGGTTATTTCTCTTTATTTTGAGATGATAGTGGGATTCCCAAAAGAACCTCATCTCAGCAAAATAGTCCAGCTTTCCTATTGTGTAATAGTAGTACCTCTCTAAGGAGAGATTAGTTTCCATCTGTGATAACCACATAGATAACGTTGGTGCAGTTTCCGATTTCCACATTCTAGGGATCACTTGTTTTGCGCTACATATGGCCAGTTGAAGAAGTGATGTGTGTTGTTTAACCCCTTGAGTGCTAATGACGGCTCTGAGCCGTCACAGAGTTTCCCACTCTGGTGCTAATGACAGCTCAGAGCCGTCACTAGCACTTTCCCAACTTGAGGGAGATCTGGGGGCTCCCACCCGCTCCTACCCCGGTGATCGGTGCTGCATAATGAAAGGCATCGCCGGGGCTTCCGTTTTGCGTGGTGACGTCACGCGCAATAAACGTGATGACGTCACCGTGCAACTTTAACATAAACAATGTTAAATATAGGAGCAGGGGGCATGCTGCTTTGAAGCCTGTATCTCAGGCATCTAAGCAGCTACAGACCCCCAAGACCCACCGTTGGAAAGTTAAAAAAATATTTTTAAAAATATTAAATAAAAAAAACCTTTAAGAAAACATTAGCACCCAGGTGGGAAATTGCTTAGCACTCAAAGGGTTAAAGGGGAGTTTAGGAGTGACATGGAATAAGTATATCATAGGGTCTAGAGGAATGTTAAAGTTCAGTAGTATACTCATTTCGCAGTTGATGCTTCTCCAGAGCTCCACTATTTTAGGACATTCCCACCAAATGTGAAAAGGAGTTCCTTTTCCTGAACATTTTCTCTAGCATCTATTAGATGCTTCAGGGAAGATATATTTTAGCTTATGAGGGGTAAGATACCAACGGAGTAAAAATGTATAATTTGTTTCTAACAAGGCGGCTGAATGTGCAGATCTGCCTGTGTTCTGGAAGATTACCTGCCATTCTTGTTCTGTCAGAACGTATGGAAGTTCTTTATGCCAAGAGATGATTGTTGGTGTGTATTGAATTTCTAGAGGTATGATGAGGAACTGGTATAAGGTGGAGACAATGTGTACTGGAGTAGAGTCTATGGTGCAAAGCTTTTCTAGCGGTGTACGGTCTCTTAGTATCTGGTACTTGAGCTTATGTGTGTCTACAAAGTGATTAAGTTGCAGATATCTAAACCAATTTGTGAATTGTGTGATATTCTGTTCCTCTAAATGTTGTCTGAGGATCAGCTTCCCTTCTTCAAGCAGTGTGTATAGTGGGAGAAGGCTGTCTAAGCTACTCTGCTGCTTTGGTGTTACCGACATCCCAATTGGGAAATCGGTGTTGGACAATACCGTTGTCAGAGGGGATGGGATCGTGGAGAGATGTTGATGTCCAAGTATCACACTCGACCATACATTTAAATGTTTCTCTTATTATAGGGTAAGTTTTAGTTAGGGGTGGTTGGTTCATCTTAGGTTGCCAACAGTATGCTCCCAATTGAGCCAGACCTGTGAGATCATGCTCCAAGGTCGCCCAGATTCTATAATGATTCAAGGGGAGTGTACACCAGTCCACCAACCTTCTCAGGAACACTGCACTACGATATTTAGATAGGTCTGATACTCCTAGACCTCCGAATTTCTTAGGGAGGTGAAGGGTCGATCTGGCAATTCTAGGTGGACGTTTTTTCCAAATGTATGAGTTCATTACGGTTTGTAATCTGGAGATATATGTCTCTGATAATGGCAAAGGAAGGGTTTGGAACAGGTAAAGTATTTTAGGGAGAATGGTCATTTTAACTACCTCAATTCTACCCAGCCAGGATATATTTTTATGTAGCCATAGGGATGTGTTTTTTTTTTTTTTGTTTTTTTTTTTTTTTAAATTTTGAAATTCTTTTATTGAGATTATTCCAAAATATACATAGAGAAGCATTAAAGAAACTTTTGAACTGACATCAAATGTTACAATAAATGATAATCTGTTACAGTTAAACAATTAGATTTATAGCAATAAGACTCGAGGTTAATTATTACTGTTGGGTTAGGCAACAGGTACCAATCAGCCAGCACTCGTAATTGACAATATACAATGGATAAAATAATAGTGAAAATGACCACCATGAGAATAACAATGACCTCCTTCTGACTGTCATAGGTTAACCTTACGTTGTGAGTATGTTTAGGGTCTAGGTGTAAAGAGATTGCATGCGAGATTGCTATTTTATGGTCGGTTGATGAGGGAGTTCGAGGGGGTAAGTTAATATTGGCTATTTATGTATTCCTCCCATAGAAATGTTATATTATTAAATTCTTCCGCTCGTTTGGTACTAGTGTAGTGGTATTTCTCCAGCTGGAGATAGTGTGTCACTTTGGATTTCCAAACTGCAGGGGGTGGCAAGTTTGTTTTTTTCCAATTAAGCGGGATTAGTCTTTTTGCAGAGTTGATCATGATCGTAAGAAGTGTTTGTTTTAATTTGCATGAGATTTTGGGGAATTTGTTGAAAAGAAAGACCCAAGGTGTGAACGGGAGTGGAGTGCCCATAACTTTTTCAATCTCTGATCTTAGGGAGCACCAAAAGGATGATACTATCGGACAAGTCCACCAGATATGTGCAAAAGTAGCTGGCTCTCCGCAATTCCTCCAGCACATGGTAGTCGTACTGGGGAATAAGTGATGTAATCGGACTGGTGTATAGTACCACCTACTTAGCAGTTTGATATTCATTTCCAGCACCGAAATGGATGATGAGGCTTTGGTCATCTGCTGGAATATGATATTCCACTCAGGCGGTTCCAAAGTGACTTCTAAGTCCGATTCCCATTTAGCTACGTAAGTAGGGGGTATCGAGTGAGACACCCGTGATAGTATTTTATATGTCAGAGATAGAATTCCTCTCTGTGGGTGAGGTTGAAAGCACATTGTTTCAAATGGAGAAAGTTGCCTTTTAAATTGAGATCTGGAGGTATGTGTCGCTAGGTAGTGTTTCAATTGTGTGTAAGTGTACCAGTTTTGGAAATGTGTCCCAAGGATTTCGCATATTGCCTGTTGTGATTGAATTTCACCGTCTTTGTAGAAAAGGTGGTGTGGGATTGAGCTTTGCAAAAAGGGGGGTGGGGTGGGATATGTTGGTTATCCCTTTCAGAAATGGAAATGGTATGTTCTTACTAGCCGGGGTCAGAGGGGAGTATGTGGTGGAGACTGCAGGGTATTTCTGAAGTATGTTGTCCCATTGTCTAAAGGTTTCATGCACTAACCTTGGGGTTGTATGTAGTAATTTACGTTGGGCGTTGGGAATCCAACAGTTCCCGCAGAGGTAGTGCTGATCTGAGAGTGATTGTTCTAGTTGTACCCATTCCTTATTCATGTTGTGTTTGCACCAGTCTGTAATTCGTGTTAGAAAAACTGCCTGTCTGTAGCGCATTAGATTTGGGGCTCCGATCCCTCCTAGCTCCTTTGGGCGATATAAAGTGGAGGTAGCAATGCGGGGCCTTTTGTGCGACCATGTGAAACAGTTTAATTGTTTTTGCAGGGAAAATAGTAGGTTGTCTGGGAGGGGAATTGGGAGGGTTTGCAAATAATACAGGATTTTAGGTAAAATAATCATTTTGATAGCGTTGATTTTTCCTAGCCAGGAGAGGGGCTTACAATTCCATGAGTTAAGGGTGGTTTGAGTTGTTGAGTTAAGGGTTTTATAGTTTAGTGAGATTATGGTTTCTATAGATGGTGAGATGTATACCCCCAGATACTTAATTGCCTTAGACTGTATGCGAAAATGATATCTTTGTTGTATTTTCTCTATTACATTAGAGTGTAAGTGTATGGCCAATAATTCGGTTTTTGAGATGTTGATTTTAAAGTTGGAGTATAATCCATACGTTTGTAATGTTTGCAACAGGGGGGGTAATGATGTCTCGGGGTCTTTTAACGTTAAAAAGATATCGTCCGCGTATAGGGTTATCTTATATGTGGCAGATCCAATCTCTATTCCATGAATGTTGGCATCGTATCTGATGTGGGAAGCCAGCACTTCCATCGCCAATATAAATAGAAGCGGCGAGAGCGGGCAGCCCTGCCTTGTTCCATTTGTAATTTTAAAAGGGGAAGAGATGGAGTCATTTAATTTAATTTTGGCCTGTGGATTATTGTAGAGTGCGAATATTTTCCCTATAATTTGTTGGGGAAAGCCAAATGTGTGCATAGTTTGTTTCAGAAAAGACCAGTCTAGCCTGTCAAAGGCCTTTTCCGCGTCCATAGCTAGAAATGCCGATGGGATCGTTTGGGTAGTGGCATATTCCATAAGGTCTAATATTTTGGTGGTATTGTCCCTAGCTTCCCTAGAGGGTGTGAAGCCTGCTTGATTGATATGTATGATTGAGGGTAGGATTAGGTTTATTCTGGTAGCTATGATTTTTGCAAACAGTTTTACATCAAAATTCAGGAGGGAGATGGGTCGAAAATTCGCAGGCGTGTCTGGGGGTTTACCTGGTTTCGGAAGCACAATCACCTGTGCTTCCAGCATTGAAGATGGGAAAGGGTTATCGTCAGCTACCTCATTGAAAATCGTAGTAAGGTGAGGTGTCAATATAGCCGAGAAAGTTTTATAATATTTGGCTGTAAAGCCATCTGGCCCTGGGCTTTTCCCGTTTTTAAGGGTTTTAATAGCTATTTGGACTTCTTGAGGGGATATTGGTTTGTTGAGTTGATTTTTTTGATCCTCTGTCAATACAGGTGTCGGGTATTTTGTGATATACTGTATGAGTTTAGCAGAGTGATCTGTTGTGGGGCCTTCGTTTTGGAGATTATATAACGATGTGTAGTATTCGTGAAAGGCCTGCAGGATATCCGGGGTAGTTTGGAATGGGTTTCCTTTGGGGTTTTGTAGTTCATAAATATGGGATTTGAATCTCTTTTTTTTTAACGCTCTAGCTAAAAGTTTACCTGATCTGTTATTTTCAAAATAAAACAAACTATTGGTTTTTTTGCGCTGTAACTGGTATTCTATGTCCAAAAAATTGTCTAACTCTGTTCGGGTTGTCTGGATTTCAGTTAAAATGTCAGTGTTTTCTGGGGATCTCTTATGCGCATGTTCTAGCTGTGCATATTTTGTTGTGAGGTCCTGATATCGTTTACGGTAGGTCTGTGTGTGATGGGCTTTTTATTTGATCAGCTCTCCACGAAGTACACATTTATGTGCCTCCCAAATTGCAAAGTTATTCTCAATCGATCTGGAGTTTATGGTAAAATATTCTTCGATAGATTTAGTTAGTTTAGGAACCGAGTCTGGGTTATCTAAGAGACTATCGTCCAGTCTCCACTGGTAAGGGGTAAGAGGGGTGTTGGGCCAGGTGAATTTAAGTTGGACAGACGAGTGGTCTGACCAGAAAGTCGGTATTATATCACATTTGTTTATGTGGGAGAGACCACTCTGGTTTGTAAGGATGTAATCTAGCCTACTATAAGATTTGTTGGGGTGGGAAAAGAAGGTATAGTCTCTTTTCTCTCTGTGCATAAATCTCCAAATGTCGTAAAGCTTCATGTCTCTCATTCCCTGCCAAATGGTTTTGGAAAGTTTTCGGGGAATTTGTATGTTTACGTTGGTACTATCAATAGTGGGCTGTAAAGGTACATTGAAATCTCCGGACAGAAAGATTGGGCCTTTAGCTAAGTCTAGTACTTTAGTAAACATAGTGCGGAAAAAGGGGAGTTGGTGGGTATTGGGGGCATATATGTTTATGAGTGTTATGGGTCTTCCGTATAATAGACCTGACAGACCCAGGAATCGGCCTTCTCTATCTGTAATCTTTTTGATAATAGTAAATGGGACAGATTTATGTATCAGAATGCTCACCCCATTTTTTTTATTCGGGCCTGTGCTATGGAAGTGTGTGGTGAAGTGCTTCCCAAAATATTTAGGTACGTTATGTGATTTAAAATGCGTTTCTTGAAGGAAGAGAATGTCTATGTGTCGCTTTGACAGATCAGATAGGGCTTTAGATCTCTTTATTGGCGAGTTAAAGCCTTTTACGTTTTGAGTCAGGAGGGTCAATTGAGGTGGTGGATTACAGGTCATTATTGATGTTATAGAGTTGTAGACTTCTGTGGTATAATTGAGTGTTGAGGCATGTATTGGCATATGGCTTGAGAATAAGATAGATGTTCATGAACATTGTAACAGGTATTAGAGTTGCATTAAACTGGGTACATATCAAGTAACAATATATCCAACTTAACAAAATAAACACGTAAAACACTTTAAACAAATTAAACAGAAAAAACAGAAAAAAGGCTCCCTGCCTAACATAGGCCATTTCTGAGAGCACTCGTAGAGGGGAAAACTGTTAGCTAACCCTTGTGGTGTATATATAAAAATGTTATCCCTTTGTTTAGAGATAATCAAACTTCTGGAAACTTATATAAATAGAAAAACATAGCCTTTGGCGGAGCGCATAGGCTCTCAGTGATTCTCAGCTAAATGTGTCAGAGTATAAATTGCTGTCAGCATGAGGCATGTGTCAATAAGTGGCAATTAATTCGCCTGAACTTGGCATTATAGGTTACCTAAACCAACTATGTGTGTATACTAAGCTCCTATTAAAGGGGTATACTGACTGTTTACCAGGAATATGATATGTATTCGCTCCCAGCAGCGACCACCATGCACGCATTTAGGTTTAGGGTGCTTGCAGATTGGGAGGTCGATAACACCCTCTCAAATTTCATACAGTACATGGCTATCGCCGCCCGGCAAAAACACACCCCACAAATTTATCAGAGTTTGACTGGATATACAGAACCTCTCATGGCAGCAAACACTTAGACAGACTAGAGCATACTTAACATGACCTTAGGATGTGAAAAGGAGAGTCTCTGTCAAGTTCAATGAGTTGAGTCCCTGTAAGCTTCATGATTTTGCAATGAAGCAAGTGTTGATACTGGATGCGCGTGGGAGGACTGTGCTTGGTTGGAGTTTTGATTCCGTTTGCCAGCAACCATCTGCTCAGGAGTAAGTGTATCTCTGTTATTTCTTGATGTTGAAGGTCCATTTTTGTGCTGAATGTTAGAGTCAGATGGGGGGTCTATCCCCAATAGTTTGCAAAAAGATTCTGTTTCTTCTGGAGATCTGCATGTCAATCTAGTGTTATTTCTGAGTACCCAGACCTGGGTTGGGAAGCCCCATCTGTATGGGATTTTCTTGTTTCGTAAGAGTGTTGTTAAGGGGCTGAACTCTTTTCTGCGCTGTAGGGTTTGCGAGGCCAGGTCCTGGTAAAATTGGAGAACATTACCCCGATATCTAATTGGTTGTAGCTTTCTTGATTGGTTCAGGAGCATTTCCTTTTCAAGGAAATTTTTAAAGCGAATAATAATGTCCCTTGGAGGTGCGGTGTCCGGGGGCTTTGGTCGGAGAGATCTATGGGCTCGCACCCATTGAATGTCTGTGGTACATGCAGATTCTTTTATTTGTTGGAATAAAGACTGGAGATAAACTGGGAAGTCGCGGGGGAGAACACTCTCAGGAACTCCTCTGATTCTTATGTTTTTCCGGCGACTCCTATTCTCTAAGTCTTCTAGTTTTTCCTGGAGTGAGGAGATGGTTTCTTGGTGTGTGGCTACTTGATCTGTGAGGGATTGGACATCCTCTTTTATCTCATCTTGGTTGGTTTCAAGAGAGTCCACTTGTAGCCCTATGGTATGGATGTCTTGTTTCATGCCTGCTAATTCCTCTCTAATGCACGTGCGGACAATGTCTGCAATGTCTTGCTTGGATGGAAGGCCCTGAAGGATAGTTGAAGTAAAGGTAGCGTCCTCATCTTGTGAAGCAGGTAAGGTAGAGGATTGGCGGTCCACAGAAAGTCTCTTGTCTCTTGCCTCTGTTATATCTGTGGCTTGCATGTAGGAAGAGATGGTAGTTGTTTTAATTGCAGACGGTTTTAGGGGTTTATCTGACTTGAGCCTTCTGGATGTCATAGTGATAAGTTTCAGGGAGAGCAGATCACGAGAACTCGGTTTGAGAATGGTCTGAGTTCTATCACTTGTCTCTGGTGCTCAGTGGTGTTACCTGAATAGGGTCTATAGGTTCATACAGGGTGAGGCTTTAAGGTGCTGACTCTGATATCTAGCGTTTTCTAAAATTTTCTGCAGGGATATTAGGCTTAAGAACAGCCTTCTTGTTCAGCACAGTACTTTTCTTTTTTTTTTTTTTTTTTTTTTTTGCAGATGTGGTACAAAGTGAATCACTTTATGGCCTATATGCGCTGCCTCTGTGGTACCTGCTGTGTGCAAACTCTATAATGATCTTACTTTCAGTGACAGCATACAGAGGGTCACGTGAGTCCTGGCTCCCTTGTATGTTTAGGGGTTGTGAGCTGGTGTAATGTTATGCAGTTTATCCCTTAGAGAAAGGTCCACCTCCCCTTCCCACTAAGTTAATTTCTTTTCTGAGTGGGTTCTATAGAATATCAGTATGTTTTTAAACTTTTATTGCCCCAACAATCAGTCTGAATGACATTGACCAAAACTGTTTTATGAAGAGTAGGGTGTGCTTGTTTATTTCCACTGTCTGCTAATAAGTATGGCGTAGCAGAAAATAAGGGCTGCTATGGCGTCCGGTGCACTTCCGGGAAGACACTTATCGCTTTAGCAAGTTCGGCTAAGAGCTTCCTCCACCCTCAAGGTTTTCCCCAGGTAAGCGTTAGTGTTTTCTAATATTGGGAAGATATGACCTACAGTGCCTGCTTTGGTTGTAGTACATACGGCATTCGCGGCACTTGTGGTTGCCCTGAGGTTGTCAGCCGCGATGGTGGCCGGGACACTTCCGGTGCGGTCTGATTGTTCTTCGCGGCGGCCGTAATGTGGAGGAGAGTGAGCTCCAAACTACGTTTTCAGGTATGGTCCTGTGTCTCTTGAGGTCTCAGTCGGCTTATTTCTGTTAAGGTTTACTGCTCACGGCTGGTCACAGTGCTGTGGAAATTGTAGCGGCTCCTCTGCTTCCTTGCCGCATATTTGTTGAGATTATTTTGCTGTATCAGGCATCTCTGGGGTATCAGTAAGTAGTGAGGCTACTGCTAGTTTAAATTAGGCAAAGATAGAGTGGGATATTTAAAGTTTTAAGGGCTGCCAGCTCGGAGCTCCGGATTTACGCTGCACTCATGGCAGCAGCCGGCTCCGCCCCCCGTTTCATAGGGATGTGTTTTTAATGATGGTTGTTATTAGAGCTTCATAATTTAGGTCGTGAAGTTGTTGTGGATCGTTAGAAAGATAGACACCCAAGTACTTTAGTGAAGACTGTTGTATTAAGTATGGTACCTGTGATCAGAGTACCTGGATGTCTCTATCATTTAAATTAATGGGGAGGATCTCAGATTTGTGTTGGTTAACTAAGTAGTTGGAGCAGGTGCCAAATCTCTTCAAGGAGCCCTGTACCGCAGAGAGAGAAACAGCCGGTTGGGTCAAGGTCAACAGGAGGTCGTCTGCATATAGTGCTAGTTTGTGGTGGGTGGTATTTATGTCAAATCCATGGATGTCAGGGTTATTACGTAGTTTTGTGGCTAGGGTCTCCATAGAGAGTACAAATAATAATGGGGATAGTGGGCAGCCCTGTCTAGTGCGGTTAGAAATTTGAAAAGAGGTTGACAAAATTCCGTTAACCTTGATTTTGGCCGTCAGATTTGAATAAAGGGCAAATATTTTCTGAATAAAACTGTCAGGGAAGCCAAATTTCTGTAAGGTGAGGTGTAGGAAGGTCCAGTCTAGTCTGTCAAAAGCTTTTTCAGCGTCTGTCGAAAGTAAAATGGAGGGGATGTTGTGATTTGTTGCATATTGTATTAGGTTAAGTACTTTTACTGTATTGTTTTTAGCCTCTCTCCACGGCACAAAGTCCACCTGGTCTGGATGTATAAGCAAGGGTAAGATTTTATTGATCCTAGTGGCTAATATTTTTGCGTAAATCTTTACATCAATATTGAATAAAGAGAAATCGGGCGATAATTGGAGGGAATTGTGGGATCTTTACCTGGCTTTGGTATAACAGTCACTATTGCTTCAAGCATGGAAGGGGGTAATTCAGATTTCTGATCAATTTGGTTGAAGATGGAAAGTAGGTGTGGCATTAAAAGGTGTTTAAATTTTTTATAATAGGCGCCTGTTAGGCCATCTGGTCCTGGGCTTTTCCCTAGTTTTAAAGAGTGGATCGCAGCTTCAATCTCTTCAGCTTTAATTGGTGTGGCGAGAGGCTCTAACTCGTCTGTAGGGATTATGGGTAAATTTATGAGATCTAAGTATTGTTGGCAATGTGATTTATGATCCTCCTGATTTCTGTTAGGAGTTAGATTGTATAGACCAGAATAGTAATTTCTAAATATTTCTGCCATTCTTTGACTCTAAATGGATAATATTTAAAAATTTGTTAAATAAATATACATATCAATACATACCATATGGTTATAAAAATAAAAATAAAAAAACTAAGCCGTTATGGCTAAATAAAAATGTGTTAAAAGAAATTAGGAAAAAACGTAGGGCATTTAAATTATTAAAAGAAAATAGTACAGACTCGGCATACAATATTTATAAGGAATGTAACAAAGCATGCAAAAAAGCAATCAAATTAGCCAAAATTGAAAATGAAAAATTAATTGCCAAGGATTCTAAGTCTAACCCTAAAAGGTTCTTTAAGTACATAAATAGCAAAAAATCTAAGAAGGATAATATAGGTACATTAAAATGTGTGGAGGGTAGCATGATAAATAATGACAGGGAGAAGGCTGAGGTACTAAACCAGTTTTTTTCTTCAGTATACACAAGAGAGGAACCATTGAATGATACTTTGGAACAGAATAGAACATGCCAGTCCATACCACTAACTGGGTTTTGTTTAGAGGATATCAGGAAAAAACTAAAAAATATTAAGGTAAATAAAACTCCAGGCCCAGATGGAATACACCCAAGGGTGTTAAGTGAACTTAGCACTGTTATAGACAAACCTTTACTCTTAATTTTTCAAGACTCATTATCCTCAGGCATGGTACCCCAGGATTGGCGTAAAGCTGATGTGGTGCCACTCTTCAAAAAGGGAAGCAGGGATGATCCAGGAAGCTATAGACCAGTTAGTCTGACATCAATAGTGGGGAAGATATTTGAAGGGATTATAAGGGATTATATTGATGAGCATATTCGTGTAAACAAGATTATGAGTTCTAATCAGCATGGCTTTAGGAAAAATAGATAATGTCAAACTAATCTAATTAGATTCTACGAGGAAGTAAGTAAAAATATAGATAAAGGGGAATCAGTTGATGTGATATACTTAGATTTTGCAAAGGCATTTGATACAGTGCCACATGAGAGATTAATGCACAAAATTAAGGGACTGGGAATAGCTGAAAATGTTAGCTCATGGATAAATAACTGGATAAAAGATAGGGAGCAACGAGTAGCAGTAAATGGATCATACTCAGATTGGACAAAGGTAATCAGTGGCGTCCCCCAGGGATCAGTACTGGGCCCTGTTCTTTTTAATATTTTTATAAATGACTTGGAGCAAGGATTAAATAGCGACATCTCTATTTTTGCAGATGATACTAAGTTAAGTAAGGTCATTAGGTCAGAGCAGGATGAACTCTTTGCAAAGGGATTTGCTAAAATTAGAACTATGGGCAAGTGAATGGAAAATGAGATTTAATACGGAAAAATGTAAGGTTCTACATTTTGGAAGTAAAAATAAGCAGGCTATGTATTTTTTAAATGGGACAAGACTTAGCCAAACACAGGAGGAAAGGGATTTGGGAGTAGTAATAGATAACAAGCTAAAGATGAGTGCACAATGCAGGGCAGTGGCTTCAAAGGCTAATAAGATACTAGCATGTATTAAAAGAGGCATTGATTCAAGGGAGGAAAGCATAATTCTGTCATTATATAAAGCCCTGGTAAGACCTCACCTTGAGTTTGGAGTGCAGTTCTGGGGACCGATTGCTAAAAAAGATATTGCAGAACTAGAAAAAGTTCAGAGAAGGGCCACAAAGCTAATAAGGGGATTGGAGAAATTAATGAGGAGAGGCTAGCCAAACTGGGTCTGTTCTCTTTAGAAAAAAGGCGCTTGAGAGGTGACATGATTACTTTATATAAATATATTCAAGGCCCATATACAGAGATGGCAGAAGCTCTTTTTATTCCAATAAAATTGGTTCTGACAAGAGGTCATAATTCAAGGTTGGAGGAAAGGAGATTTAATCTCCTGCAACGGAAACGTTTTTTCACTGTAAGAGCAATAAAATTGTGGAACTCATTACCAAAGGAGGTAGTGAATGCCAATACCATAGATACATTTAAAAATAGTCTGGATAAATTTCTGTATATAAACAAAATTCATGGATATGATTGCTAGTATTAAATGGGTCACATTTTAATGGGGTTATTTAAGCTTAACTGGAGCTTTTTGTAAGTATTTTAGATTTGTATAGGTTGAACTCGATGGACTTCAGTCTTTTTTCAACCTTATCTACTATGTTACTATGTTACTGTTGGTCCGTTAGGTGGGTCTTGAAGTGTAGTGATATAATGAGTAGCTTGTTTCATTTTAAGTGCCCAAGCTAACAGTTTGCCAGGTTTGTTACCTTCTACGAAAAATTTCTGTTGTAATTTCAGAGCCTGTGTTTGAGCCGAATGTTTTAAAAATTTGGTAAGTTTGTTTTTGGCTTGGTCTCGCTGCAATTTTAAATAGTTGTCCTGAGGGTTCAATTTGTAAGTTCTATCTAAGTGTTGGTATGTAGTAGTAAGGTCTAGGTATTGTGCCCTGTGGTTCTTACATTGTATTGATTTTTAATTTTTATCATCTCTCCTCTCAGAAAACATTTGTGAGCCTCCCATAGTATGCATGGGTCAATGCCTAGGGTATTATTGGTTAGGAAGTATTAAGATAGTGATGTTTCTATTTGTTGTACTATCAGGTTATCTTTGAGTAATGTGTCATCTAGACGCCACTGGTAGGGCTTAAAAGGGAGAGATGACCAATGCATAAGACAAATGACTGCCGAATGATCCGACCAAGTGGTAGGGAAGATATCGGTTTGTGTTACTGAAGTGATAGATGCGTGATCAATGAGAATATAGTCTATGCGGGAGTGGAAATGTTTCGGTGCTGAGTAAAAGGTATATCTTTTACTGGTGGGATGTTGAATACGCCAAGTGTTGTGTACTCCCAAGAGTGTCAGGTCATCTTTGATGGATTTAAGTGATCTCTTTGACAGTTGAGAGTGTGTCGTAGAGCTATCTAGTAGGGGGTTTAATGGTGTGTTGAGGTCCCCTCCTATGACTAGTGAACCTTTATAGAAAGCTAAAATATTATTGGAGGTCTTGCGAAAAAAAGCTTCTTGGTGTGTGTTTGGTGCATATATATTTACTAATGTAACTGATTTACCATGTAACAATCCTAATAAGGCCAAATATTTCCCTTCATTATCTTTCTCTATCTGTTGTAGATGGAATGGTAAGGCTTTATGAATTAATATACTAACTCCTGAAATTTTCTTTGTAGCATGACTGCTATGATAGTGGATAGGATATGTGGTTGCAAAGAACTTAGGTTCCTGTCAATCTAGGTAGTGCGTTTCTTGCAAAAAAAGAATGTTGACTTGTTTGTGAATAATGTCAGTGAATGCAACTAATATCTTATGGGGATTATTGAACCCTTTTACATTTTGCGTCATTAATTTAATCGGTTTCATACCTGTCATGTCTCATCTAATGTTGTGGGTAGATATAAAAGGGATTAACGTGAGGATGTAGTAACCTTTGTCTGGTTATTAGTGCACATAGGCGTCTTAAGTATTCTTGTTGATTTGCTAGACCTGATGAAAAGTACTGTGGAAAGTCACTGTGGCTGATAATGGTTGACAACAAACAAACAACATAACAACAAAAACAATAATAACAACAATAACATAAACAAATAACTTGACATCGAATGTCACACCATTAGGGAAGAATAGCCTATCCCATTTTATACTCGTTAATAAACAATTGGAGGACAAAACATTCGTGTTTAAGCTGTCAGTCAATATAGGGCTGCGATGTAACGGTTATAGAAATAGTTCAGTCTCAGCTACTGCAAAGCCCAAGTGTGAAAGAGGGGTTGAACGTTCATCACAGTCTACACCTGAACAAAACATTTAATTATCTCACCCATCTGCTAAGCTGTACCTCTCAAGTGTTGCTGTTATGTGGATGATCCTGCTCTTTCTTGCTTTTCTTGGCCTGTTGATGTTGCCAAGGTGCTCTGGGAGGTCTTAGTGAATTTGTTGTGGTAGTAAGTTCAGAATCTCCTCCTGTGGTTGTAGGAGGTGGAGGGTCTAACCCCAGAACGGCACAAGTATCTGATATTTCCTCTGGTGTTTTACAAATGTGTTTCATACCTTTATGGGAGACATTAAGGAAGCAGGGAAAACCCCAACGGTAAGGGATCCCTTTTGCTCTGAGCAGGGATCTCAGTGGTTGAAATTCCTTACGTCTCTGTAGAGTACGAGGTGCTATATCTGCAAAGATTTGCAGGCAGCAATTTTGAAAGTTGATATCCTTGAGATGTCTGGCAGCTTTAAGAATTTCCTCTTTATTTTGGTAGTCGTTAAGTTTTAAAACGACGTCACGTGGAGGTGCTTGGTCTGAAGGTTTTGGTCGGAGTGCCCTATGGGCTCTATCCATTGATATGTCCATAGTTGATGAAGGCCCCAAAAGGGAGGAAAAGAGACTTTTGAGAAATTCAGGAATAGAATTCGGGAGGACAGATTCTGGAATCCCTCTGACTCTGAGGTTCTGGCGGCGTCTCCTATTCTCCAGATCTTCTAACTTATCTTGTAATTGAGTGATTAATAGATCGTGAGCTTGGGTTGTGTTTTGTAAAGTAGATATCTCATTTTGGTTAAAATCAATGCCGCCTTCCAGTGCCTCAACACGATTGCCAATTTCTGTGATATCTATTTTCAAGCTAGCCATTTCCTCTTTAATGCAGTCCCTTACCTTTACTACGATGTTATCTAGGTCACTTTTGGATGAGATAGAAGCCAAAAAGGCCTTGGAGAGCTGAATGACTTCTTCTGTGTCACTGTCTTCGCTGTCTGATGGAGACATCTCAGGCCTTTGTGGTGTGATAGAGTCAGGTGTAGCAAGTTGCAGGTTCTCTGGAAGCTTAAAGAAAGCTTACAGCATTCCGTGTTGCTGCAGGTTTTTTAGCCTCTTTTCCTGATCTTGGAAGCTTCTTTGGTGACATTTCTGCGATGCAGATTGTTATATTTTTGCTTTCCTGGAAGCCTCAAGGGGTTAGCTGTAAGCTTGTTGTTTATTGTGGTAGACAACTCCTCCTATCACCAGGAAATTAATAGTTATAGAGTCCTCTTTCACTATATAATAAAATGTGTTATCGTGTTCAATGAGCAGTGTTACATCTGTGCTTTAGAAGACATGAAAGATTCCCTTTTATGATTTGCCTTTAGTGGATAAAAGTGAGAGGTTTCAACTGTGCAATCATGGGAGTTATGGGGTTATAAACATTTCTATTCTCCTGTCATCTCCTCCGTGATCCGCAAAGTACTTGCCCTTTGACAGATATTTAGCTGCGCAACTTGTTCTCCGTTTTGCCGTTAGCTAAGATTTGTAATTGCCTAGATCGGGGCACAGATAAGGTTATGTATGCAACCAGCTACTGCTCCCAACTGAATAAATGTACCCGTTATTGTTTTATATGTGGACAGCTCCGTGCTACTCACTTTCAGGCTTTAAAGATGGCGGCCGTGGTGTGGGCCATAACACAGAGCGTGTCCAGATATCGGACGCAGCTGGATGCTTTCTTCACCACCGGGTCCGGCAACTGTCTGTATGCATTCAGGAGCAAGACTGCGACTTTGAGTTGCTTAAAGTCCTGTTCATCATGTGTGTTCAGGCATCGGCATTCGGAGCTCACATTAAATTGCGGCCTTACCACACGACAGCCGGCTCCGCCCCTCCAAGATTGTTTCATTTTTTTATACATGTATGATAACGCAAGAAGACAGGGTCACAGTGTGACTCCTTTTATCTGTATAGAATCAAGGGTTAATATCTCCCTTAGGGGGATTATTGAACAGGTGGGAATAATCTTATATGTTTGATTTTATGCTGCTTTTATGTGTGAGATGCTATGGGTTCATAGGCTGTTATGGAATATACAGGTTTCACTTTAAGAGCCATGCAGCTTACAAGCTTGGCGCGCTTTCTCATAGCAGGGATGGTCCTGCATTGTGCACCATGTGATTCATACCCTTTTTTCTGAATGGTGTCTATCAGAGAGGAGTCATAAATCTCTGTACTGTCTGGGTCATAGGAGGTGGTGAGTGCCCCAGCCATTGGGGTTTAAGGGTGCCATTTTTTTAATAAAATAAAATGTTTTATTTCTCTAAGTTCTCCGGTTATTGCACTAGCAATGGAGGAGTCTCTTGCTTTAGAGGGCACTCCCTCTATTCCTAATGAGTAATTCCTGTTTTATATGGTGAGGAGGCCTTAATTCAGCCCCCTCAATTATTTTCCATATGCCTTGATAAAGTGATAATATCAAAGATGTTTGATGCCACAGAGTCGTCCACCTCTGAGGAGTCCAGTGAGGTGCATACCCTACATTCTTATATCTTTACACATGCAGTTTTCCCGTAGCATTGCTAATCTTCCATCTGGAGGGGGCATTTTTTTTCCCCCAGACGTTACTGCCTAGTTCAGACAGTGGTGTCTGCGGCCTTTAATACATTACCTTGCCCTGCTAAGCACAAGCGAAAGGTTACATATTGCACTCCTTCCCAGAGTACATCAGATAATTTATTGGATTTAACGGAGG
Source organism: Bombina bombina (assembly GCF_027579735.1). Taxonomy (NCBI): domain Eukaryota; kingdom Metazoa; phylum Chordata; class Amphibia; order Anura; family Bombinatoridae; genus Bombina; species Bombina bombina. The sequence continues at coordinate 1,067,828,302 of NC_069500.1, forward strand.
GTTATCCGAGGATGAGGTTTTTTCTGAGATTTCAGAGTATAAACATTCTGGGTCGGAGTCTGCTACCTCTAAACCTCTGGCTGCGGACGAACCAGACTTTAGTTTAGGAATTTGCGCTTTCTTCTAGGAAGTTTTTGGCGAGTTCAGAGGTCCCAGACGCCAAAATAACTGATGAACCTTTAATTCCTAAATTGGATAGAGTTTGAGGACAGAGTGGTACCTTATCCTTCCCTGCTCTTGATGGTGAACATTATTATGAATGAATGGGACAGGATTGGATTCATTATCCCCCTCGTCTCCCTTTAACACATTGTCCCCGGTCCTGGACTCTCAATGGAGTTGTGAGGTTCCATCCCTAAATGGGATGGCTTTATCTTCATCCTTGCTAAGCGTACTACTATCCCACTTGAGGATAGTTCTTCCTTTGAAGAGCCCATTGATAAAAGATGGAAACTCCCTTAAGAAGGATGTTTCAACATATGGGATATTTGTTTCAACCGGCAGTGACTGTTGCCGCGGTTACTGAAGAAACTACCTTCAGGCGTGACTCCTTATAGCATTGATCGGGATGGAGGGTCCCCTCGACGTTACTCAGAAAAGATTTATGACCTTGAGGGTTGTTAATTATTTTATCTGTGCTGCTATAAGGCAGTTTATTCACTTGAATGCTATGGCTTCAGCCTTTTCTGTTCAGGCTCATTGGGTTCTGGCTGGAATCATGGTCTGCGGATATGACTTCTAAGTCTAGACTTCTTCCCTCCCTTTAAGGGAAGGATTTTGTCTGGTCCAGGCCTGGTATCAATTATCCCCACGGTCTCAGGGGGCAAGGGTGCCCTCCTACCGCAAGAGTATATGAACTAATCTAAGGGACGATTTTCATTCTTTTCCTTCTGATGAAGCCCATGTCAGCAGTCCTCCACTAAGCTGGAGCAAACCAAGAGCTCTTGGAAGCCGGCTCAGTCCTGGAATAAATCCAAGCAGAGCTAGAATCCCGAGTCAACATCGGCATGAATGGGCGGTCCTCTGTCCTCTTCTGGATTGTGTAGGGGCAGTATGTAGCTCTTTTCATTAACTTGGTTCAGGGACTTGCAGGATCCATGGGTCCTGGAGGTCATAGCTCAGAGTTACAAGATAGGTTTTAAGTCTCAGCCACCCAAGGGCAGATTCATCCGGTCTTCCTGACCGGAAAGGAGGGAAGCCTTTCTGGGGTGTGTACAGGATCTGTCCTCTAAGAGTTATTGTCCCTGTGCCTATCGCAGTGAGAGGTTTGGGATACTATTCAAACCTTTTGTGGAAGGAGGGAACGTTCCGTCCGATTCTGGACCTAAAATGCTTAAGCAGGTTTTTAAATGTCCCCTCGTTTAAGATGGAGACAATAAGATCCTCTCTTCCCCTCGTTTGAGAGGGGTAGTTCATGATCACAATAGATTTGATGGATGCTCCCTTCACGTACCAATCCTCAAGGACCACTTCCAGTTCCTAAGGTTTGCATTCCTGGACCAGCACTTCCAGTTTATTGCCCTTTTGTTTGTCTAGCTAAAGAAATTTTTCAAAGAGTGGACCGTTCGGAATATCTCCCCTCTCTTCTTCGATCCCATGGATGGTAGATAATCTAGAGAGAGTTCTCTTTTATCAAGTACCAGGGTAGAATTCTCGGGTACTATAATAGTCTCCATAGACATGAGAATGTCTTGCCCTCCAGATCTCCTTAAGGCCATCTGTGGCTCGGTGAATGGAGGTGATTGGTCTTGTGGTGCCCAGCTTGGACATCATTTCCTTTTCCAGGTTTCACCTCAGACTGTTGCAACTGCGCATGCTGAACTAGTGGAACAGCGATCATTCGGATCTGTCTCAACAGATTTCTCTGGACAACCAATCGGGAGAATCGCTCTCTTGGTGGTTTTGTCAGGATCACTTGTCCTGAGGGACGTCTGTCTCAAGACCATCCTGGGTGATTGTGACTACGGTTGCGAGTCTGTCAGGATGGGGAACTGTTTGGGGTGCCAGGAAGGCACAGGGTCTCTGGTCTCAGGAGTTAAAGCTCCCTCCTGATCTCATTTTGGATGTTCGGGCAATATACAATGCTCTGAAGGCTTGGCTTCTGCTGGGTTCGTCCCAGTTAATCAGGTTCCAATCAAGCAATATATCTTCGATGGCTTACATCAAACATCAGGGGGGAAAGAGAAGCTCCCTAAAGTTGAGGGAAGTATCTCGGATTCTAGTGCAGGGGAGACCCGCATTTGTTCGCTGTCAGCGATCCACATTCCGGGTGTGGACAACTGGGAAGTGGATTTCCTCAGCAGACAATCCTTCTATCTGGGAGAATGGTCTCTACATCTGAGTGCAGAGATTGCAAGAGGAAGATCTTATAATGTCTCAGTACCAAGCTACCCAGAGGTACAGGGATCCTCAGGCGGAGCTAACAGCTGCCTTAGCGGTGCCTTGGAGGTTCAACCTGATTTATCCTTACGACCGTTACCACTACTTCCTAGTGTAGTGGCTCTTGTCAAGCAGGCGTCAGGGATACTGACCGCTGCGTCTTGGCCGCGAAGGATATGGTTCGCGGATCTAGTGGGGATGTCATCATCTCCTCCGTGGAAGTTAACAAAGGTATTTTTGTTCATCAATGTCTAGATTCCCTAAGGCTGACTGCGTGGAGATTGAACGCTTAGTCCTAGCCAAGAGAGGGTTTACTGAGAGAGTTTTTTTATTCTCATTCAAGCTCGTTAGCTGGTTGCTCGTCGCATCTATCATAAGGTGTGGAGGACCTACTTATTCTGTTCTCCAGGATGAACTGGAGAAGGGCTTTTCTGCCAAGTCCCCTGAAGGGACAGTTTTCAGCCCTGTCTGTGTTACTGCACAAGAGGTTTGCAGAGCTTCCGGATGTGCAGCCATATGTTAAGGCTCTGCTGGGATCAGACCTGTGTTTAGATCTAAGGCTCCTCCTTGGAGTTTAAATCTTGTCCTTAAGATTTTGCAACGAGCTCCGTTGGAGCCTATGCATGAAGTGGACATTAGATTGTTGTCTTGGAAGGTTCCTTTTCTACTGGCTATTGCTTCTGCACGAGTATCTGTGATTGCTGCCTTGCAATGCATCTCTCATTATCTGACTTTTCATGCCGATAAGGCTGTTCTACGAACCAAGTTAGATTTCTTTCTAAAGTTGTGTCAATTCGCAACATCCATCAAGATTTGTGGTTCCTTTCTTATGTCCTAATCCTCCTTCGTCGAAGGAACGTTTCCAACAAATTCTGGATGTAGTTTGTGCCTTGAAGTTCCATCTTCGGGCCACAAAGGAAGTTGGACAAATCTCTTTCTCTGTTTGTTCTCTTTTCCGGGAAGCGTAGGGGTTGGAGGGCCTCTTCGACTTCCTTATTTTTTTTGTCTGAGGAGTGTCATCCATTTAGCATTGAAACGGCGGGATATAAGCCTCGTCTGAGGATTACGGCTTATTCTATGAGAGCAGTGGATTCCTCTTGGGCCTTCAAAGATGTGGCCTCTGGATCAGATTAAGTAAGGCGGCTATCTGGTTCTCCTTGCATACTTTTTCCAAAATATTTACAAGTTTGACGTTTTTGCTTCTGCTGAAGCAGCCTTCGGGAGAAAGGTTTTGCAGGCTGTGGTGCCCTCAGATTAGGATCTGCCTCTCTTTTGTCCCTCCCGTTAGCATTCTGTGTACTCTAGAGCTTGGGTATATGTTTCCCACAAGTAAGGAATGCAGCTGTGGACTCTTCCCATATTAAGATGGAAAACATAAATTATGCTTACCTGATAATTTGATTTCCATGTATATTGGAAGAGTCCACAGCTCCCGCCAAAGTTCTCCAATGGGCGGCCCTAAATTTAAAAAAAAAAATTCTTTTGGCACCTTTGTCACCCTATTTCTCCTACTGTTCTTTGTTCGCTCTGCAGAATGACTGGGGTTAAGAGGAAGTGGGGGAGGTATTTAAGCCTTGCACTGGGGTGTCTTTGCCTCCTCCTGGTGGCCAGGTTCAGTATTTCCCACAAGTAAGGAATGCAGCTGTGCACGCTTCATATACAGATGGAAATGAAGTTATCAGGTAAGCATCATTTATGTTATAGTTTAAATAATTGATTAAGACGAAGTCTGAGATGACGAAGTCAGGTCACAATAGGTTTTATTAGCTTTGTTAATGTCCAGTGGGCGGGGAAAAGACCAAATGGGAGACAAGTGAAACTTCAAGTCTGTCCCTCCCAATTGAAAGATTGAACTTTGCGATGTTCCTGAGCTATGGGGACTGTCAAATAAGCATCTGTCAGATCTAATCTAACCAGTTGTCTCTGAGGCATTTTCTTAAAAGATGAATCCCCCTCTATTATAAAACGATGGTAACACTGAAACGAAAGAGAGGGAGACAGCGCACATCCAATTCAAGGTACAGTACTGGTTTAATGTATAAGATGAACACACACTAGTAATAACACTTACTAGAAAGCAAGTTAAAATCATCCCCAAAACAGTGTGGTAGAAAACTTCACAGCGTGAACGTGGCAGCGTCAGACGAAGCAGGGAAATCCGTCTACAATCAACAGATTCAAAAGTTCCCAGCTGATAGTGAATCTGTTGATTGTAGACAGATTTCCCTGCTTCGTCTGACGCTGCCACGTTCACGCTGTGAAGTTTTCTACCACACTGTTTTGGGGATGATTTTAACTTGCTTTCTAGTAAGTGTTATTACTAGTGTGTGTTCATCTTATACATTAAACCACTACCTTGAATCGGATGTGCGCTGTCTCCCTCTCTTTCGTTTCAGTGTTACCATCTTTGCATCCGTGGACAGGAAACCCATGGATTTTTGTATAGCAGCACTCTACTTGGCTTAAATTTGGCTACCTTCTGACTGCTCAATACTGCTGTGTGGGCATATTCCAAGCTTCTACCATATTCTTGGAATCATGTTGTATGGTAATGTATCACAGCCTTCTTTCTCTTTTCTCCAACATTGGTGTGTCCGGTCCACGGCGTCATCCTTACTTGTGGGAAATATCTCTTCCCCAACAGGAAATGGCAAAGAGTCCACCCCAGTCATTCTCTTTGCCGTTGCACAGGCAACATCTCCACGGAGATGGTTAAGAGTATGTGGTGTTTAAATGTAGTTTTTTTATTCTACTATCAAGAGTTTGTTATTTTAAAATAGTTCTGGTATGTACTATTTACTCTGAAACAGAAAAAGATGAAGATTTCTGTTTGTGAGAGGAAGATGATTTTAGCAGACAGTAACTAAAATCGATTGCTGTTTCCACATAGGACTGTTGAGATGAAGTAACTTCAGTTGGGGGAAACAGTTAGCAGACTTTTCTGCTTAAGGTATGACTAGCCATATTTCTAACAAGACTGTGTAATGCTGGAAGGCTGTCATTTCCCCTCATGGGGACTGGTAAGCCATTTTCTTAGTTTCAAACAGAATAAAGGGCTTAATATGGGCTATAAAACTGGTAGACACTCTTATGGGCTAAATCGATTGCTTTATTTGGACATTTTATACATGTTAATGCTGATAATTCACACTTATAAACTTGGGGAATGTTTTTTAACGTCAGGCACTATGTTAGACACCTTTTCCAGTCAGGAAGGGCCTTCCCAGTTGTAGGCTGAGCCTCATTTTCGCGCCATTACTGCGCAGTTGTTTTTGAGAGCAAGACATGCAGATGCATGTGTGAGGACCTGAAAATAGTTGGAAAAGTTCTGAAAATTGGTATGCAATACTTTTAATGCTTTAAGACACTGTGGTGAAATTTTGGTAAATTTTGAACAATTCCTTCATACTTTTTCACATATTCAGTAATAAAGTGTACTCTGTTTAAAATTTAAAGTGACAGTAACGGTTTTGTTTTAAAACGGTTTTTGTGCTTTATTGACAAGTTTAAGCCTATTTAACATGTCTGTGCCTTCGGATAAGCTATGTTCTATATGTATGAAAGCCAATGTGTCTCCCCATTCAAAATTGTGTGATAATTGTGCCATAGCGTCCAAACAAAGTAAGGACAGTACTGCCACAGATAATGAAATTGCCCAAGATGATTCCTCAGATGAGGGGAGTAGACATGATACTACATCATCTCCTACTGTGTCTACACCAGTTTTGCCCACGCAGGAGGCCCCTAGTACATCTAGCGCGCCAATGCTTATTACCATGCAACAATTGACGGCTGTAATGGATAACTCCATAGCAAATATTTTATCCAAAATGCCTGCATATCAGAGAAAGCGCGATTGCTCTGTTTTAAACACTGAAGAGCAGGAGGGCGCTGATGATAATTGTTCTGTCATACCCTCACACCAATCTGAAGTGGCCATGAGGGAGGTTTTGTCAGATGGGGAAATTTCAGATTCAGGAAAAATTTCTCAACAAGCTGAACCTGATGTTGTGACATTTAAATTTAAATTAGAACATCTCCGCGCACTGCTTAAGGAGGTGTTATCTACTCTGGATGATTGTGACAACTTGGTCATTCCAGAGAAATTATGCAAGATGGACAAGTTTCTAGAGGTTCCGGTGCACCCCGACGCTTTTCCTATACCCAAGCGGGTGGCGGACATAGTGAATAAGGAGTGGGAGAAGCCCAGCATACCTTTTGTCCCCCCCCCCCATATTTAAGAAATTATTTCCTATGGTCGACCCCAGAAAGGGGGCAGTTTCTACTCTAAACAAGCGAACTACTATTCCTATCGAGGATAGTTGTGCTTTCAAAGATCCTATGGATAAAATATTAGAAGGTTTGCTTAAAAAGATTTTTGTACAGCAAGGTTACCTCCTACAACCCATTTCGTGCATTGTTCCTGTCACAACAGCAGCGTGGTTCTGGTTCGAGGAACTAGAAAAGTCGCTCAGTAGAGAGACTCCATATGAGGAGGTTATGGACAGAGTTCACGCACTTAAGTTGGCTAACTCCTTTATTTTGGATGCCGCTTTGCAATTAGCTAGATTAGCGGCGAAAAATTCAGGGTTTGCAATTGTGGCGCGCAGAGCGCTTTGGCTAAAGTCTTGGTCAGCGGATGTATCATCCAAGACAAAATTGCTTAACATCCCTTTCAAAGGTAAAACTCTCTTTGGGCCAGAATTGAAAGAGATTATCTCAGACATCACTGGGGGAAAGGGCCACGCCCTTCCACAAGATAGGCCTTTCAAGGCCAAGAATAAGTCTAATTTTCGTTCCTTTCGCAATTTCAGGAACGGACCGGCCTCTAATTCTGCATCCTCTAAGCAAGAGGGTAATGCCTCACAGCCCAAACCAGCCTGGAAACCTATGCAAGGCTGGAACAAGGGTAAGCAGGCCAAAAAGCCTGCTGCTGCTAACAAAACAGCATGAAGGAGTAGCCCTCGATCCGGGATCGGATCTAGTAGGGGGCAGACTCTCTCTCTTTGCTCAGGCTTGGGCAAGAGATCTTCAGGATCCCTGGGCACTAGAAATAGTTTCTCAGGGTTATCTTCTGGAATTCAGGGAACTACCCCCAAGGGGAAGGTTCCACATGTCTCACTTATCCTTAAACCAAATAAAGAGACAGGCGTTCTTACATTGTGTAGAAGACCTGTTAAAGATGGGAGTAATACACCCTGCTCCAAGGACGGAACAAGGAATGGGATTTTACTCAAATCTGTTCATAGTTCCCAAAAAAGAGGGAACCTTCAGACCAATTCTGGATGTAAAGATCCTAAACAAATGTCTCAGGGTACCATCGTTCAAAATGGAAACCATTCGAACGATTCTACCCACTATCCAGGAAGGTCAATTTATGACTACCGTGGATCTAAAGGATGCGTACCTACATATTCCTATCCACAAAGAACATCACCAGTTCCTAAGGTTCGCCTTTCTGGACAAACATTACCAGTTTGTGGCCCTACCATTCGGGTTAGCCACTGCTCCAAAGATTTTCACAAAGGTACTCGGGTCGCTTCTAGCGGTTTTAAGACCGAGGGGCATTGCAGTAGTACCGTACTTGGACGACATTCTAATACAAGCGTCGTCCCTTTCAAAAGCAAAGGCTCATACAGACATCGTTCTGGCCTTTCTCAGATCTCACGGATGGAAGGTGAACATAGAAAAAATTTCTCTGTCTCCGTCAACAAGAGTTCCCTTCTTGGGAACAATAATAGATTCCTTAGAAATGAGGATTTTTCTGACAGATGTCAGAAAGTCAAAACTTCTAAGCGCTTGTCAAGTTCTTCACTCTGTTCCACGTCCTTCCGTAGCTCAGTGCATGGAAGTAGTAGATGGTTGCAGCAATGGACATAGTTCCTTTTGCACGAATTCATCTAAGACCATTACAACTGTGCATGCTCAAACAGTGGAATGGGGACTATACAGACTTGTCTCCAGTGATTCAAGTAGATCAGAAGACCAGAGATTCACTCCGTTGGTGGCTGACCCTGGACCATCTATCCCAGGGAATGAGCTTCCGCAGACCAGAGTGGGTCATTGTCACGACCGACGCCAGCCTAGTGGCCTGGGGCGCGGTCTGGGAACCCCTGAAAGCTCAGGGACTATGGTCTCGGGAAGAGTCTCTTCTCCCGATAAACATTCTGGAACTAAGAGCGATATTCAATGCTCTCAGGGCTTGGCCTCAGCTTGCAAAGGCCAGATTCATAAGATTCCAATCAGACAACATGACGACTGTTGCGTATATCAATCATCAGGGGGGAACAAGGAGTTCCCTAGCGATGAAAGAAGTGACCAAAATAATACAATGGGCGGAGGATCACTCCTGCCATCTATCTGCGATCCACATCCCAGGTGTGGAAAACTGGGAAGCGGATTATCTGAGTCGTCAGACATTCCATCTGGGGGAGTGGGAATCGAACAGGATCAAACAGGAGAGGGCCTCGGTGATCTTGATAGCTCCTGCGTGGCCACGCAGGACTTGGTATGCAGACCTGGTGAATATGTCATTGGTTCCCCCATGGAAGCTACCTTTGAGACAGGACCTTCTTGTTCAGGGTCCATTCGAACATCCAAATCTGGTCTCCCTCCAGCTGACGGCTTGGAGATTGAACGCTTGATTCTATCAAAGCGTGGGTTTTCAGATTCTGTGATAGATACTCTGGTTCAGGCCAGAAAACCAGTGACTAGAAAAATTTACCATAAAATATGGAAAAGATATATCTGTTGGTGTGAATCCAAGGGATTCCCATGGAATAAGATAAAAATTCCTAAGATTATTTCCTTTCTGCAGGAAGGTTTGGATAAAGGATTATCTGCGAGTTCTCTAAAAGGATAGATTTCTGCTTTATCTGTCTTACTACACAAACGACTGGCAGCTGTGCCAGATGTTCAAGCATTTGTTCAGGCTCTGGTTAGAATCAAGCCTGTTTACAGACCTTTGACTCCTCCCTGGAGTCTAAATCTAGTTCTTTCAGTTCTTCAAGGGATTCCGTTTGAACCTCTACATTCCATAGATATCAAGTTATTATCTTGGAAAGTCTTGTTTTTGGTTGCTATTTCTTCTGCTAGAAGAGTTTCAGAGTTATCTGCTCTGCAGTGTACTCCGCCCTATCTTGTGTTCCATTCAGATAAGGTTGTTTTGCGTACTAAGCCTGGTTTTCTTCCAAAGGTTGTTTCCAACAAGAATATTAACCAGGAGATAGTTGTACCTTCTTTGTGTCCGAATCCAGTTTCAAAGAAGGAACGTTTGCTACACAATTTAGATGTAGTCCGTGCTCTAAAATTCTACTTAGCTGCTACAAAAGAGTTCAGACAAACATCTTCTCTGTTTGTTGTCTATTCTGGTAAAAGGAGAGGTCAAAAAGCAACTTCTACCTCTCTTTCCTTTTGGCTTAAAAGCATCATCCAATTGGCTTATGAGACTGCCGGACGGCAGCCTCCTGAAAGAATCACAGCTCACTCCACTAGGGCTGTGGCTGTGGCGACTTGGTCTTCGCTTCATACCTTTTCAAAGTTTTACAAATTTGATACTTTTGCTTCTTCGGAGGCTATTTTTGGGAGAAATAGAGAGGTTTTGCAAGCCGTGGTGCCGTCCGTTTAGGTGACCTGATTTGCTCCCTCCCTTCATCCGTGTCCTAAAGCTTTGGTATTGGTTCCCACAAGTAAGGATGACGCCGTGGACCGGACACACCAATGTTGGAGAAAACAGAATTTATGCTTACCTGATAAATTACTTTCTCCAACGGTGTGTCCGGTCCACGGCCCGCCCTGGTTTTTTAATCAGGTCTGATGAATTATTTTCTCTAACTACAGTCACCACGGTACCATATGGTTTCTCCTATATTTTTCCTCCTGTCCGTCAGTCGAATGACTGGGGTGGGCGGAGCCTAGGAGGGACTATATGGCCAGCTTTGCTAGGACTCTTTGCCATTTCCTGTTGGGGAAGAGATATTTCCCACAAGTAAGGATGATGCCGTGGACCGGACACACCGTTGGAGAAAGTAATTTATCAGGTAAGCATAAATTCTGTTTTTTTGTATATTATAAAACGGTGATAGACCACATAAGCATTTACAGATTTTAAATTTTATAACAGGATGAAACTGGTCATTTTTCTTTTTGACTATTGCTTACAAAAACTTTCTGAAGGTTGTTGAGCTTGTTTTAACAATAGATTTGAAATTTCAGTTTGAACCTGAATTTAGTCTTTTGCTGAAAACTTTATTGGATTGGGATTTACAATCTGTATATGAAGATACATTAACTCTATTAACAGGCCTTTTAAAGACTGTAAAATCCATGGATCTTAAGTGATCAGAGACCAATGTGATAATATCAAACATGTTTGATGCCACTGTGCAGTCCACCTCTGAGGAGTTATCGTTCAGTGAGGTGCATACCCTACATTCTTATATCTGCGCAGTCCTGACGGCGATGTCTGCTGCCTTTAATACTTTAAAGAGCGAGTCTACCACCAGTTTTGCTGGGAAAGAAACTTAAGTAGGAAGAAAAAGGGGAATTACTTGCATGTGATCAGGATCTTTGAATTGATCTATAACCTTGTTGATTCCAGGGCCTGGAACGGGTAGGGGAAACATTTGAGGGTGATGGATCTTGAATGACTTTGTGATCTTGAATAAATTGAGAGCGATTTGGGTATGGGTATGTGGCATGGCATGGAAAAGCGGCCTCAACCTTTCCCAGGCTTGTTGAAAAACTGTTAAGATACAAATTTCTTCTGTTAAGTGTGATCAGTCCACGGGTCATCATTACTTCTGGGATATTACTCCTCCCCAACAGGAAGTGCAAGAGGATTCACCCAGCAGAGCTGCATATAGCTCCTCCCCTCTACGTCACTCCCAGTCATTCTCTTGCACCCAACGACTAGATAGGATGTGTGAGAGGACTATGGTGATTATACTTAGTTTTATATCTTCAATCAAAAGTTTGTTATTTTAAAATAGCACCGGAGTGTGTTATTATCTCTCTGGCAGAGTTTGAAGAAGAATCTACCAGAGTTTTTGTTATGATTTTAGCCGGAGTAGTTAAGATCATATTGCTGTTTCTCGGCCATCTGAGGAGAGGTAAACTTCAGATCAGGGGACAGCGGGCAGATGAATCTGCATAGAGGTATGTAGCAGTTTTTATTTTCTGACAATGGAATTGATGAGAAAATCCTGCCATACCGATATAATGTCATGTATGTATACTTTACACTTCAGTATTCTGGGGAATGGTACTTCACTAGAATTACACTGTAAGAAATACATAAAGCTGTTTAATAACTAGAGATTATGTTTAACGTTTTTGCTGGAATGTAAAATCGTTTTCATTTACTGAGGTACTGAGTGAATAAATATTTGGGCACTATTTTTCCACTTGGCAGTTGCTTAATCTGTTTTCTGACAGTTTCTGTTCTCCCTCACTGCTGTGTGTGAGGGGGAGGGGCCGTTTTTTGGCGCTTTTACTACGCATCAAATATTTCAGTCAGCAACTCATTGTATTCCCTGCATGATCCGGTTCATCTCTACAGAGCTCAGGGGTCTTCAAAACTTATTTTGAGGGAGGTAATTTCTCTCAGCAGAGCTGTGAGAATTATAGTTTGACTGAGATAAAAAACGTTTATTCTGTAATTTGTTTCCTGCTTTCAGAATTTGTTATCTTTGCTAATGGGATTAAACATTTGCTAAAGTTGTGTTATTTACAAGAATTGAGGCTATAACTGTTTCAATTTATTAATTTTCAACTGTCATAGATCTTCTGTGCTTCTTAAAGGCACAGTACGTTTTAATATTATTCTAATTGAATTGTATTTCCAAGTTACAAGTTTATTTGCTAGTGTGTTAAACATGTCTGATTCAGAGGATGATACCTGTGTCATTTGTTGCAATGCCAAAGTGGAGCCCAATAGAAATTTATGTACTAACTGTATTGATGCTACTTTAAATAAAAGTCAATCTGTACAAATTGAACAAATTTCACCAAACAACGAGGGGAGAGTTATGCCGACTAACTCGCCTCACGTGTCAGTACCTACATCTCCCGCTCAGAGGGAGGTGCGTGATATTGTAGCGCCGAGTACATCTGGGCGGCCATTACAAATCACATTACAGGATATGGCTACTGTTATGACTGAGGTTTTGGCTAAATTACCAGAACTAAGAGGTAAGCGTGATCACTCTGGGGTGAGAACAGAGTGCGCTGATAATATTAGGGCCATGTCAGACACTGCGTCACAGGTGGCAGAACATGAGGACGGAGAACTTCATTCTGTGGGTGACGGTTCTGATCCAAACAGACTGGATTCAGATATTTCAAATTTTAAATTTAAACTGGAAAACCTCCGTGTATTACTAGGGGAGGTGTTAGCGGCTCTGAATGATTGTAACACAGTTGCAATACCAGAGAAAATGTGTAGGTTGGATAAATATTTTGCGGTACCGACGAGTACTGAAGTTTTTCCTATACCTAAGAGACTTACTGAAATTGTTACTAAGGAGTGGGATAGACCCGGTGTGCCGTTCTCACCCCCTCCGATATTTAGAAAAATGTTTCCAATAGACGCCACCACAAGGGACTTATGGCAAACGGTCCCTAAGGTGGAGGGAGCAGTTTCTACCTTAGCTAAGCGTACCACTATCCCGGTGGAGGATAGCTGTGCTTTTTCAGATCCAATGGATAAAAAATTAGAGGGTTACCTTAAGAAAATGTTTGTTCAACAAGGTTTTATATTGCAACCCCTTGCATGCATTGCACCGATCACGGCTGCAGCGGCATTCTGGATTGAGTCTCTGGAAGAGAACATTGGTTCAGCTACTCTGGACGACATTACGGACAGGCTTAGAGTCCTTAAACTAGCTAATTCATTCATTTCGGAGGCCGTAGTACATCTTACTAAACTTACGGCGAAGAATTCAGGATTCGCCATTCAGGCACGCAGGGCACTGTGGCTAAAATCCTGGTCAGCTGATGTTACTTCTAAGTCTAAATTGCTTAATATACCTTTCAAAGGGCAGACCTTATTTGGGCCCGGATTGAAAGAGATTATCGCTGACATTACAGGAGGTAAAGGCCATGCCCTGCCTCAGGACAAAGCCAAGACTAGACAGTCTAATTTTCGTTCCTTTCGTAATTTCAAAGCAGGAGCAGCATCAACTTCCTCTGCACCAAAACAGGAAGGAGCTGTTGCTCGCTACAGACAAGGCTGGAAACCTAACCAGTCCTGGAACAAGGGCAAGCAGACTAGGAAACCTGCTGCTGCCCCTAAAACAGCATGAATTGAGGGCCCCCGATCCGGGATCGGATCTAGTGGGGGGCAGACTTTCTCTCTTCGCCCAGGCTTGGGCAAGAGATGTTCAGGATCCCTGGGCGCTAGAGATAATATCTCAGGGATACCTTCTGGACTTCAAATACTCTCCTCCAAGAGAGAGATTTCATCTGTCAAGATTGTCAACAATCCAGACAAAGAAAGAGGCGTTTCTACGCTGCGTACAAGAGCTCTTGTTAATGGGAGTAATCCATCCAGTTCCACGATCGGAACAGGGACAGGGGTTTTACTCAAATCTGTTTGTGGTTCCCAAAAAAGAGGGAACTTTCAGACCAATCCTGGACTTAAAGATCCTAAACAAATTCCTAAGAGTTCCATCGTTCAAGATGGAGACTATTCGGACAATTTTACCTATGATCCAAGAGGGTCAGTACATGACCACTGTAGATTTAAAAGATGCTTACCTTCACATACCGATTCACAAAGATCATTATCGGTACCTAAGGTTTGCCTTCCTAGACAGGCATTACCAGTTTGTGGCTCTTCCATTCGGATTGGCTACAGCTCCAAGAATCTTCACAAAGGTTCTGGGTGCTCTTCTGGCGGTACTAAGACCGCGGGGAATCTCGGTAGCTCCATACCTAGACGACATTCTGATACAAGCTTCAAGCTTTCAAACTGCCAAGTCTCATACAGAGTTAGTGCTGGCATTTCTAAGGTCACATGGATGGAAGGTGAACGAAAAGAAAAGTTCACTCGTTCCACTCACAAGAGTTCCCTTCCTGGGGACTCTTATAGATTCTGTAGAAATGAAGATTTACCTGACAGAGGACAGGCTAACAAGACTTCAAAGTGCTTGCCGCACCCTTCATTCCATTCAACACCCGTCAGTGGCTCAATGCATGGAGGTAATCGGCTTAATGGTAGCGGCAATGGACATAGTTCCCTTTGCACGCTTACACCTCAGACCACTGCAACTGTGCATGCTAAGTCAGTGGAATGGGGATTACTCAGACTTATCCCCTTCTCTGAATCTGGATCAAGAGACCAGAAATTCTCTTCTATGGTGGCTTTCTCGGCCACATCTGTCCAGGGGGATGCCATTCAGCAGACCAGACTGGACAATTGTAACAACAGACGCCAGCCTTCTAGGTTGGGGTGCCGTCTGGAATTCTCTGAAGGCTCAGGGACAATGGAGTCAGGAGGAGAGTCTCCTGCCAATAAACATTCTGGAATTGAGAGCAGTTCTCAATGCCCTCCTGGCTTGGCCCCAGTTGACAACTCGGGGGTTCATCAGGTTTCAGTCGGACAACATCACGACTGTAGCTTACATCAACCATCAGGGAGGGACAAGAAGCTCCCTAGCTATGATGGAAGTATCAAAGATAATTCGCTGGGCAGAGTCTCACTCTTGCCACCTGTCAGCAATCCACATCCCGGGAGTGGAGAACTGGGAGGCGGATTTCTTAAGTCGTCAGACTTTTCATCCGGGGGAGTGGGAACTTCATCCGGAGGTCTTTGCCCAAATACTTCGACGTTGGGGCAAACCAGAGATAGATCTCATGGCGTCTCAAAAGAACGCCAAGCTTCCTCGTTACGGGTCCAGATCCAGGGATCCAGGAGCAGTCCTGATAGATGCTCTGACAGCACCTTGGGACTTCAGGATGGCTTACGTGTTTCCACCCTTCCCGTTGCTTCCTCGATTGATTGCCAGAATCAAACAAGAGAGAGCATCAGTGATTCTAATAGCGCCTGCGTGGCCACGCAGGACTTGGTATGCAGACCTGGTGGACATGTCATCCTGTCCACCTTGGTCTCTACCTCTGAAACAGGACCTTCTGATACAGGGTCCCTTCAAACATCAAAATCTAACTTCTCTGAAGCTGACTGCTTGGAAATTGAACGCTTGATTTTATCAAGACGTGGGTTTTCTGAGTCAGTTATTGATACCTTAATACAGGCTAGGAAACCTGTTACCAGAAAGATTTACCATAAGATATGGCGTAAATACCTATATTGGTGTGAATCCAAAGGTTACTCTTGGAGTAAGGTTAGGATTCCTAGGATATTGTCTTTTCTACAAGAAGGTTTAGAAAAGGGTTTATCTGCTAGTTCATTAAAGGGACAGATCTCAGCTCTGTCCATTCTGTTACACAAACGTCTGTCAGAAGTTCCTGACGTCCAGGCTTTTTGTCAGGCTTTGGCCAGGATTAAGCCTGTGTTTAAAACTGTTGCTCCACCATGGAGTTTAAACCTTGTTCTTAATATTTTACAGGGCGTTCCGTTTGAACCCCTTCATTCCATTGATATAAAGTTGTTATCTTGGAAAGTTCTATTTTTAATGGCTATTTCCTCGGCTCGAAGAGTCTCTGAATTATCAGCCTTACATTGTGATTCTCCTTATTTGATTTTTCATTCGGATAAGGTAGTCCTGCGTACTAAACCTGGGTTCTTACCTAAGGTAGTTACTAACAGGAATATCAATCAAGAGATTGTTGTTCCTTCTTTATGCCCAAATCCTTCTTCAAAGAAGGAACGTCTACTGCACAACCTGGATGTAGTCCGTGCTCTAAAATTTTACTTACAGGCAACTAAGGAATTTCGACAAACGTCTTCTCTGTTTGTCATTTACTCTGGGCAGAGGAGAGGTCAAAAAGCTTCCGCTACCTCTCTTTCTTTTTGGCTTCGTAGCATAATTCGTTTAGCTTATGAGACTGCTGGACAGCAGCCTCCTGAAAGAATTACAGCTCATTCTACTAGAGCTGTGGCTTCCACTTGGGCCTTCAAGAATGAGGCCTCTGTTGAACAGATTTGCAAGGCTGCAACTTGGTCTTCGCTTCATACTTTTTCCAAATTTTACAAATTTGACACTTTTGCTTCATCGGAGGCTATTTTTGGGAGAAAGGTTCTTCAGGCAGTGGTTCCTTCTGTATAAAGAGCCTGCCTATCCCTCCCGTCATCCGTGTACTTTTGCTTTGGTATTGGTATCCCAGAAGTAATGATGACCCGTGGACTGATCACACTTAACAGAAGAAAACATAATTTATGCTTACCTGATAAATTCCTTTCTTCTGTAGTGTGATCAGTCCACGGCCCGCCCTGTTTTTAAGGCAGGTAAATATTTTTTAATTTATACTCCAGTCACCACTTCACCCTTGGCTTTTCCTTTCTCGTTGGTCCTTGGTCGAATGACTGGGAGTGACGTAGAGGGGAGGAGCTATATGCAGCTCTGCTGGGTGAATCCTCTTGCACTTCCTGTTGGGGAGGAGTAATATTCCAGAAGTAATGATGACCCGTGGACTGATCACACTACAGAAGAAAGGAATTTATCAGGTAAGCATAAATTATGTTTTTCTTTCTAGAGGTTTTGACTTTATTTAGGATGGGAATGGTGTTTACATAATTGTTGAGATACTTAAAGGGACAGTGTAGATCCAATACATAATTTTGATTACTTATTGTTAAATACTAGAGAAGCATCCTACAACTGGTCCCACATCTATAAGCTTGTAAGAAGTACATAAAACACTTAAAATTAAATATTCATTGTTTGTTAGGAGCGATAAATGGCCACCAAGCTCCACCCACCTATTGCATGTATATTTTTGTATGTTAAAGGGACATGAAACCCAAAAAATGTCCTCCTTGATTCATGTATATGCATATATTTTTAAAGCAACTTTCCAATTTACTTCTATTATCTAATTTGCTTAATTTTCTTGGTATCCTTTCTTGAAAAACATACCTAGGTTGGCCCAGGAACTGGGAGCTAACTGCTGATTGGTGCTTGCACATATAAACCTCATCATTGACTTACCAATGTGTTCAGCTAGCTCCCAGTAGGGCATTGCTGCTCTTTTAATAAAGGAAAATTAATAATAGAAGTAAATTGGAAAGTTGTTTAAAATATGTTCCATCTGAATCATGAAAGGAAAAAAATGATGCTTTCATGTCTCTTTAAGTTTCACCAATCACGACCGACTATTAACCTATTCGCTGCTGAGCCAGTTTTGATTTTTTTTGCTACCTTCATTTAAACCCCTATTGTAGTAAAATTTCAGTGAGTGACCCACACAGATTATATATTTTATTTCAGCAGGCCCAACAGATTTACAATATGCCATTATTATATTTATAATTGATGG
This sequence comes from Bombina bombina, assembly GCF_027579735.1. Lineage (NCBI taxonomy): Eukaryota > Metazoa > Chordata > Amphibia > Anura > Bombinatoridae > Bombina > Bombina bombina. The sequence continues at coordinate 1,067,846,119 of NC_069500.1, forward strand.
CATGTGAGAAAGCTGCAGCCAATCCTGTAAAAAAATGTATGATGTTCGGGTAGATTTTAGTAAATATTGTAAAATCCCAGTGACCACTGCTGTAACTGTAATTGCCTTACTAAATTGGCATCAAGAGTAGCCACATGTGATATAGGTAATCACAGTGTTGATACAGCAGTTAGTGTCACAGTGCACGTGAAGACCAGGGATCCTACCAAATCCCAGGTATACAGCAAATCACAGATGGTCCACAGCACCTGTAAAAAGTATCTCTTACTTTATTGGCAAACGGATAAAAAAGTGACGTTTCTAGAACTATACAGACAAGCCATTTTCATTCAGAGAATCCTCGATTGGAGGATACATAGATTATATATTTTATTTCAGCAGGCCCAACAGATTTACAATATGCCATTATTATATTTATAATTGATGGCATGTGAGAAAGCTGCAGCCAATCCTGTAAAAAAATGTATGATGTTCGGGTAGATTTTAGTAAATATTGTAAAATCCCAGTGACCACTGCTGTAACTGTAATTGCCTTACTAAATTGGCATCAAGAGTAGCCACATGTGATATAGGTAATCACAGTGTTGATACAGCAGTTAGTGTCACAGTGCACGTGAAGACCAGGGATCCTACCAAATCCCAGGTATACAGCAAATCACAGATGGTCCACAGCACCTGTAAAAAGTATCTCTTACTTTATTGGCAAACGGATAAAAAAGTGACGTTTCTAGAACTATACAGACAAGCCATTTTCATTCAGAGAATCCTCGATTGGAGGATACATAGAAATCAAAAGAGGTGGGTTCGTCTTGAGACTCTCCTACACTTGGACGTAGAGCTCCAATCTGTGTGTTGATCCCCCCCCGTCGCAAGGACCTCATTAAAAAAATAATGAACCCAATTACCAAGGAGACCTTGTCTCAATGGGAAAAAGCTAACTGTCTCAACCCATACCTGTCTTCTAACCCTTCCCCGCTCACCTCTTTGACTCATAACACTGAATTTAGCTTGACTGACTTAGGGATACATTCCTTCGACCCTTCATCTCACTCTGACATAGCTATACATCACCTTACAGAAAACGAACAACTGTGCTCGCAAACGAAACTCCTGGAACTAGAGTTCGACTGGGCCCACAACTGGTTCAACTATAGGAGAGTCCATCATTACATTACAACTCATAAAAACCAATGTAATATGCTTAGACCCATGACTAAGTTAGAGAGACTAATGTAATCTACTATCCCTCTTAACCACACCTTATCTAAGATTCATTCGATCTTAACCCATCCCCCCCAGGTAACCTTCCCTACTCCATTGAGTCATGGGAGAGAGAGCTAGGGACTGTTATTCTTCCCCAAACATCATCATCTATCTTCTTAAATACTAAATCATCCTCCTCATCAGCGGGGCTGCTGGAGATGAATTATAAAGTCCTCTATAATTGGTATCTTACTCCTAGGCACCTATATAAATTATACCCCACAACTGGTGATTCCTGCTGGCGTTGCGGACATAAGGGAAGTGGCATGGGTCACATGTGGGGGTGGTGTAACTGTATAAACCAATTCTGGAGAACCATCATTGGGGAGATTGAGAAGATTTTCCAAGTAGTACTGCCCTTAGATCCTTTAATATTTCTCCTGAATAATTACATTAAGCTTCCCTCTAAGGCACACATTATCCTACTCCGTATATTTACGAACAGTGCCAAATCTCTCATAGCAAAGAATTGGAAATCTCCAGAACCCCCCGATTTAATAATGTGGAGAAATAAGGTCTCTGACCTTAAAGAGCTAGAGGAATATAGATCCTTTAGACTAGATACAAGAGACCTGTTCATTATTGCTCAAAACATGCGGGACTAGTATATATATATCCAGATTGACTCCTGTATACGCTTCCTCTAGATTACCCTTCTTAGTTTTACTAGAAAGATCGTTGGATACAAGATTTATTTCTACTTAAAGTTTGTTTGACCCAGAGTATGTACATTAACACTTTTGCTGGTACTGTATAATGGCCTTGCTGGCCTAATCTTTTGCTTTTGTATATTATTATTTTTTTTTGTGTTGTTTAAATTTTTTTTGAGAAAGTAATAGTTACTCTTGTTAGACAGTATTGATCACATTGAATACTATTGATTCATTTGTTCTTGTTTCTCCTACATTGGTGTGTCCGGTCCACGGCTTCATCCTTACTTGTGGGATATTCTCATTTCCTACAGGAAATGGCAAAGAGAGCACACAGCAAAAGCTGTCCATATAGCCCCCCCTCTGGCTCCGCCCCCCAGTCATTCTCTTTGCCGCTCTGAACAAGTAGCATCTCCACGGGGATGGTAAAGAGTATGTGGTTTAGTTGTAGTTTTATTTCTTCTATCAAGAGTTTGTTATTTTAAAATAGTGCCGGTTTGTACTATTTACTCTACAACAGAAAGTGATGAAGATTTCTGTTAAAAGAAGAGTATGATTTTAGCACCAGTAACTAAAATCCATTGCTGTTCCCACGCAGGACTGTTGAAACCAGAGAACTTCAGTTGGGGGGAACAGTTTGCATACTTATCTGCTTCAGGTATGACCAGTCTCTTTTCTAACAAGACCTAGTAATGCTAGAAGACTGTCAGTTTTCCCTTATGGGATCGGTAAGCCATTTTCTTAGACTCAGTAACAGAATTAAGGCTTATAAATTGGGCTCTATGCTGGTTGACACTTTTGTGGGCTAAATCGATTTATTTTTATCATATTTATATGACATTTGGAGTGTTTTGCAAACTTTAATACACTTTTGGGAACGTTTATTGCGCCTGGCAGTTGTTTAGACGTCTAGTCTAGTCAGAAAGGCCCCTTCACTCTGGTATGCAGAGGGAGGAGGCCTCATTTTCGCGCCTCAGTTGCGCAGTTACTTCTATAGCAGTGCATGCAGCTTCACGTGAGAGGGTCCTGTGGCTTAGAAAAGGACTCAGAAAGGCTTATTTCCGTGGTGAATAACCCCTAAGGAAGGTAAAAGCCACAGCAAAGTCTGTGGCAGGGACTGTAGTGTGTTTTAACCGGTAATTTGGGATTATTAGCTCCGGTTTGCTCATTTAAGGGTTTAGAGACTTGAAATTTGGTGTGCAATACTTTCAAAGCATTAGGACACTAGGGTATAAATTTCATAAAGATCGGATATTTCTTTGATAGTTTTTCGATCATTCAGAAATAAAGTGTGCTCTTTTTATTATTTAAAGAGACAGTAACGGTTTTGTTTAAAATTGTTTTTATTGCATTAAAAACCTGCCTAAGTCTGTCTAACATGTCTGTACCTTCAGATAGCATATGTTCTGTGTGTATGGAAGCCAAGGTGGTTCCCCCATTAAATGTATGTGCAAATTGTGCCATGGCGTCCAAACAAAGTAAGGACAGTACTGTCACATTTAATAAGGTTGCTCAAGATGATTCTTCAAATGAAGGTAGTGGGGATAGTTCAACACCAGTTTTGCCCGCACAGGCGATACCTAGTACATCTAGCGCGCCAATGCTTGTTACTATGCAGCAATTAACAGCAGTAATGGATAATTCTATAGCAGCTCTTTTATCCAAACTGCCAGCATTTCCCAGAAAGCGTGATTGCTCAGTTTTAAATACAGAGGATGAGCAAGTTGGCGCTAACGATAATTTATCTGTTATACCCTCACATCAATCTGAGTTGGCAGTGAGGGAGGGTCTGTCTGAGGGAGAAATTTCTGATTCAGGAAAAATTTCTCAGCAGGCAGAACCTGATATCGTGGCATTTAAATTTAAGCTAGAACATCTCCGCGCCCTGCTTAAGGAGGTGCTAGCTACCCTTGATGATTGTGATTCTTTGGTGATTCCAGAGAAGTTGTGCAAAATGGACAAATTCTTAGAGGTCCCAGTGCACGCTGATGCTTTTCCGATACCCAAGAGGGTGGCGGACATAGTGACTAAGGAGTGGGAGAAGCCAGGTGTACCTTTTGTTCCACCTCCTATATTCAAGAAAATGTTCCCCATTGTCGACCCCAGAAGGGACGCATGGCAAACGGTCCCGAAGGTAGAGGGGGCAGTTTCAATGTTAGCCAAGCGCACAACTATTCCTATAGAGGACAGTTGCGCTTTCAAAGATCCGATGGATAAAAAATTGGAAGGATTGCTTAAAAAGATTTTTGTTCTGCAAGGTTTCCTTCTTCAACCAATTTCGTGCATTATTCCTGTCACCACGGCGGCGTCTTTTTGGTTCGAGGAACTAGAAAATTCGCTCCAAAAGGAGACTCCATATGATGAAGTCATCGACAGAATTCACGCACTAAAGTTGGCTAATTCCTTTATTTTGGATGCCGCTTTTCAATTAGCAAAATTAGCGGCGAAAAATTCAGGTTTTGCAATAGTGGGGCACTTTGGCTAAAATCTTGGTCGGCGGATGTGTCGTCCAAAACAAAATTGCTTAATATTCCTTTCAAAGGTAAGACCCTTTTCGGGCCAGAATTGAAGGAGATTATTTCAGACATCACTGGGGGAAAGGGCCATGCCCTTCCACAGGATAGGCCTTTCAAGGCTAAGAACAAATCTAATTTTCGTTCCTTTCGCAATTTCAGGAACGGACCAGCTCCTAACTCTGCAGCCTCTAGACAAGAGGGTAAAACTTCCCAGCCTAAACCAGCATGGAAACCATTGCAAGGCTGGAACAAGGGTAAACAGGCCAAGAAGCCTGCTGCTGCTATCAAGACAGCATGAAGGGGTAGCCCCCGATCCTGGACCGGATCTAGTAGGGGGCAGACTTTCTCTCTTTGCTCAGGCTTGGGCAAGAGATGTTCTGGATCCCTGGGCACTAGAAATAGTCTCTCAGGGTTATCTTCTAGAGTTCAAGGAACTTCCTCCAAGGGGAAGGTTCCACATGTCTCGCTTATCTTCAGACCAGATAAAGAGACAGGCATTCTTACATTGCGTAGGAGATCTATTAAAGATGGGAGTGATACACCCAGTTCCAACAGTGGAACAAGGTCGGGGGTTTTACTCAAACCTGTTTGTAGTTCCCAAAAAAGAGGGAACTTTCAGACCAATTCTGGATTTAAAAATTCTAAACAAATTCCTCAGAGTTCCATCATTGAAAATGGAAACCATTCGGACGATTTTACCAACGATCCAGGATGGTCAATATATGACTACCGTGGACTTAAAGGATGCTTACCTGCATATTCCTATCCACAAAGATCATCATCAGTTCCTGAGGTTCGCCTTTCTGGACAAACATTACCAGTTCGTGGCTCTTCCATTCGGTTTAGCCACTGCTCCCAGAATTTTCACAAAGGTGCTAGGGTCCCTTCTAGCGGTCCTAAGGCCGAGGGGCATTGCTGTAGCACCTTATCTAGACGACATTCTAATCCAAGCGTCGTCCCTTTCCAAAGCAAGGGCTCATACAGACATTGTTTTAGCCTTTCTCAGGTCTCACGGGTGGAAGGTGAACATAGAAAAGAGTTCCCTGTCCCCATCCACAAGGGTTCCCTTTCTGGGAACAATAATAGATTCTGTGGAAATGAAGATTTTTCTGACAGAGGTCAGAAAGTTAAAGCTTCTAAACGCTTGTCGAGTTCTTCAATCTATTCCTCAGCCTTCCATAGCTCAGTGCATGGAGGTAATAGGACTAATGGTTGCAGCAATGGACGTGGTTCCTTTTGCTCTAATTCATTTAAGACCATTGCAACTGTGCATGCTCAAACAGTGAAATGGGGATTATGCAGACTTGTCTCCCCAGATTCAAGTAGACCAGTTAACCAGAGACTCACTCCTCTGGTGGTTGACTCAGGATCACCTGTCTCAGGGAATGATTTTCTGCAGACCAGAGTGGGTCATTGTCACGACCGACGCCAGTCTCTTAGGCTGGGGCGCTGTCTGGGACTCCCCGAAAGCTCAGGGTCTATGGTCTCCGGAAGAGTCTCTTCTCCCAATAAACATTTTGGAACTGAGAGCGATATTCAATGCGCTCCTGGCTTGGCCTCAACTAGCGAAGGCCAGATTCATAAGATTTCAGTCGGACAACATGACGACTGTAGCGTACATCAATCATCAGGGGGAACAAAGAGTTCCTTGGCGATGACAGAGGTATCCAAGATCATCAAATGGGCGGAGGATCACTCCTGCCATCTATCTGCAATTCACATCCCAGGAGTAGACAACTGGGAGACGGATTATTTGAGTCGTCAGACTTTCCATCCGGGAGAGTGGGAACTTCATCCGGAGGTCTTTGCCCAGTTAACTCAACTATGGGGCATTCCAGATATGGATCTAATGGCGCCTCGTCAGAACTCCAAGGTTCCTCGCTACGGGTCCAGATCCAGGGATCCCAAGGCGACACTAGTGGATGCATTGGTGGCGCCTTGGTCGTTCAATCTAGCTTATGTGTTTCCACCGTTCCCTCTCCTTCCCAGGCTTGTAGCCATGATCAAACAGGAGAAGGCCTCGGTGATTCTAATAGCTCCTGCATGGCCACGCAGGACTTGGTATGCAGACCTGGTGAATATGTCATCGGCCCCACCATGGAAGCTACCTATGAGGCAGGATCTTCTAATACAAGGTCCATTCGAACATCCAAATCTAGTTTCTCTGCAACTGACTGCTTGGAAATTGAACGCTTGATTTTATCTAAGCGTGGGTTTTCAGATTCGGTTATAGATACTCTGGTTCAAGCCAGAAAACCTGTGACTAGAAAAATTTACCATAAGATATGGCAAAAATATATCTGTTGGTGCGAATCCAAGGGATACTCTTGGAGTAAAATTAAAATTCCTAGGATACTTTCCTTTCTCCAAGAGGGTTTGGATAAAGGTTTGTCAGCTAGTTCTCTTAAAGGACAGATATCTGCTCTGTCTGTTTTGTTGCACAAACGTCTGGCAGCAGTGCCAGATGTACAGGCATTTGTACAGGCGTTAGTCAGAATCAAGCCTGTCTACAGACCTATGACTCCTCCATGGAGTCTAAACTTAGTTCTTTCAGTTCTTCAAGGGGTTCCGTTTGAACCTTTACATTCCATAGATATTATGTTACTATCTTGGAAAGTTCTGTTTTTGGTTGCTATTTCTTCTGCTAGAAGAGTTTCTGAATTGTCTGCTTTGCAGTGTACTTCACCCTATCTGGTATTCCATACAGATAAGGTAGTTTTACATACCAAGCCTGGTTTTCTTCCAAAAGTGGTTTCCAACAGGAATATTAACCAGGAAATAGTTGTTCCTTCTCTGTGTCCGAATCCAGTTTCGAAGAAGGAACGTTTGTTACATAACCTAGATGTGGTTCGTGCTTTAAAATTCTATTTAGAAGCAACAAAGGATTTCAGACAGACATCAACCTTGTTTGTCGTCTATTCTGGTAAGAGGAGAGGGCAGAAAGCTACTGCTACTTCTCTTTCTTTTTGGCTGAAAAGCATCATCCGATTGGCTTATGAGACTGCCGGACGGCAGCCTCCTGAACGAATTACAGCTCACTCTACTAGAGCTGTGGCTTCCACATGGGCCTTCAAGAATGAGGCTTCTGTTGAACAGATCTGTAAGGCAGCGACTTGGTCTTCTCTGCATACTTTTGCCAAATTTTACAAATTCGATACTTATGCTTCTTCGAAGGCTGTTTTTGGGAGAAAGGTTTTGCAAGCTGTGGTGCCTTCCGTTTAGGTTACCTGACTTGTTCCCTCCCTTCATCCGTGTCCTAAAGCTTTGGTATTGGTTCCCACAAGTAAGGATGAAGCCGTGGACCGGACACACCAATGTTGGAGAAAACAGAATTTATGTTTACCTGATAAATTTCTTTCTCCTACGGTTTGTCCGGTCCACGGCCCGCCCTGGCTTTCAGTCAGGTTTAAAATTTTTATTTTTTGTACACTACAGTCACCACGGCACCTTATGGTTTCTCCTTTTTCTCCTAACCGTCGGTCGAATGACTGGGGGCGGAGCCAGAGGGGGGCTATATGGACAGCTTTTGCTGTCTGCTCTCTTTGCCATTTCCTGTAGGGAATGAGAATATCCCACAAGTAAGGATGAAGCTGTGGACCGGACACACCGTAGGAGAAAGAAATTTATCAGGTAAACATAAATTCTGTTATTTTTTACTCCGATTTGTATGTCTTTTGAAACTATTTCAATAAAATAAAACTTAGAATAAAAAAAGTGACGTTTCGGGTATTCCTCCTTAATCATACATGTTATGAATACATCTTGTACAAACTTTTAAAGGGCCATAATACCCAAATGTTTAAACACTTGAAAGTGATGCAGCATAGCTGTAAAAAGCTGATTAGAAAATATCACCTGAACATCTCTATGTAAAAAAGAAAGATATTTTACCTCAAAAGTTCCTCAGTAGCCACCTCCCATTGTAAAGGATTTCTAAGCAGCATTTTAGTGTGTTTGTCCTGGGACATCTGAAGGGACTAGAATCGTGCACTCTCATATTATTTCACCAATCAGGTAAAGGAAGCTTACTATGAAATCTCATGAGAGTTAAGTCAAATCTCATGAGGTCACAGTAAGAGTTCATGACCTCAGCACTGCTGATGCTGATTGGCTGCTGTTCATTTCTTCATTTTTTTTTAAATTTCTTTACCTGCAGCTGGGAGCAGCTGAGTATAACTTTTTACACAGAACTTACTCTGCTGAGCTGAGGAAATTGTGAGGTAAAATATCTTCCTTTTTTACATAGAGATGCTCAGGTGATATTTTCCTGTCAGCTTTTTACAGCTATACTGCATCAGTTTCAATTTATTTAGCATATGAGTATTATGTCCCTTTAAAGGCATTTTTAGTGCCAACTACTCCATTACTGGTCATCTACCGCCATCTAGTGGACAAAACCAGAAAACCAGTAATGGAGTATATAGGAAAATACTCTAGTGACCGTGTCCGTCACTATAGTACTTGTAAAAGGCGCCTAGGATCACGGGTAAAATTCCTTAAAATATAATATAAAATGTAAAGTATATAGTGTGATGTAATATTATATTATGTTGGTAAGATGATAATAACCCAATAGATAAAAATATAAAATTAAAGGATATGTATATAACAATAAGAAGAAAATATGTAAAAATATATAAACTAGTATTCAACAAACCATATATGTATAAATATACAAACTAGTAATCCAAAGGATGATGAATTGTAATAAGGCAGTCCTTTATTTTGATACTAGATTGTCCCAAAGGATGTCACTCTCATACAGTAGGCTGCTCCTCTAGGGTGTCCTGCCGTCAACACAGGTCCAGAGAATCTAAAGAAATCAGAATAGAGGGCGCCACATAGTGCAGATCATAAGGTCTGATAGTCAAACCAGGGACCCCGAGGGGAACCTGAGAGCGGGGTGCGCTGAGTAGATCCAACTAACGAAATAAACGAAATTTACCACAACCATATGGCTCCTGTGCAGTCAGGTTAATAGGCTCCTATGAAATTGGACGGTTTCTTGCGAGATTATGAAACCAAGCGGTGTCAGCGGCTAAGCTCCTCTGGTTCTTGGAGTGAAGATTTCTGAAATTTAGGAAAAAAGAGGGCGCCACATAGCGTGATACTGTTTTTACAGGCTCAGAGAGACAAGGTGTTCTAAAGGCTTACCGATAAGCTTTGCACCGTTCTGTGACCAGTGCTATCAGGCAGACTAACACTCTCAGTGGTTAGCACACTGGGTGGCCTCAGGTGTAATACAGGCAGGTGGATCTCAGCGTTACTTGATTGGAGTAACTCCGCGGCTATGCAGCACGTATACTGCAAATTCCAGTGGGTATTAGAATATACACCCCTTCAGGTTAGATAAAAGAGCATGAGACACTGTCACAGCTTCCAGGAGTGCTCGCTCCCTGCTTTGGATGGCAATTTCCGGTGTGGATGTGGCTGGCAGCGTCCTTGTTTCTAGGGTTCCGAAAATTATTTTCCAGTTACTACGGAAGCCTGAATCAAAGACAGCATGAAGGGGTAGCCCCCGATCCTGGACCGGATCTAGTAGGGGGCAGACTTTCTCTCTTTGCTCAGGCTTGGGCAAGAGATGTTCCGGATCCCTGGGCACTAGAAATAGTCTCTCAGGGTTATCTTCTAGAGTTCAAGGAACTTCCTCCAAGGGGAAGGTTCCACATGTCTCGCTTATCTTCAGACCAGATAAAGAGACAGGCATTCTTACATTGCGTAGGAGATCTATTAAAGATGGGAGTGATACACCCAGTTCCAACAGTGGAACAAGGTCGGGGGTTTTACTCAAACCTGTTTGTAGTTCCCAAAAAAGAGGGAACTTTCAGACCAATTCTGGATTTAAAAATTCTAAACAAATTCCTCAGAGTTCCATCATTGAAAATGGAAACCATTCGGACGATTTTACCAATGATCCAGGATGGTCAATATATGACTACCATGGACTTAAAGGATGCGTACCTGCATATTCCTATCCACAAAGATCATCATCAGTTCCTGAGGTTCGCCTTTCTGGACAAACATTACCAGTTCGTGGCTCTTCCATTCGGTTTAGCCACTGCTCCCAGAATTTTCACAAAGGTGCTAGGGTCCCTTCTAGCGGTCCTAAGGCCGAGGGGCATTGCTGTAGCACCTTATCTAGACGACATTCTAATCCAAGCGTCGTCCCTTTCCAAAGCAAGGGCTCATACAGACATTGTTTTAGCCTTTCTCAGGTCTCACGGGTGGAAGGTGAACATAGAAAAAAGTTCCCTGTCCCCGTCCACAAGGGTTCCCTTTCTGGGAACAATAATAGATTCTGTGGAAATGAAGATTTTTCTGACAGAGGTCAGAAAGTTAAAGCTTCTAAACGCTTGTCGAGTTCTTCAATCTATTCCTCAGCCTTCCATAGCTCAGTGCATGGAGGTAATAGGACTAATGGTTGCAGCAATGGACGCGCTTCCTTTTGCTCGAATTCATTTAAGACCATTGCAACTGTGCATGCTCAAACAGTGGAATGGGGATTATGCAGACTTGTCTCCCCAGATTCAAGTAGACCAGGTAACCAGAGACTCACTCCTCTGGTGGTTGACCCAGGATCACCTGTCTCAGGGAATGAGTTTCCGCAGACCAGAGTGGGTCATTGTCACGACCGACGCCAGTCTCTTAGGCTGGGGCGCTGTCTGGGACTCCCTGAAAGCTCAGGGTCTATGGTCTCCGGAAGAGTCTCTTCTCCCAATAAACATTTTGGAACTGAGAGCGATATTCAATGCGCTCCTGGCTTGGCCTCAACTTGCGAAGGCCAGATTCATAAGATTTCAGTCGGACAACATGACGACTGTAGCGTACATCAATCATCAGGGGGGAACAAAGAGTTCCTTGGCGATGACAGAGGTATCCAAGATCATCAAATGGGCGGAGGATCACTCCTGCCATCTATCTGCAATTCACATCCCAGGAGTAGACAACTGGGAGGCGGATTATTTGAGTCGTCAGACTTTCCATCCGGGAGAGTGGGAACTTCATCCGGAGGTCTTTGCCCAGTTAACTCAACTATGGGGCATTCCAGATATGGATCTAATGGCGTCTCGTCAGAACTCCAAGGTTCCTCGCTACGGGTCCAGATCCAGGGATCCCAAGGCGACACTAGTGGATGCATTGGTGGCGCCTTGGTCGTTCAATCTAGCTTATGTGTTTCCACCGTTCCCTCTCCTTCCCAGGCTTGTAGCCAGGATCAAACAGGAGAAGGCCTCAGTGATTCTAATAGCTCCTGCATGGCCACGCAGGACTTGGTATGCAGACCTGGTGAATATGTCATCGGCCCCACCATGGAAGCTACCTTTGAGGCAGGATCTTCTAATACAAGGTCCATTCGAACATCCAAATCTAGTTTCTCTGCAACTGACTGCTTGGAAATTGAACGCTTGATTTTATCTAAGCGTGGGTTTTCAGATTCGGTTATAGATACTCTGGTTCAAGCCAGAAAACCTGTGACTAGAAAAATTTACCATAAGATATGGCAAAAATATATCTGTTGGTGCGAATCCAAGGGATACTCTTGGAGTAAAATTAAAATTCCTAGGATACTTTCCTTTCTCCAAGAGGGTTTGGATAAAGGTTTGTCAGCTAGTTCTCTTAAAGGACAGATATCTGCTCTGTCTGTTTTGTTGCACAAACGTCTGGCAGCAGTGCCAGATGTACAGGCATTTGTACAGGCGTTAGTCAGAATCAAGCCTGTCTACAGACCTATGACTCCTCCATGGAGTCTAAACTTAGTTCTTTCAGTTCTTCAAGGGGTTCCGTTTGAACCTTTACATTCCATAGATATTATGTTACTATCTTGGAAAGTTCTGTTTTTGGTTGCTATTTCTTCTGCTAGAAGAGTTTCTGAATTGTCTGCTTTGCAGTGTACTTCACCCTATCTGGTATTCCATACAGATAAGGTAGTTTTACATACCAAGCCTGGTTTTCTTCCAAAAGTGGTTTCCAACAGGAATATTAACCAGGAAATAGTTGTTCCTTCTCTGTGTCCGAATCCAGTTTCGAAGAAGGAACGTTTGTTACATAACCTAGATGTGGTTCGTGCTTTAAAATTCTATTTAGAAGCAACAAAGGATTTCAGACAGACATCAACCTTGTTTGTCGTCTATTCTGGTAAGAGGAGAGGGCAGAAAGCTACTGCTACTTCTCTTTCTTTTTGGCTGAAAAGCATCATCTGATTGGCTTATGAGACTGCCGGACGGCAGCCTCCTGAACGAATTACAGCTCACTCTACTAGAGCTGTGGCTTCCACATAGGCCTTCAAGAATGAGGCTTCTGTTGAACAGATCTATAAGGCAGCGACTTGGTCTTCTCTGCATACTTTTGCCAAATTTTACAAATTCGATACTTATGCTTCTTCGAAGGCTGTTTTTGGGAGAAAGGTTTTGCAAGCTGTGGTGCCTTCCGTTTAGGTTACCTGACTTGTTCCCTCCCTTCATCCGTGTCCTAAAGCTTTGGTATTGGTTCCCACAAGTAAGGATGAAGCCGTGGACCGGACACACCAATGTTGGAGAAAACAGAATTTATGTTTACCTGATAAATTTCTTTCTCCTACGGTTTGTCCGGTCCACGGCCCGCCCCGGCTTTCAGTCAGGTTTAAAATTTTTATTTTTTGTACACTACAGTCACCACGGCACCTTATGGTTTCTCCTTTTTCTCCTAACCGTCGTTCGAATGACTGGGGGGCGGAGCCAGAGGGGGGCTATATGGACAGCTTTTGCTGTGTGCTCTCTTTGCCATTTCCTGTAGGGAATGAGAATATCCCACAAGTAAGGATGAAGCCGTGGACCGGACACACCGTAGGAGAAAGAAATTTATCAGGTAAACATAAATTCTGTTATTTTTTACTCCGATTTGTATGTCTTTTGAAACTATTTCAATAAAATAAAACTTAGAATAAAAAAAGTGACGTTTCGGGTATTCCTCCTTAATCATACATGTTATGAATACATCTTGTACAAACTTTTAAAGGCATTTTTAGTGCCAACTACTCCATTACTGGTCATCTACCGCCATCTAGTGGACAAAACCAGAAAACCAGTAATGGAGTATATAGGAAAATACTCTAGTGACCGTGTCCATCACTATAGTACTTGTAAAAGGCGCCTAGGATCACGGGTAAAATTCCTTAAAATATAATATAAAATGTAAAGTATATAGTGTGATGTAATATTATATTATGTTGGTAAGATGATAATAACCCAATAGATAAAAATATAAAATTATAAAATTAAAGGATATGTATATAACAATAAGAAGAAAATATGTAAAAATATATAAACTAGTATTCAACAAACCATATATGTATAAATATACAAACTAGTAATCCAAAGGATGATGAATTGTAATAAGGCAGTCCTTTATTTTGATACTAGATTGTCCCAAAGGATGTCACTCTCATACAGTAGGCTGCTCCTCTAGGGTGTCGTGCCGTCAACACAGGTCCAGAGAATCTAAAGAAATCAGAATAGAGGGCGCCACATAGTGCAGATCATAAGGTCTGATAGTCAAACCAGGGACCCCGAGGGGAACCTGAGAGCGGGGTGCGCTGAGTAGATCCAACTAACGAAATAAACGAAATTTACCACAACCATATGGCTCCTGTGCAGTCAGGTTAATAGGCTCCTATGAAATTGGACGGTTTCTTGCGAGATTATGAAACCAAGCGGTGTCAGCGGCTAAGCTCCTCTGGTTCTTGGAGTGAAGATTTCTGAAATTTAGGAAAAAAGAGGGCGCCACATAGCGTGATACTGTTTTTACAGGCTCAGAGAGACAAGGTGTTCTAAAGGCTTACCGATAAGCTTTGCACCGTTCTGTGACCAGTGCTATCAGGCAGACTAACACTCTCAGTGGTTAGCACACTGGGTGGCCTCAGGTGTAATACAGGCAGGTGGATCTCAGCGTTACTTGATTGGAGTAACTCCGCGGCTATGCAGCACGTATACTGCAAATTCCAGTGGGTATTAGAATATACACCCCTTCAGGTTAGATAAAAGAGCATGAGACACTGTCACAGCTTCCAGGAGTGCTCGCTCCCTGCTTTGGATGGCAATTTCCGGTGTGGATGTGGCTGGCAGCGTCCTTGTTTCTAGGGTTCCGAAAATTATTTTCCAGTTACTACGGAAGCCTGAATCAAAGATTTGAACTTTTCAGGCTTCCGTAGTAACTGGAAAATAATTTTCGGAACCCTAGAAACAAGGACGCTGCCAGCCACATCCACACCGGAAATTGCCATCCAAAGCAGGGAGCGAGCACTCCTGGAAGCTGTGACAGTGGGAGCTGATCACAGCCGCATACGAGCTTGGAGTTGCACAACCTCCTGGTTACCCTTTGTTTACTCTGCTGGCAAAACTGGCGATCGTGGCGGTGAAAGTCGGCTCTGTTGCTTATCGTGTCAACCTTCTCAGTGGTTTCTTTGGTGCAGTGGCAGCCTCTCTTCTTTGTTATACAACATCCAGGCCTTAGGACTTGTGGGACTGACCATCACCGTACAGAACTCTTCTGTGGTTTCTCTGGACTCTCCCTGGCGAGACGAGGATTCCGTTTCTACCTACTGGTCTACCGGACGACGTGTGGTTCCGGACTGCTGGTATTGCACATCTGTGCTTTACACTTTGTGAGTAGGATTCTTCTACCATTCCTGTATTTACATCTGAATTACCTTATGATCTGCACTATGTGGCGCCCTCTATTCTGATTTGTTCAGTAATGGAGTAGTTGGCACCAAAAATGCCTTTAAAAGTTTGTACAAGATGTATGCATAACCTGTATGATTAAGGGGGAAGCCCTGAAACTTCACTTTTTTATCCATTTGCCAATAAAGTAAGGGATATTTTTTACAAGTGCTGTGGAACGTCTATGTGATTTGCTGTATACCTGGGATTTAGTAGGATCCTTGGTCTTCACGTGCACTGTCACACTAACTGCTGTATCAACACTGTGATTATTGTAATTGTTCCTGCCTAGATACGTGCAGTCTGTGGAACCAAGATGACTACAAAAAGTGAGGAATTTGTTGGCACGGATGGAACTAAAATATTCACATATTCAGAGCTAGATGAGGCACGCATCACAACCCTGTCCAATGGGTCACAAGACTTTTTGAGAGTAGCACCGATGGATAACTTAAGCAAGGAATATGAGATGCTACGAAGTAGATATGTCAAATGAGATCTTCATGCCACTACCCTATCTGAGTGCCACAGGGTTGAGATAATCCCCAGGGGCTTAAGGATGAGTATTTGCCCCACACTACTCAGCCACAACAAAGATTACTGTGACAAGTTTGATGTTATCCTCAATAAGTGCTCTTATGAGCTTATGGTCCTAACGGACTACTTAAGGAGATGGACTTACAGGATTCTAAAATTAAAGCAAGCAAGGAGGAACTCACCAGGGTGATGTCACCTGACGAAATGACAAAGCTGAAACAACAGATCAGCGAAAATGTGGCAAAGTTGCAGCAGGAACTCGGGGGCACCAATAGGACAAAGTTTCAATGTGACAAAGACAATTATAAACAAGGCAAAGTATACAGGTGGCGACAAGGTTCCCAAGGTAACCGCCACGCCGGAAGTAGATGCCGAGTATACCAGAGAGGCGGACGCAAGCGTCACGGAGGAGGAACTAGTGACGCCAAGGCGCAGGACAGCCAAGCAAGCTCGTCAGAATTATCAACAGCGTCCTCTTTGGAGCAAAGCCAGGGGGAAGACAGAGTAGAGGAGGGCTAAAACACCTGAAATGGAAAAGGAAAGAACAACTTGATGCCAAGACAGTCGAACCGTAAAAACAAACCGCCATCACGCAAGTAGATAATGCTGAAATTGACAGCACTGTTGTTAATGTGTCTAGCTATGATCTATCTTTACAGGAAATGCAAATGCTTAATAAGGGTTTGTCATTCTGCCCTAAAACGGACACTGACTTTTTTTGAGCTAGACAAGGACATGCAGAAGCTATATCGTAATGTAAAGCTAAAAATATGGCATGCTTTAAGAGACAACAGTGTCTAAGAGACAACCAGGGTCTAGCCAAAAAATTACCTTTTAATCCTGTACTGAATGACCATAGTGTTAACACGGTCTGGTTATTAGGCTGGTTGACAAAGAATTGCACAAATTAAAGGAAAGAACTAAACATAAAAAAGTGTTTGGGAAAACTAATTTTGAAGGTAACAACAATTTTTCAAAATCAGATAGACAGTCTTTATTGCAATTAAAGAAAAACTCTAACATTATACTTAAAGGGGCGAACAAGGGAGGAGCCACAGTAAAAAGTGTCCTAGATAGAGGATTTAAGCAGGGACATATAAACAAACAACTATTGGACTATTTGACAAGTAAATGTTTTATACAGTCCCCAAAATTGATAAAAATCTTGAGAAGCCCCGGCAAAGACCTATAGTCTCCAGAGTAGACTCTGTTTACACTAATATTTCTAAATTGCTAGACAAGATTATACAGAGTGAGGTAGTAAATATGTCCCCTTTTTTTTAAAAGACACTGGAGACTTCTTGAATAAAGTACGCAATTTGAAGTTACATTCAGAAAAATTTCTCCTATACACAATGGATGTAAAAAGAATATATACGGCGATTAAACACGAATCGGGCATAGGGGTTATTACTAAACACCTTAGAATAAACAAGGGGTACTCGCATTCAAAATGTGATTTTCTTGAAGATTTGTTGAGGCTGATTCTTTATTGGAATTACTTCTTATTCCAAGACATTTGGTTTGTTCAAGTTAAGGGTACGGCCATGGAAATTATTTGGGTTTAGTGTCCCTTTAAAGGGGAAACGTCACTTTTTTTATCCGGTTGCCAATAAATTAAGAGATACTTTTTACAAGTGCTGTGTCTATGTGATTCACATGTGATATAGGGACGCATAAGGACTTTTGAGGGTTATAATGTAGATTAGAAAGGCCCCATTTTGCAGTACAGAAATAAAAGCACTTTTTTTTCCCTGCAAGGTGTTGACTGTTACTACTCTGATCATCTGACTATACAAACAAAATTCATATTATTTTTTTTAAGAGAGGGACTTGTCTACCGGGAAATTCATACTGCATATAACGTAGTATTGCAAACCAGATCACTGTGTGTTTGTTTTAATTTTTTTCTAAATTATCTGGTTTGCAGTAGTGCTCTAAGTCCATCAACATTTGTAGCTGCTATGGTAGCTGAGCTTGAGGGGTAGAAAAACCTGCCCCCCATCTAGCTCCCTAGCAGCTACCGGTGAATCTTGCCTTAGGCCCATTGTGATTTCACCGTGTGCATATGTGGTGACATCGGCCAGCACTCCCATGAAGCCTGGGAGTGCCGCCCAGTAGGCCATCAACGATCCCTGGGCTGTTGTGAGGGGGGATCGCCGGCAATAGCATTTGATCAGCGATCCCCCTGCATGATAAGGGCTCGTCATGTGACTACAGGTAGCATTGTGCATGACAAGAATGCCTCGTCATGCACATCAAAGAGGTTAAATACGTTTTCCTACTCTAACATGCTGATTTGTGCATATGCAATTTGAAATGCTAACTGAAAAATATTAAACGTGCACTGCTAAACTGTCATGCAAGAAAACAGCTTACTGGTCAAGAACAAAGATGTGGGTGGAGCTTGGCGGTAATTTTCAGCTGCTAACAAACAATGATTTAAAAGTTTCATGTACTTCTTACAAGCTTATAGATGTGGAACCCGTTACAAGATGCTTGTGTGGTATGTAAAAATAAGTAATAAAGAATAAGTATTGGGTCTAGACTATACATTTTAATAAAATAATCTTCAAATAAAAGTCCATCAGGTTTTATTTCATTGATAGGAAAATTGACCTGAAGATCAGTGATTTTGCAAAGGATATTTCTCCTTTCCACATATATAGCTGCATTGGCATTACCTATAAAAGAAAGCATTCTGTATACACATCCCCTAACAATAAAGGGGTCTATGGTTTGAGTGTCCATAATGGCCTGTTCAGACATCTTGAATAGTTTTGTCAAATGCCCAACTGAATCCAGTAATTTCTCCTGGCAAAGACCTGTCCATCACTTTCTTGATTTTATCCCGGTGATCCAATAAATTTAAGGATTTTAGGATCCACTTTGGGAGTAAGGTTTGCATTGTTAGGCAAAAGTGGCCTAGGACACTCTGCCATTATTTTATTTCTTGACTCATTTTAGAGGCATTCTTGTTTGAAAATCAATAAAGGTGGCAATATCAGCCAAAGGACACCATTCTGATGACGTTGAATGGTGCAATGTATCCGCTTTTAAACCTCAATCATAAAACTTAAAATCATCTTTATCATCTACAGTTAGATTTTTAAGGCTTTTGTTTTTAGTTTTCAATCAGAATCGTCCAAGTATATGTGAGAAACATTTTAGCCGAGTCAAAATCCCCAGAAATGATGATGAAGAATTAGATGCCTTCTCATCAGGGTCAGACTGTCCCATTAGTGACCTCCTGGGATTGAAGGAGTGAGCAGATGTTTTCCTTCTTTTTCTGCAAAGAATTGCTGTGCCAGAATTATACTGGCAAGACATGGGCACCATTTTTATTTTTTTACTAGCCTTAAAGGGACACTGAACCCAAAAATTTTCTTTTGTGATTCAGATAGAGCATGCAATTTTAAGCAACTTTCTAATTTACTCCTATTATACATTTTTCTTTGTTCTCTTGCTATCTTTATTTGAAAAAGAAAGTTCAGAACCTTATCTATCTGAATCACAAAAGAAAAAATTTGGGTTTAGTGTCCCTTTAACAGTGCTAGAAGCAGGTCTCTTTCACTTTAGATGTTGTTTTTAGTAGATACAGACTGCTGAGAATTAGCAAATATGAGTAATTAATTTGCCTAAAGACACTTCAGTTGTGTTGAACTGATTTCTCAGTCAAAAGGGTAAGATTTTCATTAGATTGAGACATATTAAATAAAAAAGAAGTTAAAAATTGACAGATTAAATTATATTAACAATAAAATAATTAAATAAGTTATTTAATTATGCAAACACCCAAAACCTGCTTATAATATTGAGATATCGAGAAAGAAAACATATTTTTTATTTCATAGGGTAATAATATAATAAGCCACCGGAGGGAGCTCCAACATTTAAAAATCACAATAAATTGAATTTTATGTGAAGCGAGTAAAATTGTAACATAAAACTGCTTGCCGTTAGGCTAAAATCTAACGTCACTCAGGGTGTGCAGTAAAGGCGGGAAAAAGGAGGCACGAGAACACCCTAAGATGAAGCATCTCGCACATGTGCAACGACAGAAATACGGCTGCCAGTAGTGAAGAAAGTAGGAAGCGAGATAAGGCATGTAAGAACGGAAACGGGAAAAAAAATGTATTATGGGAAACGATAAAAACGGAAAGTCACGGAAAACCGATATAGGAACAAATGAAGAAATAAAAATAAATTTAAATAACAATATAGTAAAAACCAATGGTGGGAAAGTAAAGGAAAAAAAACAAATAACAGTATATGATAATAAAATTGCACAATAAAAAAAGAGCACATTATACTGTATACTTATCTCAGAAAGAGGAGGTTGGGGAGCTCATAGGACTGTTTATGGTCATTATGACTCAGCTGATTGGTCCATTTCTATTACGCTCATTAGAATATCCATGTAATTGGCTGATTATTTTTGGTCTTTATTCTCCGACCTTTTTTTTTAAATGTGACCGTTATTGTAAGTTTGTTCACTGTACTTTGAAAATCTCCATTTAAGAGTAGTAAGTTAAAGAATGCAAATATGAGTCTCTGGTCTTGTAACAAAATCTTTCAATTTTATAAAGAGGAAAATAAATGAGCACACTTTCCCACAATATAGGTGTCAGTTAAATCATCAAAAAGCAGATAGTAATCTAAAGCAGTGAGGGCCAACTTCCTAACACATGGGTGCAGCAGATCAATATTTTAGAGGCCTTGAGGAATGAATACAAATAATATATTTCCAAAAAACGTGTGGCACAGGGTCAGATTTAGGTAAGGTTGCAGGGTATCCTCTATCTGCTGTTCTTTCCTCCAGAGGGCTCATTTGAGTCATAGTCACACCTTGCTTTGCCTATCAAGTCCCCAAAGCACACTTTTTTTTCTTCCTGAGGCTACAAGAGTAGAGGGCTACATTTTGTCCATGGGCTGTCAGTTGGCCTTCCCTATTTTCTTTTAACCCCTTAATGACCACAGCACTTTTCCATTTTCTGTCCGTTTGGGACCAAGGCTATTTTTACATTTCTGCTGTGTTTGTGTTTAGCTGTAATTTCCCTCTTACTCATTTACTGTACCCACACATATTATATACCGTTTTTCTCTCCATTAAATGGGCTTTCTAAAGATACCATTATTTTTATCAGATCTTATAATTTACTATAAAAAAAATATAAAATATGAGGAAAAAATGGAAAAAAACACACTTTTTCTTACTATGACCCCCAAAATCTGTTACACATCTACAACCACCAAAAAAACACCCGTGCTAAATAGTTTCTAAATTTTGTCCTGAGTTTAGAAATACCCAATGTTTACATGTTCTTTGTTTTTTTTGTAAGTTATAGGGCAATAAATACAAGTAGCACTTTGCTATTTCCAAACCATTATTTTTCAAAATTAGCGCTAGTTACATTAGAACACTAATATCTTTCAGGAATCTCTGAATATCCATTGACCTGTATATATTTTTTTTTAGTAGACATCCCAAAGTATTCATCTAGGCCCATTTTGGTATATTTCATGCCACCATTTCACTGCCAAATGCGATTAAATACAAAAAATCGTTCACTTTTTTACTAATTTTTTCACAAACTTTTGGTTTCTCACTGAAATTATTTACAAACAGCTTGTGCAATTATGGCATAAATGGTTGTAAATTCTTCTCTTGGATCCCCTTTGTTCAGAAATAGCAGACATATATGGCTTTGGCGTTGCTTTTTGGTAATTAGAAGGCTGCTAAATGCCACTGCGCACCACACGTGTTTTATGCCCAGCAGTGAAGGGGTTAATTATGGAGCATGTAGGGAGCTTTTAGGGATAATTTTAGCTTTAGTGTAGTGTAGTAGACAACCCCAAGTATTGATCTAGGCCAATTTTGGTATATTTCATGCCACCATTTCACCGCCAAATGTGATCAAATTAAAAAAAACGTTACATTTTTCACAATTTTAGGTTTCTCACTGAAATCATTTACAAACAGCTTGTGCAATTATGGCACAAATGGTTGTAAATGCTTCTCTGGGATCCCCTTTGTTCAGAAATAGCAGACATATATGGCTTTGGCGTTGCTTTGTAGGATCCCCCCTTAGCTCCCAGCCTCACTGATCCCCCACCAAACAGCTCTCTAACCCTCCCCCTCTGCCTTAATGGGCGCCATCTTGGGTACTGGCAGCTGTCTGCCAGTACCCAGTTTAGTAAAAAAATATGCCTTTTTTTTTAAAAAATGCCCTTTTCTGTAGTGTAGCTTCCCCCCCCCCCCCCCCCAAGATCAACCCCCCACCCCTTCCAGATCCCTTAGCTGTTTATTTACAGCTTTTAAAACTTTTTATTTTTTCACTTTTTTTTCAGTTATTTTTCTGTAGTGTAGCGGTTCCCTCCCGCTCCCGCCCCGTGCACGCGCCCGCCCGCCCGCCGCCCCCCGTGCACGCACGCGCTCCCATGCGCGCTCCCGCCCATCCCGCCCCCGATCCCGCCCATCCCGCCCCCGATCCCGCCCCCCTCCACTCCAATCGGCGCATCGATGGCCGCCCACCCGCCTCCCAGACTTGCTCCCACCCACCAACGATGCCGGCCACCGATGTCCGGTGCAGAGAGGGCCACAGAGTGGCTCTCTCTGCATTGGATGGCCAAGGGGGGTTATTGCAGGATGCCTCCATATCGAGGCATCACTGCAATAACCGGAAAGCAGCTGGAAGCAAGCAGGATCGCTTCCAGCTGCTTTCCAGACCAAGGACGTACGCCACACGTCCTCGGTCATTAACTGTATTTTTTTTGAGGACGTGTGGCGTACGTCCTTGGTCATTAAGGGGTTAAAGGGCCAATCTAGTCAAAATCAAACTTTAATGATTCAGTTAGGGTATGCAATTTTTAACAACTTTCTAATTTACTTTTATCATCAAGTTTGTTTTGTTCTCTTGGTTTTCTTTGTGGAAAGCTAATCCTAGGTACGCTTATATGCTAATTTAAAAGCCGTTGAACTGCCTCTTATCTCAGTGCATTTTGCAGTTTTTCACAGTTAGACACTGTTAGTTCATGTGTGTCATATAGATATCGTGTTCACTCCTGTGGAGTTATTTGAGTCAGCACTAATTGGTTCAAATGCATGTCTGTCAAAAGAACTGAGATAAGGGGGCAGTCTGCAGAAGCGTAGATACAAGGTAATCACTGAGGTAAAAAGTATATTTATATAACTGTGTTGCTTATGCAAAACTGGGGAATGGGTAATAAAGGGATTATCTATCTTTTTAAATAATACAAATTCTGGAGTAGACTGTCCCTTTAAAGTCCTTAGATTGCTATCACAGTCTGCATTTCCCAAAATAAAACAGTGGCTCTACTTACTAAAACATCATCTTCTAGAAAAACAAAATCAGGGGATACCACACAGCATATCAAAAGGAAAACTTTAAATTATGTAGACTGCTAAGTAATATACTCACAAAGTGTAAAATCACAGATTGGGACCTGAGTGTCTCCCAGCTGACGCACTTCCAGCAATGCCAGATTCCATAATGTGTATTGAACATATAAACATATTTCTTTCATCAATTGTTGAGAGTCCACAAGTCATCACTTGTGGGAATTCCCTTACTGATTACTAGGAGGAGACAAGATACCCTAACACATCAAAACTTAAAATCCGTCCCTCTGGTGTATTGGGGTATCTTTAACTTCTTCCTAGTGGTCAAGAAGAGAATTCCCACAAGTGATGACTTGTGGACTCTCACCATCATAAAATAAATTAATTTTCAGATGAGCATAAAATTCGGATTATCCTAAATTATGAATGTATAATCTAGATTTTATTAAAGACACAGAGACGAGTATTTTGTTTTCTTTCCTTTACTACTTAAATGCAGTATTTAAAAGCATATAGAAATAAATACAAATAACTGTCAACATTTGAAAAAAGACAGTAAAAACAGTGTACAGACCAGTGACCAATAAAAAATGAGAACTGGTTAAACTAAAACAAAGTGACCAATCAACTTGAGAATATAGCCTATAAACTGTCCATTATCAAATAGCAATCCTCTTTCTAGATATCAGATGAAGGAAAAACCCAGTCCATGATGACCAAATAACACCAACCAAACAGGCAACAGAAAAAACTGAAGAGTATAATCCAGAAGATGAAAACCATCCATAAGGAAGAATTCCAACGATGTGAAGGGGTACACCACCAATTTGAACTTTGTAGAGGATGAGATGAGCTTGAAAGAAGAGATGACTTGTCACTCAAATGAGAAGGGATAAATCCACCTAAGACGGTATCCTGTTTATGGATTGGTAACTAAAATAAATATACAATGAAAAAGATTAATAATATTATAAAATATATAATATATATATATATATATATATATATATATAAAAAGGGAGGGAAAATATAGACATTAATGAAGAGGAGGGAAAATACTCGTCTCTGTGTCTTTAATAAAATCTAGATTATACCTTCATAACTTAGGATAATCCGAATTTTATTACAAGACCAGAGACTCATATTTTGCTAGTTTAAAGCAACTAACAAAATAAATTAAGCGAGGCATGTTCAATGGGTTTAAAATAAAATTGTTTAAATATTGAATCTGAAGACCAGTCAGCTGCATCCAAAATTTGTTGAAGGGTAGCAGCTATCAAAAATGCTTTAGAAGCGGCTGATCCTCTGGCAGAGTGAGCGGAAAAAGATAAATCAATACCTGCTTCACTCATAACCCATTTAACCCACCTTGCAATAGAGGTATAAGATACAGGATGAGGAGAAGGAACAAAAGATAACAAAAGTTGATTAGAAGAAGTACGAAAAGAAGAGGTTCTACGTTCATATTCTTTTAAACATAAAACCACACAGAGAAAAGGTTCAGCAGGTAAATAAGGATAGAATATAGAAGTTGAAAAAGATTTAGTTGTTCACACCTTCAGGAGTGAAACGTTTAGAATTAAAATCTAAAGCTCTAACATCAGAAACTCTGCGAAAAGATATTAAACATAAGAGTAGCTAATTTGGCAGAAAGTTGTTTAGAAGATAAAGATTCGTTAGAAGGCCAAGATTTAAAAAGAGAAAAAACAAGGTCAACATCCCAAAAGGAAGAATATTTAGGAGCAGGAGGTCTTTTAAGTTTAATAGCTTTCATTAATTTGTAAATTAAAGGGTGTTGACCCGCAGGAAAATTATTTACCAGAAATAGCAGATCTAGAAACGTTAATAGTTCTGTAAGCTAATCCTGTATCAAAAAGAGACGTAAGAAAATTAATAATAGTAGTTACATCAACTGAAAGGGGATCCAAACCTCTCTCCAAGCACCAGCTAGACCATCTGGTCCATGCGGAAAAATAACATTTTTTGGTCCCAGGGGCCAGTGAGTCCTGGAGGAGTTCTTTAGCTTGTTGTGATAAGCCTTGGAGAGATGATGATTGCCCAAAATTGACCAGGCTATGAGACAAAGAGATTCTTGAAGGATAAGATCGTGAGGAAGACCTTCTGGATCTGACAATAGAAGAGGGAAAATAGGAAGAACAACAGGATGGTTGACAGATAGTTCTAGAATAGATGGATACCAAGGTTGAGATGGCCAAAGGGGAGTGATTAGAAGAATTGAAAGGAGATCCCGTCGGACTGCTGAAATGGTTCTCTGAATCATGGAGAAAGGGGGAAATGCATACGCTGTCTGGAGAGGCCAAGGGTGGACAAATGCATCGATCGCCATGGCATCTGGATTTGGACGCCAACTGAAGTAAGGCTGAATTTGAAAATTCAGTCTCAAAGCAAACAGATCCATTGAAAAGGGTCCTCTGAGAGACTGGAGCGAATGAAAAATCTGAGGATCAAGTTTCCAATCGCTCGAGTCTGTCAGATAACGAGAACCCCAATCCGCCGCGACTTTGGATAAACCTGGAATATATTCTGCTTTGACAGAAATATTTCTGTCCAAGCAAAGGTGAATAAATTCTTTTGTAATAATGGATAAATCTCTCGATTTTGTGCCACCGAGACGATTCAAATAACGTACTGCAGAAATATTGTCCATTCTGAGTAAAATAGACACAGGAAAATAACTTTTGATAAAACACTTGACTGCAAAAGAGCCTGCCAAAAGTTCTAAGCAATTGATATGAAAACTTTTTTCTTCTAAAGACCATTTTCCGCCCGTAATTGAGGGACCGCAACAAGTTCCCCAACCTGAACGACTGGCATCGGATTCTATAATTAAATCCGGAGTTTTTCCAAAAATGGCTCTCCCGTTCCAAGCTTCTATGTGAGAGAGCCACCACGAAAGTTCTTCTTTGGCTTCTGAAGATAGACAAATCAAGTGGGAATATGAAAGACCTTTCTGAAGATGAAAGATTTTCAAACGTTAAAGTTCCCTGTAATGAAGAGGAGCAGGGAAAATAGCCTGAATAGAGGATGAGAGTAACCCAACTATTCTGGCTGTAGTCCTGATGGGAACTAAAGATAAAGAAAGAGTTTTTGAAATTTCTTTCTTGATATTTACAGTTTTTTCTCTGGGTAAACTGAGTGTAGATTTCAAAGTGTCTATTTGGAAACCTAAAAAGGTTAAAGATTTTGTAGGAGAAAGAACTGATTTCACTAAGACACCTAAGTTTTCCAAAATATAAATAGTAAGCTGGAGTTGAGATTTTAATGTGACAGAACTCTGATTTATTATTAAAATATCGTCTAAATAAATGATAAGGCGAACACCTCTTAAGCGAAGCCAAGTAATAATCGGCTTCATTAAGTTGGTGAAAATCCAAGGGGCAGAAGACAAACCCGAAAGGCATACAAGTGAAACTCCAAATGTTGCCTTCCTAAACAAAGCGAGAAATGTCCTGTGTTCCTGAGCAACAGGAACTGTAAGATATGCATCTGTCAGATCTAATCTGACTAAAAAATCGTTGTCTAAAAGGCAATCTCTGAGGAGATGGATTCCTTCCATTTTGAAATATTGATAGACAACGAAGGCGTTTAAGGATCTTAAATTTATAACTGGTCGAAATTGACCATTTTTCATTTTGATGAGGAAAAGATTGCTTAGGAAACATTTTATCCTGGCAAATCTTCCAGGCCCTATCCATCCGTTTTTTAAGATTAAAACCAGGAGAACCAATAAACTTAAGTATTTTAGGGTCAACTTCAGGGGTACAACTGGCATTATTAGGGAGAATAGGTCTGGGGCATTCAGCTCTCATTTTATTCAGAGAGTCCCTTTTTAGAGGCTGACGCAATTGATAATCAATGAAATCTGCTATGTCAGAAGATGGACACCACTCAGCAGATCTAGGATGATGTAATTCATCCGCGTTAAATCTAGGATTACCTAGACAATCATAAAAAAATTTCTCTTCTGAATCTTTATTAAGGCGTTTAGATTTCTTTAAACACTTTTTAAATTTCTTGACCTTCGGAGAAACCGAAGAATCCTCAGAAGAAAAATGAGTTAAAAATTCATTAGAATTATCTGAATCCAATGAGGAATCAGAATTAAAATCAGTAGAAGAAACGCAATCCAATGTATCTTTTTTGGCCAAAGTCTCTCCCATAAGTAACCTCTTGGGAGTAGAGGAAATAGCAGGTGTTTTGCTTCCTTTCCTGCAAGGAATAAAAGAACTAGAAGCAAGTTGGCATGATTTTTTGACAAACTTTTTACTCACTTTATTAGCGCTAGAAACAGTTATTTTTCTTTTTACAGCCTTTTTTGTGTTAGAATTATTGATTAAAAGGGAAATTTTTTCCAACATAGAATTCATAGAAGTATCTATCATATTTTGAACACCCTCAACATTAAGAGTATTAATTTCAGAATTTTGAGACATTTTATTAAATAAATAAAATAATTGATAAACAAATTGAGTATAATTATTTTAAATAAATAACAATTAATTATTGATTAAAAACTAAGAATTGACCCAAAATATGAAAAATCTTATCAAATAAATATGTGTAATGTTAAAAACTTTTTTACAAACTAATAAATTAAATGACTAAAATAGTCACTAGATGGAGACACAGACCAGCTTTTTGAATTAACTCAATAAAATGGAGCTTCCGAAATTAAGCAACAAAGTTGCGACTGACTGCAATTGATAACTATGCCACACTGAGGAGAAGAGGGCGGGAAAGATAGGGGCGGGACTGCTACGTAGTGAGAGGAAAATGGAGACCAATTGCGCATGCGCACAGACCCGATAAGGACAAAAATGGAGGTCGGACAGCACAGAGGAGGAAGCGAAGAGGAAACAAACGGAATGAAAAAATAAAAACCCAATGGGGGAAAAATTTGAAGGTAACAGACAAGTAAACAAAGCAATATAAGGGCAATATGAGAAAATAAAAACGAAACAAAAAACGGAACAATATGAAAAGAAATAGAAACTTATTGAAAACAATAAAAAAACAATTAAACTGCAATTGGAAATATTTTATATACTAAATAAAAACAAATAGCAAAAACGATACAATATAGCAATGTATTTATTAACAAATAATGAAATACTTATCTCCTTCAAGCAGTAAAAGAAAGAGGATTTGATATTGGACAGTTTATAGGCTATATTCTCAAGCTGATTGGTCACTTTGTTTTAGTTTAACCAGTTCTCCTTTTTTTATTGGTCACTGGTCTGTACACTGTTTTTACTGTCTTTTTTTCAAATGTTGACAGTTATTTGTATTTATTTCTATATGCTTTTAAATACTGCATTTAAGTAGTAAAGGAAAGAAAGCAAAATATGAGTCTGGTCTTGTAATAAAATTAGTTGTTTTTTATTATTAAATGAATAGCCCCAATACATATTATAGGACTTAAGAATATTAAAGCAATATCAAAAGCTGAGTCTAGCCATTTCATCAGGCTGTATCAATACTGTGTTCAAAAGTCAATTTAAATAGTATTAGAAGCCATATCACACAAGCAAACTTACAGACCAGCAACCTTAAAGTGATGGTAAATGTTAGCATTTTTGAAACACTAGGTTGTATCTATGCAATAAGTAAAATTCTTGATGCTTAAGTGATTATATGATAAAACGTACCTTTATTTTGTTGATCTATTGTATAATCACTTAAACATCATGAATTAATGTCTGTTTTATATATTGTATAAATACAGTCCTGCATTTCAAAAACATTTGCCATCATTGTGTGTTGGATGTCTTTGCACCTTGAAGATGCAGCATGTCATTGTGCACAGATAGACTATTATACAGTTTTTGTCTGCCACTTGGAATAATAGAATAAAAAATACATGTATAAGTCGTCATTCATTTACATTATTTCTCCTACATTGGTGTGTCCGGTCCACGGCTTCATCCTTACTTGTGGGAATATTCTCTTCCCTAACAGGAAATGGCAAAGAGAGCACAGCAAAAGCTGCCCATATAGCTCCCCCTCAGGCTCCGCCCCCCAGTCATTCTCTTTGCCGCTCTGAACAAGTAGCATCTCCACGGGGATGGTAAAGAATATGTGGTGTTAGTTGTAGTTTTTTATTTCTTCTATCAAGAGTTTGTTATTTTAAAATAGTGCCGGTTTGTACTATTTACTCTACAACAGAAAGTGATGAAGAGTTCTGTTTAAAGAGTAGTATGATTTTAGCAGCAGTAACTAAAATCCATTGCTGTTCCCACGCAGGACTGTTGAAACCAGAGAACTTCAGTTGGGGTCAACAGTTTGCAGACTTTTCTGCTCAAGGTATGACTAGTCTCTTTTCTAACAAGACATAGTAATGCTAGAAGACTGTCATTTTCCCTTATGGGATCGGTAAGCCATTTTCTTAGACTCATAACAGAATGAAGGCTTATTAATGGGCTATATACTGGTTGACACTATTGTGGGCTAAATCGATTGATTTATACAATATTATATGACTTTTGGAGTGTTTTGGAACTTGGAAACACTTTGGGAACGTTTTTATTACGCCTGGCAGTCGTTTAGACACCTAATCTAGTCAGGAAGGCCCCTTCACTCTGGTATGCAGAGGGAGGAGGCCTCATTTTCGCGCCTTAATTGCACAGTTACTTCTGGAAGCAGTGCATGCAGCTTCATGTGAGAGGGTCCTGTGGCCATAAAAAACGATTCTAGAAGGCTTATTTCTGTGGTGAATAACCCTCAAGGAAAGGTAAAGCCGCAGCAAAGGCTGTGGCAGGGACTGTAGTGGGTTTAAACTGGTAAATTAAACAATTAGCTCCGGTTTTCATTTAAGGGGTTACAAACTTGAAATTTCGTGTGCAATACTTTCAAAGCATTAAGACACTAGGGTGCAAATTTGGTAAAGATCGGATATTTCCTTCATAGTTTTTCAAACATTCAGAAATAAAGTGTACTCTGTTTAATATTTAAAGAGACAGTAACGGTTTTGTTTAAAAACGGTTTTATTG
This sequence comes from Bombina bombina, assembly GCF_027579735.1. Taxonomy (NCBI): domain Eukaryota; kingdom Metazoa; phylum Chordata; class Amphibia; order Anura; family Bombinatoridae; genus Bombina; species Bombina bombina. The sequence continues at coordinate 1,067,876,152 of NC_069500.1, forward strand.
CATTAATAGCCTGTTTAAGTCTGTCTAGCATGTCTGTACCTTCAGATAGAACATGTTCTGTGTGTATGGAGGCCAAGGTGGTTCCCCCTTTAAATGTATGTGAAAATTGTGCCATGGCATCCAAACAAAGTAAGGACAGTCCTGTCACATTTAATAAGGTTGCCCAAGATGATTCTTCAAATGAAGGTAGTGGGGATAGTTCATCATCCTCTCCTTCTGTGTCAACACCAGTTATGCCCGCGCAGGCGACACCTAGTACATCTAGCGCGCCAATGCTTGTTACTATGCAACAATTAACGGCAGTAATGGATAATTCTATAGCTAATCTTTTATCCAAACTGCCAGCATTTCCAAGAAAGCGTGATTGCTCAGTTTTAAATACAGAGGATGAGCAAGTATGCGCTGACGATAATTTATCTGTTATACCCTCACACCAGTCAGAATTGGCAGTGAGGGAGGGTCTGTCGGAGGGAGAAATTTCTGATTCAGGAAAAGTTTCTCAGCAGGCAGAACCTGATATCGTGACGTTTAAATTTAAGTTAGAACATCTCCGCGCCCTGCTTAAGGAGGTGCTAACTACTCTTGACGATTGTGACTCTTTGGTGATTCCAGAGAAATTGTGCAAAATGGACAAATTCCTTGAGGTCCCTGTGCACGCTGATGCTTTTCCGATACCCAAAAGGGTGGCGGACATAGTGACTAAGGAGTGGGAGAAGCCAGGTAAACCTTTTGTCCCACCTCCTATATTTAAGAAAATGTTCCCCATTGTCGACCCCAGAAGGGACGCATGGCAAACAGTCCCTAAGGTTGAGGGGGCAGTTTCTACGTTGGCCAAGCGCACGACTATTCCCATTGAGGACAGTTGTGCTTTCAAAGATCCTATGGATAAAAAATTGGAAGGATTGCTTAAAAAGATATTTGCAAGGTTTCCTTCTCCAACCAATTTCGTGCATTATTCCTGTCACAACGCCGACGTCTTTTTGGTTCGAGGAACTAGAAAATTCGCTCAATAAGGAGACTCCATATGAGGAAGTCATGGACAGAATTCACGCACTAAAGTTGGCTGATTCCTTTATTTTAGATGCCGCTTTGCAATTGGCGAAATTAGCGGCAAAAAATTCAGGTTTTGCAATTGTGGCGCGCAGAGCGCTTTGGCTAAAATCTTGGTCGGCGGATGTGTCGTCCAAGACAAAATTGCTTAATATTCCTTTCAAAGGTAAGACCCTTTTTGGGCCAGAATTGAAGGAGATTATTTCAGACATCACTGGGGGAAAAGGCCATGCCCTCCCACAGGATAGGCCTTTCAAGGCTAAGAACAAATCTAATTTTCGTTACTTTCGCAATTTCAGGAACGGACCGTCTCCTAACTCTGCAGCCTCTAGACAAGAGGGTAACGCTTCCCAGTCTAAACCAGCATGGAAACCAATGCAAGGCTGGAACAAGGGTAAACAGGCCAAGAAGCCTGCTTCTGCTACCAAGACAGCATGAAGGGGTAGCCCCCGATCCGGGACCGGATCTAGTAGGGGGCAGACTTTCTCTCTTTGCTCAGGCTTGGGCAAGAGATGTTCAGGATCCCTGGGCACTAGAAATAGTCTCTCAGGGTTATCTTCTAGAGTTCAAGGAACTTCCTCCAAGGGGAAGGTTCCACATGTCTCGCTTATCTTCAGACCAGATAAAGAGACAGGCATTCTTACATTGCGTAGGAGATCTATTAAAGATGGGAGTGATACACCCAGTTCCAACAGTGGAACAAGGTCGGGGGTTTTACTCAAACCTGTTTGTAGTTCCCAAAAAAGAGGGAACTTTCAGACGAATTCTGGATTTAAAAATTCTAAACAAATTCCTCAGAGTTCCATCGTTCAAAATGGAAACCATTCGAACGATTTTACCAACAATCCAGGAGGGTCAATACATGACTACCGTGGACTTAAAGGATGCGTACCTACATATTCCTATCCACAAAGATCATCATCAGTTCCTAAGGTTCGCCTTTCTGGACAAACATTACCAGTTCGTGGCTCTTCCGTTCGGTTTAGCCACTGCTCCCAGAATTTTCACAAAGGTGCTAGGGTCCCTTCTAGCAGTTCTAAGACCGAGGGGCATTGCAGTGGCACCTTACCTAGACGACATCCTAATCCAAGCGTCGTCCCTTTCCAGATCAAGGGCTCATACAGACATTGTATTAGCTTTTCTCAGGTCTCACGGGTGGAAGGTGAACGTGGAAAAGAGTTCCCTGTCCCCGTCTACAAGGGTTCCCTTTCTGGGAACAATAATAGATTCTGTAGAAATGAAGATTTTTCTGACAGAGGTCAGAAAATTAAAGCTTCTAAATGCTTGTCAAGTTCTTCAATCTATTCCTCAGCCTTCCATAGCTCAGTGCATGGAAGTAATAGGACTAATGGTTGCAGCAATGGACGTGGTTCCCTTTGCTCAAATTCATCTAAGACCATTGCAACTGTGCATGCTCAAACAGTGGAATGGGGATTATACAGACTTGTCTCCCCAGATTCAAGTAGACCAGTTAACCAGAGACTCACTCCGTTGGTGGTTGACTCAAGATCACCTGTCTCAGGGAATGAGTTTCCGCAGACCAGAGTGGGTCATTGTCCCGACCGACGCCAGTCTTTTGGACTGGGGCGCGGTCTGGGACTCCGTGAAAGCTCAGGGTCTATGGTCTCGGGAAGAATCTCTTCTCCCGATAAACATTCTGGAACTGAGAGCGATATTCAATGCGCTCCGGGCTTGGCCTCAACTAGCGAAGGCCGGATTCATAAGATTTCAGTCGGACAACATGACGACTGTAGCGTACATCAATCATCAGGGGGGAACAAAGAGTTCCTTGGCGATGACAGAGGTATCCAAGATCATCAAATGGGCGGAGGATCACTCCTGCCATCTATCTGCAATTCACATCCCAGGAGTAGACAACTGGGAGGCGGATTATTTGAGTCGTCAGACTTTCCATCCGGGGGAGTGGGAACTCCACCCGGGGGGTCTTTGCCCAGTTAACTCAATTATGGGGCATTCCAGACATGGATCTGATGGCGTCTCGTCAGAACTTCAAGGTTCCTCGCTACGGGTCCAGATCCAGGGATCCCAAGGCGACACTAGTGGATGCATTAGTGGCGCCTTGGTCGTTCAACCTAGCTTATGTGTTTCCACCGTTTCCTCTCCTTCCCAGACTCGTAGCCAGGATCAAACAGGAGAAGGCCTCGGTGATTCTGATAGCTCCTGCGTGGCCACGCAGGACTTGGTATGCAGACCTGGTGAATATATCATCGGCTCCACCATGGAAGCTACCTTTGAGACAGGATCTTCTAGTACAAGGTCCATTCGAACATCCAAATCTAGTCTCTCTGCAACTGACTGCTTGGAAATTGAACGCTTGATTTTATCTAAGCGTGGGTTTTCAGATTCAGTTATAGATACTCTGGTCCAAGCCAGAAAACCTGTGACTAGGAAAATTTACCATAAAATATGGAAAAAATATATCTCCAAGGGATTCTCTTGGAGTAAAGTTAAAATTCCTAGGATTCTCTCCTTTCTCCAAGAGGGTTTGGATAAAGGGTTGTCAGCGAGCTCTCTAAAAGGACAGATATCTGCTCTGTCTGTTTTGTTACACAAACGTCTGGCAGCATTGCCAGATGTACAGGCATTTGTACAGGCCTTAGTCAGAATCAAGCCTGTTTACAGACCCCTGACTCCTCCATGGAGTCTAAACTTAGTTCTTTCAGTTCTTCAAGGGGTTCCGTTTGAACCTTTACATTCCATAGATATTAAGTTACTATCTTGGAAAGTTCTGTTTTTGGTTGCTATTTCTTCTGCTAGAAGAGTTTCTGAATTGTCTGCTTTGCAGTGTAATTCACCCTATCTGGTATTCCATACAGATAAGGTTGTTTTGTGTACCAAACCTGGTTTTCTTCCAAAAGTGGTTTCCAACAGGAATATTAACCAGGAAATAGTTGTTCCTTCTCTGTGTCCGAATCCAGTTTCGAAGAAGGAACGTTTGTTACACAATTTAGATGTAGTCCGTGCTTTAAAATTCTACTTAGAAGCAACAAAGGATTTCAGACAGACTTCATCTTTGTTTGTCGTTTATTCTGGTAAGAGGAGAGGACAGAAAGCTACTGCTACCTCTCTTTCTTTTTGGCTGAAAAGCATCATCCGATTGGCTTATGAGACTGCCGGACGGCAGCCTCCTGAACGAATTACAGCTCACTCTACTAGAGCTGTGGCTTCCACATGGGCCTTCAAGAACGAGGCTTCTGTTGATCAAATCTGTAAGGCAGCGACTTGGTCTTCTCTGCATACTTTTGCCAAATTTTACAAATTGGATACTTATGCTTCTTCGGAGGCTATTTTTGGGAGAAAGGTTTTGCAAGCCGTGGTGCCTTCCGTTTAGGTAACCTGACTTGTTCCCTCCCTTCATCCGTGTCCTAAAGCTTTGGTATTGGTTCCCACAAGTAAGGATGAAGCCGTGGACCGGACACACCAATGTTGGAGAAAACAGAATTTATGCTTACCTGATAAATTTCTTTCTCCTATGGTGTGTCCGGTCCACGGCCCGCCCTGGCTTTTTAGTCAGGTTTCAAATTTTTTATTTCTGTACACTACAGTTACCACGGCACCCTATGGTTTCTCCTTTTTCTCCTAACCGTTGGTCGAATGATTGGGGGGCGGAGCCAGAGGGGGAGCTATATGGGCAGCTTTTGCTGTGCTCTCTTTGCCATTTCCTGTTAGGGAAGAGAATATTCCCACAAGTAAGGATAAAGCCGTGGACCGGACACACCGTAATTTATCAGGTAAGCATAAATTCTGTTTTTATATTATTTTGATATATATTTTCTTAGAGTTTTTGAGTTGCTGCTACTACTGGCTTATTGATAGTGGAGTACACCTAGCGCCTACTAAATAAGACCTCTGGCTTTGATAATTTGAAACCTAGTTGTCAAAATGGAAAGATGAAACTAATAAGGTATACCAAAGCGCCAACTATACGAAGGCTGGGTCTGGACCTAATGCAATATTGTCAAACGATTACAATAAACAATTTATTGAGTACACAAATAAGTTAAAAACATGGATCCATGTATAAACAATCAAATTTATACAACAATAATAGCTAAATGAATAGTTATGTAACAGATTTTTAATTAACAATTTTAAATGCTATATCCGTTACATAACTATTTGTTTTAACTATTCATTTAGCTATTATTGTTGTATAAATTTGATTGTTTATACATGGATCCATGTTTTTAACTTATTTGTGTACTCAATAAATTGTTTATTGTAATCGTTTGACAATATTGCATTAGGTCCAGACCCAGCCTTCGTATAGTTGGCGCTTTGGTATACCTTATTAGCTACTACTGGCTTACAAGAGGGAGTTACCTTCTTAAAGAGATACTAACCCAATTTTTTTTCTTTCATGATTCAGATAGAGCATGCCATTTTCTAATTTACTCCTATTATCATATTTTCTTTGTTTTCTTGCTATCTTAATTCGAAAAAGCTGGAATCTAATCATAGGAGCCGGGCCATTTTTGGTTGAGCACCATGGGTAGTGCTTGCTGATTAGTGGCTACATTTAGCCACCAATCAGGAAGCGCTACCCAGGTGATGAACCAAAAATGGGCAGGCTCTAAGGTTACAATCCTGCTTTTCAAATAAAGATAGCAAGAGAACAAAGACAAATTGATAATAGGAGTAAACTAGAAAGTTGCTTAAAATTGCATGCTCTATCTGAATCATGAAAGAAAAAAAATTGGGATTAGTATACCTTTTAAGTACGTCACTTTCGTGTTGTGAAAAGAATATCTGCTTATGGCTTCCATTCATATTGATGGAGACAAAATTTTAAGGTTTCCTTTCTAACATGCAATTTGTTACAGTTTATTGATTAATATGATTGTGTGTCTTTTTAATTTATTAGCTCTAAAATCATAACACATGTAATACAATAGTAATTCTCATTGTCGTATATTCTGTTATAGGTATTCCTATGCTATTGTTGGAATCAACCTGACAGAAATGGCCTATAGTTTACTGAAGAGTGGTGCTTTGAAGTCTCACTTCTATAATATGGTCCCTGGATTCCCAAGGATGAAGTGTTTCCATCAGTTTTATTGTAAGTTGTTTTACATGCAAAATATGTCATTTTCTTCTTAAACGGGAAGAGTCCACAGCTGCATTAATTACTTTTGGGAATTCAGAACCTGGCCACCAGGAGGAGGCAAAGACACCCCAGCCAAAGGCTTCAATACCTCCCCCACTTCTCTCATCCCCCATTCATTCTTTGCCTTTCTTCACAGGAGGTTGGCAGAGAAGTGTCAGAAGTTTGAGAGAGTCTCTTATGGACGGTAGTACTCTTCGAGATGGGACTGGAGTTTTAAGTAGTCCTTTCAGCCTCTCAGTGAGAGCATGGATGAAGGTTAGAGTCCGGAGATGCAGGGAGAGTCTTTCTGCAAAACCATCCCGACTCATATTAACCGCTCCTTGGCAATCAGCGTTGACGAGTTTCGCTGCCTGCCTTTATTCACTCAAGTCCATGTCAGAAGCGAGGCTAACATCTGTCATACTTGAAGGGCTGTGTTCCTGTTCCACGGCGCAGATTCCGGTAAGATCGTTTAATTTTATTTTATTATGTGAATGTAATGGTAATGAGAGAAGCCCCAAGGCAGAACGTAGTGCGATCTGCGATGTCATCGCAGAAACTGCAGCATGTCTGCAGAAATAATTTGCAGGTCCTTTGCGCAGAGAATTTTCCTAAAGTCAAAGTTTATTCTGCTTATTCTTTTATATTCTGATTGGCCATAATAATTTAAACTGTAATCAGTAATTCTAAATCCTTAGCGACAACAGGCACGTTACTACAAACAGTTTAGTGCAGTGCAATAATTGGCTGCTGCTTTGAATGATCAACGCACTATTTGTGTGAAATGAATTTGACCCGCCAGAACGAGAGGAGTTGCTTTCACAGTCTGGGATCCAAAGTAAGTGTTGGGGCCTTTGACATCACACTGTGTCGCAAACTTATTATGTTTGAAACTCAATGAGTCCCTTTCCTGGATCCCTGCCTTGCCCATTATCGTGCAGGAGGAGGTGGTGAACATTAAATAGTATTTTATTGACGCCGCTGTGCTGAAGCTCCTTAGGTTTAATAAGGAGTATATGTGACAAGTGCCTCTCTTTCATCCCCAGCTTCATAATTAAGATGTTAACTATGTGCCCAGTTCCGTATAAATAAATGGGCAGCTGTCACATTATGTATACAGGATGGTATGGTTATTTATTAAACTTATTCACTTCTAGTCTCTCTAAACACGTTGCATTAGTTTAATCGGTGAAATCATTAGACAGCTGTATAAGATCACTGGGGAAAAATATATATATATATATATATATATATATATATATAAGGGATGCATCGAAATTCGGCCAAATGAGGGGCAAACCAGCCGAAAATTACTTTCAAGAGTGTATTTGTGTGTGCGCATTAAGAGAGAACGGTTCACATCCCCATCAATCCTGCTTTGATTGGTCATTTCTTTTAGCTTTTTCCCGTAACAGGAGATGCCTGTCTGAATATCAAGGCAGAAACTGCAAAGTAAAAGAAGCGAGCTGCTACGGGAGCTAAAGTTAGTGAAAAAAAACACAGTATTTGTGTGTGCGCATTTAGAGACGGCAACTTTGTTTAGGGAGAGGACAGCAGTGATAGAGAGGGGAAGGGAAACCTAAACAGAGGGTGAGGAAGAGATACATAGAGATATGTGCTCTGCTTGTAAGTGCAGGTGTTCTAAAATAAGTTGTCTACCGCGTAGGAATGTGACTACTACGTCACTTCCGGTGACGTAAATCGGCTGCTTGAGGTTTGTGGCGCTCACCGCGCATGCGCTAGAGGCCCAACCTCCTTAAAACAGCTGATGACAGACAGATGGCATCGGGTTTCAGCTATGAAGTGTCACCTATGAGATGCTCGGTGTTCTCAGGGAATGCACTGATAATGATCAAGAAGGCCTACAGGAAGCTGGCCCTGAGGTGGCACCCGGGTAAGAGGAAGCTGGGTAGACACTATTATCGCATTAACCCCTTGGCTGTCTGGTCACCCTGAATTAAGTAACAATAAATTAGCAAACCGCAACCTCACAACTATCACTGACGTGGAGGCAATAAACAACAGCCTCATGTTTACCCAAGCCTTACATCTACCTCGGTCATAAGAACAGAATAGATTGCAACCCCACATCTTGTCCACTTTTTAGAGAGGCAGTAGAAAATAGTGTCTACCCAGCTTCCTCTTACCCGGGTGCCACCTCAGGGCCAGCTTCCTGTAGGCCTTTTTGAGATCATCATCAATGCATTCCCTGAGAACACCAAGCATCTCATAGTGACACTTCATAGCTGAAACCCGAACCATGTTTCCCACACTGTGTTTTAAAATAAGTTGTCTACCAATGAGCTAATGCAATATCTGCTATCTCTGTATCTGTGAAGATGCAGCTCAGTCACCTATTGTGTCTTAAACAGCTGTTGTAGGAGGTTGGGCCTCTAGTGCATGCGCAGTGAGCGCCACAAACCTCCAGCAGCTGATTTCTTGTCACCTGAAGTGACGTAGGTCGCGCATTCCTATGGTAGACAACTTATTTTAGAACACCGGCAGGGAGGGGTGTGATGTGACCTGTGACCCGAACTAATCTGCCCCAGGAATGACAGGAATTCAGCTGAGCAGGAGCAGTCGGGCTGCAGCAGGCTGAGAGCACGGTGTGGGGTTGGGGTTCCCAGGGGACTCAACACGGGAAATGAAGCCTGAATGATTTTTACTGCTGTATGAGAGCTGCTTGAGAGCCTGACACAAGCTCACCTAGAGGTGAAAACATGGGCCAGACCTCAGTGTCCACTTTGTCTGAGCAGGCTAGCAGCTGTGAGTGTTAAACATGAAGGGCTGCATATAAGGTGTCTTGTATTTATTATACAAGTAGGACATTGTCCTTTGCTTATACAAAGAGAATGTATTTGTCGGTACACAGAGCACCCTACCATGTTATATGGAGAGAACATGCTACTTCATATACACAGGGTATTCTGCCCCACGCATATATAGGGATTACATACTAATTCAAGTATATACAGGGCATTTTGTTCAATGCACATAACCTTACGATGGACTGGAGTTATATTGAGAGAACATGCTGCTTATGGTATGTGCAGTCAGCATTCTGTCCAGTGTTTTATTGAGAGCATATTACTTACTATAGGATAGATCACAATCCTCTAGAAAAGAGTATGAAGTGATTCATTTACAAAAAGCATTGCAGGTTTTAATAGTACATTGTGTTGAAAAATCATTACATATGTTTTTCTAAAGGAATGTGATCTATGTGTAGAACCAGTATTCCTGTGCAGTCTTGGACTTACATATTGAGTTTAGTGATTGTATACAGAACTAGTATGATGTACTTTCATAGATATCTTAGGGCCAAGTGAGTATATACATAATTTACTTATGACTAAACAAAGAGTTAATACTATGCCCTTAGTTAATAGAACATATGTGTTTCTGTATGCAGAGCTAGAATGTTTTATGTACAAAATTCTTGTTCCTATGCATTTTATCTGGCTCTAAAATTCAAACTGAAACCTCGTGTTTGACTCAGCTTATATTTTTTTCAGCAATTTATTTACAATATCACAGCATTACCTTTCAAGCAGGGAAATGTTATTTAATGGGCACACCATCCACTGATTTTACTGACCACCCAGATAAAATCTAACTCTGCATAAAATTTATATAATGTTAATTGTTTACAAGGTTTGTTGCAGAAATTATCATTAAATGCATTTATAATACTTTATGTAATTAATCTGTTATTTGGATCATTTAGAAACATTTATAAATAATGCAAAAATGTATAATATTCACTGCCCCCACCCATCTACTTCACAATTCCTCCCTTATAGAAAAAACATTTGGTGGGAAACACTGATATATTAAATAACTGTACTGGCATGCATTATAGATTGTAGCTATGTTGCTGTTTTGTTTCTATAAAGAGGCAGCTTGTAAAGTGTTTTAGTGACTAGTATGAGATTAAATGAACAACCACCCTTACAAAGCTTGTATAATACAAGATGTACTCAGTCTATTATATTTTTATATATATATATATATATATATATTATATATTAATAAATATATATATATATATATATATATATATATATATATACACTCACACATATTACATGTGAAAGTTTACCATGTTTTAAATAAATGTTTGTTTATGAACAATTTAAAACTGAATTTTATTTAAAAATGAGCTGCAGAAAAATTTTCACTACAAAAAAATCTCATCGCAGAAAGTGAAAAAAAGTTCTGCTTGTGGGGAGAGAAGGTAGGGTTCCAGTGCGACTCCTTTTATCTTAAAATAGGAATCATGGGTTAATATCTCCTGAGGGTGGTTATTGAACAGGGGGGACTTTAATCATGTTTGTTATGTGGTTCTATCTGCTAATGTGTAGTAATGTTTTGGCTCATGGCTTTTCGGAACATAACGGCCTTATCAGTTGGCATGATCACTTTAGATTTGCGCGCTCTTTTGCGACTGGCACAGTGCACCTCGCGGTTGCATTGTTTTCCACTTCCGTATGCTGTGTGGCGACAGAGAGTTTGGTTGTCTGGTTCACAGGATGTGGTGAGTGCCCCAGCCATTGGGTGTGTAAAAAGGGTGCCAGTTAGTGTCTGTCATTTTTATAATCCTAAGATATGGAGGATTCTGATTTTTTAGACACGGATGTCTCCGATGCGTCTTGTGATGAATATGAAATGGCCCAGGTTATCCATGCCCATCAGTTATGTTCCGATTGCCGTTCTAGAGTACTCTCTACTCCCGACTCAGGGACCTTAAAGCGCGTTGAGCCATCCGCCCTAGAGGATTCTATGTGCGGTGAGGCGTGTGCCCCAGAACCTTCCTTTGCTACGCAAGCAGGTGTCCCTATGGCCTTCACTCCTCCGGAAGGTGGCTTGTTTCCTCCAGAGGTTAATATACAGGTAATAAGGGAGGCGCTAAGAAAAGCCAAAGGTATCAAGCACTTAAAATTTAATAAAAACACATAAGCATACAATAACATATGTATAGGGGACGTCTCCCCAAAACGAAATACTAATAGATAAAAACTAAAATAAAAACTAAAATACTAAAAGATGCAATTGATAAAACTTCCACAGATTTAAAACCATACAATTTGTATAGAGCAGTCCCAATCAGTTCGTTTTAGTAGGGTCAGATAGAAATGTCTTTACTCCATATAAAATGTAACTGAGTCTGTGGTCAGCGTCTCACTAGTCAAATACCACCAAGCTGCCAAATTGATAGAACAATAGCTGCCAAACAGTGTAAGTGGATAATAATATACTTGCAATTCCAAAGTTCTCTTACTGTGTAAGATATCACTTTAGCAGAACATTCAGCCGTGTACTTTACCAGATCCTTATCCGTGAAGTAGATGTCTTTTCCCCTCGCCCGGTATTCACCTCGAGCGGGGCCGACTGAAACTTTCCGGCGTCACTGAAAGATGTTCCGGTTAGGAGAAGAAGCCGATTCCTGCGCTCACTTCTATGACCTGTAGTCACGGTCCTCTCAGATGAGCCTTGCACTTAGTGCTTATAGCACGCAAGGGATTGGATACTGGGCAAAGTGAAGGATATCCCAGAAATGTTGCCAAACACAAGTCCTACAGATGATTTACTCCTATTTAGGAGAAGATAGTTCCAAAATGTATAACCCGGGTTATTAAGTAGGAATCAAAAAGATATGTAGATTGTTGTCACAGAAATAAAAACAACAACACTGCCAACACATACGACGCGTTTCGCCCTCCTATGGGCTTTATCAAGATCTTGATAAAGCCCATAGGAGGGCGAAACGCGTCGTATGTGTTGGCAGTGTTGTTGTTTTTATTTTTGTGACAACAATCTACATATCTTTTTGATTCCTACTTAATAACCCGGGTTATACATTTTGGAACTATCTTCTCCTAAATAGGAGTAAATCATCTGTAGGACTTGTGTTTGGCAACATTTCTGGGATATCCTTCACTTTGCCCAGTATCCAATCCCTTGCGTGCTATAAGCACTAAGTGCAAGGCTCATCTGAGAGGACCGTGACTACAGGTCATAGAAGTGAGCGCAGGAATCGGCTTCTTCTCCTAACCGGAACATCTTTCAGTGACGCCGGAAAGTTTCAGTCGGCCCCGCTCGAGGTGAATACCGGGCGAGGGGAAAAGACATCTACTTCACGGATAAGGATCTGGTAAAGTACACGGCTGAATGTTCTGCTAAAGTGATATCTTACACAGTAAGAGAACTTTGGAATTGCAAGTATATTATTATCCACTTACACTGTTTGGCAGCTATTGTTCTATCAATTTGGCAGCTTGGTGGTATTTGACTAGTGAGACGCTGACCACAGACTCAGTTACATTTTATATGGAGTAAAGACATTTCTATCTGACCCTACTAAAATGAACTGATTGGGACTGCTCTATACAAATTGTATGGTTTTAAATCTGTGGAAGTTTTATCAATTGCATCTTTTAGTATTTTAGTTTTTATTTTAGTTTTTATCTATTAGTATTTCGTTTTGGGGAGACGTCCCCTATACATATGTTATTGTATGCTTATGTGTTTTTATTAAATTTTAAGTGCTTGATACCTTTGGCTTTTCTTAGCGCCTCCCTTATTACCTGTATATTTTCTCTCTTATTTTAGACAACTGTAGGGATATTTGTCTTTTTAAGGGGGTGTTTGGTTATCGATTTGGCCTAGCGCACCTTTCTCTCCCCTTTATTTTTTCCTCCAGAGGTTACAGCACGGTTCCGTGTGGCCATATCTATGGCGCTGGCTCACTTATATCTCTCGAGTGAAATATTTTTAAGGTACTGTCCGTGTTCTGTCAACCAGGGCCTGTCGGGCGTGGGATCGCCTGATTCAGTTCGGCCTTCTGGGGAAGCGTTGGCCTCTGAGGTTTCAGGGGCCCCAACCTCGGGCCGGGGTCGTTTATCGATCCATTGAGGGATAATTTTGCCTTCCGTTATAGCCTGGCACGTCTTTGTGTTCTACTAAGTCATGTTTTGGCGGTACTTGAGGATTCCAGTCCTAGTGGACCGAGGGATCCAAGGCCTTAGATGCTGGATGGCAAGCTGGGTTAGACGTTTGGGGATGAAGCTAATCTCCTTGACGTCTCCGTTTTTCTCTGTGTTCCTTGGGTTCATGTCACCCTCGTGGTGCTGATTATCCTGTCGGATTCTGAATGTCACTTGGCTTCTTGATATGGAGTCCGTAGATCCAACGCTTCTGTAAGGAAGGTTGGGTTCCGATATAAGTTGGCCTTTCTATGGGCCTACGGCCACTCCACCCTGAATGTGCCCAATCTCGTCTGATCTTGGAAGCTAAGCAAGGTTGGGCCTGGTAAGTTCTTGGAACCAGGTACTACAATTTGTTTAAGTTACGTGACCAACCTTTTCAAGATGTCATTGGGGTTCCTAAGGGTCCCTGGGGACTCAAACCCATAGTTTTCCACTTCTGTAAAGGTTGGAGAGGTGAATGACCTCAGGAGGTCTGGTATTCAGGGTAATGGACAATTTATGTCTTCACTTGCGGTATCTTACGGATGTTGACTCTTGTAGCCTAGTCGCATTCCTTTTGCGGTGGTGGAGTTTTCTTTCCTTCCCGTTTTGGGTTGGATCGTCTATTATAAAAGTGCGGAGCATGTCCTTTTTCCTTCTTTTCTCAATGTTTCGTTTGCTCCAGTACGTGGAGTGCATGGGTCATCCTGACTTTTCTGCCAGGAGCTGCGAGGCTCCCATTTGTTATTCCTTATAATAAAAGAGAGAACAGAGGGGCGCCTCGTGTAGAACAACCAGATGGAAGTAGATATATTAAATGATAAAGCAGATTGACTACTCACATTTTGTAAGAGCACCCTTGTGTGCTAGTAGAAACAGACTGATATCAAAGGGCGTATCAGCTCACCCACTCCAGTTGCTCTCAGCCTGATGTGAGTATGAATGAGGGGACTAACATCTACATTTATAAATAAAGCTTTGCCTTATGATGAAAATAAAAAGACCAAAAACCCAGCGTTCATTACGCAATTTAATTTGGAACGTAGATGTATGAGACAGATTTTAAATAAACATTGGCCAATAGTCTTGAAAGACCCATATCTTAAAAATACTTTGGAACAGAACCCTAGGTTAGTATTTCGAAGAGCACCGACCCTCAAACAGAAGCTGGCCCCCAGCAAGGTGGTCATGTCCAAAAAGACAAATATACACAACAACAAAAATTGCAATTTGAATAAAGATAAAATAGGAACATTCAGATGTAACAAAAGCAGATGTTATATGTGTAAATATATAACACATGGAAGCAAGACAGTGACCTGTCATGCTACAGGAGAAGTTTATAACTATTAAGAGCCACATCAATTGTGGTAATAAATTTGTCATCTACGTCTTGACCTGCAGCTGTGGCCTACAATATTTGGGCCGCACCTGTAGAACAATCCGTACTAGATTGAGTGAACATTGGAGAAATATTAAAAAACGGGTCCATAAAACACAGTGTCTCCAGACACAGTACAGTTCAACATGGTGGATGTCACCACACTTTTAGAATCACTCCACTGGAAAGTATTGGTAGTGCTGTGGGCTATAATAGATATGCCCATTTGCGCCAGAGGGAAACATATTGGATATATCGATTCCAATCCTTGTTTCCCTCTAGCCTAAATAAGGCATTAGATTTGGCAGCTTTTTAAGAATAATCCATTGATAGACGGTCTGCTATTATTGTCTTTTGATTTTTGTTTAGATAGATTTATGCTTTATGTGATCTCATGTTTTTTATATTTCCATAACTTTGTATTATAAAATCTGTATGTGAACCCTGTAATGGGTTAACATCATAAGAGATAGGTAAGTTAGCTGCATTACTTGACATCTTATATTGTTTAGGTGCGTTTTGGTAATTACTCCTTGGATATATTAGTTGGCAATTGGGTCATAATCAATGCTTATGAAACATAAGGTATTATTTTATTTCTCAATGACTCACATGATTATACATATTATTTTAAAGGTCAGTTTAGTGTTTTTAGGAAAGCACTTATTATTTTGCGATTTGTTATAGAATGTGTAGAGGATAGGATCCAGAGGGCTCAAATAAATATAGTGTATTACATATTATAAAGGCACCTTTGTATAGACGGACCATTTGGGTAGTATATAACTTATTTTTATATTTAGGGAACAGTTACCATTTGGTCATTCACACACAATTTGACACTTAGTTTATCAACCAAATCCATTTGGTGGCCACATTATATTGATATTAATTAATGAGAGAATTTCACTTTATATAGAACACATCACCAAGATTACGAAACACCTAGGTTGGTGCACATAATTTTATTAAAATGGATTATACTATACATCAATAACACAGAGTTTTTAGCACTCATCTTATTACCATTAAGATTATACTATATATTAATAACACAGAAAATATTTGTTAGCACTCATCTTATTACCATTAAGATTATATTCTTATAGTTCATACATTTATATTAGGACACTTTATCACATTAAGATTTTGTCCTTATAGTTTATATTTTTACACTTATAGTTCTTATATCCTTATAGTTCTCATATATTATAAGGACACTTAAGACATTAGACACTAGTCGACACACATTTTCACTAAGAATTTTTTCTTATAGTTCTTATATATTTATATTAGGACACTTTATCACTTTTAGATTATATCTTTGTAGCTCTTATATTCATACTAGAACACATAAGAAATTAGACACTAGTCGAAATATTTTATTTACGGTACATTTTTAATAATATTAGTACACATTCATATTGAGTTCATTATTACACTAATACATAAGAGTGAATGGAGCACACTAGTGATGGCTAGGATATCTAGATAACACATCTAAGACTACACACTTATTATACCGATGTTAACATTTCACAGTTGAATATGTATAACTACAAATTTCACATAAGACCATTGGCAGATAGCAACGTATCTGCCACGCCCACTGTCTGTACGTATGTGACATCCTACAGAGAGTGGGCGTGGGGCTCTCAAACTGAGCGATCGTTGTCAATATTGCATTGTTCAACAATGAATACAATAAGGCCATAGGCCGACTGCAGTCACACTGCTCGGTGACTTATGCGGAAGCCTAATAGACGGCGGACCTGCGGCATGTAAACGGAATGGTGTTCACTAATGAGTTCTTTAGTTAAACAGCACAAACGGTCCGAGCAATCACGTACAACTTAATTGGCCATTGCGATCATTCACAAAAACAATGTTTTGTGGCTGTGATAATTATATCAGTCTCGCAATCTTAGTTTAATATACAAATGAAAAGAAAAGACCATACCCCAAAAGGATTCAATGTCCAACATCGTAAAGGAAATGAAGGTAAACATGTTAAAATATAAAAATAGACAATTTACTATGTACAAAGTGCAGGTGTATACAAGGAGTAATTGGGAAAAACGCATAGAGACAAATTGATAGACAAGTCATACAAATGGCCCTCTATTTGATAGGGGAGTTATATGTGGGTGTGTATATGTATATATATATATATATATATATATATATATACTTTTTAGGATGTATTTATATATGTTGTTAATATGCATTATAATGTGAGACCATTTAAATATCAATGATGACTGTGTTAGGGTTAACATTTATACTTTGATATCCCCTAGTCCACTACTTGTTTTTGTTTTTATCGTAATTTTTTAAAAAAAATCAGTTTTTAAATTCTACTCTAGTTTAGTGGTATCATCTTACATTCCACTATCCACTAGTGGATACAAGTTTATATTTTCCTGTTTATACCACCATTCACTGGGACCAACTGGAGTGGGTTAGCTGATACGCCCTTACACAAATTTATCAGTCTGCTTCTACCAGCACATAAGTGTGCTTATCTGAAATGTGAGTATCCATTTGGCACATATTACTTGCATCACATTGGTTTAGTAGATCTGCACATGTGGCGTTCTCTTGCTCTTATCTCCTCATTCAGAGTCGCATCAGGCTGAGAGCAGCTAGAGTGGGTGAGCTGATACGCCCTTTGATATCAGTCTGTTTCTATTAGCACACAAGGATGCTCTTACGAAATGTGAGTAGTCAATCTGCTTTATCATTTAATATATCCACTTCCATCTGGTTGTTCTACACATGAGGCGCCCCTCTGTTCTCCCTTTTATTATATAGTTTACCCAGATTAGTCTGTGACGAGGAGTGCGGCCATCATCACATTTACTATCTGTGGATTTCCATAAACACATTTTGTGGACAATATCCGGCATTAGGCCTGTTTTATGGACTATAACCTAAGTTGTATGTATATTACATATTGATACTGTTTATGTTGTATATTCTAGCCAACTCTGTATTTAATATAGACCACTATCAAATACTTGTTATAGGCGCCCCCTCGGTTCTTTGACTATTCCATTTGTTATTCCTGTTGCAGGGATTTCAGGAGACCGATCCAGTAAGGATTTCTGGAGACTGCCGTCTTCTCAATCTAAAAACTGCCCCTTGTCATACCATGGTCTTTAGACTCTGGATGCTATACTTCGACCTTATGCAGATCTAGCCTTTTGGGCTTGAGGGTAGGAGGTCCGTGGTCAGTCACAGATTTCTTTCATGTTATTGGCAAGAGTCCATGAGCTAGTGACATATGGGATATACAATCCTACCAGGAGGGGCAAAGTTTCCCAAACCTCAAAATGCTTATAAATACACCCCTCACCACACCCACAATTCAGTTTTACAAACTTTGCCTCCTATGGAGGTGGTGAAGTAAGTTTTGTGCTAAGATTTCTATGTTGACATGCGCTTCTCAGCATTTTGTAGCCCGATTCCTCTCGGAGTACAGCGAATGTCAGAGGGATGTGATGGTTTTCCTCACGGAAGATCTATTTCATAGGTTCTCTGTTATCGGTCGTAGAGATTTATCTCCTACCTCCTTTTTCAGATTGACGATATACTCTCATATACCATTACCTCTACTGATAACTGTTTCAGTACTGGTTTGGCTATCTGCTATATGTGGATGGGTGTCTTTCGGTAAGTATGTTTTTATTACTTAAGACACCTCAGCTATGGTTTGCCACTTTATGCATTAATATAAAGTTCTAAATATATGTATTGTACTTATATTTGCCATGAGTCAGGTTCATGTATTTCCTTTTTGCAGACTGTCAGTTTCATGTTTGGGGAAAATAAACTTATTAAGAAATATTTTTCTTACCTGGAGTTTAAAATTGACTATATTTTTCTTTGCAAATTGCGGGCAGGATTAGGCCCGCGGGTGCGCCAAATGCTAGACTTTATTGCGTCATTCTTGGTGCAAGAGTTTTTTGGCGCGAAAGTATGTCCGTTGACGTAAGTTCGTCATTTCCAGCGTCATAGTTGACGCCAAACTCCTTACACAAGGTTGCATCGTTAGTGAAGCGAGTGTCCGAACGTTGTTGGCACCAAAATATTTTCAGTTACGTTGTGCGTCATACTTGGTGCCAAATTTTTTCATTATTTTTTCACCCCATTGCTATTTGCCTCTTGCCTTTTCTCTTGTTAGGTGTATCCAGTCCACGGATCATCCATTACTTGTGGGATATTCTCCTTCCCAACAGGAAGTTGCAAGAGGATCACCCACAGCAGAGCTGCTATATAGCTCCTCCCCTAACTGCCATATCCAGTCATTCTCTTGCAAGCTCTCAACATAGCTGGAGGTAGTTAGAGGAAAGTGGTAAAATATAGTTAGTTTTTTCTTCAATCAAAAGTTTATTGTTTTTAAATGGTACCGGAGTGTACTATTTTATCTCCGGCAGCATTTAGAAGAAGAATCTGCCTGCGTTTTTCTATGATCTTAGCAGAAGTAACTAAGATCCACTGCCGTTCTCACATATGTCTGAGGAGTGAGGTAACTTCAGAGGGAGAATGGCGTGCAGGGTATCCTGCAATAAGGTATGTGCAGTTAAGTTTTTCTAGGGATGGAATTTGCTAGAAAATGCTGCTGATACCGGATTAATGTAAGTTAAAGCCTAAATACAGTGATTTAATAGCGACTAGTATCAGGCTTGCTATCAGAGGTATATACTCTGATTAATGTGCAATATAAAACGTTTGCTGGCATGTTTAATCGTTTTTATATATGCTTTGGTGATAAAACTTATTGGGGCCTAGTTTTTTCCACATGGCTGGCTTTATTTTTACCTAGAAACAGTTTCCTGAGGCTTTCCACTGTTATAGTATAAAAGTTACAGTTGGTGCAGTTAAAATTACAAACTGTGACATTCAGCTTCCCTCAGCAGTCCCCTGCATGCTATAGGACATCTCTGAAGGGCTCAAAAGGCTTCAAAAGTAGGAGCTGGGGCAGTTGTTATGACTGTTTAAAAAACATATTTTTCGTTTTGTTAATCTGTTTTTTGTATTAAGGGGTTATAGCAGTGGCCCCTTATCTAGACGACATCCCGATACAGGCGTCAAACTTCCAAATTGCCAAATCTCATACAGACATAGTGTTGGCATTTCTGAGGTCGCATGGGTGGAAAGTGAACGAGGGAAAGAGTTCTCTATCACCCCTCACAAGGGTTTCCTTCCTAGGAACTCTGATAGATTCTGTAGAAATGAAAATTTACCTGACGGAGTCCAGGTTATCAAAGCTTCTAAATTCCTGCCGTGTTCTTCACTACATACCGCTCCCTTCAGTGGCTCAGTGCATGGAAGTGATCGGCTTAATGGTAGCGGCGATGGACATAGTGCCATTTGCGCGCCTACATCTCAGACCGCTGCAATTATGCATGCTCAGTCAGTGGAATGGGGATTACACAGATTTGTCCCCTCTGCTAAATCTGGATCAAGAGACCAGAGATTCTCTTCTCTGGTGGCTATCTCGGGTCCATCTGTCCAAAGGTATGAACTTTCGCAGGCCAGATTGGACAATTGTAACAACAGATGCCAGCCTTCTAGGTTGGGGTGCAGTCTGGAATTCCCTGAAGGCTCAGGGATCGCAGACTCAGGAGGAGAAACTCCTCCCAATAAATATTCTGGAGTTAAGAGCAATATTCAATGCTCTTCTAGCTTGGCCTCAGTTAGCAACCCTGAGGTTCATCAGATTTCAGTCGGACAACATCACGACTGTGGCTTACATCAACCATCAAGGGGGGACCAGGAGCTCCCTAGCGATGTTAGAAGTCTCCAAGATAATTCACTGGGCAGAGACTCACTCTTGCCCTCTATCAGCGATCCATATCCCAGGTGTAGAGAACTGGGAGGCGAATTTTCTAAGTCGTCAGACTTTTCATCCGGGGGAGTGGGAACTCCATCTGGAGGTGTTTGCTCAATTGGTTCATCGTTGGGGCACACCAGAATTGGATCTTATGGCGTCTCGCCAGAACGCCAAGCTTCCTTGTTACGGATCCAGGTCCAGGGACCCAGAAGTGACGCTGATAGATGCGTGGTTCTTCAACCTGGCTTATGTGTTTCCACCGTTTCCTCTGCTCCCTCGACTGATTGCCAAAATCAAACAAGAGAGAGCGTCAGTGATCTTGATCGCGCCTGCGTGGCCACGCAGGACCTGGTATGCAGACCTGGTGGACATGTCATCCTTTCCACCTTGGCCTCTGCCTCTGAGACAAGACCTTCTACTACAAGGTCCTTTCAATCATCCAAATCTAATTTCTCTGAGACTGACTGCCTGGAGATTGAACGCTTGATTTTATCAAGGCGTGGCTTCTCCGAGTCAGTCATTGATACCTTAATACAGGCACGAAAGCCTGTAACCAGGAAAATCTACCATAAGATATGGCGCAAATATCTTCATTAGTGTGAATCCAAGAATTACTCATGGAGTAAGGTTAGGATTCCTAGGATATTGTCCTTTCTCCAAGAGGGTTTGGATAAAGGATTATCAGCTAGTTCTTTAAAGGGACAGATTTCTGCTCTGTCTATCCTTTTGCACAAGCGTCTGGCAGAGGTTCCAGACGTCCAGGCATTTTGTCAGGCTTTGGTTAGAATTAAGCCTGTGTTTAAACCTGTTGCTCCTCCATGGAGCTTAAACTTGGTTCTTAAGGTTTTTCAAGCAGTTCCGTTTGAACCCCTTCATTCCATTGATATCAAACTTTTATCTTGGAAAGTTCTGTTTTTGATGGCTATTTCCTCGGCTCGTAGAGTCTCAGAGTTATCAGCTTTACAATGTGATTCTCCTTATCTGATTTTCCATACAGATAAAGTAGTTCTGCGTACAAAACCTGGGTTTTTACCTAAGGTAGTTTCCAACAAGAATATCAATCAAGAGATTGTTGTTCCATCATTGTGTCCTAATCCTTCTTCAAAGAAGGAACGTCTTTTACATAATTTGGACGTAGTCCGTGCTTTAAAGTTTTACTTACAAGAGACTAAAGATTTTCGTCAAACATCTTCCCTGTTTGTTGTTTACTCTGGACAGAGGAGAGGTCAAAAGGCTTCGGCAACCTCTCTTTCTTTTTGGCTTCGGAGCGTAATACGCTTAGCCTATGAGACTGCTGGACAGCAGCCCCCTGAAAGGATTACAGCTCATTCTACTAGAGCTGTGGCTTCCACCTGGGCCTTTAAAAATGAGGCTTCTGTTGAACCGATTTGCAAAGCGGCGACTTGGTCTTCGCTTCATACCTTTTAAAAATTTTACAAATTTGATACTTTTGCTTCTTCGGAGGCTATTTTTGGGAGAAAGGTTCTACAGGCAGTGGTCCCTTCCGTTTAAGTACCTGCCTTGTCCCTCCCTTCATCCGTGTACTTTAGCTTTGGTATTGGTATCCCACAAGTAATGGATGATCCGTGGACTGGATACACCTAACAAGAGAAAACATAATTTATGCTTACCTGATAAATTTATTTCTCTTGTGGTGTATCCAGTCCACGGCCCGCCCTGTCCTTTTAAGGCAGGTCTAAATTTTAAACTACAGTCACCACTGCACCCTATGGTTTCTCCTTTCTCGGCTAGTTTCGGTCGAATGACTGGATATGGCAGTTAGGGGAGGAGCTATATAGCAGCTCTGCTGTGGGTGATCCTCTTGCAACTTCCTGTTGGGAAGGAGAATATCCCACAAGTAATGGATGATCCGTGGACTGGATACACCACAAGAGAAATATATTTATCAGGTAAGCATAAATTATGTTTTTCTATGTTAGAGGGCTATGCTATTTGCATTTTTTTCCCATTCCTGAAACTTTCATATAAGGAAATTGATAATTTTGCTTTATATGTTGTTTTTTCTTTTACATTTTGCAAGATGTCTCAATCTGATCCTGTCTCAGAAGTATCTGTTGGAACTTTGCTGCCGCATATCGGTTCTACCAAAGCTAAGTGCATTTGTTGTAAACTTGTGGAGATTATATCTCCGAATGTCATTTGTAATAGTTGTCATGATAAACTTTTACATGCAGATAATGTGTCCATCAGTAATAGTACATTGCCGGTTGCAGTTCCTTCAACTTCTAATGTACATGATATACCTATGGATTTTAAGAATTTGTTACTGATTCTAATCAGAAGGCTTTGTCTGCATTTCTGCCTTCGAATGAACGTTAAAGGTTTTTTAAAACTCATAAAGTTGATGAAATTTCAAATGACCGACAACATAATGATTTATCCTCCTCTGATGAGGATCTATCTGATTCAGAAGATCCTTCCTCAGACATTGACACTGACAAATCTACTTATTTATTTAAAAAGGAGTATATTCGTTCTTTGTTAAAAGAAGTGTTAATTACTTTGGATAGTGAGGAAGCCAGTCCTCTAAACGTTTAAACACTGTTTTCAAACCTCCTGTGGTTACTCCAGAGGTTTTTCCTATTTCTGATATGATTTCTAAGGAATGGAATAAGCCGGGTACTTCTTTTATTCCTTCTTCAAGGTTTAAAAAATTGTATCCTTTACCAGCAATTTCAATAGAGTTTTGGGAAAAGATCCCCAAAGTTGATGGGGCTATTTCTACTCTTGCTAAACGTACCACTATTCATATGGAAGATAGTACTTCTTTTACAAATCCTTTAGGTAGGAAACTTGAATCTTATCTAAGGAAAGCCTATTTATATTCAGGTCATCTTCTGAGGCCTGCAATTTATTTGGCTGATGTTGCGGCTGCATTAACTTTTTGGTTGGAGAATTTAGTGCAACAAGAATTGGATTCTGACTTATCTAGCATAGTTCCCTTACTGCAACATGATAATCATTTTATTTGTGATGCCATTTTTGATATTATCAAAATTGATGTTAGATCCATGTCTTTAGCTTTTTTAGCTAGAAGATATTTGTGGCTTAAATCTTGGAATGCTGATATGACATCTAAGTCTAGATTACTATCTTTCTTTCCAAGGTAATAATTTATTTGGTTCTCAGTTGGATTCTATTATTTCAACTGTTACTGGGGGGAGAAGGGAGTTTTTTTTGCCTCAGAATAAAAAACCTAAGGGTAAATCTAAGGCTTCTAACCGTTTTCGTTCCTTTCGTCAAAATAAGGAACAAAAATCTAATCCTTCCCCCAAGAATTATGTTTCCAATTGGAAACCTTCCTCAAATTGGAATAAATCCAAGCCATTTAAGAAACCAAAGTCAGCCCCTAAGTCCGCATGCGGCCCTCATTCCAGCTCAGCTGGTAGGGGGCAGATTAAGGTTTTTCAAGGATGTTTGGATAAATTCTGTCCAAAATCAATGGATTCAGAGCATTGTCTCTCAGGGCTATCGAACAGGATTCAGAGTAAGACCTCCTGTGAGAAGATTTTTTCTCCAACATAGGTGTGTCCGGTCCACGGCGTCATCCTTACTTGTGGGATATTCTCTTCCCCAACAGGAAATGGCAAAGAGCCCAGCAAAGCTGGTCACATGATCCCTCCTAGGCTCCGCCTACCCCAGTCATTCTCTTTGCCGTTGTACAGGCAACATCTCCACGGAGATGGCTTAGAGTTTTTTAGTGTTTAACTGTAGTTTTTATTATTCAATCAAGAGTTTGTTATTTTAAAATAGTGCTGGTATGTACTATTTACTCAGAAACAGAAAAGAGATGAAGATTTCTGTTTGTATGAGGAAAATGATTTTAGCAACCGTTACTAAAATCCATGGCTGTTCCACACAGGACTGTTGAGAGGAATTAACTTCAGTTGGGGGAACAGTGAGCAGTCTCTTGCTGCTTGAGGTATGACACATTCTAACAAGACGATGTAATGCTGGAAGCTGTCATTTTCCCTATGGGATCCGGTAAGCCATGTTTATTAAGATTGTAAATAAGGGCTTCACAAGGGCTTATTAAGACTGTAGACTTTTTCTGGGCTAAATCGATTCATTATTAACACATATTTAGCCTTGAGGAATCATTTAATCTGGGTATTTTGATAAGATTATATCGGCAGGCACTTTTTTAGACACCTTTCTCTTTAGGGGCTTTCCCAAATCATAGGCAGAGCCTCATTTTCGCGCCGGTGTTGCGCACTTGTTTTTGAGAGGCATGACATGCAGTCGCATGTGTGAGGAGCTCTGATACATAGAAAAGACTTTCTGAAGGCGTCATTTGGTATCGTATTCCCCTTTGGGCTTGGTTGGGTCTCAGCAAAGCAGACACCAGGGACTGTAAAGGGGTTAAAGTTAAAAACGGCTCCGGTTCCGTTATTTTAAGGGTTAAAGCTTCCAAATTTGGTGTGCAATACTTTTAAGGCTTTAAGACACTGTGGTGAAATTTTGGTGAATTTTGAACAATTCCTTCATATTTTTTCGCAATTGCAGTAATAAAGTGTGTTCAGTTTAAAATTTAAAGTGACAGTAACGGTTTTATTTTAAAACGTTTTTTGTACTTTGTTATCAAGTTTATGCCTGTTTAACATGTCTGAACTGCCAGATAGACTGTGTTCTGAATGTGGGGAAGCCAGAGTTCCTTCTCATTTAAATAAATGTGATTTATGTGACAATGACAATGATGCCCAAGATGATTCCTCAAGTGAGGGGAGTAAGCATGGTACTGCATCATTCCCTCCTTCGTCTACACGAGTCTTGCCCACTCAGGAGGCCCCTAGTACATCTAGCGCGCCAATACTCCTTACTATGCAACAATTAACGGCTGTAATGGATAATTCTGTCAAAAACATTTTAGCCAAAATGCACACTTATCAGCGTAAGCGCGACTGCTCTGTTTTAGATACTGAAGAGCATGACGACGCTGATAATAATGGTTCTGAAGGGCCCCTAAACCAGTCTGATGGGGCCAGGGAGGTTTTGTCTGAGGGAGAAATTACTGATTCAGGGAACATTTCTCAACAAGCTGAACCTGATGTGATTACGTTTAAATTTAAGTTGGAACATCTCCGCATTCTGCTTAAGGAGGTATTATCCACTCTGGATGATTGTGACAAGTTGGTCATCCCAGAGAAACTATGTAAAATGGACAAGTTCCTAGAGGTCCCGGGGCTCCCAGAAGCTTTTCCTATACCCAAGCGGGTGGCGGACATTGTAAATAAAGAATGGGAAAGGCCCGGTATTCCTTTCGTCCCTCCCCCCATATTTAAAAAATTGTTTCCTATGGTCGACCCCAGAAAGGACTTATGGCAGACAGTCCCCAAGGTCGAGGGAGCGGTTTCCACTTTAAACAAACGCACCACTATACCCATAGAAGATAGTTGTGCTTTCAAAGATCCTATGGATAAAAAATTAGAGGGTTTACTTAAAAAGATGTTTGTTCAGCAGGGTTACCTTCTACAACCAATTTCATGCATTGTCCCTGTCGCTACAGCCGCGTGTTTCTGGTTCGATGAGCTGGTAAAGGCGGTCGATAGTGATTCTCCTCCTTATGAGGAGATTATGGACAGAATCAATGCTCTCAAATTGGCTAATTCTTTCACGCTAGACGCCACTTTGCAATTGGCTAGGTTAGCGGCTAAGAATTCTGGGTTTGCTATTGTGGCGCGCAGAGCGCTTTGGTTGAAATCTTGGTCAGCTGATGCGTCTTCCAAGAACAAGCTACTTAACATTCCTTTCAAGGGGAAAACGCTGTTTGGCCCTGACTTGAAAGAGATTATCTCTGATATCACTGGGGGTAAGGGCCACGCCCTTCCTCAGGATCGGCCTTTCAAGGCCAAAAATAAACCTAATTTTCGTCCCTTTCGTAGAAACGGACCAGCCCAAAGTGCTACGTCCTCTAAGCAAGAGGGTAATACTTCTCAAGCCAAGCCAGCTTGGAGACCAATGCAAGGCTGGAACAAGGGAAAGCAGGCCAAGAAACCTGCCACTGCTACCAAGACAGCATGAAATGTTGGCCCCCGATCCGGGACCGGATCTGGTGGGGGGCAGACTCTCTCTCTTCGCTCGGGCTTGGGCAAGAGATGTTCTGGATCCTTGGGCGCTAGAAATAGTCTCCCAAGGTTATCTTCTGGAATTCAAGGGGCTTCCCCCAAGGGGGAGGTTCCACAGGTCTCAGTTGTCTTCAGACCACATAAAAAGACAGGCATTCTTACGTTGTGTAGAAGACCTGTTAAAAATGGGAGTGATTCATCCTGTTCCATTAGGAGAACAAGGGATGGGGTTCTACTCCAATCTGTTCGTAGTTCCCAAAAAAGAGGGAACGTTCAGACCAATCTTAGATCTCAAGATCTTAAACAAGTTTCTCAAGGTTCCATCGTTCAAAATGGAAACCATTCGAACAATTCTTCCTTCCATCCAGGAAGGTCAATTCATGACCACGGTGGATTTAAAGGATGCGTATCTACATATTCCTATCCACAAGGAACATCATCGGTTCCTAAGGTTCGCATTCCTGGACAAGCATTACCAGTTCGTGGCGCTTCCTTTCGGATTAGCCACTGCTCCAAGGATTTTCACAAAGGTACTAGGGTCCCTTCTAGCTGTGCTAAGACCAAGGGGCATTGCTGTAGTACCTTACTTGGACGACATTCTGATTCAAGCGTCGTCCCTTTCTCAAGCAAAGGCTCACACGGACATTGTCCTGGCCTTTCTCAGATCTCACGGATGGAAAGTGAACGTGGAAAAGAGTTCTCTATCTCCGTCAACAAGGGTTCCCTTCTTAGGGACAATAATAGACTCCTTAGAAATGAGGATTTTTCTGACAGAGGCCAGAAAAACAAAACTTCTAGACTCTTGTCGGATACTTCATTCCGTTCCTCTTCCTTCCATAGCGCAGTGCATGGAAGTGATAGGTTTGATGGTAGCGGCAATGGACATAGTTCCTTTTGCGCGCATTCATCTAAGACCATTACAACTGTGCATGCTCAGTCAGTGGAATGGGGACTATACAAACTTGTCTCCGAGGATACAAGTAAATCAGAGGACCAGAGACTCACTCCGTTGGTGGCTGTCCCTGGACAACCTGTCACAAGGGATGACCTTCCGCAGACCAGAGTGGGTCATTGTCACGACCGACGCCAGTCTGATGGGCTGGGGCGCGGTCTGGGGATCCCTGAAAGCTCAGGGTCTTTGGTCTCGGGAAGAATCTCTTCTACCGATAAATATTCTGGAACTGAGAGCGATATTCAATGCTCTCAAGGCTTGGCCTCAGCTAGCGAGGGCCAAGTTCATACGGTTTCAATCAGACAACATGACAACTGTTGCGTACATCAACCATCAGGGGGGAACAAGGAGTTCCCTGGCGATGGAAGAAGTGACCAAAATCATTCAATGGGCGGAGTCTCACTCCTGCCACCTGTCTGCTATCCACATCCCAGGAGTGGAAAATTGGGAAGCGGATTTTCTGAGTCGTCAGACATTGCATCCGGGGGAGTGGGAACTCCATCCGGAAATCTTTGCCCAAGTCACTCAACTGTGGGGCATTCCAGACATGGATCTGATGGCCTCTCGTCAGAACTTCAAAGTTCCTTGCTACGGGTCCAGATCCAGGGATCCCAAGGCGGCTCTAGTGGATGCACTAGTAGCACCTTGGACCTTCAAACTAGCTTATGTATTCCCGCCGTTTCCTCTCATCCCCAGGCTGGTAGCCAGGATCAATCAGGAAAGGGCGTCGGTGATCTTGATAGCTCCTGCGTGGCCACGCAGGACTTGGTATGCAGATCTGGTGAATATGTCATCGGCTCCACCATGGAAGCTACCTTTGAGACGAGACCTTCTTGTTCAAGGTCCGTTCGAACATCCGAATCTGGTCTCACTCCAGCTGACTGCTTGGAGATTGAACGCTTGATCTTATCGAAGCGAGGGTTCTCAGATTCTGTTATCGATACTCTTGTTCAGGCCAGAAAGCCTGTAACTAGAAAGATTTACCACAAAATTTGGAAAAAATATATCTGTTGGTGTGAATCTAAAGGATTCCCTTGGGACAAGGTTAAGATTCCTAAGATTCTATCCTTCCTTCAAGAAGGATTGGAAAAAGGATTATCTGCAAGTTCCCTGAAGGGACAGATTTCTGCCTTGTCTGTGTTACTTCACAAAAAGCTGGCAGCTGTGCCAGATGTTCAAGCCTTTGTTCAGGCTCTGGTTAGAATCAAGCCTGTTTACAAACCTTTGACTCCTCCTTGGAGTCTCAACTTAGTTCTTTCAGTTTTTCAGGGGGTTCCGTTTGAACCCTTACATTCCGTTGATATTAAGTTATTATCTTGGAAAGTTTTGTTTTTGGTTGCAATTTCTTCTGCTAGAAGAGTTTCAGAATTATCTGCTCTGCAGTGTTCTCCTCCTTATCTGGTGTTCCATGCAGATAAGGTGGTTTTACGTACTAAACCTGGTTTTCTTCCAAAAGTTGTTTCTAACAAAAACATTAACCAGGAGATTATCGTACCTTCTCTGTGTCCGAAACCAGTTTCGAAGAAGGAACGTTTGTTGCACAATTTGGATGTTGTTCGCGCTCTAAAATTCTATTTAGATGCTACATAGGATTTTAGACAAACATCTTCCTTGTTTGTTGTTTATTCCGGTAAAAGGAGAGGTCAAAAAGCAACTTCTACCTCTCTCTCTTTTTGGATTAAAAGCATCATCAGATTGGCTTACGAGACTGCCGGACGGCAGCCTCCCGAAAGAATCACAGCTCATTCCACTAGGGCTGTGGCTTCCACATGGGCCTTCAAGAACGAGGCTTCTGTTGATCAGATATGTAGGGCAGCGACTTGGTCTTCACTGCACACTTTTACCAAATTTTACAAGTTTGATACTTTTGCTTCTTCTGAGGCTATTTTTGGGAGAAAGGTTTTGCAAGCCGTGGTGCCTTCCATCTAGGTGACCTGATTTGCTCCCTCCCATCATCCGTGTCCTAAAGCTTTGGTATTGGTTCCCACAAGTAAGGATGACGCCGTGGACCGGACACACCTATGTTGGAGAAAACAGAATTTATGTTTACCTGATAAATTACTTTCTCCAACGGTGTGTCCGGTCCACGGCCCGCCCTGGTTTTTTAATCAGGTCTGATAATTTATTTTCTTTAACTACAGTCACCACGGTATCATATGGTTTCTCCTATGCAAATATTCCTCCTTAACGTCGGTCGAATGACTGGGGTAGGCGGAGCCTAGGAGGGATCATGTGACCAGCTTTGCTGGGCTCTTTGCCATTTCCTGTTGGGGAAGAGAATATCCCACAAGTAAGGATGACGCCGTGGACCGGACACACCGTTGGAGAAAGTAATTTATCAGGTAAACATAAATTCTGTTTTTCTCTCACGCATCCCAGCAAATCCAGTAAAAGCTCAGGCTTTGCTGAAGTGTATTTCAGACCTGGAGTTTTCAGGGGTAATCATGCCAGTTCCTTTTCAGGAACAAGGTCTGGGGTTGTATTCAAATCTATTTATTGTCCCAAAGAAGGAAAATTCATTCAGACCAGTTCTGGATCTGAAAATTGTGAATCGTTATGTAAGAGTACCAACTTTCAAGATGGTGACTATAAGGACTATTCTGCCTTTTGTTCAGCAAGGACATTATATGTCAACAATAGACTTGCAGGATGCATACCTTCATATTCCGATTCATCCAGATCATTATCAGTTTCTGAGATTCTCTTTTCTAGACAAGCATTACCAATTTGTTGCTCTTCCATTTGGCCTAGCAACAGCTCCAAGAATCTTTTCAAAGGTTCTCGGTGCCCTGCTTTCTGTAACCAGAGAGCAGGGTATTGCAGTGTTTCCTTATTTGGACGATATCTTGGTACTAGCTCAGTCTTTACGTTCTGCAGAATCTCACACAAATCAACTAGTATTGTTTCTTCGAAAACATCTGGGAAAAAACACAGGGAGACACAAAAGAGGCGCATGTGTGTACCAGTAGGTAGAATCAAATAGAGGAAAACCACAACAGGGTACTCACATTTATTAGGAGCACTCATACAGTGCTATCAGGCACGTACTGGGCATTCACAGCAACCCAGCTTGCTGCAATCCTATATGGCAACAGGATCACTCCAGAAAGATTCCTTATAAGCTGCAAGGATGGCTTGTCCATATATGCGACTCCACACACTGGATACCAGGACCCAGGAGCAAACACAGGAACAGGACAAGATCTTGACAGCAAGATAGGCTCAATCCCAATTTGAGAAAAGATATAGGTGGTGTATGGAAAATCAGTGGCGGTTCCAGATGTGATATTTAAAAAATATTTATTAAAACATTCTTAAAAACAAGAACCAGCAGGTAGGGCAAAAACACTTGTCCCCCTTGTATTAATGCAACGCGTTTCTCAGCACAAACGCTGTTTCATCAGGCATATGTCTGCTCTTTCTTGTGAATCTCCTTTTTTGATTTTTCATCAGGATAAGGCAGTTTTGCGGACTTCATTTAAATTTTTACCTAAGGTTGTGAATTCTAACATTAGTAGAGAAATTGTTGTTCCTTCCTTGTGTCCTAATCCTAAGAATTCTTTGGAGAGATCCTTACATTCTTTGGATGTGGTGAGAGCTTTGAAATATTATGTTGAAACTACTAAAAAGTTCAGGAAGACTTCTAGTCTATTTGTTATATTTTCTGGTCCTAGGAAAGGTCAGAAGGCTTCTGCTATTTCCTTGGCTTCTTGGTTAAAGCTTTTGATTCATCAAGCTTATTTGGAGTCGGGTCAGGCCCCGCCTCAGAGAATTACAGCTCATTCTACTAGATCAGTCTCCACTTCGTGGGCTTTTAAGAATGAAGCTTCAGTTGATCAAATTTGCAAAGCGGCAACTTGGTCTTCTTTACATACATTTACTAAATTCTACCGTTTTGATGTATTTGGTTCTTCAGAAGCAGTTTTTGGTAGAAAAGTTCTTCAGGCAGCTGTTTCAGTTTGATTCTTCTGCTGATGTTTTAAGTTTTTGTTGTCATTAAAGAATAAACTTATATTTTGGCTTGTGGATTATATTTTCAGCAGAATATGGCTGTTATTTATTTTTATCCCTCCCTCTCTAGTGACTGTTGAGTAAAGTTCCACATCTTGGGTATTGATATCCCATATGTCACTAGCTCATGGACTCTTGCCAATTACATGAAAGAAAACATAATTTATGTAAGAATTTACCTGATAAATTAATTTCTTTCATATTGGCAAGAGTCCATGAGGCCCACCCTTTTTTATGGTGGTTATGATTTTTTTGTATATAGCCAAATTATTTCCAAATTCTTTTGTTGATGCTTTTTACTCCTTTTTTTTTTTATCACCCCACTACTTGGCTATTCGTTAAACTGAATTGTGGGTGTGGTGAGGGGTGTATTTATAGGCATTTTGAGGTTTGGGAAACTTTGCCCCTCCTGGTAGGATTGTATATCCCATACGTCACTAGCTCATGGACTCTTGCCAATATGAAAGAAATGAATTTATCAGGTAAATTCTTACATACATTTTTTGCCTTTCTGGGGTCTGTGAAGTGACCTTCCTCTTTACCAGCGTGTGGATCAGGTCGTTCAGCCGGTCTACTGAGGGATAGCCTTGCGATCCAAGGGTACTGGTTACCCATTTCCTCAACTGGTCAGGAGTTTTTTTCAAACTCTTGGGTTTGAGGCTGTTGCAAGGTATTCTACGTCTACAGACTTTGATGGTGGAGGGCTCAGTCTTGGGAGCGTTCCTACCATGGGAGGCAGCTGATAGATCCTCGGGAAGTCGGATCTTTTGATCGGTTCCGTTTTAGAGGACTCTGGCTTAGGGCCACGTCTCTTGTCTGGAACGGGCATGGAGGGTTCTGCTTAACCCTTGGCAGGGCTGCACGATTAACCGCACATGCGGTATTAAACCGCAATTAATTGCCGCGGTTTAAAAACCGCAAGAGTAAGCGATTTTCATGAACAAAAAACATTCTTTATTTTTCATAAAATCAGAGGCGGAGAGGGAGGATGAGAGGCGGACCAGGGTGCGGCCGTGGGCGGATTTGAGAATGCCCACGAAACGGCCATTTTTGCCGAGAATTCTGAGTGTGTGGCAGCAACTGGCTTTCATCCTGCAGTCATCTGGGAGTAGTGTGGCGGTGGTCAAGCTGCACACTCAGCACTTTTCAGGTTTCTCCATGCATGCAATGCATACAGTGTTTCATATGTTACTCATACCACAGCTAGACTGACTGCCCAGTGCCCAAGAAAACAAAGGACAATGTGGTAAGAACTGGACAGCTATTTTCATTTCAATTAGCTGTGTGTGTGTTGAGTTCAGTTTTTTGTATTATGTATTGTACTAGTTACTCTAACTATAACTGGTGTTCTACTCCTTACTGTGTTCTGTACTACAGCTATAGCTGTAAAAATTAATGTAATATGACAGGCTGCAGGATGTCAGGATTGACTTTGTCAATGCCACATTCCCCATGTTTTCATGGACAGTCACTCGGCTAAATGACTAACACATGTAGCAGTGTGCTGCATTGTATTACCTTTACTTAGAAACACAAATCCCTGCAGCTGGAGCTGGATATTCCTCAGTCAGCACTTTTCAGGTTTCTTTCTACATGCTGCACACACTGCTTCATATGTTGCTCTTACCACAGGTAGACTGACTGCCCAAGAAAACATGGGCAATGTGGTAAGAATTGGCCAGCTAATTTCATTTAAATTAGCTTTGTTTGTATGTGTTGAGTTAAATTGTTATGTACTACTAACCTCCTGTATATAACTGTGTTGATGTGGTCTACTTCTTAGTGGTCCTTTATATAGATCTACTACTACAGAATAGCTGTGACTACTAGTGTGTGATGTATATGACAGGCTGCAGGATGTCAGGATTGACCTTGTCAATGCCACATCCCTCATGTTTCCCTGGACAGTAACTCCTAAAATGAATAATACATGCAGCAGTGTGTGCATTCATTGTACTTACTTTACTGCACTTATATTTATTTATATACAGAACTTCACAAGTCATACTGCTGTAAAGACAGCAATTTTCAGGTTTCTCCATGCTTACACTCACTGCTTCATATGTTAATCATACCACTGTGTCCACACACTGTTAGAATGACTGTCCAATAAAACATGACAATGTTGTGTGAACTTGTGTGTCAAAAGACCTAATAACTGGCTAGTGGCTACTATTTAATCACATCACAGGCAGCAAATTTTATTGTAACTATTTTTTGTTTTGTATTTTTATGCTCAAATAGTGTATTGGACATTGATAAACATGTACATTAAGATTCTGTAGTGTTAAATAAATTGTTTAATGCTAAATGAAGGTGTTATAGTCATTTTTAATAAAATCGCAATTAAATCGCAATCGCGTTTTTTCCCCAAAAAAAACACAATTTTTTTTTGTTATATCACCCAGCCTTAACCCTTGGGTTTGGTTCCCCCGTGTGTACCTTTTGAGGACGGGGTTTCTGACTCACATGGGAGCTTACAGTCTGCCTGAGGCTTCAGGTTGAGGTCTCTCAGACGAGTCCCTACTTGTCTTTGGGGTCATCTGTGCTTCCTTGTAGACTTCAGTTGTCGTTTCAACTGGGCTGGTGATATTGGCCAAAGGGTCTCACCTATATTGGTAGGGTGGTTACCGTTGCTTTATCCCTTTTCTTCTCACCTAGGGTGGGGGATGGGTTCTTGCGTATTCTTCTTGACTTGGAGGTACCTCAGTATCTGTAAAGGCCCGTCGGTACTTGTTTTCTCGCTTCGTAGGATTTTTTTTCCCTCCCTGGCATGCACAGAATCACGGAACTGGATTCTGGTATTAGGATGCTGGGGGTCAGAGTACTTTCTTCCCATGGGGAGTGTTCTTTCTTCGGAAAGGCTGCTGTGTAGGGGTTTTCGGACCCGAGCACAAAGTTACCTGTCATGGCTCATGGAGCATGCCAGTTTTAGTATCGGTCAGAGTTCTACTCTGGGGTTTTGATTCCTTGTAGATCCATCCTTTTCATCTGATGGTCTGGGACTCTTGTGTTAGGTCTTTAACTAGCCTTTGGGCTGGGACCATTATACTGGAAGGAAGGTCGGGGATTGGTCTGCTCTGTGCAGTGTTGACTGTTTACTATTTTTGAGTTTGTCCTCCCCTTCGGTGAGGGGACTTTTGGTGCCCATATCTCTACTGGTGGCGTCTGCTGCTGGGATGGGACGCCCCTTGGAGCCCAGAAAATTCTGGTTGGGAGCTGTTGTCAGCTTTGCTGCCTGGAGATTGGTCATCGCGAGTTCTTGTTTGCACGTGGCTCTGTGCTCTCTTGGCGAGTTCTTTTTTTTAACTGCTATGACAGTTATCCTGTCTCTGCTTATCTATGCTTGTCTCACCTAGCGGGTTTTGACTTGGCTATGATGCAATAGGGAACTTGCGGTTTTCTGGAACACCATATGTGGTATGGTGCTGTGTCAGGGATGAGGATGGCCTTCTAGTCATCCTAGTGACGTTTTTTTCCTGAGTATGGTCCTATTTTTCTGGTCCTTGTCCTCTAGGGAGTTAGTCTCCCTGGGCAGTGGTCCTGTGGCAACCTTGGGTTGCTCTTAAGTTGATTTGAGCCCGTGTTGGATGGTCCTTTGGCTCTCTTATGGGGTCCTCTATTCTCCCCCTCGGGGGTAGATAGAGGGTTTTTTTTACCTTTTTTAGGGGGTACTTTTCGTGGGAGTCAAGAGCTGCTGGGCTGGCTCCTCGGAGGCCTTTGTTCTCAGCAGACTCTGGGTCTGAGTGGTCTCTAGCACGGCTTTGCAGGTTATGTAACTGATGAGCAGTTTCCTGGGCGTCTGGTTTTTCCCTTGTCGTTTAGAGGTTTTGTAGGGTGTCGGGTAATTTCAGGCTGTGGTGCCTTTCGAATGGGCCGCCATTTTGTACCCGCCCTTTGTTTGCATTTAGTGTCTTTTAGCTTGGGTATTGTTTTCCCAAAAGTAATGAATGCAGCTGTGGACTCTTCCCGTTTAAGAAGAAACACATAACTTATGGTTATCGGATAATTTTCTTCTGACGGGAAGAGTCCACAGCTCCAGCCCGCGTTTTATCTATGAGGCGGCAGTAAAAAAAAAAGTTTTGTTCTTCTGGCACCATTTTTTCACCCTGATATTTCTCCTATTGTTCCTTGTTCCCTTGGCAGAATGACTCGGGGATGAGGGAAATGAGGGAGGTATTTGAAGCCTTTGGCTGGGGTGTCTTTGCCTCCTCCTGGTGGCCAGGTTCTGAATTCCCAAAAGTAATGAATGCAGCTGTGGACTCTTCCCATCAGAAGAAAAGAAAATTATCAGGTAAGCATAATTTATGTTTTTTTGTCTTACATTTTGATCTTAAATATGACCTTTTCAACACGCACACATTTTATATTTATTAAATATAAGGCTTTTTACAGTTTGAGAATGTTTCAGAAGGTTACCTACATCCCTTTTAGCTTATATTTGTTCCAAGACACATTAATGATGTGATAGAATACATTTGTAGGATATCTGCCTCATATATGTTTTACATGATGCAAAGATTTGACATCTGAGCGATATTCCCATCCATTTACTTATTAAGGACACAGCTTCAGCTTGCTCAATGGTTCCATGACGGAATAATTCAGCCAATAAGGGGTTAAATAAACTTTCAAATATCCAAGATACCAAGAATATCCCCAAATTATCTACTATCGGCATTTAAAAAATTTTATGTGTCTCTTTCAAGTTTTAAAATTTTTCCTTGACAACATTTTATATTCATGGCACATAAAGTGTAGTGATATTCTTTCACTGTAATATTGACACTAGAAGTGCAGCATTTCTGGAACAAGCTCTGCTCTTTGCTGTGTCCACAGAGTGATGTTTAACTACTGTACCCAATTGTGCTGCAATTCTCATGCTTCCAAAGCAGTGCTTCCCAAAAAATTTCCAGCTACTGTCACCTTGGTTCCATAAACTCACCATCAGCATCCCCTTACCTTACTCCTTAAAATATTTTCCAGGACAGCAGTGCAGATGTCAAAGACTAGAATACACCATTAACAGACAACTGTACAACGTTACTTAGTCAAGTGCAAGAGGCTTTGCTGTGTTTCCTGCTACTACACAGTAATTCTAAACAGTGCAGTTAATGTTATTAATATTTGCTTTAATGTACAAAGAATGTACGCCTTCTGTATAAGTAGCTGCAGACCATAACAGTTAGAGAGAGTGTAAGTTGCGGATAAATCCAAACTATCATAAAAGAAAAAGCCTTAGAAACAAAGGGTGGTAAAACTTTAAAAGGACATTGTACTCCTAAAATGTGTTTCCAGTGGTCCATTTTACCTGCTGGAGTGTATTAAATTGTTTGCAAACCATTACTTTACCGTTTTTTAATATTTGAAATAGTTACTTTTGCCCATTGTATCCCCAACTACACTGAAAGGCCTCTAGTTATCAAGGTCTGGCGGACCAGCTCCGACACTGCGGATCAGGTCCGCCAGACCTCGCTGAATACGGCGAGTAATATGCTCGCCATATTCAGCATTGCACCAGCAGCTCACAAGAGCTTCTGGTGCAACGCCGCCCCCTGCAGACTCGCGGCCCAGGAGGGTGCAGGAGGGTGTCAGTCAACCCGATCGTACTCGATCGGGTTGATTTCCGGCGATGTCTGTCCGCCTGCTCAGAGCAGGCGGACAGGTTATGGAGCATAGGTCTTTGTGACCGCTGCTTCATAACTGCTTTTTCTGGCGAGCCAAACACGGGGCCATTCGCAGCTTGATACATATGCCCCAAAGTATGAGTAACAAATGTTTTCTCTCTAGAAAAGCTATATAAGGAGAAGACAATATAAGAAATAAATCTCCCAATGGGGGTATGAAGGAGAGATTTTGTATGGGAAATAGCTGCTTGTGCTTATTCAACTGCCCAGCCATAATTAGCATTCCAATGCTTAAAGGGACAGTAAACCTTAAAAATAATGTTATATAATTCTGCACATAGTGCAGAATTATATAACATTATTTAGGTGCTATAGCCATAAAAGCATTTTTTACCCGTTTAATTTGCTAAAATACGGTGCTTTTACAGACCCGCTCTCTGCCGAGCGGGTCTGTTATTTTTAGTCAGCGCATCGGGCCAGCTGTATAGTCACAGCCCGGCCCGACCGCGCCATAGCACTGTCACAGGAGCGAGCTGCACTTAGTCTTATGGCGCGGTCGGGCCGGGCTGTGACTATACAGCTGGCCCGATGCGCTGACTAAAAATAACAGACCCGCTCAGCAGAGAGCGGGTCTGTAAAAGCGCCGTATTTTAGCAAATTAAACGGGTAAAAAATGCTTTTATGGCTATAGCACCTAAATAATGTTAGATAATTCTGCACTATGTGCAGAATTATATAATTTTATTTTTAAGGTTTACTGTCCCTTTAACATAAATAACATTAGCAAATCTGCTTAACTGGCAGGTTCAGCATATTGTTATGGGCAAGTGAAAGCAATTTTTTTATTAAAACTATTTAAAATCCAGAAATAAACATGAAGAAACAATTTTCTATACATTTAATACCCTGCTATAGGAATAACAAGTCATTTTGAAGGCATTAACAGGAAATACATTTTATAGTACAGTGTCCCTTTAATTACAAAATGTTTTTCTTTATGCATCTAGATTAAAGCACAGTAGATTAGATCATTGTGCTTGGTGGAGCCTACTAGCTCCCCTCAGCAATCCACCCACCCCCACCCCCCCGAACAGTACTGCCCACTTTGAGAACCAGTGCTCTAAATCATTATATACAGTAATTATTGCTGACATTAAAATTAGCAACCTTTACAGCAACTTTTTAGGTCACTTGTTTAATGTTGATATATCAATTATATCGCATTATGAAATTGAAGAAATTTTAAGAAGACATTCTGGAATGTAATATACAGTTTAGTCTTGTATCGCTATTTCTCCAACATAGGTGTGTCCGGTCCACGGCGTCATCCTTACTTGTGGGATATTCTCTTCCCCAACAGGAAATGGCAAAGAGCCCAGCAAAGCTGGTCACATGATCCCTCCTAGGCTCCGCCTACCCCAGTCATTCTCTTTGCCGTTGTACAGGCAACATCTCCACGGAGATGGCTTAGAGTTTTTTAGTGTTTAACTGTAGTTTTTATTATTCAATCAAGAGTTTGTTATTTTAAAATAGTGCTGGTATGTACTATTTACTCTGAAACAGAAAAGAGATGAAGATTTCTGTTTGTATGAGGAAGATGATTTTAGCAACCGTTACTAAAATCCATGGCTGTTCCACACAGGACTGTTGAGAGGAATTAACTTCAGTTGGGGGAACAGTGAGCAGTCTTTTGCTGCTTGAGGTATGACACATTCTAACAAGACGATGTAATGCTGGAAGCTGTCATTTTCCCTATGGGATCCGGTAAGCCATTTTTATTCACACAGTAAATAAGGGCTTCACAAGGGCTTATTAAGACTGTAGACATTTTCTGGGCTAAATCGATCATATTTACACATATTTAGCCTTGAGGAATCATTTAATCTGGGTATTTTTTGTAAAATAATATCGGCAGGCACTGTTTTAGACACTTTATTCTATTGGGGCTTTCCCTAATCATAGTCAGAGCCTCATTTTCGCGCCGGTATGGCGCACTTGTTTTTGAGAACAGCATGACATGCAGCTGCATGTGTGTGGAGCTCTGATACATAGAAAGGTCTTTCTGAAGGCATTATTTGGTATCGTATTCCCCTTTGGGCTTGGTTGGGTCTCAGCAAAGCAGATTCCAGGGACTGTAAAGGGGTTAAATATAAAAACGGCTCCGGTTCCGTTATTTTAAGGGTTAAAGCTTCCAAATTTGGTGTGCAATACTTTTAAGGCTTTAAGACACTGTGGTGAAATTTTGGTGAATTTTGAACAATTCCTTCATACTTTTTCGCAATTGCAGTAATAAAGTGTGTTCAGTTTAAAATTTAAAGTGACAGTAACGGTTTTATTTTAAAACGTTGTTTGTGCTTTGTTATCAAGTTTATGCCTGTTTAACATGTCTGAACTACCAGATAGATTGTGTTCTGACTGTGGGGAAGCCAAGGTTCCTTCTCATTTAAATAGATGTGATTTATGTCATAATAAATTTAGTAAAAATGATGCCCAAGATGATTCCTCAAGTGAGGGGAGTAAGCATGGTACTGCATCATCCCCTCCTTCGTCTACACCAGTTTTGCCCATACAGGAGGCCCCTAGTACATCTAGCGCGCCAATACTCCTTACTATGCAACAATTAACGGCTGTAATGGATAATTCTATCAAAAACATTTTAGCCAATATGCCCACTTATCAGCTAAAGCGCGACTGCTCTGTTTTAGAAAATACTGAAGAGCATGAGGCCGCTGATGATATTGTTTCTGAAGGGCCCCTACACCAGTCTGAGGGGGCCAGGGAGGTTTTGTCTGAGGGAGAAATTTCAGATTCAGGAAAAATTTCTCAACAAGCTGAACCTGATGTGATTACTTTTAAATTTAAGTTGGAACATCTCCGCGCTCTGCTTAAGGAGGTGTTATCCAATTTGGATGATTGTGATTATCTGGTCATTCCAGAAACACTATGTAAAATGGACAAGTTCCTAGAGGCCCCGGGGCCCCCCGAAGCTTTTCCTATACTCAAGCGGGTGGCGTACATTGTTAATAAAGAATGGGACAGGTCCGGTGTACCTTTCGTACCTCCCCCCATATTTAAAAAATTGTTTCCTATAGTCGACCCCAGAAAGGACTTATGGCAGACAGTCCCCAAGGTCGAGGGGGCGGTTTCTACTCTAAACAAGCGCACCACTATACCCATAGAAGATAGTTGTGCTTTCCAAGATCCTATGGATAAAAAATTAGAAGGTTTGCTAAAAAAGATGTTTGTTCAGCAAGGTTACCTTCTACAACCAATTGCATGCATTGTCCCTGTCACTACAGCCGCGTGTTTCTGGTGCGATGAGCTAGAAAAGGCGATTATTAGTAATTCTTCTTCTTATGAGGAGATTATGGACAGAATTCGTGCTCTTAAATTGGCTAATTCTTTCACCCTAGTCGCCACCTGGCAATTGGCTAGGTTAGCGGCGAAAAATTCTGGGTTTGCTATTGTGGCGCGCAGAGCGCTTTGGTTAAAATCCAAGAACAAATTGTTTGACATTCCTTTCAAGGGGAAAACACTGTTTGGCCCTGACTTGAAAGAGTTTATCTCTGATATCACTGGGGGCAAGGGCCACGCCCTTCCTCAGAATAGGTCTTTCAAGGCCAAAAATAAACCTAATTTTCGTCCCTTTCGCAGAAACGGACCAGCCCCAAGTGCTACGTCCTCTAAGCAGGAGGGTAATACTTCTCAAGCCAATCCAGCCTGGAGACCAAGGCAAGGCTGGAACAAAGGAAAGCAGGCCAAGAAACCTGCCACTGCTCCCAAGACAGCATGAGATGCGGGCCCCCGATCCGGGACCGGATTTGGTGGGGGGCAGACTCTCTCTCTTCACTCAGGCTTGGGCAAGAGATGTTCTGGATCCTTGGGCGCTAGAAATAGTCTTCCAAGGTTATCTTCTGGAAGTGATTCATCCTGTTCCATTAAAAGAACGAGGGATGGGGTTCTACTCCAATCTGTTCGTAGTTCCCAAAAAAGAGGGAACGTTCAGACCAATTTTAGATCTCAAGATCCTAAACAAGTTTCTCAAGGTTCCATCGTCCAAAATGGAAACCATTCGAACAATCCTTCCATCCAGAAAGGTCAATTCTTGACCACGGTGGATTTAAAGGATGCGTATCTACATATTCCTGTCCACAAGGAACATCATCGGTTCCTAAGGTTCGCATTCCTGGACAAGCATTACCAGTTCGTGGCGCTTCCTTTCGGATTAGCCACTGTTCCAAGGATTTTCACAAAGGTACTAGGGTCCCTTCTGGCGGTGCTAAGACCAAGGGGCATTGCTGTAGTACCTTACTTGGACGACATTCTGATTCAAGCGTCGTCCCTTCCTCAAGCAAAGGCTCACACGGACATAGTCCTGGCCTTTCTCAGATCTCACGGATGGTAAGTGAACGTGGAAAAGAGTTCTCTATCTCCGTCGACAAGAGTTCCCTTCTTGGGAACAATAATAGACTCCTTAGAAATGAGGATTTTTCTGACAGAGACCAGAAAAACAAAACTTCTAAACTCTTGTCGGATACTTCCTTCCGTTCCTCTTCCTTCCATAGCACAGTGCATGGAAGTGATAGGTTTGATGGTAGCGGCATTGGACATAGTTCCTTTTGCGCGTATTCATCTAAGACCATTTCAATTGTGTATGCTCAGTCAGTGGAATGGGGACTATACAGACTTGTCTCCGAAGATACAAGTAAATCAGAGGACCAGAGACTCACTCCGTTGGTGGCTGTCCCTGGACAACCTGTCGCTAGGGGTGACCTCCCGCAGACCAGAGTGGGTCATTGTCACGACCGACGCCAGTCTGATGGGCTGGGGCGCGGTCTGGGGATCCCTGAAAGCTCAGGGTCTTTGGTCTCGGGAAGAATCTCTTCTACCGATAAATATTCTGGAACTGAGAGCGATATTCAATGCTCTCAAGGCTTGGCCTCAGCTAGCGAGGGCCAAGTTCATACGGTTTCAATCAGACAACATGACGTCTGTTGCGTACATCAACCATCAGGGGGGAACAAGGAGTTCCCTGGCGATGGAAGAAGTGACCAAAATCATTCAATGGGCGGAGACTCGCTCCTGCCACCTGTCTGCAATCCACATCCCAGGAGTGGAAACTTGGGAAGCGGATTTTCTGATTCGTCAGACATTGCATCCGGGGGTGTGGGAACTCCATCCGGAAATCTTTGCCCAAATCACTCAACTGTGGGGCATTCCAGACATGGATCTGATGGCCTCTCGTCAGAACTTCAAGGTTCCTTGCTACGGGTCCAGATCCAGGGATCCCAAGGCGACTCTAGTAGATGCACTAGTAGCACCTTGGACCTTCAACCTAGCTTATGTATTCCCGCCGTTTCCTCTCATCCCCAGGCTGGTAGCCAGGATCAATCAGGAGAGGGCGTAGGTGATCTTGATAGCTCCTGCGTAACCACGCAGGACTTGGTAGGCAGATCTGGTGAATATGTCATCGGCTTCACCATGGAAGCTACCTTTGAGACGAGACCTTCTTGTTCAAGGTCCGTTCGAACATCCGAATC
Source organism: Bombina bombina (assembly GCF_027579735.1). NCBI lineage: Eukaryota > Metazoa > Chordata > Amphibia > Anura > Bombinatoridae > Bombina > Bombina bombina. The sequence continues at coordinate 1,067,918,713 of NC_069500.1, forward strand.
TGGTCCTACTCCAGCTGACTGCTTGGAGATTGAACGCTTGATCTTATCAAAGCGAGGGTTCTCAGATTCTGTTATTGATACTCTTGTTCAGGCCAGAAAGCCTGTAACTAGAAAAATTATGGAAAAAATATATCTGTTGGTGTGAATCTAAAGGATTCCCTTGGGACAAGGTAAAGATTCCTAGGATTCTATCCTTTCTTCAAGAAGGATTGGAGAAAGGATTATCTGCAAGTTCCTTGAAGGGACAGATTTCTGCCTTGTCTGTGTTACTTCACAAAGAGCTGGCAGCTGTGCCAGATGTTCAAGCCTTTGTTCAGGCTCTGGTTAGAATCAAGCCTGTTTACAAACCTTTGACTCCTCCTTGGAGTCTCAACTTAGTTCTTTCAGTTCTTCAGGGGGTTCCGTTTGAACCCTTACATTTCGTTGATATTAAGTTATCATCTTGGAAAGTTTTGTTTTTGGCTGCAATTTCTTCCGCTAGAAGAGTTTCAGAATTATCTGCTCTGCAGTGTTCTCCTCCTTATCTGGTGTTCCATGCAGATAAGGTGGTTTTACGTACTAAACCTGATTTTCTTCCAAAAGTTGTTTCTAACAAAAACATTAACCAGGAGATAGTCGTTCCTTCTTTGGGTCCGAAACCAGTTTCGAAGAAGGAACGTTTGTTGCACAATTTGGCTGTTGTTCGCGCTCTAAAATTCTATTTAGATGCTACAAAGGATTTTAGACAAACATCTTCCTTGTTTGTTGTTTATTCTGGTAACAGGAGAGGTCAAAAAGCAACTTCTACCTCTCTCTCTTTTTGGATTAAAAGCATCATCAGATTGGCTTACGAGACTGCCGGACGGCAGCCTCCTGAAAGAATCACAGCTCATTCCACTAGGGCTGTGGCTTCCACATGGGCCTTCAAGAACGAGGCTTCTGTTGATCAGATATGTAGGGCAGCGACTTGGTCTTCACTGCACACTTTTACCAAATTTTACAAGTTTGATACTTTTGCTTCTTCTGAGGCTATTTTTTGGGAGAAAGGTTTTGCAAGCCGTGGTGCCTTCCATTTAGGTGACCTGATTTGCTCCCTCCCTTCATCCGTGTCCTAAAGCTTTGGTATTGGTTCCCACAAGTAAGGATGACGCCGTGGACCGGACACACCTATGTTGGAGAAAACAGAATTTATGTTTACCTGATAAATTACTTTCTCCAACGGTGTGTCCGGTCCACGGCCCGCCCTGGTTTTTTAATCAGGTCTGATGATTTATTTTCTTTAACTACAGTCACCACGGTATTATATGGTTTCTCCTATGCAAATATTCCTCCTTAACGTCGGTCGAATGACTGGGGTAGGCGGAGCCTAGGAGGGATCATGTGACCAGCTTTGCTGGGCTCTTTGCCATTTCCTGTTGGGGAAGAGAATATCCCACAAGTAAGGATGACGCCGTGGACCGGACACACCGTTGGAGAAAGTAATTTATCAGGTAAACATAAATTCTGTTTTTTTGCCTCTTGTCTATAAACATTGATACATTTTTCATACATTGTCTCTCTTAGGCTGCTTTTGTATTTTGGGTTAAATGACCATTAAATGCAGTTAGAGGTGTGCACGGGCAAAAAATAGAAAGGGGATCCTCTCTCTCATCCCATCTCCCTATAGTTCGAAACCCACAGAGGAGGAAATACGTCTAACAGGACAAGATCAGCAAAGCTCTTAGAGCTCAGAAAAGGAGATAATATATTTTTTTTGAACTGACAACAGGTATGACTTAATTACTGGCAGCCATCCATATATAAATTTAGTCATTTTCTTTTCTGTTGCTAACTGCGTATGAAAGGATTCATACATTATTTGTGCTTGGATTTCCTTAAGGAAAAGCACAAAAGAGGGAGCTATATAATCCTGCCAATTCTTAGTTATTAAATATATAGCTGTCAAGATCTTGAGAGAGTAAAAATATAGAATACCTGTATAATTGCGTATCCTTAAGTAAACTACCTCTTCTATCGAGAATTAGATAGCTAATTTAAACAGCTGATTAACCCAATACTGAATTTTCTGCTAAAATTGAAATATTTTTGGACAGGACCAAAACGTGTACTATGTTAGCTTTAGGACAACGACAACGTGTGCAAACAAAAAGCTGCCTAGGATAAAAACGTGACATTTTGGGGGCGTATCCTAACAGCGTTCGAGTAAGGACGCACATCTTAAGAGCTCCGGAGGAATTTTTGATAAACCGCTGAATATTAAATCCTAATGACAGCATCTACATAATATTCCGAAGATATAACATCGCCCTACCTTGAGAGGCTCTGATACAGCTTTGCTCTGCTGTTTTTCTGAAACTGGAGTCACGGATTAGACACAGAAGACCTAGAGCGGCGGCTCAACATTAGGTGAAAACCCCCCGGGAAACCGGGTTACACTACCATAACTGGACTGCGTAGATTTAGTATAAAAAATTGCATTACTTATCTATAAAACTCCAGCTCGAGGAGATATACAGTATATTCATATCCAGCAACCATGCCTGTTGAGAAGCTATTACAGCACCTAGACACCATCTTTAGTAGAATGGAGGAGCTGCTACAATCTCTAATGGACAAATCGCTACCAGACTACATTTTAAGAGATTTAGCAGAAGATGCTATGGGACTTCCCCAGCCAGTCGATTGCATAACAGATCCCAATCAAGAATATGACATACCATTAAAAAAGACATTGATTACCAAGGAGTTGATACAGGAAGACAGACCACGAGAATCACTAGATGATTTTGCTTACCCTCCGGTGCAAAGGGCCCATCAGAAACTTCAACTAAAATCTAACAGAAAGCCTTTTAAGAAAAACAATACTACAACAACAAAAAACAAGCAAATTGTCGCTATGGAAAAGGGGCAAGATCTCTAAAATGGCGTCTAATCTCCCGGGCACGCCAATTCTAAAATTCACCACAGCTGACCAATCACTACTAAATCAGCTCAAACACAGTAAAAACCCCATCCAGAAGACACCATGGACTGATCATACCACATTGGGTCCCCGACAAGTACGAGATGACTTTGGATCATCACCACATCTCTCCACCGAATCGCTATTGGGATTCAATACAATCAGCAAACTAGCCCGAACTTTACATTACTCACATAGTCTTGGCCTTCCTTATCAAGCCTTTAAAGGGATCCCTGACATAGACTTTATCTGTGCTTATGATATAGTACCTGCTTGTAGAAGGAGATTTGACTCGGGTTAAAACTAGAGGAGACAGTTCTTATTTCTGGTCTATTTAGTTAAGTTTATGTGTTTCCTGTTTAGCGATACTGCTTAAAGTTAAGTTTTAGATTGACTAAAATGTGAGTTTTAGGCGGTGGATGCCATAGGAATCAATGGGAGATCTTAAAGCAGCAAAAGCTCATGTTCGCTGCTGCCCGATATCCCATTGATTCCTATGGGAACGTCTACACCTGACACCCTAACATGTACCCCGAGTCTAAACACCCCTAATCTGCCCCACCTACACCGCCGCCACCTACTTTATACTTATTAACCCCTAAACCACCGCTCCCGGACCCCGCCGCCACCTACATTATATTTATTAACCCCTAATCCCTCCCCACCGCCGCCACCACCTACATTATATTTATTAACCCCTAATCTGCCCCCCCACACCGCCGCCACTATATTAAATGTATTAACCCTAAACCTAAGTCTAACCCTAACCCCCCCTAACTTAAATTTCTTTCATGTAATTAGCAAGAGTCCATGAGCTAGTGACGTATGGGATATACATTCCTACCAGGAGGGGCAAAGTTTCCCAAACCTCAAAATGCCTATAAATACACCCCTCACCACACCCACAATTCAGTTTTACAAACTTTGCCTCCGATGGAGGTGGTGAAGTAAGTTTGTGCTAGATTCTACGTTGATATGCGCTCCGCAGCAAGTTGGAGCCCGGTTTTCCTCTCAGCGTGCAGTGAATGTCAGAGGGATGTGAAGAGAGTATTGCCTATTTGAATGCAGTGATCTCCTTCTACGGGGTCTATTTCATAGGTTCTTTGTTATCGGTCGTAGAGATTCATCTCTTACCTCCCTTTTCAGATCGATGATATACTCTTATATATACCATTACCTCTGCTGATTCTCGTTTCAGTACTGGTTTGGCTTTCTACAAACATGTAGATGAGTGTCCTGGGGTAAGTAAATCTTATTTTCTGTGACACTCTAAGCTATGGTTGGGCACTTTGTTTATAAAGTTCTAAATATATGTATTCAAACATTTATTTGCCTTGACTCAGAATGTTCAACTTTCCTTATTTTCAGACAGTCAGTTTCATATTTGGGATAATGCATTTGATTTAATCATTTTTTCTTACCTTCAAAAATTTGACTCTTCCCTGTGGGCTGTTAGGCTCGCGGGGGCTGAAAATGCTTCATTTTATTGCGTCATTCTTGGCGCGGACTTTTTTGGCGCAAAAAATCTATTTCCGTTTCCGGCGTCATACGTGTCGCCGGAAGTTGCGTCATTTTTTTGACGTTATTTTGCGCCAAAAATGTCGGCGTTCCGGATGTGGCGTCATTTTTGGCGCCAAATAATGTGGGCGTCTTATTTGGCGCGAAAAAATATGGGCGTCGCTTTTGTCTCATTTTTTATTGCTTCTGGTTGCTAGAAGCTTGTTCTTTGGCATTTTTTCCCATTCCTGAAACTGTCCTTTAAGGAATTTGATAAATTTTGCTTTATATATATGTTGTTTTTTCTCTTACATATTGCAAGATGTCTCACGTTGCATCTGAGTCAGAAGATACTACAGGAAAATCGCTGTCTAGTGCTGAATCTACCAAAGCTAAGTGTATCTGCTGTAAACTTTTGGTAGCTATTCCTCCAGCTGTTGTTTGTATTGATTGTCATGACAAACTTGTTAAAGCAGATAATATTTCCTTTAGTAAAGTACCATTGCCTGTTGCAGTTCCTTCAACATCTAAGGTGCAGAATGTTCCTGATAATATAAGAGATTTTGTTTCTGAATCCATAAAGAAGGCTATGTCTGTTATTTCTCCTTCTAGTAAACGTAAAAAATATTTTAAAACTTCTCTCCCTACAGATGAATTTTTAAATGAACATCATCATTCTGATTCTGATGATTCCTCTGGTTCAGAGGATTCTGTCTCAGAGGTTGATGCTGATAAATCTTCATATTTATTTAAAATGGAATTTATTCGTTCTTTACTTAAAGAAGTACTAATTGCTTTAGAAATAGAGGATTCTGGTCCTCTTGATACTAATTCTAAACGTTTAGATAAGGTATTTAAAGCTCCTGTGGTTATTCCAGAAGTTTTTCCTGTTCCTAATGCTATTTCTGCAGTAATTTCCAAAGAATGGGATAATTTGGGTAATTCATTTACTCCTTCTAAACGTTTTAAGCAATTATATCCTGTGCCGTCTGACAGATTAGAATTTTGGGACAAGATCCCTAAAGTTGATGGGGCTATTTCTACCCTTGCTAAACGTACTACTATTCCTACGTCAGATGGTACTTCGTTTAAGGATCCTCTAGATAGGAAAATTGAATCCTTTCTAAGAAAAGCTTATCTGTGTTCAGGTAATCTTCTTAGACCTGCTATATCTTTGGCTGATGTTGCTGCAGCTTCAACTTTTTGGTTGGAAACTTTAGCGCAACAAGTAACACATCGTGATTCTCATGATATTATTATTCTTCTTCAGCATGCTAATAATTTTATCTGTGATGCCATTTTTGATATTATCAGAGTTGATGTCAGGTTTATGTCTCTAGCTATTTTAGCTAGAAGAGCTTTATGGCTTAAAACTTGGAATGCTGATATGGCTTCTAAATCAACTTTACTTTCCATTTCTTTCCAGGGTAACAAATTATTTGGTTCTCAGTTGGATTCCATTATTTCAACTGTTACTGGTGGGAAAGGAACTTTTTTACCACAGGATAAAAAATCTAAAGGTAAAAACAGGGCTAATAATCGTTTTCGTTCCTTTCGTTTCAACAAAGAACAAAAGCCTGATCCTTCATCCTCAGGAGCAGTTTCAGTTTGGAAACCATCTCCAGTCTGGAATAAATCCAAGCCAGCTAGAAAGGCAAAGCCTGCTTCTAAGTCCACATGAAGGTGCGGCCCTCATTCCAGCTCAGCTGGTAGGGGGCAGGTTACGTTTTTTCAAGGAAATTTGGATCAATTCTGTTCACAATCTTTGGATTCAGAGCATTGTTTCAGAAGGGTACAGAATTGGTTTCAAGATGAGACCTCCTGCAAAGAGATTTTTTCTTTCCCGTGTCCCAGTAAATCCAGTAAAAGCTCAAGCATTTCTGAAATGTGTTTCAGATCTAGAGTTGACTGGAGTAATTATGCCAGTTCCAGTTCCGGAACAGGGGATGGGGTTTTATTCAAATCTCTTCATTGTACCAAAGAAGGAGAATTCTTTCAGACCAGTTCTGGATCTAAAAATATTGAATCGTTATGTAAGGATACCAACGTTCAAGATGGTAACTGTAAGGACTATCTTACCTTTTGTTCAGCAAGGGAATTATATGTCCACAATAGATTTACAGGATGCATATCTGCATATTCCGATTCATCCAGATCATTATCAGTTCCTGAGATTCTCTTTTCTGGACAAGCATTACCAGTTTGTGGCTCTGCCGTTTGGCCTAGCTACAGCTCCAAGAATTTTTACAAAGGTTCTCAGTGCCCTTCTGTCTGTAATCAGAGAACAGGGTATTGTGGTATTTCCTTATTTGGACGATATCTTGGTACTTGCTCAGTCTTTACATTTAGCAGAATCTCATACGAATCGACTTGTGTTGTTTCTTCAAGATCATGGTTGGAGGATCAATTTACCAAAAAGTTCTTTGATTCCTCAGACAAGGGTAACCTTTCTGGGTTTCCAGATGGATTCAGTGTCCATGACTCTGTCTTTAACAGACAAGAGACGTCTAAAATTGATTGCAGCTTGTCGAAACCTTCAGTCACAATCATTCCCTTCGGTAGCCTTATGCATGGAAATTCTAGGTCTTATGACTGCTGCATCGGACGCGATCCCCTTTGCTCGTTTTCACATGCGACCTCTTCAGCTCTGTATGCTGAAGCAATGGTGCAAGGATTACACGAAGATATCTCAATTAATATCTTTAAAACCGATTGTTCGACACTCTCTAACATGGTGGACAGATCACCATCGTTTAATTCAGGGGGCTTATTTTGTGCTTCCGACCTGGACTGTAATTTCAACAGATGCAAGTCTCACAGGTTGGGGAGCTGTGTGGGGATCTCTGACGGCACAAGGAGTTTGGGAATCTCAGGAGGTGAGATTACCGATCAATATTTTGGAACTCCGTGCAATTTTCAGAGCTCTTCAGTTTTGGCCTCTTCTGAAGAGAGAATCGTTCATTTGTTTTCAGACAGACAATGTCACAACTGTGGCATACATCAATCATCAAGGAGGGACTCACAGTCCTCTGGCTATTAAAGAAGTATCTCGAATTTTGGTTTGGGCGGAATCCAGCTCCTGTCTAATCTCTGCGGTTCATATCCCAAGTGTAGACAATTGGGAAGCGGATTATCTCAGTCGCCAAACGTTGCATCCGGGCGAATGGTCTCTTCACCCAGAGGTATTTCTTCAGATTGTTCAAATGTGGGAACTTCCAGAAATAGATCTGATGGCGTCCCATCTAAACAAGAAACTTCCCAGGTATCTGTCCAGATCCCGGGATCCTCAGGCGGAGGCAGTGGATGCATTATCACTTCCTTGGAAGTATCATCCTGCCTATATCTTTCCGCCTCTAGTTCTTCTTCCAAGAGTAATCTCCAAGATTCTGAAGGAATGCTCGTTTGTTCTGCTGGTAGCTCCGGCATGGCCTCACAGGTTTTGGTATGCGGATCTTGTCCGGATGGCCTCTTGCCAACCGTGGACTCTTCCGTTAAGACCAGACCTTCTGTCACAAGGTCCTTTTTTCCATCAGGATCTGAAATCCTTAAATTTAAAGGTATGGAGATTGAACGCTTGATTCTTGGTCAAAGAGGTTTCTCTGACTCTGTGATTAATACTATGTTACAGGCTCGTAAATCTGTATCTCGAGAGATATATTATAGAGTCTGGAAGACTTATATTTCTTGGTGTCTTTCTCATCATTTTTCCTGGCATTCTTTTAGAATACCGAGAATTTTTCAGTTTCTTCAGGATGGTTTAGATAAGGGTTTGTCCGCAAGTTCTTTGAAAGGACAAATCTCTGCTCTTTCTGTTCTTTTTCACAGAAAGATTGCTATTCTTCCTGATATTCATTGTTTTGTACAAGCTTTGGTTCGTATAAAACCTGTCATTAAGTCAATTTCTCCTCCTTGGAGTTTGAATTTGGTTCTGGGAGCTCTTCATGCTCCTCCGTTTGAACCTATGCATTCATTGGACATTAAATTACTTTCTTGGAAAGTTTTGTTCCTTTTGGCCATCTCTTCTGCCAGAAGAGTTTCTGAATTATCTGCTCTTTCTTGTGAGTCTCCTTTTCTGATTTTTCATCAGGATAAGGCGGTGTTGCAAACTTCTTTTGAATTTTTACCTAAAGTTGTGAATTCCAACAACATTAGTAGAGAAATTGTGGTTCCTTCATTATGTCCTAATCCTAAGAATTCTAAGGAGAAATCGTTGCATTCTTTGGATGTTGTTAGAGCTTTGAAATATTATGTTGAAGCTACGAAATCTTTCCGTAAGACTTCTAGTCTATTTGTTATCTTTTCCGGTTCTAGAAAAGGCCAGAAAGCTTCTGCCATTTCTTTGGCATCTTGGTTGAAATCTTTAATTCATCTTGCCTATGTTGAGTCGGGTAAAACTCCGCCTCAGAGAATTACAGCTCATTCTACTAGGTCAGTTTCTACTTCCTGGGCGTTTAGGAATGAAGCTTCGGTTGACCAGATTTGCAAAGCAGCAACTTGGTCCTCTTTGCATACTTTTACTAAATTCTACCATTTTGATGTATTTTCTTCTTCTGAATCAGTTTTTGGTAGAAAAGTACTTCAGGCAGCGGTTTCAGTTTGAATCTTCTGCTTATGTTTTTCGTTAAACTTTATTTTGGGTGTGGATTATTTTCAGCAGGAATTGGCTGTCTTTATTTTATCCCTCCCTCTCTAGTGACTCTTGTGTGGAAAGATCCACATCTTGGGTAGTCATTATCCCATACGTCACTAGCTCATGGACTCTTGCTAATTACATGAAAGAAAACATAATTTCTTTCATGTAATTAACAAGAGTCCATGAGCTAGTGACGTATGGGATATACATTCCTACCAGGAGGGGCAAAGTTTCCCAAACCTTAAAATGCCTATAAATACACCCCTCACCACACCCACAAATCAGTTTTACAAACTTTGCCTCCAAGGGAGGTGGTGAAGTAAGTTTGTGCTAGATTCTACGTTGATATGCGCTCCGCAGCAAGTTGGAGCCCGGTTTTCCTCTCAGCGTGCAGTGAATGTCAGAGGGATGTGAAGAGAGTATTGCCTATTGAATGCAGTGATCTCCTTCTACGGGGTCTATTTCATAAGGTTCTCTGTTATCGGTCGTAGAGATTCATCTCTTACCTCCCTTTTCAGATCGACGATATACTCTTATATTTACCATTACCTCTACTGATTCTCGTTTCAGTACTGGTTTGGCTTTCTACAAACATGTAGATGAGTGTCCTGGGGTAAGTAAGTCTTATTTTCTGTGACACTCTAAGCTATGGTTGGGCACTTTATTTATAAAGTTCTAAATATATGTATTCAAACATTTATTTGCCTTGACTCAGAATGTTCAACTTTCCTTATTTTCAGACAGTCAGTTTCATATTTGGGATTATGCATTGAATTATCATATTTTTCTTACCTCAAAAATTTGACTTTTTTCCCTGTGGGCTGTTAGGCTCGCGGGGGCTGAAAATGCTTCATTTTATTGCGTCATTCTTGGCGCGGACTTTTTTGGCGCAAAAATTCTTTTCCGTTTCCGGCGTCATACGTGTCGCCGGAAGTTACGTCATTTTTTGACGTTATTTTGCGCCAAAAAAGTCGGCGTTCCGGATGTGGCGTCATTTTTGGCGCCAAAAGCATTTTAGGCGCCAAATAATGTGGGCGTCTTATTTGGCGCTAAAAATATGGGCGTCGCTTTTGTCTCCACATTATTTCAGTCTCATTTTTCATTTGCTTCTGGTTGCTAGAAGCTTGATATTTGGCATTCTTTCCCATTCCTGAAACTGTCTTATAAGGAATTTGATCTATTTTGCTTTATATGTTGTTTTTTCTCTTACATATTGCAAGATGTCTCACGTTGCATCTGAGCCAGAAGATACTACAGGAAAATCACTGCCTGCTGGATCTACCAAAGCTAAGTGTATCTGCTGTAAATTTTTGGTAGCTATTCCTCCAGCTGTTGTTTGTAATAATTGTCATGACAAACTTGTTAAAGCAGATAATATTTCCTTTAGTAATGTACCATTGCCTGTTGCAGTTCCCTCAACATCTAAGGTGCAGAATGTTCCTGATAACATAAGAGATTTTGTTTCTGAATCCATAAAGAAGGCTTTGTCTGTTATTTCTCCTTCTAGTAAACGTAAAAAGTCTTTTAAATCTTCTCTCTCTACAGATGAATTTTTAAATGAACACCATCATTCTGATTCTTTGGACTCTTCTGGTTCAGAGGATTCTATCTCAGAGATTGATGCTGATAAATCTTCATATTTATTTAAGATGGAATTTATTCGCTCTTTACTTAAAGAAGTACTAATTGCTTTAGAAATAGAGGATTCTAGTCCTCTTGATACTAATTCTATACGTTTGGACAAGGTTTTTAAAGCTCCTGCGGTTATTCCAGAAGTTTTTCCTGTTCCTAATGCTATTTCTGCAGTTATTTCCAAAGAATGGGATAAATTGGGTAATTCATTTACTCCTTCTAAACGTTTTAAGCAATTATATCCTGTTCCGCCTGACAGGTTAGAATTTTGGGACAAAATCCCTAAAGTTGATGGGGCTATTTCTACCCTTGCTAAACGTACTACCATTCCTACGTCAGATGGTACTTCGTTTAAGGATCCTTTAGATAGAAAAATTGAATCCTTTCTAAGAAAAGCTTATCTGTGTTCAGGTAATCTTCTTAGACCTGCTATATCATTGGCTGATGTTGCTGCAGCTTCAACTTTTTGGTTGGAAACCCTAGCGCAACAAGTAGCAAATCGTGATTCTCATGATATTATTATTCTTCTTCAGCATGCTAATAATGTTATCTGTGATGCCATTTTTGATATTATTAGAGTTGATGTTAGGTTTATGTCTCTAGCTATCTTAGCCAGAAGAGCTTTATGGCTTAAGACTTGGAATGCTGATATGGCTTCTAAATCAACTCTACTTTCCATTTCTTTCCAGGGTAACAAATTATTTGGTTCTCAGTTGGATTCTATTATTTCAACTGTTACTGGTGGGAAAGGAACTTTTTTACCACAGGATAAAAAATCTAAAGGTAAAAACAGGGCTAACAATCGTTTTCGTTCCTTTCGTTTCAACAAAGAACAAAAGTCTGATCCTTCGTCCTCAGGAGCAGTTTCAGTTTGGAAACCATCTCCAGTCTGGAATAAATCCAAGCCTGCTAGAAAGGCAAAGCCTGCTTCTAAGTTCACATGAAGGTACGGCCCTCATTCCAGTTCAGCTGGTAGGGGGCAGGTTACGTTTTTTCAAAGAAATTTGGATCAATTCTGTTCACAATCTTTGGATTCAGAGCATTGTTTCAGAAGGGTACAGAATTGGTTTCAAGATGAGACCTCCTGCAAAGAGATTTTTTCTTTCCCGTGTCCCAGTAAATCCAGTGAAAGCTCAAGCATTTCTGAATTGTGTTTCAGATCTAGAGTTGGCTGGAGTAATTATGCCAGTTCCAGTTCCGGAACAGGGGATGGGGTTTTATTCAAATCTCTTCATTGTACCAAAGAAGGAGAATTCCTTCAGACCAGTTCTGGATCTAAAATTATTGAATCGTTATGTAAGGATACCAACGTTCAAGATGGTAACTGTAAGGACTATATTGCCTTTTGTTCAGCAAGGGAATTATATGTCCACAATAGATTTACAGGATGCATATCTGCATATTCCGATTCATCCAGATCATTTTCAGTTCCTGAGATTCTCTTTTCTAGACAAGCATTACCAATTTGTGGCTCTACCGTTTGGCCTTGCTACAGCTCCAAGAATTTTCACAAAGATTCTCGGTGCCCTTCTGTCTGTAATCAGAGAACAGGGTATTGTGGTATTTCCTTATTTGGACGATATCTTGGTACTTGCTCAGTCTTTACATTTAGCAGAGTCTCATACGAATCGACTTGTGTTGTTTCTTCAAGATCATGGTTGGAGGATCAATTTACCAAAAAGTTCTTTGATTCCTCAGACAAGGGTAACCTTTCTGGGTTTCCAGATAGATTCAGTGTCCATGTCTCTGTCTTTAACAGACAAGAGACGTCTAAAATTGATTACAGCTTGTCGAAACCTTCAGTCACAATCATTCCCTTCGGTAGCCTTATGCATGGAAATTCTAGGTCTTATGACTGCTGCATCGGACGCGATCCCCTTTGCTCGTTTTCACATGCGACCTCTTCAGCTCTGTATGCTGAACCAATGGTGCAGGGATTACACAAAGATATCTCAATTAATATCTTTAAAACCGATTGTTCGACACTCTCTAACGTGGTGGACAGATCACCATCGTTTAATTCAGGGGGCTTCTTTTGTTCTTCCGACCTGGACTGTAATTTCAACAGATGCAAGTCTCACAGGTTGGGGAGCTGTGTGGGGATCTCTGACGGCACAGGGAGTTTGGGAATCTCAGGAGGTGAGATTACCGATCAATATTTTGGAACTCCGTGCAATTTTCAGAGCTCTTCAGTTTTGGCCTCTTCTGAAGAGAGAATCGTTCATTTGTTTTCAGACAGACAATGTCACAACTGTGGCATACATCAATCATCAAGGAGGGACTCACAGTCCTCTGGCTATGAAAGAAGTATCTCGAATTTTGGTTTGGGCGGAATCCAGCTCCTGTCTAATCTCTGCGGTTCATATCCCAGGTGTAGACAATTGGGAAGCGGACTATCTCAGTCGCCAAACGTTGCATCCGGGCGAATGGTCTCTTCACCCGGAGGTATTTCTTCAGATTGTTCAAATGTGGGGGCTTCCAGAGATAGATCTGATGGCCTCTCATCTAAACAAGAAACTTCCCAGGTATCTGTCCAGATCCCGGGATCCTCAGGCGGAGGCAGTGGATGCATTATCACTTCCTTGGAAGTATCATCCTGCCTATATCTTTCCGCCTCTAGTTCTTCTTCCAAGAGTAATCTCCAAGATTCTGAGGGAATGCTCGTTTGTTCTGCTAATAGCTCCGGCATGGCCTCACAGGTTTTGGTATGCGGATCTTGTCCGGATGGCCTCTTGCCAACCATGGACTCTTCCGTTAAGACCAGACCTTCTGTCGCAAGGTCCTTTTTTCCATCCGGATCTGAAATCCTTAAATTTAAAGGTATGGAGATTGAACGCTTGATTCTTAGTCAAAGAGGTTTCTCTGACTCTGTGATTGCTACTATGTTACAGGCTCGTAAATCTGTATCTAGAGAGATATATTATAGAGTCTGGAAGACTTATATTTCTTGGTGTCTTACTCATCATTTTTCTTGGTATTCTTTTAGAATTCCGAGAATATTACAATTTCTTCAGGATGGTTTAGATAAGGGTTTGTCCGCAAGTTCCTTGAAGGGACAAATCTCTGCTCTTTCTGTTCTTTTTCACAGAAAGATTGCTATTCTTCCTGATATTCATTGTTTTGTACAAGCTCTGGTTCGTATAAAACCTGTCATTAAGTCAATTTCTCCTCCATGGAGTTTGAATTTGGTTCTGGGAGCTTTTCAAGCTCCTCCGTTTGAACCTATGCATTCATTGGACATTAAATTGCTTTCTTGGAAAGTTTTGTTCCTTTTGGCCATCTCTTCTGCCAGAAGAGTTTCTGAATTATCTGCTCTTTCTTGTGAGTCTCCTTTTCTGATTTTTCATCAGGATAAGGCGGTGTTGCGAACTTCTTTTGAATTTTTACCTAAGGTTGTGAATTCCAACAACATTAGTAGAGAAATCGTGGTTCCTTCATTATGTCCTAATCCTAAGAATTCTAAGGAGAAATCGTTACATTCTTTGGATGTTGTTAGAGCTTTGAAATATTATGTTGAAGCTACTAAATCTTTCCGAAAGACTTCTAGTCTGTCATCTTTTCTGGTTCTAGAAAAGGCCAGAAAGCTTCTGCCATTTCTTTGGCATCCTGGTTGAAATCTTTAATTCATCTTGCCTATGTTAAGTCGGGTAAGACTCCGCCTCAGAGGATTACAGCTCATTCTACTAGGTCAGTTTCTACTTCCTGGGCGTTTAGGAATGAAGCTTCAGTTGATCAGATTTGCAAAGCAGCGACTTGGTCCTCTTTGCATACTTTTACTAAATTCTACCATTTTGATGTATTCTCTTCTTCTGAAGCAGTTTTTGGTAGAAAGGTACTTCAGGCAGTGGTTTCGGTTTGAATCTTCTGCTTATGTTTTTCATTAAACTTTATTTTGGGTGTGGATTATTTTCAGCAGGAATTGGCTGTCTTTATTTTATCCCTCCCTCTCTAGTGACTCTTGTGTGGAAAGATCCACATCTTGGGTATTCATTATCCCATACGTCACTAGCTCATGGACTCTTGTTAATTACATGAAAGAAAACATAATTTATGTAAGAACTTACCTGATAAATTCATTTCTTTCATATTAACAAGAGTCCATGAGGCCCACCCTTTTTTGTGGTGGTTATGATTTTTTTGTATAAAGCACAATTATTCCAATTCCTTATTTTTTATGCTTCGCACTTTTTTCTTATCACCCCACTTCTTGGCTATTCGTTAAACTGAATTGTGGGTGTGGTGAGGGGTGTATTTATAGGCATTTTGAGGTTTGGGAAACTTTGCCCCTCCTGGTAGGAATGTATATCCCATACGTCACTAGCTCATGGACTCTTGTTAATATGAAAGAAATGAATTTATCAGGTAAGTTCTTACATAAATTATGTTTTATGTAAGAACTTACCTGATAAATTCATTTCTTTCATATTAGCAAGAGTCCATGAGGCCCGCCCTTTTTTTGTGGTGGTTTTGATTTTGTATAAAGCACAATTATTCCAATTCCTTATTTTATATGCTTTCGCACTTTTTTATCACCCCACTTCTTGGCTATTCGTTAAACTGAATTGTGGGTGTGGTGAGGGGTGTATTTATAGGCATTTTGAGGTTTGGGAAACTTTGCCCCTCCTGGTAGGAATGTATATCCCATACGTCACTAGCTCATGGACTCTTGCTAATATGAAAGAAATGAATTTATCAGGTAAGTTCTTACATAAATTATGTTTTAATTTAAATTAATCTAAATAAATATTCCTAGCATTAAATAAATTATACCTATTTAAAACTAAATACTTACCTTACATTGTAGCTATTTTAGGATTTATTTTTATTTTACAGGCATTTATTTATTTATTTTAACTAGGTACAATAGGTATTAACTATTTAATAACTACCTAGTTAAAATAAATAAAAAATTTACCTGTAAAATAAAACCTAACCTAAATTACAATTACACCTTACACTATAATTAAATTAATTACCTAAACTAAATACAATTAAATAAAATGAAATACAATTATCTAAAGTACAAAAAAAAAAAAAACACTAAATTACAGAAAACAATAAACAAATTACAAGATTTTTAAACTAATTACACCTAATCTAATCCCCCTAATAAAATAAAAAGCCCCCAAAATAATAAAAAGCCCTACCCTATACTAAATTACAAATAGCCCTTAAAAGGGCCTTTTGCGGGGCATTGCCCCAAAGTAATCAGCTCTTTTACCTGAAAAAAAAAAGTACAATACCCCCCCAACATTAAAACCCACCACCCACACACCCAACCCTACTCTAAAACCCACCTAATACCCCCTTAAAAAAACACTAACCCCTTGAAGATCACCCTACCTTGAGACGTCTTCACCCAACCGGGCCAAGGTCCTCAACAAAGCCGGGCATAAGTGGTCCTCCAGACGGGCAGAAGTCTTCATCCAGACGGCATCTTCTATCTTCATCCATCCGGCGCGGAGCGGCTCCATCTTCAAGACATCCGACGCAGAGCATCCTCTTCTTCGATGTCTTCAAACAGAATGACGGGTCCTTTAAGTGACGTCATCCAAGATGGCGTTCCTTCAATTCCGATTGGCTGATAGAATTCTATTAGCAAATCAGAATTAAGGTTTGAAAAATCCTATTGGTTGATGCAATCAGCCAATAGGATTTAAATTCAATCCTATTGGCTGATCCAATCAGCCAATAGAATGCAAGCTCAATCCTATTAGTTATATTGTAGCTATCTTAGGGTTTATTTTATAGGTAAGTATTTAGTTTTAAATAGAAATAATTTATTTAATGCTAGGAATATTTATTTAGATTAATTTAAATTATATTTAAGTTAGGGGGGTTAGGGTTAGACTTAGGTTTAGGGTTAATACATTTAATATAGTGGCGGTGGTGTAGGGGGGGCAGATTAGGGGTTAATAAATATAATGTAGGTGACGGCGGTGTAGGGGGGGTAAGATTAGGGGGTTAATAAATATAATGTAGGTGGCGGTGGGCTCCAGGAGCGGCGGTTTAGGGGTTAATAACTTTATGTAGGTGGCGGCGGTATAGGGAGCGGCAGATTAGGGGTTATGTATAATGTAGGTGGCGGTGGGCTCCGGGAATGGTGGTTTAGGGGTTAATAACTTTAGGTGCGGCAGGGTCTGGGAGCGGCGGTACAGGGGGTAAACAGTATAGTGTGAGTGCTTAATGACAGGGTAGCAATAAAGCTGTAAAAAAGCCGAAGAGCAGCGAGATCGATGACTGTTAGTTAACAACAGTCCGCTGCTCACCGCTCCATACTTGGTGCGCGGCTTTTTGACAGCTTTTTTGATAATTTTGGAGAGCGTATTCAGGTCCGTGGCAACGATGTTAGGCGATCTTAGGCGAGCGTATTGGTGCCGTCGAATGCAGGTAAGTTGACAGCTTGATAAATAGAGGCCTATGGCTGCAATATCACCTTTTTTACCATAGAAATATCTTTCCCTCACACATCAAGAGTGATCTCAAACCTAGCATTATAATAGTTGGCCCAGCCTTGGTCATATTTATTTATTAAATTTTTCCTTTACAAAACACTAATTCCATGGCAGTGTTTTATATGGTCATGTCATATTATAATTGATCCAACTATGTTTTACTCTCCATTATATGGTTGTAATATCGCCCTTTTTCTATAGAAATATCTTTTTCTCTCACACATCAAGTGCAATATTGACTTTTGCATCATTATGGCTGGTCCAGTTTTGGTCTTTTTGGTTTAATCTTTGCTTTACTTAACTCTAATTTTTCATCTTTTAGATGCAAATTTTCTTTGTTTGTTTTCTCTTTTTTTTCTTTTTGTTTCAAGCACAATCCCCTGGACTTGGACTTACATAGCTTCACAGGTCCAAAAGTGACCTATTTTATTAAAATAAGGCGAAGAAAAATGAGGACTCATCAATATCTTAAATCAGATATGACATGAATATTTGATTTGCTGTTTACCGATTGAGATATCAGTATTTTAATTAATTTCTTTGACCTCAATAAAAATATTAATTAAAAAAAAAGTGACATTTTTAATGGGGATATATACTAGTTGTTAATAAGTTTGAGATGAGACTCTTTCCAACTCATCGGAATCACACATTTATCTAATGCTAAAAAGCTCTGTTTGATCATGTCCACATTAATAGTAGGAAAGATTATCAAGTAAAGGAAGGCTTTGTTTAGCCAGCATGAGATTATACATGAGCGAGATTGATGTGTTACCTTGATCCCTTTCTAAAGCTAGAACAAAACGTGAGAAAGGATAACAAAACAATACTGAAAAGAATCGAAAACCTGGTGGATAAATCTTTATCTACACCATCCAGAAGAAAGTGAAAAATTCAAGGAATTCAAAAAGAGTACCAGCTAAAACCATGCTTCAAACGCCAAAAAATAAATGCCTTCTAAAACCTATAATAAAAAAAAAAGCTGAATGCCCTTTTAAGGGCAATGCCCATACAAATGCCCCTTTAGGGGCAATGGGTAGTTTAGGATTTTTTAGTGTTAGGTTTTTTTTATTTTGGGGGGGTGGGGGGTTTACTGTTAGAGGGGGGACTTAGTGTTTTTTAAGGTAAAAGAGCTGTTTAACATAGGGTAATGCCCTACAAAAAGCCCTTTTTAAGGGCTATTGGTAGTTTAGATTAGGGGGTGTTTTTATTTTGGGGGGGCTTTTTTATTTTCATAGGGATTATGTTTAATTTTTGATAATTTGGTTTATTATTTTATGTAATGTTAGACTTTATTTTTGTAATCTTAGATTAGTTTAATTTTAGGTTTTTTTATTTTTAAGTAATGATAGCTTTTTTATTTTTATTGTTACTTAGTATTTTTTAATTTAGGTAATTGGGATTAATTTAGGGGGTGTTAGGTTAGGATGCTTAGTAATTTAGTTATTTGCGTTGTCGGGGTTTGGCCGATTAGTGGTAAATAGTTTTATTAGGATTATTGTGTTGTGTTGGTTTGGCGGTTTAGGGGTAATAGTTTTAGAAGGTTTGTTACAATGTGGGTTAATGGCAGATTATGGGTTAATAGTTTTAATAGGGACTTCGTGATGTGGGTGAATGACGGATTAGGGGTTAATACATTTATTAGGTAGTTTGCGATCTTGGGGTTGGCGGATTTAGGGGTTAATACTTTTATTAGGTAGATTGCGATGTGTGTTAATGGCGGATTAGGGTTAATAGTTTAATTAGGCATATTGCATTGTGGGGGTTGTTGGTTTAGGGGCTAATACTTTTATTATTAGTTCCAATGTGGTTTTGATGGCGGATATAGGGGTTACTGGCGGGTTTATTTTTGGGAAGCGGGTTAAACTTTTACGGGAGATTAAATATTTTGTTTTTATTTTCTTAGGCGCCAGCAGTTTCTAAAGTGGCGTAAGTCACTGGCGACTGCAGAAATTTATTTACGCTCATTTCTGGACATCGCTAGTTTATCCGACTTACGGCACTTTATGAACTGGCGCCGCCATATATGTGATACGCTGAAGCTTGCGCGGCATATATAATCTCGCCCCTAGTTCTGATATCTAGTAAACCTTCAAGTTATATTACATTAAAGGGGCAAAATAAATAATTAAATTATACTGGAAAGTTGTTTTACTCCACATAATAAATATTTTATATTATAGGCTTAATGTATTTATTGTACATTTTAAGTAAAAAAAAAATAGAACTTATGCAGGTCTTTTTAGGTCAGATACCAGTTTGTACTGCTGTTGGTTAGTGATATGAAAATGCAACTTAGAATGTATTACTTTTTTTTGTCCTTACCCACCTTAAATTATATATTTTGTCATGTTTTTGTAGGTTATCTGACGTATGAATTTGACAAGTTTTGGTTTAAAGAAGAACCTGAAAGTATTATGCATTTCAACCAATATAGAGAGAAATTCCATGACCAAATCAAGCACCTTCTCCGTAATCCTGATGTTGTTCTGACTCTTTAATATTTATAATTAAGGGACCATTCAATGTGGTGTCCCACTTTGTTGTCCACGTTTATTTTTATGTAAAGTAATGTTTAATTAAACGTTCCTATTTGTTTTACAAAGGCTACTGGACAATCAAAATGTGTTCTTTTTTTATGGGCACTCTAACCCGTACTGTTACAGTGTTTGCTTTATCTTGACTTATTTGTCATTCCCATCTCTATGCAGCCGCTCTTACACTATTGTTATGTTGTAAAGAAATACAACTGTTTTGTGCATAAACTTTAATACCTGTATATTGTTAGCTGTCTTACTGGACCATAATAAGATCCAATCCTACTACATATTATATGCAAATGACTTTACATTCTTTATTATCACAAGCTATTAGATAATTAAGGATTTTCTATAGGACTGTTATAGTTGTGATATCTGGTGAAAAACATTGTTTTTTGCAATTCGTTTTGCTACTCTTACTGTCCATTAGCAGGGGTGCTGCTAAATGTTCTGACAGTCTAAAGGAAGAATTTGTTAAAAAAAAAAAAAAAAAAAATTATCTTAAACACATTAAAATATCTTTTTTAATTTATTAGATCTTGATTGTGTGTTTTTCTTTTCTTGACATACATTGCTGGTATGGACATGTGACATAGTCCTATGCGATAAACCGTTCTAAACACTCAATAAGAGCTTGAATGGCAACATTCATTGTCTTATTGTAACCTGATGCAGGGCCATTTCTACTGTAAAGCAAGACAAATAGCTGCCTCGTACTACAACCATACTCGTTATATTTGGTGTTGAAAGAGTAGATGGGGTAATAAACAAACATGAGAAGGAAGTGGAATGAAGGAATGAAAAATAAAGTAGGGTGAAACAGTGTAAAGACAGGAGTGAAACAAAGGGGGGGGGGGATTTGAAGAACAGAGGGGAGAAGAAGAGAAAGTAGATTATCATAGAAGAATTAAAGGGAAAGGGAAGCAAAAAGGAAAACAGATCAAGGAAGAGACAACTAAAGGGAAAATGTATTGAGGTGTTATAAAGAAAATGAAAAGAATGTGATAGAAGGTGGGGAGAAGAGAAATAAAACTGAATGGGTGGAAAATGAACACAGAGAGAGGAAGTATGAAGTGGATCAATGGATGAAATCGGGAACAGAAAGTGGTAAATTGATGAGAAAAGGTGAATAAGGTGAAATAAACCAGTGCTTGAAAAGGAGAGAGTTAAGTGGAAAGGGGGGATGAGTGGAATGAGATGGAAGAGTGGTGAATAAATAAGTGGGTGGAGAGTTGGAAATGTAGAAAAGTGCAAAGGAGAATGAGGCAGTGAAAGGATAGTATTGAGGGAAAATGAGGGGTTAAGGTGAGTCTAAGATTGGAGCTCCCAACCACCCACAATTTACAGGTTGTTACTTTTTTGGGAGCTCTCTCCCGCTATCCTCCTTTCTCTAACACAACCCAGACAATTGTTTTCATCCAAGATGGAATTGAATTCTGTAGAGCTGTACTTGTTGATAGGGATTCTCTAATTGACCTGAGACCCATTTCCTACTCAGAGTCCCTACACAGGACAGAGGGGAAGACAGGAGTTTCAGACAGGCAGTGAAAATCTTTTCTCAGTGTGAAAATGTCACAGGCCTCTCAGATGAAATGCGGACTAATCTGCAAGTCCCCTGGTCTACAGAGGGCTTCTACTTGTACGATCCACAGCCCTCCTTAGGCGAAATGATATTAATCTGCCAATCCCTTGGGTTGTAGAATGATGTACCTTGTGAGATCCTTGGCACGGTGCTTGCACTGCCTTGGATGGCCCGTCTGGCCCGTCTACTGGAAGTAGTTTTCTGCATTTGAGGTAAGCACATAGACAAAGGTGCTGATAGGTAAGTACTATGCATCTTCATAGCCCACCAGCTATTAGTATGAACATGTACAAGATTCACGTTTGGAGACACATACATCCCACAACTTCTATAACGGTTTTGAGGCGCTTTTAACATATTTAGTGTAGACTGTGTTTTTTTTTAAAGCAACCTTAAAGGGATAGTCTACTTGAAAATGTATTGTTTAAAAGATGGATAATCTTTTTATTACCCATTTCCTAATTTTGCATAATGAACTTTGTTATATTAACCCTTTTGCTGCTGAGCCAATTTTAACCTTTTTTGCTACCTACATTTAAACCCTATATTAAATCAAATTTCAGTGAGTGACCCACACAAATTATATATAGTTTTTTTTTTTTAGCAGTCCCAGTAGATTCACAGTATGCTTTTATTACATTTATAAGTTATGGCATATGAGATAGCTGCAGCAACAACTGTAAAAAAAATATATATAATGGTTTCTTAGATTTTAGTAAATAATACTGAGAATGGCCAAGTGACCACTGCTGCTACTTTGATCACCTTACTAAATTGTCATCATGGGTATCCACATGTGAAATAGGGGCCCATACAAGCTTTTGGGGTTATGATTTTGATTAGAGAGGCCCCATTGTTCAGTACAGAAATAAAAGCACTTTTTTTTTCTTGTTAAGTGTTTTCTATTACCACAGTGATCACCTGTCTATATAGAAACATTTTGTAGCTTTTATTGAGAGAGGGACTTCTCTATTAGAAAATAAACTTTAATAGGGGTCTCTACATATACCAGATTTTTTTTAATGCACATATGACTCATTCCCAAGCAAATCCCTATGTGTTTTTTCTACTTCACTTTTAATTGATCTGTAGTGTGGTACTGCTCTAAGACCATCATCATTTGGCGATTGCCTTTTAAGGGAGGGGTCTTGTAGGTTTGTAGCTACTATGGGAGATGAGATTGAGGGGATTGATGAACCTCCCCCATCCAGCTTCCTTGCAGCTATACTGAGCTTCCCGATTTTTCCCCCTTTGTGACGTCACCACCTGCATACATGTTGACATCACCAGCACCACTAGACCACCAACTATCCCTAACCTGTAGTGATAAGGGCTTGTCATCCGCCTACAGGCAGTGATGTGTATGACGAGAACGCCTCGTCATGCACATCAAAGGGGTTAATATATTTTTTTACCTTTGTAATTACCTTGTATCTAAGCCTCTGCAGACTGCCCTCTTATCTCAGTTTTCTTTCATGTAATTAGCAAGAGTCCATGAGCTAGTGACGTATGGGATATACATTCCTACCAGGAGGGGCAAAGTTTCCCAAACCTTAAAATGCCTATAAATACACCCCTCACCACACCCACAAATCAGTTTTACAAACTTTGCCTCCTATGGAGGTGGTGAAGTAAGTTTGTGCTAGATTCTACGTTGATATGCGCTCCGCAGCAGGTTGGAGCCCGGTTTTCCTCTCAGCGTGCAGTGAATGTCAGAGGGATGTGAGGAGAGTATTGCCTATTTGAATGCAATGATCTCCTTCTACGGGGTCTATTTCATAGGTTCTCTGTTATCGGTCGTAGAGATTCATCTCTTACCTCCCTTTTCAGATCGACGATATACTCTTATATATATACCATTACCTCTGCTGATTTTCGTTTCAGTACTGGTTTGGCTTTCTACAAACATGTAGATGAGTGTCCTGGGGTAAGTAAGTCTTATTTTCTGTGACACTCTAAGCTATGGTTGGGCACTTTTTTATAAAGTTCTAAATATATGTATTCAAACATTTATTTGCCTTGACTCAGGATGTTCAACATTCCTTATTTTCAGACAGTCAGTTTCATATTTGGGATAATGCATTTGAATCAATCATTTTTTCTTACCTTAAAAAATTTGACTTTTTCCCTGTGGGCTGTTAGGCTCGCGGGGGCTGAAAATGCTTCATTTTATTGCGTCATTCTTGGCGCTGACTTTTTTGGCGCAAAATTTTTTTTCTGTTTCCGGCGTCATACGTGTCGCCGGAAGTTGAGTCATTTTTGACGTGCTTTTGCGTCAAAAGTGTCGGCGTTCCAAATAATGTGGGCGTCTTATTTGGCGCTAAAAAAATATGGGCGTCACTTTTGTCTCCACATTATTTAAGTCTCATTATTTATTGCTTCTGGTTGCTAGAAGCTTGTTCACTGGCATTTTTTTCACATTCCTGAAACTGTCATTTAAGGAATTTGATCAATTTTGCTTTATATGTTGTTTTTTCTATTACATATCGCAAGATGTTCCACGTTGCAACTGAGTCAGAAGATACTTCAGGAAAATCGCTGCCCGGTGCTGGAGCTACCAAAGCTAAGTGTATCACTTTTGGTATCTGTTCCTTCAGCTGTTGTTTGTATTAAATGTTATGACAAACTTGTTAATGCAGATAAAATTTCCTTTAGTACTGTTACATTACCTGTTGCTGTTCCGTCAACATCTAATACTCAGAGTGTTCCTGATAACATAAGAGATTTTGTTTCTAAATCCATTAAGAAGGCTATGTCTGTTATTTCTCCTTCTAGTATACATAAAAGTCTTTTAAAACTTCTCTTTTTTCAGATGAATTTTTAAATGAACATCATCATTCTGATACTGATAATGGTTCTTCTGGTTCAGAGGTTTCTGTCTCAGAGGTTGATGCTGATAAATCTTTGTATTTGTTCAAGATGGAATTTATTCGTTCTTTATTTAAAGAAGTATTAATTGCATTAGAAATAGAGGATTCTGGTCCTCTTGATACTAAATCTAAACGTTTAGATAAGGTCTTTAAATCTCCTGTGGTTATTCCAGAAGTTTTTCCTGTTCCTGGTGCTATTTCTGAAGTAATTTCCAGAGAATGGAATAATTTGGGTAATTCATTTACTCCTTCTAAACGTTTTAAGCAATTATATCCTGTGCCGTCTGACAGATTAGAATTTTGGGACAAAATCCCTAAAAATTGATGGGGCTATTTCTACCCTTGCTAAACGTACTACTATTCCTACGTCATATGGTACTTCCTTTAAGGATCCTTTAGATAGGAAAATTGAATCCTTTCTAAGAAAAGCTTATCTGTGTTCAGGTAATTTTCTTAGACCTGCTATATCATTGGCTGATGTTGCTGCAGCTTCAACTTTTTGGTTGGAAACTTTAGCGCAACAAGTAACAGATCATGATTCTCATAATATTATTATTCTTCTTCAACATGCTAATAATTTTATCTGTGATGCCATTTTTGATATTATCAGAGTTGATGTCAGGTTTATGTCTCTAGCTATTTTAGCTAGAAGAGCTTTATGGCTTAAAACTTGGAATGCTGATATGTCTTCTAAATCAACTCTACTTTCCATTTCTTTCCAGGGTAACAAATTATTTGGTTCTCAGTTGGATTCTATTATCTCAACTGTTACTGGTGGGAAAGGAACTTTTTTACCACAGGATAAAAAATCTAAGGGTAAAAACAGGGCTAATAATCGTTTTCGTTCCTTTCGTTTCAACAAAGAACAAAAGCCTGATCCTTCATCCTCGGGAGCAGTTTCAGTTTGGAAACCATCTCCAGTCTGGAATAAATCCAAGCCTTCTAGAAAAGCAAAGCCAGCTTCTAAGTCCACATGAAGGTGCGGCCCTCATTCCAGCTCAGCTGGTAGGGGGCAGGTTACGTTTTTTCAAAGAAATATGGATCAATTCTGTTCACAATCTTTGGATTCAGAACATTGTTTCAGAAGGGTACAGAATTGGTTTCAAGATAAGACCTCCTGCAAAGAGATTTTTTCTTTCCCGTGTCCCAGTAAATCCAGTGAAAGCTCAAGCATTTCTGAAATGTGTTTCAGATCTAGAGTTGGCTGGAGTAATTATGCCAGTTCCAGTTCTGGAACAGGGGCTGGGGTTTTATTCGAATCTCATCATTGTACCAAAGAAGGAGAATTCCTTCAGACCAGTTCTGGATCTAAAAATATTGAATCGTTATGTAAGGATACCAACGTTCAAAATGGTAACTGTAAGGACTATCTTGCCTTTTGTTCAAACAAGGGCATTATATGTCCACAATAGATTTACAGGATGCATATCTGCATATTCCAATTCATCCAGTTCATTATCAGTTCCTGAGATTCTCTTTTCTGGACAAGCATTACCAGTTTGTGGCTCTGCCGTTTGGCCTAGCTACAGCTCCAAGATTTTTTACAAAGGTTCTCGGTGCCCTTCTGTCTGTAATCAGAGAACAGGGTATTGTGGTATTTCCTTATTTGGACGATATCTTGGTACTTTACATTTAGCAGAATCTCATACGAATCGACTTGTGTTGTTTCTTCAAGATCATGGTTGGAGGATCAATTCACTAAAAAGTTCATTGACTCCTCAGACAAGGGTAACCTTTCTGGGTTTCCAGATAGATTCAGTGTCCATGACTCTCTCTTTGACAGACAAGAGACATCTAAAATTGATTTCAGCTTGTCGAAACCTTCAGTCACAATCATTCCCTTCGGTAGCCTTATGCATGGAAATTCTAGGTCTTATGACTGCTGCATCGGACGCGATCCCCTTTGCTCGTTTTCACATGCGACCTCTTCAGCTCTGTATGCTGAATCAATGGTGCAGGGATTACACAAAGATATCTCAATTAATATCTTTAAAACCGATTGTACGACACTCTCTAACGTGGTGGACAGATCACCATCGTTTTATTCAGGGGGCTTCTTTTGTTCTTCCGACCTGGACTATAATTTCAACAGTGGGGATCTCTGACGGCACAAGGAGTTTGGGAATCTCAGGAGGTGAGATTACCGATCAATATTTTGGAACTCCGTGCAATTTTCAGAGCTCTTCAGTCTTGGCCTCTTCTGAAGAGAGAATCGTTCATTTGTTTTCAGTCAGACAATGTCACAACTGTGGCATACATCAATCATCAAGGAGGGTCTCACAGTCCTCTGGCTATGAAAGAAGTATCTCGAATTCTGGTTTGGGCGGAATCCAGCTCCTGTCTAATCTCTGCGGTTCATATCCCAGGTATAGACAATTGGGAAGCGGATTATCTCAGTCGCCAAACGTTGCATCCGGGCGAATGGTCTCTTCACCCAGAGGTATTTCTTCAGATTGTTCAAATGTGGGAGCTTCCAGAAATAGATCTGATGGCGTCTCATCTAAACAAGAAACTTCCCAGGTATCTGTCCAGATCCCGGGATCCTCAGGCGGAAGCAGTGGATGCATTATCACTTCCTTGGAAGTATCATCCTGCCTATATCTTTCCGCCTCTAGTTCTTCTTCCAAGAGTAATCTCCAAGATTCTGAAGGAATGCTCGTTTGTTCTGCTGGTAGCTCCGGCATGGCCTCACAGGTTTTGGTATGCGGATCTTGTCCGGATGGCCTCTTGCCATACGTGGACTCTTCCGCTAAGACCAGACCTTCTGTCGCAAGGTCCTTTTTTCCATCAGGATCTCAAACCCTTAAATTTAAAGGTATGGAGATTGAACGCTTGATTCTTGGTCAAAGAGGTTTCTCTGACTCTGTGTTTAATACTATGTTACAGGCTCGTAAATCTGTATCTAGAGAGATATATTATAGAGTCTGGAAGACTTATATTTCTTGGTGTCTTTCTCATCATTTTTCTTGGCATTCTTTTAGAATTCCGAGAATTTTACAGTTTCTTCAGGATGGTTTAGATAAAGGTTTATCCGCAAGTTCTTTGAAAGGACAAATTTCTGCTCTTTCTGTTCTTTTTCACAGAAAGATTGCTAATCTTCCTGATATTCATTGTTTTGTACAAGCTTTGGTTCGTATAAAACCTGTCATTAAGTCAATTTCTCCTCCTTGGAGTTTGTATTTGGTTCTGGGGGCTCTTCAAGCTCCTACTTTTGAACCCATGCATTCATTGGACATTAAATTACTTTCTTGGAAAGTTTTGTTCCTTTTGGCGATCTCTTCTGCCAGAAGAGTTTCTGAATTATCTGCTCTTTCTTGTGAGTCTCCTTTTCTGATTTCTTATCAGGATAAGGCGGTGTTGCGAACTTCTTTTGAATTTTTACCTAAGGTTGTGAATTCCAACAACATTAGTAGAGAAATTGTGGTTCCCTCATTATGTCCTAATTCTAAGGAGAAATCGTTGCATTCTTTGGATGTTGTTAGAGCTTTGAAATATTATGTTGAAGCTACTAAGTCTTTCCGAAAGACTTCTAGTCTATTTGTTATCTTTTCCGGTTCTAGAAAAGGCCAGAAAGCTTCTGCCGTTTCTTTGGCATCTTGGTTGAAATCTTTAATTCATCATGCCTATGTCGAGTCGGGTAAAACTCCGCCTCAAAGGATTACAGCTCATTCTACTAGGTCAGTTTCTACTTCCTGGGCGTTTAAGAATGATGCTTCGGTTGATCAGATTTGCAAAGCAGCAACTTGGTCCTCTTTGCATACTTTTACTAAATTCTACCATTTTGATGTGTTTTCTTCTTCTGAAGCAGTTTTTGGTAGAAAAGTACTTCAGGCAGCGGTTTCAGTTTGAATCTTCTGTTTATGTTTTTCATTAAACTTTATTTTGGGTGTGGATTATTTTCAGCAGGAATTGGCTGTCTTTATTTTATCCCTCCCTCTCTAGTGACTCTTGCGTGGAAAGATCCACATCTTGTGTAGTCATTATCCCATACGTCACTAGCTCATGGACTCTTGCTAATTACATGAAAGAAAACATAATTTATGTAAGAACTTACCTGATAAATTAATTTCTTTCATATTAGCAAGAGTCCATGAGGCCCACCCTTTTTGTGGTGGTTATGATTTTTTTGTATAAAGCACAATTATTCCAATTCCTTATTTTATATGCTTTCGCACTTTTTTCTTATCACCCCACTTCTTGGCTATTCGTTAAACTGATTTGTGGGTGTGGTGAGGGGTGTATTTATAGGTATTTTAAGGTTTGGGAAACTTTGCCCCTCCTGGTAGGAATGTATATCCAATACGTCACTAGCTCATGGACTCTTGCTAATATGAAAGAAATGAATTTATCAGGTAAGTTCTTACATAAATTATGTTTTTTTTTACAAACTTGCATTTTAGCCAGTTAGTACTGGTTCCTGCATAACACCACGGCCATTGGTCAAAAATTTTGATATTAATTTCAGATTTATTCTTCACAATATTGATTGATTATTTAGTTTTGTAATAATTTTTCTTATTCCATGTTATACTGGCAACATCTGCAATTTATGTGTAATTTGATTAAATATTACTAAAATATTTGGTAAATTAACAAATGTATATGTTTTTACAGATGGGTATACAAAGTGACTTGTCATTAAAGAAAGTACGTCAAATTGTCGGCCTGTTGAAGGTCAAAAACATGTCACACTACAAGATTGCTGAAATTGTATTTTGGTAATGATTTAAGCCTAAAGCAGAAGGGTCTTGACTTAAAGGACCACTCAATGCAGTACAATTGCATAATTAACAATTGCATAATAAAAAGACAATGCAATAACACTTACTCTGAATTTCAAATAAGCAGTAGATTTTTTTTCTGACACATTTATTTTTCCTCCCATTTTCTGGCCCCCTTTATCATGTGATAGATGTCAGCCAATCACAGACTAATAAACGTATACCCTGTGAGTTTGTGCACATACTTAGTTGGATCTTGGTCCCCAGAAAGTGATCATATAAAAAGACACTGCAAAATTTGATAATGGAAGTGAATTGGAAAGTGTCTTAAAACTGCTGCTCTTCTGAATCATAAAAGTTTATTTTGACTCTAGTGTCCCTTTAACACCTCCAGGATGCAGGCATCATGGTATCCATGAGAACTGTCAAATGACGATTAGCTGAAGAGGGCTTGTTAGCCAGAAACCCTGCTCGGAAACCATACACACAATCCATTTTTTTCTTAATATTTTTCTTAACCCTTTGAGTGCTACTGACGGCTCTGAGCCGTCACAGAGTTTCCCACTTTGGTGCTAATGATTGCTCAGAGCCGTCACTAGCACTCTCCCACCTTGAGAGAGATCTGGGGGCTCCAACCTGCTCCTACCCCATCGATTGTGCCTGTAGAATGACAGGCATCACCGGGGCTTCCCGTTTTGCATGGTGACGTCACGCGCAATAACGTGATGACGTCACAGCGCAACTTTTATACTTAACAATGTTAAGTATAAGAACAGGGGGCATGCTGCTTAGAAGTTCGTATCTCAGGCATCTAAGCAGCTACAGACCCAAGACCCATCATTGGAAAGGTAATCGTCTAACGTTTCCAACAGTGTAAGTCTTGCGGGTCTGAAAAAAATAGAAAATAAAAAGTTAAAAAAAATTGTTCAAAAAATAAAAAAAACATTAAAAAATCTTAGCACACAAGTGGGAAAGTGCTTAGCACTCAAAGGGTTAAAGGGACATTAAACACTAAATAAATGCTAGATAGAATGATGCATTCAAAGAAAATATTAGTCTGAGAATAACATGCATATGTATTTTTTAAAGTTTCATTAGTTGCTTAAATATTCACAAAATAAGTGTAACGTTTTTAGTGTCTATAAAACAATGGGAGCTGTGATGTTGTAACTTAGGTTACCTTCTCTGTTGTGACCAATTATGTACAATTATAAATAGGTCACTAGAAATTGCAGCCAATGGCTGTGTGTAATAAGTGTTCTGCACTTCCATTTCAGAATGAAATTACAGGAAAAGGGAACAAAATAAATAATGAAAGTATATTGCAGACTTTTATATTTATATATATATATATATATATATATATACACACACACAAAACACGGAAGGGGACTGCACTCTAAGAATGGACTGGGAACACATTCCATCACCCTGCAGCATGCTCAGCCCTGGGGGCTTAATAGCACTCACAGGAAGCTGTGCTGTCCCCAGAGTCACAGGCAGTTAACTCCAGACAGGTCTGGGTGCAAGGCCCATAGGGAAAATTACAAAACAAATTAATACAACACACAGAGAAAGTCCAGCGCTCACAGCTAAGATTAAAAGCAAAAATGGAAGGTTTAGTTACCGCATCTGGCCACATGGGACAAGCCCAGGTACCACAACAAGGTCCCTTCCAAAACCTGGGTCCCTAAACCAGCCTGCACTCTCAGACTGGACTGGGTACACATTTGTTTTGTAGGTTTCCCTATGGTTTCTTATGGGTGGAAAAATTATTAGGTAAGCATACATTTTATTTTATAAGATGGTCAGTGTTTACACATGTGGCATTAAAGTCCAGTTTAATAGAGGGAAACAAAATGCACAAGCTATGAGAGCTTTAATCCTTCACACTTTCCCATGGTCTCTTAGTCAATGTTTTGTGTCCAGCAAGGAGTGATGGTGAAATTTGAAGTACTGATCTTCATGTCATTTGAAAAGGGTCTTCTAACCAATCTGAGACTCATTCTCCTTTAGAGAACCTACAAACAGGACAGGGAAAATCTCCCATTTCGGAGATGCCACCAGCAGGTGAATTGTGGACATGCCCATAAATCCCCTGGTCTACAGTGTGATGCTCCTTACAGGTCCTTGGCACTGTGCTTGCACTGTTACAGATGGGCATGTCTACTGGACGCAGTCTTCTACAGCTAAGGTGAACACACTAGACAACGTACCATGCACCTTCATAGTCACAGTCTATTGGCATGATCATGTACACATGTTTCACATAGCCCAGGGAGATAGTTACATACACCAGATAACATTATATACGATTTTAGGCACTTTTGTCCCTTTAAATTTACTGTGGTGAGCTTAGCTCCCGTCCTCACATTCAGCAGACTCTCAGATGATCAGAATAAACATAGATCTCATGGCCTCTAGCTTTAATCACAAGCTACCCCAGTGTTGTGTGTGTAAGATGCAAAAGCAACGCTTATTAGATGCACATCTTTTCTTCCTTTTTATTACTCTCCAGAGTAATAGCCAGGATAAAACAGGAAAGGGCCTCTGTGATTCTGATTGCTCTCGCAAGACTTGAAAAGATTCAGATCTGATACAAATTTCTTCTAGTCAGCCTTGATGTCTGCCTCTCCGGTGCTTTTTTCTTTCAAGATCTCAAATTGACTGCATGGCAATTGAACGCCTAATCTTGTCTCAAAGAGGTTTTTTGGATCAAGTGATAGACACTTTGTAATAAATGCGTCTTGTAACAGGCTTTTTTTTTTTTTAATCAAAGTCTGGAAAGTTTTCCTTTCCTTGTGCGAGTCTAAAACTTATTGTTAGAATTCCTTGTATACTACAATTTTTGAAGTTTGAAAGTTGGTCTGTGTAAGGGTTTATTAGCCAGTTTCCTGCCTTATCAGTCTCGTATCTCAAGAAGATTTTGAGACTTTTTGATATGTAAGCCTTTTTTTTTAAAGCAAAGATAAGACCACTTATCAGGCCTGCTATCCTGCTGTGGAACCTTGACTTGGTTTTGAGGTTTCTTTAGGCTCAGCAATTTGAACCTATGAATGCTCTGGACATTCAACTGTTGTATTGGAAAGTTATTTTTCTCTTGTCCATTACCTTGTCCAGAAGAATGTCAGAACTTTCTTCTCTCTCTTGTAATTCTCCTTACCTGCTTTTTCATCAGGATAAAGTAGTTTTAGAAACAAACTACTCTTTCTTTCCTAAGGTAGTATCTTCAATTATGAAATTGTAGTCTCATCTCCCTGCCCAGCTCCTAAAAAGAGAGATTGTTTTATAACTTGGATGTAGTCAGGGCATTGAAATTTTCTGTTCAAGCCACTAAAGAATTTAGAAATTATTCTTCCTTGGTTATCCATTTCTCTGGTCTCTGTAAAGGAAAAAAGCTGCAGGTATTACCTTGGCAGCTTGGCTTAAAGCTTTGATTTGCAAAGCATTATTGGTAGTGGGGGTTTCCCCCAGAATGGATCCATTCTACTAGAGCAGTTGCTACTTTTTTGGCTTCCCGCAAGGAAGCTTCTATTGATCAGATTTGTAAGGCAGTTACCCGATTAGTGCCTTTTACCTACTTTAACTGTTTTATCTGCCCTATTTCATGGTAGTCTTTGGGACTTCACATCTTGGATATAGGATCCCACATGTGATGTCCCGTGGACTCTCACCATTTTATGAAAGAAAAGAAAATTTATGCTTGCCTGATAAATTAATTTTTCTCTTGTAAGATGTATCAAGTCCACGGATTCATCCTTACTTGTGGGATATTCTCCTCCCCTACAGGAAGTGGCAAAGAGAGCACCCACAGAAGAGCTGCCTATATAGCTCCCCCCTTAGCTCCACCCCCCAGTCATTCTCTTTGCCTACTCTAAGTAACTAGGAAGTACAGAGCGAGTGTGGTGACAAAAATGTTAGTTTTTTATTTCTCAAGCCAAAGTTTATTTAAAATGGTGCCGGTGTGTACTATTTACTCTTTGGCAGAAAAGAGATGAAGATTTCTGCAAGGAGGATTATGATCTTAGCACTTTGTAACTAAGATCCACTGCTGTTCTGGGGGAACGGTTTGCATGCTAAGCTGCATATGAGATATGTTCAGTCTATGTTTTTCTAGACAGACTGTGTGTTTTTTCTAGAAAAGGCTGGCAATATCCCCATGGGGAAAGGGTAAGCTGTATTCAGACACTTAGATAGGAATTTCAGCTTGCTTGAAGGGCTCATTTGTTACTGGTGACACTGTTAGGAAAAAACGTTTTTGTTTGTTCAGTAAATGATGCAATTATAAAGTTTTTTGAAGGGACTAAAGGGGTCATTGTGGCTTGTGTTAGGGTTTTTTAACCCACATGGTTAATTAAGAGACACTCAGGTGTTTTTCTAATAGGCCTCAAAACATTGAGTGAGGTGGGAGGGGCCTATTTTTGCGCCTCAGTTTGGGCAGTTTCTTTTCCTTAGTCATCCAACTGCTTCTCTAGAGGTTCCTGCTGTGTTTGAGGGCTGTAAAGGAGGTTTTTTCCCCCACAAATCATTCTGAAGGGCAGGTAGGCGCCACAGCAGAGCTGTGGCAATGTGCTGAAAGTCTTTTTTACCGGTTTTGACATTTTTTCAATCCGGTTTTGCCATTAAGTTGTTAATTGTTTATTTGCATTGTTGTGCAAAGTTACTAAGGCTGTAAGATACTACTGTAAACATTTTAAGTTTACTGCTTTTTTACACTGTTTTGCAGAACTTGTGCAGCTTTTTTTCTCTTAAAGGCACAGTACCGTTTTATTTCCAAGTGTTATTTTCTTTGATTACAGTGTTTTCCAAGCTTGCTTGTTACATTACTAGCCTGTTTAACATGTCTGATACCAAGGAAAATCCTTGTTCTATATGCTTGGAAGCCATTGTGGAACCCCCTCTTAGAATGTGTCCCAAATGTACTGATATGTCTATAAATTATAAAGAACATATATTAGCACTTAAAAATAGAGCAATAGATGATTCTCAGTTAGAAGTAAATGAGGGTTCGCCATCTAGCT
The DNA here is from genome assembly GCF_027579735.1 of Bombina bombina. Classification (NCBI taxonomy): domain Eukaryota; kingdom Metazoa; phylum Chordata; class Amphibia; order Anura; family Bombinatoridae; genus Bombina; species Bombina bombina. Next base: position 1,067,952,605 of record NC_069500.1, read on the forward strand.
TTCCCCGAGTGTCACAACCAGTAACGCCCGCACAATTGACGCCAAGTACTTCTAGTGCGTCACATTCATTTACTTTACAAGACATGGCCACAGTTATGAATACAACCCTCACTGAGGTTTTAGCCAAACTGCCTGGTTTACAAGGAAAGTGGACAGCTCTGGGTTGAGGAAAAATGCTGAGCCGTCTCATGCTTTAGTAGCCGTATCTGATATGCCCTCACAATGCTCTGAAGGGGTGAGGGATTTGTTATCTGAGGGAGAAATTTCTGATTCAGGAAAGACGCTTCCTCAGACACATTCTGATATGACGGCCTTTAAATTTAAGCTTGAACACCTCCGCTTATTACTTAGGGAGGTATTAGCAACTCTAGATGATTGTGACCCTATAGTGGTCCCAGAGAAATTGTGTAAAATGGATAGAAACTTAGAGGTTCCTGTTTACACTGATGTTTTTCCAGTCCCTAAGAGGATTGTGAATATTATTGCTAAGGAGTGGGATAGACCAGGTATTCCGTTCACACCCCCTCCTGTTTTTAAGAAAATGTTTCCCATATCTGATACCATAAGGGACTCATGGCAGACAGTTCCTAAGCTGGAGGTAGCTATTTCTACTGTGTCTAAGCATACAACTATACCTATCGAGGACAGTTGTGCTTTCAAAGATCCTATGGATACAAAATTAGAGGGTCTCCTGAAGAAAATTTTTGTTCATCAAGGTTTTTCTCTCCAACCTATTGCGTGCATTGTTCCTGTAACGACTGCAGCTGCTTTCTGGTTTGAGGCTCTAGAAGAGGCTCTTCAAATGGAGACTCCATTAGAGGAAATTATGGACAGAATTAAGGCACTTAAGTTGGCTAATTCTTTTATTACAGATGCCGCTTTTTAACTGGCTAAATTAGCGGCAAAGAATTCAGGTTTTGCCATTTTAGCACGCAGGGCGTTATGGCTTAAGTCCTGGTCTGCTGATGTGTCATCTAAATCTAAACTTTTGAACATTCCTTTCAAAGGTAAGACCCTATTCGGGCCTGAACTGAAGGAGATTATTGCAGACATCACTGGAGGAAAAGGTCATGCCCTCCCTCAGGATAGATCAAATAAGATGAGGGCCAAACAAAATAATTTTCGTTCCTTTTCGGAACTTTAAGAGTGGTCTCGCTTCAGCTTCCTCTGCTACAAAGCAAGAGGGGAATTTTGCCCAATCAAAGTCAGTCTGGAGACCTAACCAGGCTTGGAACAAGGGTAAACAGGCCAAGAAGCCTGCAGCTGCCTCTAAGACAGAATGAAGGGGTAGCCCCCGATCCGGGACCGGATCTAGTAGGGGGCAGACTCTCTCTCTTCTCTCAGGCTTGGGCAAGAGATGTTCAGGATCCCTGGGCTGTAGAAATTGTGTCTCAGGGATATTTTCTGGAATTCAAGGGCTCCCTTCCAAGGGGGAGATTTCACATTTCTCGATTGTCTGTAAACCAGACAAAGAGAGAGGCGTTCTTACACTGTGTAGAAGACCTACATACCATGGGGATGATTCGCCCAGTCCCAAAGGAGGAACAGGGGCTAGGGTTTTATTCAAACCTGTTTGTGGTTCCCAAGAAAGAGGGAACTTTCAGACCAATCTTGGATCTCAAAATTCTAAACAAGTTCCTCAAAGTTCCATCATTCCAGATGGAGACTATTCGGACTATTCTACCTCTGATCCAGGAGGGTCAATATATGACTACCGTGGACTTAAAGGATGCGTATCTACACATCCCTATTCACAGAGATCATCATCAATTCCTCAGATTCGCCTTTCTAAACAGGCATTACCAGTTTATGGCCCTTCCCTTCGGGTTGGCCACGGCTCCCAGAATTTTCACAAAAGTGCTAGGGTCCCTTCTGGCGGTTCTACGACCACGGGGCATAGCAGTGGTGCCTTATCTAGACGACATCTTAATTCAGGCGTCGACTTTCCAGCTAGCCAAGTCTCACACAGACATTGTGTTGGCTTTTCTGACATCTCACAGGTGGAAGGTGAACATAAAAAAGAGTTCTCTCTTCCCTCTTACAAGAGTTTCCTTCCTAGGGACTCTAATAGACTCGGTAGAAATGAAAATATTTCTGACGGAGGTCAGAAAGTTAAAACACTTGCCGAGCTCTTCATTCCATTCCTCGGCCATCAGTGGCTCAATGTATGAAGGTAATCGAACTCATGGTAGCGGCAATGGACATAGTTCCTTTTGCCCGTCTACACCTCAGACCACTGCAACTATGCATGCTCAAACAGTGGAATGGGGATTATGCAGATTTATCTCCTCAACTGCATCTGGACCAGGAGACCAGAGATTCTCTTCTCTGGTGGTTGTCTCAGGACCACCTGTCTCAGGGAATGTGTTTCTGCAGGCCAGAGTCGCTCATTGTAACAACAGATGCCAGCCTGCTAGGCTGGGGTGCAGTCTGGAACTCCCTGAAAGCACAGGGCTTATGGTCTCGGGAGGAAGCTCTCCTCCCGATAAACATTTTAGAACTGAGAGCGATTTTCAATGCATTTCAGGCGTGGCCTCAGCTTGCTGCGGCCAAATTCATCAGGTTTCAGTCGGACAACATCACGACTGTAGCTTATATCAATCATCAGGGAGGAACAAGGAGTTCTCTAGCGATGATGGAGGTAACCAAAATAATCCGGTGGGCAGAGGATCACTCTTGCCATCTCTCAGCAATCCACATCCCAGGAGTAGAGAACTGGGAGGCGGATTTTCTAAGTCGTCAGACTCTTCATCCGGGGGAGTGGGAACTCCATCCGGAGGTATTCGCCCAGCTGATTCAACTATGGGGCACACCAGAATTGGATCTGATGGCATCTCGTCAGAATGCCAAACTTCCTCGTTACGGGTCCAGGTCCCGGGATCCCAAGGCGGTACTGATAGATGTTTTAGCAGTGCCTTGGTCCTTCAATCTGGCCTATGTATTTCCACTGTTTCCTCTCCTCCCACGTCTGGTTGCCAGAATCAAGCAGGAGAGAGCTTTGGTAATTCTGATAGCTCCTGCATGGCCACGCAGGACTTGGTATGCAGATCTAGTGGACATGTCCTTGGTTCCACCGTGGACTCTTCCAATGAGGCGGGACTTTCTAATCCAAGGTCCGTTCACGCATCCAAATCTAATTTCTCTGCGTCTGACTGCTTGGAGATTGAACGCATGATTTTATCAAAGCGTGGTTTCTCTGAATCGGTCATTGATACCCTGATTCAGGCTAGAAAGCCTGTCACCAGGAAGGTTTATCATAAGATTTGGCGCAAATATCTTTATTGGTGTGAATCCAAAGGTTACTCGTGGAGTAAGATTAGGATTCCTAGAATATTATCTTTTCTCCAAGAAGGTTTGGAGGAGGGATTATCTGCTAGTTCCCTAAAAGGACAAATATCTGCTTTGTCTATTCTACTTCACAAACGTCTGGCAGATGTCCCAGACGTTAAAGCATTTAGTCAGGCTTTGGTCAAAATCAAGCCTGTATTTAAACCTGTTGCTCCGCCATGGAGCCTAAACTTAGTTCTTAAAGTTCTTCAAGCGGTTCCGTTTGAACCTATGCATTCCATAGATATTAAGCTTCTATCTTGGAAAGTTTTGTTTTTAGTATTTATCTCTTCGGCTCGAAGAGTTTCTGAGCTATCTGCTTTACAATGTGATTCCCCTTACCTTGTTTTCCATGCAGATAAGGTGGTTTTACGTACCAAACCTGGGTTTCTTCCTAAGGTTGTTTCTAATAAGAATATCAATCAAGAGATTGTGGTTCCTTCTTTGTGTCCTAATCCTTCATCTAAGAAGGAACATCTGTTACACAATCTTGATGTGGTTCGTGCTTTAAAATTCTACTTACAAGCAACTAAAGATTTCTGTCAAACATCTTGTTTGTTTATTCTGGTAAACGGAGAGGTCAAAGGGCTACGGCTACCTCTCTTTCCTTTGGGCTGAAAAGCATCATCCATTTGGCCTATGAGACTGCTGGACGGCAGCCTCCTGAAAGGATTACTGCTCATTCTACTAGAGCTGTGGCTTCCACATGGGCTTTTAAAAATGAGGCTACTGTTGAACAGATTTGTAACGCGGCGACTTGGTCTTCGCTTCATACTTTTTCCAAATTTTAAAAATTCGATACTTTTGCTTCTTAGGAGGCTATTTTTGGGAAAGGTTCTACAAGCAGCGGTGCCTTCCGTTTAAGGTCCCTGTCTTGTCCCTCCCTTCATCCGTGTCCTAAAGCTTTGGTATTGGTATCCCACAAGTAAGGATGAATCCGTGGACTCGATACATCTTACAAGAGAAAACATAATTTATGCTTACCTGATAAATTTATTTCTCTTGTGATGTATCGAGTCCACGGCCCGCCCTGTTTTTTAAGACAGGCATATATATTTTTATGTTTAAACTTTCAGTCACCACTGCACCCTATGGTTTCTCCTTTTTCTTCCTAGCCTTCGGTCGAATGACTGGGGGGTGGAGCTAAGGGGGGAGCTATATAGGCAGCTCTGCTGTGGGTGCTCTCTTTGCCACTTCCTGTAGGGGAGGAGAATATCCCACAAGTAAGGATGAATCCGTGGACTCGATACATCACAAGAGAAATAAATTTATCAGGTAAGCATAAATTATGTCATTTCATGGTGGTGAGAGTCCATGAGACTGCCCTTGCTTCTTCTATAACAGTTGAGGTCACGTGCTGTTGTCCCATTTATAGCCAAGAGGACTGCTGTTATTTCTATGGGAATCGCCTAGTATTTGAATTGGCATGATTATGGGCAATCCCTTTTTTCTTGTGAGGGTATTGTGTGAATGTGTATTTTATGCTGTATTTAGGGGATAGGGGCACATTTAGGGCCATGCCAATCACTTACTAATGGCTAATGAGACCTACTAATGGGTATGCGACATCACTCTAAAAGTGTCCCCCCCCCCCCTCTTCAGCCACGGTATGAGTATATACTTGGTAATGATGATCACCTGAAAATTAGAGCAGGGTATTGACCCGCTCATTTGAAAGAGGGGAATTGTGTCTTTCACATGGGGGTTCTCATACCCCTTTTATTAAATCAAATGGGGAAATACGGTTCTGTAATAGTCCCCTCCCCAACCGCTAGAAATCACTGTTTCTCTTGTAAGGTGTATCCAGTCCATGGATCATCCATTACTTGTGGGATATTCTCCTTCCCAACAGGAAGCTGCAAGAGGATCACCCACAGCAGAGCTGTCTATATAGCTCCTCCCCTAACTGCCCACCCCCAGTCATTCTCTTGCAGCTCTCGACAATGGAAGTAGCTAGAGAGATGTGGTGCATTAATGTAGTTTATCTTCAATCAAAAGTTTGTTATTTTCAAATGGTACCGGAGTTGTACTATTTTAGCCTCAGGCAGAAAGTTGAAGTAGAGTCTGCCTGTGGTCTTTGATGATCTTAGCAGGTTGTAACTAAGATCCATTGCTGTTCTCACACATAACTGAAGAGATGGGTAACTTCAGCTGGGGGAATAGCGTGCAGGGTCTCCTGCTCTGAGGTATGTGCCGTTTTAAATTTTTCTAGAGAAATGAATATGCTAGAAAATGCTGACAATACCGGATTTATTTAAGGTAAGCCTGCTTACAGTGATTTAATAACGACTGGTATCATGCTTGCTGTAAAGGGTAATATTTTTATTATTTACTCACATTACTGAATAGATATAACATTTGCTTGAAGTATATAAACGTTCTTTTTTACATATTGGTGATAAAACTTTATTCTGGGGCCCAGTTTTTCCACATGGCTGTCTAGATTTTGCCTAGGGATAGTTTTTTAAGGCCCTCTCACTGTGAGTACAGGTTGGGAGGGGCCTATTTTCGTTTTTGCAGCTTGAGACATCCAGCTTCCCTGAAGGAGTCCCCTGAACATTTAGGACCTCTCTAAAGGGTTTTTGTGCCTTCCAAAATCGTTGTATGGGCAGGTAGGGCCACAGCAGAGCTGTGGCAGTTTGTTGTGACTGTTTAAAAATCGTTTATATTGTTTTCTTTCATGTAATTGGCAAGAGTCCATGAGCTAGTGACGTATGGGATATACATTCCTACCAGGAGGGGCAAAGTTTCCCAAACCTTAAAATGCCTATAAATACACCCCTCACCACACCCACAATTCAGTTTTACAAACTTTGCCTCCCGTGGAGGTGGTGAAGTAAGTTTGTGCTTAAGATTCTTCGTTGATATGCGCTTCGCAACAGGTTGAAGCCCGGTTTTCCTCTCAAAGTGCAGCGAATGTCAGAGAGACGTGAAGAGAGTATTGCCTATTTGAATACAATGGTCTACCTCTAGGGGATCTATTTCATAGGTTCTCTGTTATCGGTCGTAGAGATTTCTTCTCCTACCTCCCTTTTCAGATCGACGATATACTGTTATATACCATTACCTCTACTGATTCTCGTTTCAGTACTGGTTTGGCTATCTGCTATATGTAGAGGAGTGTCCTGGGGTAAGTAAGTCTTATTTTTTGTGACACTCTACGCTATGGTTGGGCACTTTATATGTAAAGTTCTAAATATATGTCTATAAACTTATATTTGCCTTGATTCAGGATAATCAGCATTATTTTTAAATACAGACTGTCAGTTTCATTATTGGGATAATGCATTTAATTATTTTTTCTTACCTTGAAAAATTTCATTTGACCATTTTTTCCTGCATGCTGTTAGGCTCACGGGGGCAGAAAATGTTTCTTTTTATTACGTCATTTTTGGCGCAAACTTTTTTGGCGCTAAAAATTTTGTCATTTCCGGTGACGTAATTTACGCCGGAAGTTGTATTCTGTTACGCATGCGTATTCAGACATTTTTTTTTTGCGCCAAAAAAATGTGGGCGTCTTTTTTACTCACATTATTTAAACATTTCTCTTTCTTTGCTTCTGGTTCTAGAAGCTTATTTTTTGCATTCTTTCCCATTCCTGAAACTGTCATTTAAGGAATTTGATAATTTTGCTTTATATGTTGTTTTTTCTATTACATATTGCAAGATGTCTCACCCTGACCCTGGATCTAAATCCACTAATGGACAGACACTGCCTGATGCTGGTTCTACCAAAGTTAAGTGCATATGTTGTAAACCTGTGGTAACTGTTCCTCCAGCTGTAGTTTGTGAAAGCTGTCATGATAAACTTTCCAATGCAGATTGTGTTTCCATTAGTAATAATCCTTTACCTGTTGTTGTTCCTTCAACATCTATTGTTCAGGATGTTCCTGTTAATGTTAAAGAATTTGTTTCTAATTCTATTAGGAAGGCTCTGTCTGTTATTCCTCCTTCCAGTAAACGTAAAAGGTCTTTCAAAACTTCTCACATTTCAGATGAATTTTTAGGTGACCGCCATCATTCTGACTTATCTGTTTCTGATGAGTTTTTTTCCGGTTCAGAAGATTCTACTACAGATATTGATACTGATAAATCTTCATATTTATTTAAGATGGAGTTTATTCATTCATTACTTAAAGAAGTTTTGATTGCTTTAGATATCGAGGAGTCTAGTCCTCTTGATACTAAAACTGCTAAACGTTTAAATTCGGTTTATAAACCTCATGTGTTAATTCCGGAAGTTTTTCCAGTTCCTGTTGCTATCTCAGATGTGATTGCTAGGGAATGGGATAGTCTGGGTACTTCATTTACTCCTTCTCCAAGGTTTAAGAAATTGTACCCCGTGCCATCTGATAGATTGGAGTTTTGGGATAAAATCCCTAAAGTCGATGGGGCTATCTCTACTCTTGCCAAACGTACTGCTATTCCTACGGCAGATAGCACTTCGTTTAAAGATCCTTTAGATAGGAAAATTGAATCTTTTTTAAGAAAAGCTTATTTATGTTCAGGTAATCTACTAAGACCTGCTATCTCTTTGGCTGATGTTGCAGCAGCTTCAACTTTCTGGTTGGAGGCTTTAGCGCAACAAGTGACAGATCATAATACATATAGCATTGTTAAACTTCTTCAACACGCTAATAACTTTGTCTGTGATGCCATTTTTTATATCATTAGAGTTGATGTCCGGTATATGTCTTTAGCTATTTTAGCTAGACGAGCTTTATGGCTTAAATCCTGAAATGTAGATATGACTTCTAAGTCAACTTTGCTTTCTCTCTCTTTCCAAGGTAATAAGTTGTTTGGTTCTCAGTTGGATTCTATAATTTCAGCTGTTACTGGAGGGAAGGGTGCCTTTTTGCCTCAGGGCAAAAAATCTAAAGGTAATTACAGGGCTGCTAATCGTTTTCGTTCCTTTCGTCAGAATAAGGAGCAGAAGCCCGATCCTTCCCCTAAAGGAACAGTTTCCGGTTGGAAACCTAATCCAGTCTGGAATAAATCCAAGTCTTCTAGAAAGTCAAAACCAGCTCCTAAATCCGCATGAAGGTGCGGCCCTCATTCCAGCGCAGCTGGTAGGGGGCAGGTTACGATTTTTCAAAGAGGTTTGGATCAATTCGGTTCACAATCTTTGGATTCAGAACATTGTTTCGCAAGGGTACAAGAATAGGTTTCAAAGTGAGACCGCCTGTGAGAAGATTCTTTCTCTCACGCATTCCAGTCAATCCAGTGAAGGCTCAGGCGTTTCTGAAATGTGTTTCAGACCTAGAGTTAGCTGGGGTAATTATACCAGTTCCAGTTCTGGAACAAGGTCTGGGGTTTTATTCGAATCTATTCATCGTACCAAAGAAAGAGAATTCTTTCAGACCAGTTCTGGACCTAAAGATATTGAATCGTTATGTAAGGATACCAAAATGGTGACTATAAGAACTATTCTGCCTTTTGTTCAGCAAGGGCATTATATGTCTACAATAGACTTACAGGATGCATACCTGCATATTCCAATTCATCCAGATCACTATCAGTTTCTGAGATTCTCTTTTCTAGACAAGCATTACCAGTTTATTGCTCTTCCATTTGGTCTAGCAACAGCACCAAGGATCTTTTCGAAGGTTCTCGGTACCCTTCTCTCTGTAATCAGAGAACAGGGTATTGCAGTATTTCCTTATTTGGATGATATCTTGGTACTTGCTCAGTCTTTACATTCTGCAGAATCTCATACAAATCAACTTGTGTTGTTTCTTCAAAGTCATGGTTGGAGGATCAATTTGCCAAAGAGTTCCTTGATTCCTCAGACAAGGGTAACCTTTTTAGGTTTCCAAAGAGATTCAGTGTCCATGACTTTGTCTCTGACAGAAAAGAGACGTTTGAAATTGGTTTCAGCCTGTCGAAACCTTCAGTCTCAATCATTCCCTTCGGTAGCATTATGCATGGAGATTTTAGGTCTCATGACTGCTGCATCGGACGCGATCCCTTTTGCTCGTTTTCACACGAGACCACTCCAGCTTTGTATGCTGAACCAGTGGTGCAGGGATTATACAAGGATATCACAAATAATATCCTTAAATCCCAATGTTCGATCATCTCTAACTTGGTGGATGGATCACCATCGTTTAATTCAAGGGGCCTCTTTTGTTCGTCCAACCTGGACTGTGATCTCAACAGATGCGAGTCTATCAGGTTGGGGAGCTGTATGGGGATCTCTGACAGCGCAAGGGGTTTGGGAATCTCAGGAGGTGAGATTACCAATCAACATTTTGGAACTCCGTGCGATTTTCAGAGCTCTTCAATTTTGGCCTCTTCTGAAGAGAGAATCGTTTTTGTTTTCAAACAGACAATGTCACGACCGTGGCATATGTCAATCATCAAGGTGGGACTCACAGTCCTCAAGCTATGAAAGAAGTATCTCGGATACTTGTATGGGCGGAATCCAGCTCCTGTCTAATTTCTGCGGTTCACATCCCAGGTGTAGACAATTGGGAAGCGGATTATCTGTTGCCAGATGTTACATCCGGGCGAATGGTCTCTTCATCCAGAGGTTTTTCTTCAGATTGTTCGAATCTGGGGTCTTCCAGAAATAGATCTGATGGCCTCTCATCTGAACAAGAAACTTCCCAGGTATCTGTCCAGATCCCGGGATCCTCAGGCGGAAGCAGTGGATGCGTTGTCAATTCCTTGGAATTATCATCCTGCTTATATCTTTCCGCCTCTAGTTCTTCTTCCGAAAGTAATCTCCAAAATTCTAATGGAGCGCTCACTTGTACTGCTGGTGGCTCCAGCATGGCCTCACAGGTTTTCTCGTTCGGATGGCCAGTTGCCAACCTTGGACACTTCCGTTAAGGCCAGACCTTCTATCTCAAGGCCCTTTTTTCCATCAGGATCTCAAATCATTAAATTTGAAGGTATGGAGATTGAACGCTTGATACTTAGTCATAGAGGTTTCTCTGACTCAGTGATTAATACTATGTTACAGGCTCGTAAATCTGTATCTAGGAAAATTTATTATCGAGTTTGGAAGACTTATATCTCTTGGTGTTCTTCTCATAAATTCTCCTGGCATTCTTTCAGAATTCCTAGAATTTTACAATTTCTTCAGGATGGTTTGGATAAAGGTTTGTCTGCAAGTTCTTTGAAAGGACAAATATCTGCTCTTTCTGTTCTTTTTCACAGAAAGATTGCTAATCTTCCTGATATTCATTGTTTTGTACAGGCTTTGGTCCGTATCAAACCCGTCATTAAGCCAATCTCTCCTCCTTGGAGTCTTAATTTGGTTTTGTCAGCTTTACAGGCTCCTCCGTTTGAGCCTATGTATTCTCTGGACATTAAATTACTTTCTTGGAAAGTACTGTTCCTTTTGGCTATCTCTTCTGCTAGAAGAGTTTCTGAGTTATCTGCTCTTTCTTGTGAATCTCCTTTTCTGATTTTTCATCAGGATAAGGCGGTGTTGCGGACTTCATTTCAATTTTTACCTAAGGTTGTGAATTCTAACAACATTAGTAGAGAAATTGTTGTCCCTTCATTATGTCCTAATCCTAAGAATTCTAAGGAGAGATCGTTACATTCTTTGGATGTAGTTAGAGCTTTGAAATATTATGTTGAAGCTACTAAAGATTTTAGAAAGACTTCTAGTCTGTTTGTTATCTTTTTTGGTTCCAGGAAAGGTCAAAAGGCTTCTGCCATTTCTTTGGCGTCTTGGTTAAAGTCTTTGATTCATCATGCTTATGTAGAGTCGGGTAAGTCCCCGCCTCAAAGAATTATGGCTCATTCTACTAGGTCAGTTTCTACTTTCTGGGCCTTTAGGAATGAAGCTTCTGTTGATCAGATTTGCAAAGCAGCAACTTGGTCTTCTTTGCATACTTTTACTAAATTCTACCATTTTGATGTGTTTTCTTCTTCTGAAGCAGTTTTTGGTAGAAAAGTACTTCAGGCAGCTGTTTCTGTTTGATTCGTCTACTTATAATTTCATTTTTTTTCATTATAAAGATTAAAACTTTTGTTTTGGGTTGTGGATTATTTTTTCAACGGAATTGGCTGTCTTTATTTTATCCCTCCCTCTCTAGTTACTCTTGCGTGGAAGTTCCACATCTTGGGTATCTGCTATCCCATACGTCACTAGCTCATGGACTCTTGCTAATTACATGAAAGAAAACATAATTTATGTAAGAACTTACCTGATAAATTCATTTCTTTCATATTAGCAAGAGTCCATGAGGCCCACCCTTTTTTGTGGTGGTTATGATTTTTTTGTATAAAGCACAATTATTTAAATTCCTTATTTTTTTTATGCTTTCGCTCCTTTATCACCCCACTTCTTGGCTATTCGTTAAACTGAATTGTAGGCATTTTAAGGTTTGGGAAACTTTGCCCCTCCTGGTAGGAATGTATATCCCATACGTCACTAGCTCATGGACTCTTGCTAATATGAAAGAAATGAATTTATCAGGTAAGTTCTTACATAAATTATGTTTTTTTGATCCGTTTTTGAAACTAAGGGGTTTATCATCCATTTGCAAGTGGGTGCAATGCTCTTTTAGCCTATTATACACACTGTAAAAATGTCGTAAGATTTACTGCTTTTTTCACTGTTTTAGCAGTTTCTGTGATTGTTTTTTTCTCTTAAAGGAACAGTACCGTTTTTATTTTTTGCTTGTTCACAGTTATTAAAGTGTTTTCCAAGCTTGCTGGTTTCATTACTAGTCTATTTAAACATGTCTGACATAGAGGGAACTCATTGTTCATTATGTTTAGAAGCCATTGTGGAACCCCCTCTTAGACTTTCTCTCTTCGCCCAGGCTTGGGCAAGAGATGTCCAAGATCCCTGGGCGTTGGAAATTGTGTCTCAGGGATACCTTCTGGAATTCAAAGCTTCTTCCCCAAAAGGAAGATTTCACCTCTCACAATTATCTGCAAACCAGATAAAGAGAGAGGCATTCTTACATTGTGTTCAAGACCTCCTAGTTATGGGAGTGATCCACCCAGTTCCAAAGGAGGAACAGGGGCAAGGCTTCTATTCAAATCTGTTTGTGGTTCCCAAGAAAGAGGGAACCTTCAGACCAATCTTAGATCTCAAGATCATAAACAAATTTCTCAGAGTTCTATCCATCAAGATGGAGACTATTCAAACCATCCGTTCTATGATCCAGGAGGGTCAGTATATGACTACCGTGGACTTAAAGGATGCTTATCTTCACATTCCGATACACAGAGATCATCATCGGTTTGTCAGGTTCGCCTTCCTAGACAGGCATTACCAGTTTGTGGCTCTTCCCTTTGGGTTAGCCACGGCACCAAGAATCTTTACAAAGGTTCTGGGGTCACTCTTGGCGGTCCTAAGGCAGCGGGGTATAGCAGTAGCCCCTTACCTAGACGACATTCTGATACAGGCGTCGAATTTTCAAATTGCCAAGTCCCATACGGACATTGTTCTGGCTTTCCTGAGGTCTCATGGGTGGAAAGTGAACGAAGAAAACAGTTCTCTATCCCCTCTCACAAGAGTTTCCTTCCTGGGAACTCTGATAGATTCTGTAGAAATGAAGATTTACCTGACAGAGGCCAGGTTGTCAAAACTTCTAAATTCCTGCCGTGTTCTTTATTCTACTTCTCGCCCTTCGGTGGCACAGTGTATGGAAGTAATCGGCTTAATGGTAGCGGCAATGGACATAGTGCCGTTTGCCCGTCTACATCTCAGACCGCTGCAACCCTGCATGCTCAGTCAGTGGAATGGGGATTACACAGATTTGTCCCGTCTACTAAATCTGGATCAAGAGACCAGGGATCTCTTCTCTGGTGGCTATCTCGAGTCCATCTGTCCAAGGGTATGACCTTCCGCAGGCCAGATTGGACAATAGTAACAACAGATGCCAGCCTTCTGGGCTGGGGTGCAGTCTGGAACTCCCTGAAGGCTCAGGGATCATGGACTCCGGAGGAGGCCCTCCTTCTGATAAACATTCTGGAACTAAGAGCGATATTCAACGCTCTTCAGACTTGGCCTCCGCTTGCTGCTGTCAGGTTCATCAGATTTCAGTCGGACAACATCACGACTGTAGCTTACATCAACTATCAAGGGGGAACAAGGAGTTCCCTAGCAATGTTGGAGGTTTCAAAGATAATTCTATGGGCAGAGATTCACTCTTGCCATCTATCAGCTATCCATATCCCAGGAGTAGAGAACTGGGAGGCGGATTTTCTAAGTCGACAGACTTTTCATCCGGGGGAGTGGGAGCTCCATCCGGAGGTATTTGCACAGTTGATTCAACTTTGGGGCAAACCAGAACTGGATCTCATGGCGTCTTGTCAGAACGCCAAGCTTCCTTGTTACGGGTCCAGGTCCAGGGATCCCAAGGCAGCACTGATAGATGCTCTAGCAGCGCCTTGGTCCTTCAACCTAGCTTATGTGTTTCCACCGTTTCCTCTGCTCCCTCGTCTGAGGACTTAGTATGCAGATCTGGTGAACATGTCATCCTTTCCACCATGGACTCTGCCGCTGAGACAGGACCTTCTACTTCAGGGTCCTTTCAACCATCCAAATCTAATTTCTCTGCGTCTGACTGCTTGGAGTCTGAACGCTTGATTTTATCAAAACGTGGTTTCTCCAAGTCGGTCATTGATACCTTAATACAGGCGCGAAAGCCTGTCACCAGGAAAATCTATCATAAGATATGGTGTAAATATCTTCATTGGTGTGAATCCAAGGGTTACTCTTGGAGTAAGGTCAGGATTCCTAAGATATTATCCTTTCTCCAAGAAGGATTTGAGAAGGGTTTGTCAGCTAGTTCCTTAAAGGGACAGATTTCTGCTCTGTCTATTCTTTTGCACAAACGTCTGGCTGAGGTTCCAGATGTTCAGGCATTTTGTCAGGCTCTGGTTAGAATCAAGCCTGTGTTTAAACCTGTTGCTCCACCATGGAGTTTAAATTTAGTTCTTAAGGTTCTTCAAGGGGTTCCGTTTGAACCTTTGCATTCCATAGATATTAAGCTCTTATCTTGGAAAGTTCTGTTTTTAGTAGCTATCTCCTCGGCTCGAAGAGTTTCGGAGTTATCTGCTTTACAATGTGATTCCCCTTATCTCATTTTCCATGCAGATAAGGTAGTGTTACGTACCAAACCTGGGTTTCTACCTAAGGTGGTATCTAATAAAAATATCAATCAGGAGATTGTTGTACACCTTACAAGAGAAAACAAAATTTATGCTTACCTGATAAATTTATTTCTCTTGTGGTGTATCCAGTCCACGGCCCGCCCTGTCATTTTAAGGCAGGTGTTTTTTATTTTTAAACTACAGTCACCACTGCACCCTATAGTTTCTCCTTTCTCTTGCTTGTCTTCGGTCGAATGACTGGGGGTGGGCAGTTAGGGGAGGAGCTATATAGACAGCTCTGCTGTGGGTGATCCTCTTGCAGCTTCCTGTTGGGAAGGAGAATATCCCACAAGTAATGGATGATCCATGGACTGGATACACCACAAGAGAAATAAATTTATCAGGTAAGCATAAATTTTGTTTTCTAAAGGGGCAGCTGTAGTAATTAATTTATAGTTGTGAGAAAATAATATAAAACCGGGTTAACTTTATAGGTCTTGAAGCTCATCTCCTTAAATGGACATTAAAGGGACACTAAACCCAATTTTTTTATTTCATGATTCAGATAGAGAGTACAAATTTAAACAACTTTCCAATTTACTTCTATGATCTAATTGACTTCATTCTTTAGATATCCTTTGTTGAAGAAAGAGCAATGCACATGGGTTAGCCAATCACACGTGGCATCTATGTGCAGCCACCAATCAGCAGCTACTGAGCCTATCTAGATATGCTTTTCAGCAAAGAATATCAAGAGAATGAAGCAAATTAGATAATAGAAGTAAATTAGAAAGTTCTTTAAAATTGCATGCTCTTTCTAAATTATAAAAGAAAAAAATGTGGGTTTCATGTCCCTTTATGCACTAAATACATGCACCACCTTCTAATTATGGGTGCTGACATGTTAGAACCTAGATCTCACTAAAAGTATCTATAAGAGAGTTGCAGCATGTCAGCACAATAATGCAGTGATGGCTAGATTGAAACATGGCAGCACCCATGATCAGAGTGTGTATGGGTGATTCTGTTGGAAAACAAAAAATAACAGACATATTAAGCTTAGATGATGCTACCACTCTCTTTGAAAACCTGATACATGAGAGCTTTATAGGAGTAGAAGCACAAAAAGAAGAGTAACAGGACAGGGAGAGTGAGCGGCAATTCTAGATTGAGGGAAAATGAGAACTCATACTATAAAGCTTTTAATTTAATTATCCAAGATAAAAAAAAATACTAAAACATGAATAAAGATTTAGGATCTGTGGTTTACTGCTACAACACTTCCACAGTTATTGTTTTAATTCATTATATATACTGTATGTATTTATTTTTATATATATATATATATATATATATATATATATATATATATATATATACATATACATATATATATATACAGTGGATATAAAAAGTCTACACACCCCTGTTAAAATGTCAGCTTTCTGTGATGTAAAAAAATTAGACAAAGATAAATCATTTCAGAACTTTTTCCACCTTTAATGTGACCTATAAACTGTACAACTCAATTGAAAAAACAAACTGAAATCTTTAAGGTGGAGGGAAGTAAACAAAATACAGGGAGTGCAGAATTATTAGGCAAGTTGTATTTTTGAGGATTAATTTGATTATTGAACAACAACCATGTTCTCAATGAACCCAACAAACTCATTAATATCAAAGCTGAATAGTTTTGGAAGTAGTTTTTAGTTTGTTTTTAGTTATAGCTATTTTAGGGGGATATCTGTGTGTGCAGGTGACTATTACTGTGCATAATTATTAGGCAACTTAACAAAAAACAAATATATACCCATTTCAATTATTTATTTTTACCAGTGAAACCAATATAACATCTCAACATTCACAAATATACATTTCTGACATTCAAAAACAAAATAAAAACAAATCAGTGACCAATATAGCCACCTTTCTTTGCAAGGACACTCAAAAGCCTGCCATCCATGGATTCTGTCAGTGTTTTGATCTGTTCACCATCAACATTGCGTGCAGCAGCAACCACAGCCTCCCAGACACTGTTCAGAGAGGTGTACTGTTTTCCCTCCTTGTAAATCTCACATTTGATGATGAACCACAGGTTCTCAATGGGGTTCAGATCAGGTGAACAAGGAGGCCATGTCATTAGATTTTCTTCTTTTATACCCTTTCTTGCCAGCTACGCTGTGGAGTACTTGGACGCGTGTGATGGAGCATTGTCCTGCATGAAAATCATGTTTTTCTTGAAGGATGCAGACTTCTTCCTGTACCACTGCTTGAAGAAGGTGTCTTCCAGAAACTGGCAGTAGGACTGGGAGTTGAGCTTGACTCCATCCTCAACCCGAAAAGGCCCCACAAGCTCATCTTTGATGATACCAGCCCAAACCAGTACTCCACCTCCACCTTGCTGGCGTCTGAGTCGGACTGGAGCTCTCTGCCCTTTACCAATCCAGCCACGGGCCCATCCATCTGGCCCATCAAGACTCACTCTCATTTCATCAGTCCATAAAACCTTAGAAAAATCAGTCTTGAGATATTTCTTGGCCCAGTCTTGACGTTTCAGCTTGTGTGTCTTGTTCAGTGGTGGTCGTCTTTCAGCCTTTCTTACCTTGGCCATGTCTCTGAGTATTGCACACCTTGTGCTTTTGGGCACTCCAGTGATGTTGCAGCTCTGAAATATGGCCAAACTGGTGGCAAGTGGCATCTTGGCAGCTGCACGCTTGACTTTTCTCAGTTCATGGGCAGTTATTTTGCGCCTTGGTTTTTCCACACGCTTCTTGCGACCCTGTTGACTATTTTGAATGAAAGGCTTGATTGTTCGATGATCACGCTTCAGAAGCTTTGCAATTTTAAGAGTGCTGCATCCCTCTGCAAGATATCTCACTATTTTTGACTTTTCAGAGCCTGTCAAGTCCTTCTTTTGACCCATTTTGCCAAAGGAAAGGAAGTTGCCTAATAATTATGCACACCTGATATAGGGTGTTGATGTCATTAGACCACACCCCTTCTCATTACAGAGATGCACATCACCTAATATGCTTAATTGGTAGTAGGCTTTCGAGCCTATACAGCTTGGAGTAAGACAACATGCATAAAGAGGATGATGTGGTCAAAATACTCATTTACCTAAAAATTCTGCACTCCCTGTAATGTGGTTGCATAAGTGTATAACTGGTATGTAGCTGTGTTCAGAATTAAGCAATCCCATTCAAAACCATGTTAAATAAGAGTCATCACACACCTGCCATAATTTAAAGTGCCTCTGATTAACCCCGAATAAAGTTCAGCTGTTCTAGTAGGTCTTTCCTGACATTTTCTTAGTCGCGTCCTACACAAAAGCCATGGTCCACAGGACCGCAGAGAGCTTCCAAAGCATCAGAGGGATCTCATTGTTAAAAGGTATCAGTCAGGAGAAGGGTGCAAAATAATTTCCAAGGCATTAGATATACAATGGAACACAGTGAAGACAGTCATCATCAAGTGGAGAACATACGAGAAGAAAACTGGTCTGGAGGCTACCAAGAGGCCTACAGCAACATTAAAGGAGCTGCAGGAATACCTGGCAAGTACTGGCTGTGTGGTACATGTGACAACAATCTTCCGTATTCTTCATATGTTTGGGCTTTGCGGTAGACGGCAAGACGGAAGCCTTTTCTTATGAAGAAAAACATCCAAGCCCAGCTAAATTTAGCAAAAACACATCTGAAGTCTCCCAAAAGCATGTGAGAAAAGGTGTTATGGTCTGATGAAACCAAGGTTGAACTTTTTGGCAATAATTCCAAAAAGATATGTTTGGTGCAAAAACAACATTGCACATCACCAAAAGAACACCATACCCACAGTGAAGCATGGTGGTGGCAGCATCATGCTTTGGGGCTGTTTTTCTTCAGCTGGAACTGGGGCCTTATTCAAAGTAGAGGGAATTATACCAGACAATATTGGCACAAAACCTTCAGGCTTCTGCTAGAAAGCTGAGCATGAAGAGGAACTTCATCTTTCAGCATGACAACGACCCAAAGCATACATCCAAATCAACAAAGGAATGGCTTCACCAGAAGAAGATTAAAGTTTTGGAATGACCCAGCCAGAGCCCAGAGCTGAATCCAATCGAAAATCTGTGGGGTGATCTGAAGAGGGCTGTGCACAGGAGATGCCCTTGCAATCTGACAGATTTGGAGTGTTTTTGCAAAGAAGCGTGGGCAAATCTTGCCAAGTCAAAATGTGCCATGCTGATAGACTCATACTAAAAAAGACTGAGTGCTGTAATAAAATCAAAGGTTGCTTCAACAAAGTATTAGTTTAAGAGTGTGCACACTTATGCAACCATATTATTTTTTTTTAATTATTTTACTTCCCTTCACCTAAAAGATTTCAGTTTGCTTTTCAATTGAGTTGTACAGTTTTATAGGTCACGTTAAAGGTGGAAAAAGTTCTGAAATGATTTATCTTTGTCTCATTTTTTTACATCACAGAAACCTGACATTTTAACAGGGGTGTGTAGACTTTTTATATCCACTGTATATATATATATATATATATATATATATATATATATATATCTTGCTAGTAAAACTTGTTTGATCTCTATAAATTGATTGACTAAATATGTAACTGAGGACATATATCACTAAAGCAAGGATATCTGGGCCTAGTTGGACTTCCAGATTTATGCATGGATATAATGTAGTGCAGTAGAGGCATGTGTTTTCTTGTATTGGTTTGACTGAATACGCTAAGAAAAATAACCATATAATTTTAGCAAAAGAGAATTTGTCATATTGTAATTTGTTAATCTCAGTTTTCTCTTAATTTATGTTTTCTCTATGTTCAGGCATAATTATAACTTTTACAGATTTTTTTTAAAACATAACAACAAACTATCACATGGATCTGTCTGATATCAATCAGATGTCATACCTACTCTTTCTCTATATAATTTACTGAGAATCTTACAAAACGGAAATATAAAACCACATTTTATTTCTCATTATATATAATTGAGAAATGTATATATATATATATATATATATATATATATATATATATAAATTTATCAATGATAAGGGCACTCACAGGACTTAATCGTAAAGAAAGGTTTTATTCATCGAAGCGTTACATCAACATGTGTCAAGGTCGACGTTTCGGCTCAAACATTAAGCCGTTTTCCAGACCATCTAAAATATAAACAATACAATATATTACATTATCTTTTTACTAATAATACTTAATGACTATTTAATTTTAACATTTACAAACCCTATACCTACATCCCTATTATCTTGTATCCACATTGAGTTAATCCCAATGGGATATTATTTAAAATGTGACACACAATGCATTCCATACAGTGACCAAATAACGAATTTCGCATTAATATACAATAATTGACGTGAGATAACTGAAACATTGGTATGTTTTACAAACTTAGTATTCCATGAGATTAATCCATATACAATTATATAAACGTACCTTAAGGTATCAATTAACATCAATTAACATCTTTTCTTAAGACAATCTCAGCTATGTTTGGCACTTTATATTTTAAAGTTTTAAATATATATTGCATATATTTGCCATGAGTCAGGTCTATGTTTATTTCCCTTTGCAGTATAACAGTTTCAGCAAGTTTTTTTCTCAGCATTTGCGTCATCTTTGTTGGCGTCATTTTTGGCGCCAAAAATGTTGTTATATTAAATCTCTCCCTCTTTTGCTTTCTACTTTCATTTGTTACAGAGGGCTATGATATTTGCTTTTGTTTTACATATTAGCATTTTTTTCCATTCCTGAAACTGCTATTTTGTGGAAATTGGATATTTTGTTTAAATGTTATTTTTTTCTTTTTTGTTGCATTTTTCAAGATGTCTCAAACTGATCCTGCCTCTGATGTTACTGTAGGAACTAAGTTGCCTGAAAACAAATCTACCAAAGCTAAGCGTGAATGCTGATCCTGCCTCTGATGTTACTGTAGGAACCAAGTTGCCTGAAAACAAATCTACCAAAGCTAAGCGTGAATGCTGATCCTGCCTCTGATGTTACTGTAGGAACCAAGTTGCCTGAAAACAAATCTACCAAAGCTAAGCGTGAATTCTGTAAATGAATGCTGATCTTCCTTCTTCAGCTCAAATATGTGGCACTTGTTATGAGAAATTGTTTCATGCTGATAATGTTTCTATAAGTACAAATACATCAACTGTTAAACATTCACAGCCAAATGTTCATGATATTCCTGTAGATATAAAAGATTATATTGCTGCAGCCATAGAGAAGGCTATGACTGCTATTTCGCCTTCAAATAAACGTAAAAGGTCTCTCCCTACTTCTCTTAATTCTGATGAAGTTTGTATTGATCAACAGCATTCTGAATTATTTTCTGCTGATGAGGATTTCTCTGGCTCAGAGGATCTTACTTCAGACTCTGAAATTGATAAATCTTCCTTTCTTTTTAAGGTGGAATATATCCGTTCTTTGTTATAGGAAGTATTGTTTACTTTGGATATTGAGGGATCTAGTCCTCTTGATAACAAGAATAGCAAACGTTTGAATTCTGTTTTTAAAACTTCTGAGGTTACTTCTGAAGTTTTTCCTATTCCAGATGCTATTTCTAATATAATTACTAAGGAATGGTACTTCTTTTAATCCTTCTTCTAGGTTTAAAAAAATGTATCCTTTACCTGTGTCCAATTTAGAGCTTTGGGAAAAAGTCCTTAAGGTTGATGGCACTATTTCTACTCTTGCTAAACGTACTACTATTCCTGTGGAAGATAGTACTTCTTTTAATGATCCCTTAGATAGGAAGAGTGAATCTTATCTTAGGAAGGCATATTTACATACTGGCTATATTCTTAGACCTGCTATTTCTATAGCTGATGTTGCTGCTGCTTCAACTTTTTGGTTGGAGAGTCTAGTACAGCAGTTATCAGATCCTGTTTTGTCTAGTATTGTTCTTTTACTTCAACATGCTAATCATTTCATTTGTGATGCTATATTTGATATTATTAAGATTGATATTAAATATATGTCTTTAGCTATTCTATCTAGAAGAGCTTTATGGCTTAAATCATGGAATACTGATAAGGTGTCTAAATCTAGATTACTATCTTTATCTTTTCAAGGTAATAATTTATTTGGTTCTCAATCGGATTCTATTATCTCCACTATCAGTGGGGATAAGGGAGTTTTTCTTCCCCAAGATAAGAAATCTAAGGGTAAATTTAAAGCTCCCAATAGTTTTTGTTCCTTTCGTCAGACTAAGAAACAAAAAAACACTCCTTCCCCTAAGGCCTCTGGTTCCAATTGGAGACCATCCACGGATTGGAATAAATCCAAGCCTTATAAGAAACCAAATACAGCCCCTAAAACTGCATGAAGGTTCAGCCCTCAAACCAGTTCAACTGGTGGGGGGCAGATTGAAATTGTTTCAAGATATTTGGGCAGATTCTGTCCAAAATCAGTGGATTCAGGATATTGTTTCTCAGGGGTATCGAATAGGTTTTAGAATAAGACCTTCCATGGGAAGATTCTTTCTTTCAAATGTTCCAACAAACCCTGTGAAGGCTCAGGCTTTTCTGAAGTGTATTTCAGATCTAGAGCTTTCAGGGGTGATTGTTCCTGTTCCTCTACAGGAACAGGGTTTGGGTTTTTATTCAAATCTGTTCATTGTCCCAAAGAAGGAAGATTCATTCAGACCAATTCTGGATCTGAAAACTTTAAATCGTTTTGTAAGAGTTCCAACTTTCAAGATGGTGACTATAAGGACTATTTTGCCTTTTGTTCAGCAAGGTCATTTCATGTCCACAATAGACTTACAGGACGCTTATCTTCATATTCCAATTCACCAAGACCACTATCGGTTTCTGAGATTCTCTTTTCTAGACAAGCATTACCAATTTGTTGCTCTTCCGTTTGGCTTAGCGACAGCTCCAAGAATCTTTTCAAAGGTTCTCGTGCCCTTCTATCTGTAATCGGAGAGCAGGGTATTGCAGTGTTTCCTTATTTGGATGATATCTTGGTACTAGCTCAATGTTTTCATTTAGCAGAATCTCACACAAAACAACTTGTGTCGTTTCTTCAAAGACATGGTTGGAGGATCAATTTACAAAAGAGTTTCTTGATTCCTCAGACAAAGGTCACCTTTTTAGGTTTCCAGATAAATTCAGGGTCCATGACTCTTTCTTTGACAGGATTTTATACTAGAGAGAAAAGTACGTGGTTATTAGCATTCAAATCTACCTATGAAAAGATAATATATAAAATATAAATTGTATTATATACTTGTTAAAATGCAGTAAATGTATACTACTATAAACACTACATCCCCACAAAAACCAATAGTGATTTAAAATACTGTGTGTCACTCCCCTGTTTCCTGGCCGATATCTGGAAGCGTCGGCTTCAGGTGACAGGAGCGACACAATGGCAAAACCAATTACTTAAATGAGCAACAGACGCGTTTCCGCCGTTAACCGGCCTTTCTCAATGTTGACTTATGTGTAAATGGTTGAAAATGAGCAAGCAGAAGCGTCCAAGCTCCTGCCTTATAAACCGCCTTCAATATTTGCACAGCCAATCAAAATTAGCCTTGCGTTACACACCTATTTCTTCGTCATCCAAGTGGGCGTGTATAATGCTACTAATGTTAATGGTATTGGCTGTGAGACCGGTGGTGTATACGGAGCTGCTATAGTGATACACACCTACAATTCGACGTTGCATTAACATGTTACGGGAAAGTTATGTTAAAGGCTCCTTAGAAAAGAAATATGTGTATTTGGATAATGAGATTTGGGTATATTCTTAAATGTTACTTATGGGTGGATGACTTAACGTGTTACCGATCTAATTTTAATAGAAATATGTGTGATTTATATAAGATCAAGAAAGAAAATATTGTCTTATGCATTTACTTTACTTTAAGGGGCAGTAATAATATCTATCCAGTGATATTACCTTGAACTTACATATGTTATCTTCTTAAGAAAAATAATGAGCAGTAGTAAACCTATAGATGTTAAGTCCATCTTAAATTCTAGTGAGTGTACCTTCTTTTTATAATAAGTGTGGTTAAATGCTAAAGTAAGCTATTCATAACTTAAGGTACACATTAGAGCATATTCGTATTTAATGTGAATCGTCTTGTCATAGTAATCATTGGTAGCTATATATATCTACGCTAGAATAAAAGATAAGTACACCAGGATAATTAAAGATCTAATATTATCTCTGGTGAATTAGTAACTATTACTTGTTATACTTTCATATGAAGCATTACATACAATATCACTAAAAGGTTTACTAATCCCTTAAAGCCATACTGTTACAATATAGACTTCTTTAAATACATAGGTAATGCACTTTTTAACATATCTAATCATAGCTATGAAATCTAAATTAAAGGTGTAGACTTATGATAGCTGTTAATTCCAATAATATTACATTTATTATATTATCAAGTTGTACTTGATATTAATATCCCATATAATTTCTATACATGAATATGGACGGGTGGACAATATTATATTATGTTATTGTCATCTAACATAGGAAAAAATTATTATTATTTTCTCAATAGATCTTCTTATAATAATAGAATTTTAATGTTGGTCTTTCTATATATAAAGATGATGCTATATTAACACATAATATAAATAACAATAGATACTTCATGGGTATTTATAATAATTAGGTGAAAAAAGAAATTTTATTCCTTCTGTTTATTTTCATCTTTTCCTAAGACAAAAATCCGCTCTCTACATACTGACATTTGTGTTGAGTATATTGCGAAACAGAACAATGTTATAACAGTCTCAAACAGAGATTAATCTGTAGTGTTATTGTATTCCCTTAATCTATAATAAAGTATGTAGAAGCCAAGCTATTATGAATATGGTGTTGCATTCTTTACCAATGTAACTACACTTACTTATATAATTGCTTTTCCATATTATCAAAAGTATAGATTCATTATAGTCTTATTTTTGGACAAAGCACACAAATATTTTCTGTATCTTTTCAGAGTTTCTCTTTAGTGTGAAAATAAATATCAAATAGTAAGGAAAATATAGTACATTGTCTCTTATTCTTACATATGATATTATTTATAGATAAACCCAGTAGTTTTTATATTCATTCATACCATGTGGTATGACTGTATTCAAATTAAATATCCATTTGGTCTCCATCCTCAAGAGTCTCTGTTCTGTGTCCCCACCTCTAATACCTGGTCTCAATCTTCCCAATCCCCAACATTTGAAAGTTTTGAGATTTCCATTATGTGAGTGTAGAAAATGTTTTGCTACACTTGTTATCTTTTTACCTTTTTCCACATCTTTAAGAGCTGTTCTAATATTGCTCATATGTTCTATCATTCGGGTACCAAGACTTCTAGTTGTCATGCCAACGTAATATAAATTACAGCTACAAGAAAGACAGTAAATTACATTAGTACTTTTACAATTGATGAAATCATTTATATACCAAGTATTGTTAAATCTGTCAATTATGGTCTGCTTCTTGATCATATGTTGACAGACTACACAGCTTCTACAGGCAATAGAGCATTTATATAGAGGGGTTTTCTTGGCATTTCTGTCAAAATGGCTTCTTGTCAGACAGTCATTGAAATTCTTTGCCCATCTATATGTAAAGGAAGGTACATCTGATATTATTGTCTTAAGGTGTTCCTCCGCCTGTAGAACATGCCAGTGTTTTTTGACTATTTTATTAATCTGATTACTGGCTGTGGTATAGGTAGTTACATATCTCAAAGTCTCTTCTGTTTTTTTAACCTTAGGGTGAGTAAATCTTTCCTTTCTCTGGTTAATGCTTTGTTATATGCTTTTGCCAGTGATTTTCTAGAATAACCTCTTTTTAGGAGTCTGTTTCTTAGATCTTGTGCTGCTATTTTGAATGTTTCTAGGGTTCTACAATTTCTTCTAAGCCGTAAGTATTTACCTACCGGTAATCCTCTAATTGTGGATGGGTGGTGATGACTGCTAGCTGATAGGATATTATTTGTCGTAGGTTTTCAATAAGCATCAGTTTCTAGCTTATTACCTGCCTTGCGAATAGAAAGATACAAGAATTCTACTTGGTCATTACTAATTGTAGATGTTAGATATAACCCTAGAGGATTGTCATTCAACACTTGAATGAATTCTAGCAGTAGTTCATGAGGACCATTCCACACAAAGAAGATATCATCAATATACCTGGACCAGTGGGATATGTGTGCCGTGAATTTAGTTAATGATTCATGGAACACCAGCCCAGGTATATATTCACGTATGTGTCTTTGACAGACAAGAGATGAATGAAGTTAGTGCTAGCTTGTCTAAACCTTCAGTCTCTATCATTCCCTTCAGTGGCTATGTGCATGGAAGTTTTAGGTCTCATGATTGCAGCATTGGACGCAATCCCCTTTGCTCGTTTTCATATGAGACCTCTTCAGCTTTGCATGTTGCACTAATGGTGCTGGGATTATACTCAGATATCACAGTTGATATACTTAAGTCCCAACATTCAACACTCTCTGACTTGGTGGTTAAACCATCACCTTATTGTTTAAGGGGCCTTCTTTGTTCGTCCTTCCTGGACTGTGATCACAACAGAGGCAAGTCTTACAGGTTGGGGAGCTGTCTGGGGGTCTCTGACACCACAAGGGGTTTGGGAACCTCAGGAGGCGAGGTTACCAATCAATATTTTAGAACTCTGTACTATTTTCAGAGCTCTTCAGGCTTGGCCTCTATTGAAGAGAGAACTTTATATTCAATATCAGACAGACAATATCACTACAGTGGCATATGTCAATCATCAAGGGGGGACTCACAGTCATTCAGCAATGAAAGAAGTATCTCTGATACTTTATTGGGCGGAGTCCAACTCTTGTCAAATTTCTGTGATTCATATCCCAGGAGTAGAGAATTGGGAAGCAGATTATCTCAGTCGTCAGACTTTACATCCAGGAGAGTGGTCTCTCCATCCAGATGGGGTCCTCCAGAAATATATCTGATGGCCTTGTGTCTGAACAAGAAACTTCCAAGATACCTCTCCAGGTCCAAGGATACTCAGGCGGAGATGGTAGATGCTCTAGCAGTTCCTTGGTTTTACCAACCTGCTTACATTTTTCCACCTCTGGTTCTTCTTCTAAAGTTGATCTCCAAGATCATAATGGAACGATCTTATGTGTTTCTGATAGCTCCAGCTTGGCCTCTCAGGTTTTGGTATGCGGACCTTGTCAGGATGTCCAGTTACCAACCTTGGCCACTTCCTTTAAGGCCAGACTTTCTGTCACACAGGCCATTTTTTTATCAGGATCTCAAATCTCTAAATTTGATAGCATGGAAATTGAACGCTTAGTGCTCAGTCATAGAGGTTTTTCTGACTCAGTGATTAGCACTATGATACAGGCTTGTAAGTCTGTTTCAAGGAAGATTTATCATCGGGTTTGGAAAACCTATATTTCATAGTGTTCAACTCATGATTGTACTTGGCATTCTTTTAGAATTCCTAGGATCTTACAGTTTCTTCAGTATGGTTTGGATAAGGGTTTGTCTGCTAATACTTTGAAAGTACAAATTTTTGCTCTTTTTGTTTTATTTCACAGAAAGATTGCTAATTTTCCTGACATTCACTGTTTTGTTCACGCTTGATTCGTATCAAGCCTGTAATTAAATCAATTTCTCCTCCTTGGAGTCTTAATTTGGTTTTGAAAACTTTACAGGCTCCTCCTTTTGAGCCTATGCATTCTTTTTATATTAAACTACTTTCTTAGAAAGTTTTATTTCTTTTGGCTATTTATTCTGCTAGAAGAGTTTCTGAGTTGTCTGCTCTCTCTTGTGAGTCTCCTTATCTGATTTTTTTATCAAGATAAAACTGTTTTGCGGACTTCATTTAAATTTTTACCTAAAGTTATGAATTCTAACAACATCAATATGGAAAGTATTGTTCCCTCTTTGTGTCCTAATCTTAAGAATACTCTTGAAAGGTCTTTACATTCTTTGGATGTGGTAAGAGCCTGAAATATTATGATAAGGCTACTATTTGGGGGGGTTTTCTGGCTCCAGGAAAGGCCAGAAAGATTCTGCTATTTCTCTGGCTTCTTGGTTGAGACTTTTGATTCACAAAGCTTATTTGGAGGTGGGGCAGTCTCCACCTCAAATAATAACAGCTCATTCTACTAGATCAGTTGCCACTTCTTGGGCTCTTAAGAATGAAGCTTCAGTTGATCAAATTTGCAAAGCAGCAACTTGGTCTTCTTTGCATACTTTTACTAAATGTTACCATTTTGATGTGTTTGCTTCTTCGGAAGCAGCCTTTGGTAGTAAGGCTCTTCAGGCAGTTGTCTAAGTTTGATTCTAAGGCCTTTTTGATTTGAGTTTTTCTGAAAAAATTTTAAGAAAACTTAATTGTTTTTTTTGGATTTCATCTCTCAGTGGATTTAGCTGTTTTTATTTTATCCCTCCCTCTCTAGTGACTCATGGACTTCCACATCTTGGGTATTATATCTCATACGTCACTAGCTCATGGATTCTTGCCACTTACATGAAAGAAAACATAATTTATGTAAGAACTTACCTGATAAATTAATTTATTTCATAGTGGCAAGAGTCCATGAGACCCACCCTATTTTTTTTTGTGGTTATGATTTTTTTGTATAAAGCACATTATTTTTTCCAGTTCCTCTTTTTTTGTATGCTTTCTACACCTCACTTCTTGGCTATACGTTAAACTGAAGTATGAGTGAGTTGGGAGGTGTATTTATAGGCATTTTGAGGTTTGGGAAACTTTATATATATATATATTAAAGGGATACTAAACACACATTTTTCTTTCATGATTCAGATAGAGCAATTTTAAGCAACTTTCTAATTTACCCCATTATAATTTTTTCTTCATCTCTTGCTATCTTTATTTGAAAAGCAGGAATGTAAAGCTTATGAGCCGGCCCATTTTAGGTTCAGCACCCTGAATAGCACTTGCTTAATGGTGGGTACATTTAGCCACCTATCAGCAAGTGCTACCCAGGTTCTGAACCAAAAATGGGCCGTCTCCTAAGCTTTACATTCCTGCTTTTTAAATAAAGATAGCAAGAGAATGAAGATAATTTGATAATAGGGGTAAATTAGAAAGTTGCTTAAAATTGCATGCTCTATCTGAATCATTAAAGAAAAAAATTGGGTTTAGTGTCCCTTTAAGTATATAGTATATATATATATATATAACACACACAAACAACTTTGTTGAACTAAAGAATAACAATTCCACTGCAGTGTTTATAGTTTTATTTAAAAAAATACAGTTTATACATTTGTTATTTGAAATTATAAATACTATAAAATATGTTTTTTTTTTTTTGTTTTTTTTTTAGTAAGTCCACAGAAATGTTTAAAGGCTTATAAAATAGATTCCGATTCTGATAACGTCCTTAAAGTGCATTTTAAATAGCGAAGACTAAAATATATAGTTTAGGAGATAGCAATATGAAATAAAATAACAGAAGCCACATCCTTTATATATATATATATATCCTTTAAATATGTTAATAATTTAGAATTTCTCCTCTGCAACTCTTGTTTAACCAATATTTCTATGGTTTTAGTTTTGGTTCCCAACCCAGTATTCATTGTGGTGTGTATTTTTTAAAGTCTTGCAATACTATTATTGCATATGAATTTCAAAGCTTTTTGAAGGTTTTTCTGTTGTGAAATTATTGCCCTGTGCTCTTAGGAAACCTTTGCCAACACAGTCCAGCTGTGTTTGTTTATTCCAGTGTAAAAATGCTCTCTGCAAGCCAGGAACTTCATTGGTTTGGATTAACAATACGCATATGATGAAATCTTCTTTGTTCACACTGCATACTCTATTCTCTGCCTTGACCTCATCATTGCTCGCTTCAGTTGTTCATAGGATACAAACATAACTACATTCCAAGACCCCAGTCTCAAAAATGATGGTACAAACCTGTGAATATAAGCAAAAAATCATGAGTCTTATGTGCGAAAAAGGAAAGTGAAGAAAATCTAGGCACAATTTTACAGAAGGAGTAATTGCAGTAGTCAGAAAATAGGTTTGTCAAACTGGTACACAGAATAGCACTCACTGGGCTTAAAGAATAGCAATAGTAACTAGCTTTTATTACGTGACGTTTCGGGGATAGCTCCCCTTCATCAGACCAACAATGAAATGTGATAAGCAAACATTTAGAGGGTATAAATGTTTGCTTATCACATTTCATTGTTGGTCTGATGAAGAGGAGCTATCCCCGAAACGTCACGTAAATAAAAGCTACTATTGCTATTCTTTAAGCCCAGTGAGTGCTGTCTTCTATTACCTACAGTATACTTTAACCTGCATTTAGCACCCTGGCACCAGGATACCTGTTAGTGAGAGTGCGCACGCACACACATTATTATTATTTTTATTTAACAAATTAAAATTGGATAGTAAGGTTTTTTCTGGTAAAAGTCATGTTATATATTATAGAAAAATATTCAGGTTAAAAAAAAATTAAAGATACATTCTACAGTAGGATAAAAGAACAACCCATTTGTCATCTCTAAGGAGCAACTTTTGATGCATATTTTTTACTTTTGCATGGCCAAAAAAGATTGGGATACCTTTTACAATGGTTTCTCATTGCTATGAACAGTCTACAATCACTTGATCATTTTATAACTGGAATTGTATCATTATGTGAATTGAGTGACTTTTTAGACACAATTGTAAACAGGATTTTAGATGCGGTTAAAAATAATAATAATAATAAGAAATCATCAGGATGCAGCGGCTGCAACTGATTATAAATAATTTTCCCTCTCTTTGGTCTTAAAATGACATTGTGCACTAGCATTTTCTTTGCATAAATGTTTTGTAGCTTATTCATTGATATAGCCCATCTAGAGTTTTTGTAAAAATGTATAGTTTTGCTTATTAGACTTCAGATTGCTTCTGTTCTTATAATGGGTCTTTTCATATGCAGGGAAAGGGGGAGGGTCTGCTCGCAGCCCCTTTCAGTGGGTGTCCCTGCTTAACCTCATCAACAGTGCTAAATTGGGAGCTTCTGAGTAACTTTTTAAAATGTTTTATACTGGAGTTTTATATCAATAGCTGGCATATTCCTCTTTATAGTAGTGTCTATTACATGCAGTTAAAAGAAAATTGGTGTATACTGTCCCTTTAAGCTAGCAGATCCCTTTCATCCTTTTGGACACCCACGGTGTATTTTTAAATTCATGCAGCACACCTGAATTATATTTTATATTTTCCAAAAGACTTGTTTGTTATAATACAATATCGTTAAAAATACTATTGATAAATGCATATACACACCCTGTTCAGGTATTTTGCATAAAGAAAGGTTGGGTTATTTTAACTTTCAACCCTAATTAAGTGTACAGACACAGCAACTCTTTGTAAATGTCAAGTATCGTTACAGAATAATACCTCTAAAATAAGATTAACTAAAGGCTGTCTCCTCAGCCTTGCTTCAAATTGCTGTTGCCTACACATGTCCATAGGAAATCTCACATGGTTAGGAAAATTATAGCACTATCCTTTTTTCCAGTTGTGCTGAGAATCAAACTCTTCCAAGAGTTGGTAAAATAGTGTTGGGCCCCGGGCGATATAACAGAAGTAAATACTGATTTTGTGGTATTAGAAATGGTTGAATATAAGTCTCTCTTTGTTTAAGCATACAGATTGGTTTTATTCTAGTTTTAAGCATGGCGAAGATGGCGTAAGTAAGGCATTTAGTACAACAATGTCACCTTACCCTTTATAAAAGGCTGTTGGTCCTTCCTTGGTGATCATCGTCCATGCACAATTTAAAGCACTCTTGTACTGTCCTGGAGGGGAATTCATATATCTTGTTTTGACAACATCTACAGGAGATGCTATAACTGTGGTACAGAAGCCAGCACCAAAAGCAGATACAAAATGACATGGAAGATTATCTACAAAATAAAACAAGCAAATGATGAATACGACAATCACACAAATGCATCATCTCTTAGCAAAGTTCTTCTCTTTTGTGTAATTAAATAATATATTCTGCTTAATGTGGGGACATTTTTCTCATAACTTTAAATGTCTTGGTCAGAACAGGACAATAAACGTCTCTGTAGCATATTCTAGACCACTCCTACCAATGAGCAGAACAGCAAGGGGAGAAAAAGTAGCCCTTAAATGGATATTGCAATTCTTGTTTTTTCTTTATTTCATCTAAAAGAGGGCATTTCAAAAAATGGATTACTTTTTTTTTTTTTTTTTAATATGTTAGTCTCCAATAAAAACCATGGCATTCTTGCCAGGCTTGCAAAGGCATGTATCTCTGCACCAATAGCGTTCCGGGAATTGTCCTTATCAGCCAGAAAGCATTAGTAGTAAGTACACAGCTGATAGTCTTGTATACTTTTTTGTTTACATTTCTTTTTTAACATTGATAAATGCTGCATTTGCACAATTATTATTTGAGCATGATATCCCTTTAAGTAAAATCCCAGTTGGGAGCTGGTCTAGGACATATTGGATAATGTTAAACAGATATTTTACCTTACCAGTCATTAGTTTATATTGAAGTAGATTTTCTTTTATCAAGTCATAGGTCACTAATTCTGTACAGTTGACTATAGCATTTCGTGTCACATTTGGAAATGTTCCTATGTAGAGAAAAAAACAAAGCAAAGTAAGAAGCATCCCATTTACATTTGCGAAGTAGTTATAAGAATGAATGATCAGTTTGCAATTGCATTGCTCGTACATTATATTAATTTATTTCA
This sequence comes from Bombina bombina, assembly GCF_027579735.1. Lineage (NCBI taxonomy): Eukaryota > Metazoa > Chordata > Amphibia > Anura > Bombinatoridae > Bombina > Bombina bombina. The sequence continues at coordinate 1,067,984,770 of NC_069500.1, forward strand.
TTTATTTTGTGTTACTTTGTACAAAACAATGCGTATGTACCTTTCCAAAGGCCTCTCATTCCTTCTTCCTTGGCAATGGTTTTATAGGCATCAAGTGTACCATTGTATCGTTTTTTAACCCCACGAAGATTGATTTGTGCTTGAAATCTGACTTTCACCACATCAGTGGGCTGCGCAACTGTGACAGCCAGGGCCCCTGTAGTGCATCCTGCCAGCAACCGGCTCCCGATACCAGCTTCTGTGTTAAAAAACATACCCAATTGTTGCCAATCAGTTACAACAACATGATAATTGTAATTACTGTGTCCTACTGAATAGTAATAGGAATACCTTATATGTCAGGTTTATAGGTGATTTTTAATTAATTTTAAAATCTAAGTAACCACAAAAAACTGGAACTTTTTCTCTCTTGCACTGAAATACAACTTATTCTTCGTTAAGTTAAATAGTTTAGTAAGTGCTTTCATGCAGATGATAACTATGATGTTTGGCTTTTTTATTTTTAAATCAATCTACAAATTTGTACTTATGGATTGTAATTATAAACCTTACTGCCAATAAAAACAAAACACTGCTGCCTATAAAACCAAGATCATTATATAGAGAAGATGCACCGTATGTTTTAATCAAGCTGCATGTCAAACTTACTTTCTTTCCCGTTAGTGTAGAAGAGTTTCACAGTATCATAGAGTCCAATGCGAATGGAAGCAAAGCTCATTTGGCGCTGCAGACCAGCTACTAATCCATTGTACAGGCTCTTAGGCCCCTCGGTCTTAATAATGGTGTTTATGGTCCCAAAAACTCCTTTGTATCTGATTCCATTTACTGCCCCAGCAACTGCTGATTCCCCTTGAATCTAAATTCAGGGTGAAGAACAATAGTGATACTACAGATAAGTAATTTAACATTTAACCTATTATATAGACATATGCATATACATTTAATTCAAAGAAAAGCTAACAACTAAAGGAAAATGAAGATACAAATAAATGGATTGGCTGTACCTACTTGGTTGAGCAGAGCCTTTTTTTTTTTTTTAATTTACATCTTCATTTTGTTTAAAAACTGCTTATAAGGTACATAGTATACATAAATTATACTCCTAAATCCCTTGTCAACACCTCTAGGAATACAAAAACAAGCCTCAATAAATGCATAACCCCTTCATAACAATGCTTAGCACAGCAAAGAACTGTACATCCTGAACACAAATTGTTTAGATTTTAAAAAATAATCTATTAATGTATGTTTATATGATGTATAATGTAGCTTCTGAATACTGAGCTGGAAGGGAAATATAGAATTTGTCAGTTTTTCTTCTTCAATAGTTATACATTAATTCATTCTCAACAATTTGAACAGATTATAAAAATAAATACCATAGTGAAAAAAGTATATTCAATGTCATATATTTTTCCCAACTTCAAACAAAATCTTCAGAAGGAAATGCTCTCACTTTATTTTTTAATTTCTTAAGAATAAATACAAGCAAATTTCAGATTGCTGGATAGCCAAGGATTTGCACTTAAATGGCTGGCCTTATCTCTATAAACTAGATAGCTAATATCATTAAAAAAAAACTATCACTATGCATGATATAATTTTGTGAATCATTAAAACAAATGCATAAACTACAGTGTAAAGTGTGCATACTGTCACTAGCCAACACTTCTCTTGTTTGCAATTCTGTTTGGATGCTGATTAGTATTTATTTTTTTCCATTGCACCTTCCAAGATATCAGCTACAATGTTACTAAATCATTGTGAAATAATGTTTTACAGAAATCTATAAAGTGCCTTAAGCCATTTCTAATCTTGAGTAGTTATTGCTAGAAAAATAGCTGCTACCGAGAATAAGACCTACCTGTAGCCTGACTTTGGCTGTGTCTAGTGGAAACGTAAAAAGGTCGGCTATGCATGCAGCGGTGCCTGCACCAATGAACTTCACAGCGAGAGAAGGAGGGTTGTCAGAAGGCTTCAGTCCAACCATCTTCGCAAAATGAGGCAGAGCGTCTATAGTAGCAAACAAGACATTATTACCAATGATGCAGGTTAACATTTAGTAGCATATTTATCAAGCTCCGTATCTAAAGACCGCTGCTCCATAACTTGTCCGCCTGCTTTGAGGAGGCGGACAGAAATCAACCCGATCGATTACGATCGGGTTGATTGACACCCCCCTGATAGCGGCCGATTGGCTGTGAATCTGCAGGGGGTGCCTTTGCACCAGCAGTTCACAAGAACTGCTGGTGCAATGATAAATGCCGACAGCATATGCTGTCGGCATTTATCGATGTGTAGCGATGTGCAGCGATATGATACGCTACTTCGTATCATGTCCGCTCACATTGAAACATATGCCCCTTAGTGTTAATTCTCAATAACAGATCTCTTTTGTTATCAGTACTATACTCATAAATCCATTGGATAGCAACGTATAAATGTGCGGAAAACCCTTTCCTCCCTCCAATCTGTACTTAAAAGCTACTTTAAATTTATACTTCACTAATGACCATTTAGCTGGTAAAATAATGCACAAGAATGAATATGATTTTTATTCTGGTGAGAAAATCTCTGGTAAGTACATATAGGAATTTTTTAAAAAATGTACGTATAATATAAATGTGTTATAATAAATGTAAAAGCAAAAGAAAGGTTTTAACTTCATATCCAGTCACTAACCAATGTGATTAATTGAATACATTTACAAAAAAAAATAAACAGGTCACATAACATACAAAATGTATATATGTGTGTGACAATTACATACAATAATATTGTTCTGCATAAAGTAATATAGCATTTTCTGTTGCTATAAACCTTGTACACAATTACAAAGGATAGCAGAGAATTACCCACTCAGAAGTCATGCAGAATTCTATAGGTACAATTAACATTATTTCCCTTTCAATACCTAAAGTATGTTGCTGAATTTATTTTCTCTACTTCTGGTAATTACTGTGCTGATCATATATAATTTGTACCTATATTTAGTACACAAAAATACACTAGTAAGTACTTACAGTTATCTGGATAAGCCTAAGGCTTGCTTTAGGCTTTGGATGAGAGCTGTTTCTCAACACCTATACAGTCAGGAGCACTCCTTATAAAGAGCTGGTAACTCCCAAGCAGGTGGGATGCTTAAGAGAAGGTTGTACCCAGGCAAGGTGCAAAGAAACTGTTAGATCAGACCACACCCACAAAACCTCCCCTTTATGAGACAGTAATACACTGCAAATGTTCTAGTCATTTTACCTTATCTAAAATACCTGAGTATTTTGTAACCATATAATTATAGGAGAGTATAAATCAGGTCTGCTTTGTTTAGCAAATAGGTAAAATACTGTGTAGTCACAGCATTCCAATACTGAGGTAAACAGTTCAACATAAGTATTAGACTGACCCTATACAAATCAGTATAGATTTTATGTTTAGACACTGTAGAGTGTACTTTTACAAGGATTTATAATAAGCAAATATAATTACCTCAATTTGGGGTTATCATAAATCTTTGTTAGCAGATCAGAATTTGGAACATTAATCACATCATAGCTGCCATCCAGCTGATATTTTGGCATTTTACCCACATGACTAGTAATTTAAGGATTTGAACCATAGGTAATATGTAGATAATGCAAACATATAATGATCTTTATCTAAGTAGAACTTTATGTTTGAAGGAATTAATTTTAAATGCATTATTTTAAATAAATAAAAACAGATAAGGTTGTTGTGCAATATTACATAATTATATAATACAGTAATTAGTATTATAGCAGTTTTTTTGATCAAAGGTTATGTTGCATGCTCTGTAATGACTAAATTGGAAAATGCAAACCCACTGTAAACCCGTCTGAAAAATGAATATTTTATATAAAAAATGAGAATATCTACATTTGTATTAATTTGTCATTAAAATGTCACTAACACATCAGTAATGCACATAAATCATACACCAATTCTCTTGCTAAGCTTAAAAAGAAAAAACGGAATTTAAAGGGAAAGTGTACAAATAAATGCATTGATTAAAGGTGAGTGTGCAGCTTCGCACAGTTTTATCACCAGCTATTAGCGCTAAACCCAAGCCTACGCTAATGCAAAATACACTTCCTCCTTTTCAAACAATATACGTTACTACTTAAAGGGATATGAAACCCAAACATTTTCTTTTGTGATTCAGACAGAGCAATCCATTTAAAAAAAAGTTTCTAGTTTACTTCTAGTATCAATTTTGCTTTGTTCAGATGATATTCTGTGTTGAAGAGATACCTAGGTAGGCATCTAGATCCCTACATAGCAGGAAATAGTGCTGCCATTTAGTGCTCTTGCAAATGGATAACATTCTTGTAAAACTGCTGCTATATAGTGCTCCCAGAAATGGGCTGGCTAAAGTATGTTGCTGCTTTTTAACAAAAGATACCAAGAGAATGAAGAAAATGTATAATAGAAGTAAATAAGAAAGATGTTTAAAATGGCGTGCTCTATCTGAATCATGAAAGAAACATTTTGTGTTTCATGTCCTTTTAAGCTCCAGTTAAAAGACACAGAATCTTTCATCTTTTCAATTAAGGGCCACAATGAAAGTCTTTCACTCACAGTAGTGCACACATCTTATGAGTTCCATTTAACAAAACAAAATGACGAATTACTATATAAACAAGCATCACATAAGCAATGAGTTTACTAGTCAGGAGTTAAAAGATGCTAGCGCAGAGGGAAAAGGTTTCTAGTCCACTTATTATTAAAGATAGTAAAAAAATTGTTCTTGTCCATTTTAATTTCATTCTCATCTGGGACTAGTGGAAATTTAAAGCCCTGACCAGGTGTAAAATAAAATAGTATTCTGCGTTTTACAAACAAAGAATGAAAGGGGTGTAATCAGGAGTTAGACATGTTGGTAACACAGGAACATAAGGAACATAATTGGATTGGATTAGTAGGATACAATTAATTAAAATTGTAATATCTATACAATACCTTGTTAAGTTTGTAAATGTAAATCCAATATGCTGCAGGTATCACTATCACAACTAGCATTTTGCACAGAGCATGTCACAATTTTCAAAAAATGGCTTATATGTGACCCCTGGTGGCCATCCACTCATTAATAGTTACATACTGTACTTCTGCACAGTATAAGAAAGCTGCAGAGGCAGAGATTTACCCCTTCTTTATTAGGATGATGGATTAGCCAAAATCCAGTCCGTAGATGAGCAAGGTATGTACAGATTTTTGGAAATCATGAAGGTTAATATTTTGTTCGTATTGTCTGAGCCACCTGGATATTCTCTCAAAATCTTTGTATGATAACTTCTTCAACAAGGTTATGAGAGAAGAGTATTTTCTAAAAAAAAAAAAACATATCCGGTGTTCTGTTCTAAAATTTTTCTCGACCTCATAAGAATGCTGGTGACGTAGAATCAGCTGTGTGACCGCATATTCTTTCACTACGCATGCGCTCCAGCGAATCACCACATTCTCCAGTGCATCACCACATTCCAATCACTGCAAGTCTTTCAGATCAGCCAAGTCTGACCAAAAAAATGAATCACTGCATTTGCGCTCCACCACAGAAGCTAATCTCTACAACAGAACTCCTTGCTAACCATAAATATAAACGATGCCCTGTAATTCCCCCATCTACACAATTTTTTTGCATCCGCCTGAAGGGTTCAAGGGGGACGCCCCACCAATCCTCTGGCATCCACCCCACCTGAAACCTTGGGGAATGAGGTTTACAAGGGGGGCGAAATTGAAATTAAATGTGATGATACTGTAAAACAAATCACAATTCCATGTAAATATATATATATATATATATATATATATATATATACAGTATCTCACAAAAGTGAGTACACCCCTCACATTTTTGTAAATATTTTATTATAACTTTTCATGTGACAACACTGAAGAAATGTCACTTTGCTACAATGTCAAGTAGTGAGTGTACAGCCAGTGTAAACCAGTAAACCAGTGTAAATTACAAGAAATGTGTATTTGGATCCCTGGCGTCTTTGATTTGCAAAGATTTTTTTCATTGACTATACTTGTTCTATGTGTGGTGGCAACCTAATTTTTTATACGGAGACGTCCGTTCTTATATGTTATTATTCGTTTACACTTGTTAATTTGATTAAACTTTATGCAGAGCTTTATTATTTACTTATTTGTTTTTACTTTATTATTAATATTTGTAATACACATAATTAGTGTTTATTTATGTATTTCACTGGATTTAGACCACTCTGTGTTTTATCACTTGTTTCTTACATTGCTTAACACTTATACCAGTATTTCACACTATATGCATTTATGTAGATACCTGTAAAACTGGTATCAGACACGCTTATAGGTTTTCGATTTGCAGCACCAACTATTTAATATATTTTCCCCTTTTTCACCTTTAGCTTTTAGCGCTCCTGTCTAACTACACTTATTTAGCACATTCCTATACCTCTGACAGGGACCCTTAGGTATTTCAGGAGTTTGGTGATCCATCCAGCGCTTATTATAACCTTTCTTCTAGTAAACCAGTGTAAATTTGCTGTCCCCTCAAAATAACTCAACACACAGCCATTAATGTCTAAACTGTTGGCAATAAAAGTGAGTACACCCCTAAGTGGAAATGTCCAAATTAGGTCCAATTAGCCATTTTCCCTCCTCTGTGTCATGTGACTCATTAGTGTTACAATGTCTCAGGTGTGAATGGGGAGCAGGTGTGTTAAATTTTGTGTTATCGCTCTCACACCCTCTCATACAGGTCACTGGAAGTTCAACAAGGCAAAGAACTGAAAGAAAGGATATGAAAAAAAGAGAAGAGTTGTTGCTCTACATAAAGATGGCCTAGGCTATAAGAAGATTACCATGACCCTGAAACTGAGCTGCAGCACGGTGGGCAAGACCCTACAGCGGTTTCACAGGACAGGCTCCACTCAGGACAGGCCTTGCCATGGTCGACCAAAGAAGTTGAGTGCACGTGCTCAGCGCCATATCCAGATGTTGTCTTTGGGAAATATACGTATGAGTGCTGCCAGCATTGCTGCAGAGGTTGAAGGGGTGGGGGGAGCCTGTCAGTGCTCAGACCATATGCCGCACACTGCATCAAATTTGTCTGCACGGCTGTCGTCCCAGAAGGAAGTTTCTTCTAAAGATAATGCACAAGAAAGCCCGCAAACAGTTTGCTGAAGACAAGCAGACTGAGAACATGGATAACAGGAACCATGTCCTGTGGTCAGATGAGACCAAGATAAACTTATTTGGTTCAGATGGTGTCAATCATGTGTGGCCGCAACCAGGTAAGGAGTACACAGACAAGTGTGTCTTGCCTACAGTCAAGCATGGTGGTGGGAGTGTCATGGTCTAGGCCTGCATGAGTGCTGACGGCACTGGGGAGCTACAGTTCATTAAGGGAACCATGAATGTCAACATGTACTGTGACATACTGAAGCAGAGCATGATCCCCTCCCTTCAGAGACAGGGCCGCAGGGCAGTATTCCAACATAATGACCCCAAACACACCTCCAAGATGACCACTGCCTTGCTAAAGAAGCTGAGGGTAAAGGTGATGGACTGGCCAAGCATGTCTCCAGACCAAAACCCTATTAAGCATCTGTGTGGCATCCTTAAATAGAAGGTGGGGGAGTGCAAGGTCTCTAACATCCACAAGCTCTGTGATGTCGTCATGGAGGACTAGAAGAGGACTCCAGTGGCAACCTGTTAAGCTCTGGTGAACTCCATGCCCAAGAGGGTTAAGGCAGTGCTGGAAAATAATGGTGGTCACACAAAATATTGACACTTTGGGCCCAATTTGGACATTTCCACTTAGGGGTGTACTCACTTTTGTTGCCAAAGGTTTAGACATTAATGGCTGTGTATTGAGTTATTTTGAGGGGACAGCAAAGTTACACTGTTATACAGGCTGTGCACTAACTACTTTACATTGCAGCAAAGTGTCATTTCTTCAGTGTTGTCACATGAAAAGATATAATAAAATGTTAACAAAAATGTGAGGGGTGTACTCACTTTTGTGAGATACTGTATATATATATATATATATATATATATATATATACTTCAATCACTTGTCACTGTGATAAAAAATGGTGACAATGAAAGTGTGTTGTGTGTATATATATATATATATATATATATATATATATATATATATATAGATACATACTTTTTATATGGAATTTTTATTTGTTTTACAGTATCATCACATTCATTTTCAACTGCGCATGCGCGCATGTCCTTTCCGCAGCAAAATCCATCAAGACAATTTCCTTGTCAGAATCTGCTACCTCTCAGTGAGCATGCTGCTGATTACATAATCACATTCCACACATTCCTATTTAACATATGTGGAGTATGATTATGTAATACAAAGCATGCACACTCAGAGGTAGCAGATTCTGACAAGGAGTAAAATCTGATAGAACACTGGCTTTAGTTTTAGGACAAATACCATCTACAGTCCAGTTAAAATATATAATATGACAATAACCAGAAATATTTTTTTCACCTTGTGGAACTGCATTAAAATAGTTCTGGAATGTTTAATCAATTCAGGGGAAACTAAAGTTATACATCAAAAGATACTGTATGATTTGTATGGGTAACACAGAAAAAGTACTAAAATTGATTAATGTGATGAGCTCATAAGAACTAAAACCAGCTTTAACATGAGGCTGTGAAATGGTTGAGCAGTGAAAAGGTTAGGGTATATGGGCATTTTTGTAGATATCATTTGATAAGCTTTTCAACAGGATTAGAATATACCCCTTAAAGGGACACTGAACCCAAAATTATTTTTTCATTATTCAGATAGAGCATGCAATATTAAGCAACTTTCTAATTTACTCCTATTATCAAATTTTCTTCTTTCTCTTGCTATCTTTATTTATTTATGGACCACTGCTCCATAACCTGTCCGCCTGCTCTGAGCAAGCGGACACACATCGCCACAATACAACCCGATCGAGTATGATCGGGTTGATTGACACCCCCTGCTGGCGGCCCATTGGCCGCGAGTCTGCAGGGGGTGGCGTTGCACCAGCTGCTCTTGTGAGCTGCTGGTGCAATGCTGAATATGGTGAGCGTATTGCTCGCTGCATTCAGCAAGGTCTGGCGGACCTGATCCGCAGTGTCGGATCAGGTCCGCCAGACCTTGTTAACTTAGGGCCATCGTGTTTTTGTCAGCCATATGCCCACAAGCCATCTTCTGATTAAAACAGATTGCTTACAGCCCAACAGTTTTCAGTGGACTGTAGATCACACCACACAACCATAACTCTATCACATTCAGCCTACCAGGAAGTCAAGAAACGGTAATGGAAATATAAGTTCTTTATGGTTGTCTCAATGCTGGGACATTGTTTGCAACAAACTGTAATTATTTCAAATTAAGCACCCTGTTTTGTAGTCAGTAAGTATATTGCCATGTATTTGACCAAGTAGTGATTTAATCTGTATTCTCCACCTAGGATTCTTGTGTATGTGAGGTCATTATACTTGCTACAGCCAACAATATCTCTGTTAAATACCTTGTCACTAAGTAGTGGCAAGAAATTCACAATATCATTTAACACAGTAATTGGAAATAGATTGTTATTGTTCAAATGAGACAGCTACTTTGAGACCTATCCATTCCTACCAGTGTAGTGTTATTGTGCACTTTTTACATTCTGCAAGATTCCCACACCAGCCAATGAGCGGTTGCTATGGGGAATTTTTAGACTTGTCTTAAAAGGACATTAAAAAGAACAAAACACATGCTGTGATTATTATTTTTTTGCTACTGACCCCAGCGGCCCAGAAAGGGGTTAAACACATACGTGAAGTGCCACTTTAGATTTCCAAGCATTGCAGCTCCAGAGCACAAACTGACGGTGAACCAGTCACAAGTGACATATTGTTCAAACCTGGTTGTCTGAACTACAGCTCATGTAAAATTGCTGCTCAGTAACCAGTGGGTTCTAAAGACTGGAATTGATGAAAAAGGATCTATTCTAGACCATGGGCGCGATCCGATATCGATCGCAGTTTGCGGCGCAAGCGAGGGAACCGGCGTCGCCCGCAGTTTCAGCTCGCAACTCGAGCCATCCCATATAGGTCGCCGTCAGATGCTAACGTGCCGTAAGTCTCACAAACCAGCGATGTCCAGAAATCTGCGTAAGTACAAATTTCTGGCGTCGCCAGTGACTTGCGCCACGTTAGAATCTGCCGGCGCCTATAAAACCTGACTAAAGTCTAAAACACCCGCACTGTCTAACACGCCTCCCTAACATAGCCCGCACTGTCTAACACGCCTCCCTAACATAGCCCGCACTGTCTAACACGCCTCCCTAACATAGCCCGCACTGTCTAACCCTCTATCCGCTATCCCCCCTCACTATCCTAACAATAAAAATGCTATTAACCCCTAAACCGCCGCTCCTTTACCCCGCCGCAACCTAATAAAGTTATTAACCCCTAAACCGCCGCTCCCGTACCCCGCCGCCATCTATATTATATCTATAACCCCCTAAATATATTAAAATTATTAACCCCTAATGTAAGCCCCTTACACCGCCGCCATCTCTATTAAAATGATTAACCCCTAATTTAATCTACCTACCTCGCCGCCAGCTATATTATCTATATTAACCCTAAGTATATTATAGTTAATATAGTTATTACATTATATATATTAACTATATTAACCCTAATTATATTAGGGTTAATATAGTTACTATAGTATTTATATTAACTATATCTAACACTAACACCCCTAACTATATTTATATTAAATTAATCTAATTAATTTATAAACTAAAATATTCCTATTTAAATCTAAATACTTACCTATAAAATAATCCCTAAGATAATCCCTAAGATAGCTACAATATAATTAATAATTACATTGTAGCTATGTTAGGGTTAATATTTATTTTACAGGTAAATTGTTAATTATTTTAACTAGGTATAATAGATATTAAATAGTTATTAACTATTTAATATCTACCTAGTTAAAATAATTACCCAATTACCTGTAAAATAAATCCTAACCTAAGTTATAAATACACCTACACTATCAATAAATTAAATAAAGTACAAACATCTATCTAAAAATACAATTAAATTAACTAAACTAAATTACAAAAAAAAACAAACACTAAATTACAAAAAATAAAAAAAAGATTACAAGATTTTTAAGCTAATTACACCTATTCTAAGCCCCCTAATAAAAATTCAGCTCTTTTGCATTCAACAAATACAATCCCCCCCCCCCATTACAACCCACCACCCACATACCCCTATTCTAAACCCACCCAAACCCCCCTTAAAAAAGCCTAACACTACCCCCCTGAAGATCTCCCTACCTTGTCTTCACCACACCGGGCCGAACTCCTGATCCGATCCGGGCGATGTCGTCCTCCAAGCGGCAAAGAAGAATTCTTCCTCCGGCGATGTCATCCTCCAAGCGGCAAAGAAGAATTCTTCCTCCGGCGACGTCTTCCTCCAAGCGGCAGCAAAGTCTTCATTCTTCCGGCGGCATCTTCAATCTTCTTTCTTCGCTCCGCCGCCGCGGAGCATCCATCCCGGCCGACTGCTAAACTTGGAATGAGGTACCTTTAAATGACGTCATCCAAGATGGCGTCCGCCGAATTCCGATTGGCTGATAGGATTCGGAACAGCCAATAGAATGCGAGCTCAATCTGATTGGCTGATTGGATCAGCCAATCGGATTGAACTTGAATCTGATTGGCTGATTCAATCAGCCAATCAGATTTTTTTAACTTAATTCCGATTGGCTGATAGAATCCTATCAGCCAATCGGAATTCGGCGGACGCCATCTTGGATGACGTCATTTAAAGGTACCTCATTCCAAGTTTAGCAGTCGGCCGGGATGGATGCTCCGCGGCGGCGGAGCGAAGAAAGAAAATTGAAGATGCCGCCGGAAGAATGAAGACTTTGCTGCCGCTTGGAGGACGACATCGCCCGGATCGGATCAGGAGTTCGGCCCGGTGTGGTGAAGACAAGGTAGGGAGATCTTCAGGGGGGTAGTGTTAGGCTTTTTTAAGGGGGGTTTGGGTGGGTTTAGAATAGGGGTATGTGGGTGGTGGGTTGTAATGGGGGGGGGGGGATTGTATTTGTTGAATGCAAAAGAGCTGAATTCTTTGGGGCATGCCCCACAAAAGGCCCTTTTAAGGGCTGGTAAGGTAAAGAGCTTTGAAATATGTTTAATTTAGAATAGGGCAGTGAATTGTTTTTATTTTGGGGGTTTATTATTTTATTAGGGGGCTTAGAATAGGTGTAATTAGCTTAAAAATCTTGTAATCTTTTTTTTATTTTTTGTAATTTAGTGTTTGTTTTTTTTTGTAATTTAGTTTAGTTAATTTAATTGTATTTTTAGATAGATGTTTGTACTTTATTTAATTTATTGATAGTGTAGGTGTATTTATAACTTAGGTTAGGATTTATTTTACAGGTAATTGGGTAATTATTTTAACTAGGTAGATATTAAATAGTTAATAACTATTTAATATCTATTATACCTAGTTAAAATAATTAACAATTTACCTGTAAAATAAATATTAACCCTAACATAGCTACAATGTAATTATTAATTATATTGTAGCTATCTTAGGGATTATTTTATAGGTAAGTATTTAGATTTAAATAGGAATATTTTAGTTTATAAATTAATTAGATTAATTTAATATAAATATAGTTAGGGGTGTTAGTGTTAGATAGAGTTAATATAGTTAATATAAATACTATAGTAACTATATTAACCCTAATATAATTAGGGTTAATATAGTTAATATATATAATGTAATAACTATATTAACTATAATATACTTAGGGTTAATATAGATAATATAGCTGGCGGCGGGGTAGGTAGATTAAATTAGGGGTTAATCATTTTAATAGAGATGGCGGCGGTGTAAGGGGCTTACATTAGGGGTTAATAATATTAATATAGCTGGCGGCGGTATAGGGGGATTAGATTAGGGGTTAATAATTTTTATATAGGTGGCGGCGGTGTAAGGGGTCAGATTAGGGGATAGATAAGGTAGATGGCGGCGGTTTTAGAGGCTCACAGTAGGGGGTTAGTTTATGTAGATGGCGGCGGGGTCCGGGAGCGGCGGTTTAGGGGGTAATAACTTTATTAGGGATTTGGGGGGGGGGGATCGCGGTTGACAGGGAGATAGACATTGCGCATGCGTTAGGTGTTAGGTTTATTTTAGAAGATCGCGGTTGACAGGGAGATAGACATTGCGCATGCGTTAGGTGTTAGGTTTATTTTAGAAGATCGCGGTTGACAGGGAGATAGACATTGCGCATGCGTTAGGTGTTAGGTTTATTTTAGCAGCTAGTTTAGGGAGTTACGGGGCTCCAATAGTCAGCGTAAGGCTTCTTACGGCTGCTTTTTGTGGCGAGGTGAAAATGGAGTAAGTTTTCTCCATTTTCGCCACGTAAGTCCTTACGCTGCATATTGGATACCAAACTGCGCGGGTTTGGTATACCTGCCTATGGCCCAAAAAACTGCGGGCGACGGCAGAAATATACGCGCGTAACTTCTAGCTTACGCCGTATATAGGATACCAAATCCGCACAATTATTGGCGTCGCCGGCTTTTGCGGGCGACGCTTTATATCGGATCGACCCCCATATGTTTAACAGGGTTGAAAAATATATCTATAGTTTACTATTCAGGGGAATAAAATCATTCATCATGAGATAAAAAGTTACTAGTCTATCCAGTATTAAATAGAGGACAAAAAAACATTACTTTCTTATATGTCCACCACTGTGTGTTTTCTACTCATAATGGAATTACAAAAACAACATTTATTTTGCATGTACTTTTTATGATACAGCAGATACTGTTTCACAAGTAATAATCATTTATTAATAAGAAATAAGAATAAAAAAATAAATTCTTACAGTTTTATATAACTAGAAAAACATTTCTTAGTACTGGGATGCTGTTTTGTCATTTATTTCTATGCCCATGTCCTGTTTGCACCTGTTTTGTCTCACACTGATCTCTGCTCCTGAGCACACAGGTCAGCAGGAACAGTGAGTCAGCGTCTGTGCTTGGAGGCTCACCTAGCTCGGCCAATAAGATTGGAGGCTTGTGCAGTTGCTCCAATAAGGAACTGGTAGTTTCATGGGATGAGTGTAGATATCTCACTGATGGAGACGAAGGCAGTTCAGGGGTGTGTGAGAAGCAAACAGGATGAAAAAAAAATATTCCTTAATAAGTAACTTGCCAGGTACAGAGATCGCTCCAAAAGCTGTAATGGTGTAATCCTTCTCATAACTAGATTGAAAAACAACTTGTTTTTACTTTCCAATTATTTTTTTTAAAAAAAATTATCTAATAATAATCATAAACTTCATTTTTACAGCTTGCACTGCATTTGTATAACCCATTCATTACTAATACTATTATTTCCCCTTGTGATTTAGCCAGTTGCATCTGAACATACATTTAAAGGGATATGAAACCCAATTTTTTTCTTTCATGATTCAGAAATTCTAATTTGCTTATTTCTCTTGATATCCTTTGTTGATAAGCATATCTAAATATGTGCAGTAGCTGCTGATTGGTAGCTGCACCTAGATGCCTATTGTTATTGACTCACCCATGTGCATTGCTGTTTCTCCAACAAAGGATAACTAAAGAATAAAGCAAATTAGATAACAGAAGTAAATTTGAATGTTGTTTAAAATTGTATTCTCTATCTGAATTCACTTTCATAAACCGGCCCCTAAGACTTTATATTCCAGTAAAAACAAGCATCTGACTCAGAATGAATTTCAGCTCCTGAGCACTACATGACCAGTGATTGGAGGCTACATACATATGACTAAAGTAAGTGCACACCTGACCATTACACTACATCATCATGTTTGATATCCTTTTACAAAATCATGGGCATTAATATGACGCTGCTTTTTAGGTGGGCTTTCCACAAGATTTTGAAGTGTGCCCATTCAGCCATAGGAGCATTTGTGAGGTCATGCACTGATGTTGGATGAGATGGTCTGGCCCGCAATCGGCATTCCATTTCATCCCAAAGGTGTTCAATGGGGTCATGGTCAGGACTCTGTACAAGCCACTCAAGTTCCCCCACACCAAACTTGTCACACAATGTCTTCATGGACCTCTCTTTAATGCAGAAGAGCACAGTAATGCTGGAACATGAAAGGGCCTTCTCCAAACTGTTGCCACAATGTTGGAAGCACCCAATTATCTAAAATTACTTTGTATGCTGTAGCAATAAGATAACCCTTCACTGGAAGGGGCCTAGGCCAAACCCTAAAAAACAGGCCCAGACCCTCCTCTACTAAACTGCATCCATCACATCAGATTCTACATCAGATTGCAGATAGTGAAGAATGATTCATCACACCAGTGGCGGCGTACGTTACACCACTCCAGCCTACGCTTGGCATTGTGCATGTTGATTTGAGGCCAGTCTACAGCTGCTCAGCCATGGAAACCCATTTCATGATGCTCCAGGCACACATTTCTTTTGCTGATGTTGCTTCCAGAGGCAGTTTGGAACTCTGTGGTGAGTGATGCAACAGAAGATAAGTAAGTTTTACACGCTACGCTCATCAACACTTTCTGGGTTGCTAGTGAAATTTATTAATGTTATCTAATGTACCTCTTTCTTTTGGTATCTTTTGTTAAACAAAGCTCCCATTCTATGAGAATATACAGAGATAGGTTAAGTAAACCTGTTATAACAATTTTATGCATATAGTGCCATAACTCAGTGGAAAGTTGCTAAGTTTCAACAGAGGATACCAAGGGAAAGAGATAGTAATAAAAATAAACTGAGACTTTTTTTGTCATTGTACATCCTATATGATCCACAGTTTTATTTTGATTTCCATACCAATTTAATCAAAATAAAACTCCAGAATAGTTATCTAACCATATAAATACTTGTCCAGGAGTCTGTTTTAAAAATAGGCATTCTTTATTTTTACACAGAAAATTATTTCTTGTTCATCCTTGGCATATTATTCTTCACTCCTTATGGGGTTCATAGTAGTTAAGACAAAAAAGGGAATACTCCATGTCTGCAAAACACAAAATAACCAAATATGTAATGATGATACTTAGGCCGTCCTCCTTGCAGCTGCTTTTTTTCTATTTAAATGAACTGCTCAGCCAATCTCAAGGAAACTGATAGCTCCAAAATTTAGGTAAAACAGTGTGCTCACAGCAGTGGAGGCTCCTCCATAGGAGCACAGCAGCACGTGAACCCCTGGCCCTGAACCCCCTGGCCCCTGAGAAAGAAAATACATGTTTTGGCTGAATAAATATAATTTCTCCAATAGCCCCCCTATTGGAAAAATTATATTTATTCAGCCAAAAATTTTTACAGCCTAGACTCTCCAGTTTAATAATAAAAAAAAAGATCCCTTTTATATACCTCTATACCTCTCTACCGCACGTGCGGTAGAGAGGTATAGCCTGCCATATCCCTTTGCACATTTTTTCTATGTGCCTGCTGCGCCGCCCATAACATAGCCTATACCTTTGCTAATCGCACAATTTTAGTGTGCGAGCTGGGCCATTTCTATGGGGGGGCAGCAGGGGGAGCACTTTTTTTTGCAGATGTGCACACTATTGGGAGAGAAGGAAGCAGCTCACCATAGACAAGATATGAGCCATGGGCTGTGCCGGGACCGAGTGCCAGGACCGAGTGGATCATAACTCTTTGAAAGTAAAGGCTTTTAAGGACTTCCCATGTAAGTGACACCTGTAGTAATTACTGTGTATCGGGTATGACCTGGAGTGCAGGAATTATATAGGTATTTTATTCCGGCCTGAAAACAAATTTGGGGCATGAAATATATATTACTGCAAAATGATATGATCTTTTATATATAAATATAATGCTCCTGTCTTTTCATTTTTTAAATATTTTGGTCATAGACGTCCCTGTAATTCTCACACTGTGCAGGGGATATTAAAGCATATTTGTGGGCTCAACTGTTTGGCACAAAAAAAATTATGTTTGAAAAGGTTGAAAATAAAAAGGGTTTTCAGGGCAAAAGTGTAAATCTTTAAGGTGGATAGTCGTGAGCCTTGCCCAGTTCTATGAAGTTTCTGATTACTTTTCAAATAGAAAGGAACATGGGGCAGGATGTATACAGCTCAATCATGTAAACACATTTTCCTGGATCTGTAATAAAAAAAAATCAGCTTAAACTCCAGCTAGTCCTCATAATGCCTCTTTCTGCTACATATAAAATGTGCACTGCAGACTAACTTTTTCATGTTTTATTTCATTTCATTGCATAAAATTGAATAGATTTTGTTGGATCTGATCTGCATGACACAGGGACAGTCTCAAGTATGAGATCCGTCTATTTAACACTGAGATACACATCTTAAATCAAGGTAAGTCACTTTCAACTTTTGTCTCTCACTTACAAACAAATTGGCACTTTTTTATAACCCCTGCAGTACAAACAAGGAGGGAAACATTTGATAATAATGAAACATACTATGCTGCTCCTTTGTGAACTCTAATCCTAGTCTTATTTTTATTAAGGTTGTTGGTACATTTGGTACTACAGTAATTTGCATAGCTAATAATACAATTCATATTTTGCTGTACAATAGAATATATCTACTTGTGAATATATACTACAGTATTTTGCACAACTGGTACTACAATTTATGTATTTCTGTGCAATAGACTACATTTGCTTGTGACGGAATACTACAGTATTTTACATAACTGGTCCATGAACCCCCATTTGAATAACCCACGAGCCGCCACTGGCTCACAGAGACTAAGCTGCCTTGGTACAACAGTGGGCTGGGAAGTTGCCCTCTGTTAGGCAGAACCACTCGCAACTCAAAGAAAAAAGATGATGCAAGAGAAATTGTTGGGTGCGCTGTCATTACACGACTTGGTAAAATATATGTTTAAAAATGCAGATTTAATAACTAGTTAAGGAATTATTGTAGATATAAAAGTATATATTTTTAAAAGTACACACCTTGAGGCATATAACATTCCACAACAAACCTTGTCCAAGAACTGACCTCTAAGTTCAGCATACATCATTTTTTCTTGTTCCATATTTCAGCATATTTTTAGCAGGTAGTGATGGGTAAAAAGTAAAAACCCTCCTCAGTGCACAGATACCAAACATGTATATGTTTTCTTAACTTCATAGCTAGCACAACAACTACCAATTTTACAACATGGCATAGTCCACCCAAGCATAACTAATTTGGGGCTAAAATAAGCTTTTTGTTTGAATATTGCAATTGCGTTAACGTATTCCTCCATAGACTTCAATGGAGCGCGAAAGGTGGAAAACAACTAACACCCATATTCGCACACAAACCCCATCGCATTTTCTCAAGTATGCTGACCCGAAATGAAATATGAAAATTGCACAATCCAACGTTCTTCACATAGCAGAATATGTGTATTCTTAAATAAAAAAAATAAAAATAAAGATATATAATGTTTTTGGTAATATAGATATATCTATACATATATATATATATATATATATATATATATATATATATATATGTATAGATATATACAGAAATATATCGGAATCTCTATTTAAAAATATTTCCCTATGTGAAGAACATTGGAATGTGCATATATATATATATTAATATATATGCATACATATGTATTTATGTGTCTATATGTGTATATATGTCTGTAAATACTTAAATATACATATAAATACATAAATACATACATATGTACACACATATATATATATATATATATATATATATACATACATATAGCTATTTAGACATGTATATGTATGTATCTCAATTTTAAAGCCTCTTGCCGTCCTTTTTTTTCTCTAACCCCTAAGACCTCATATGTTTGAGCCCTACTAACTTTTGCATGCAATTTTTAATAATTATATTAGACAGTATTATTATGAGTGTAACTGTACTTTTCAGTGTATTTTTTAGGTGTTTTGTGCAACTTTTTTGACTTGCGTAACAGTTAAAGGGACAGTCTAGGCCAAAATAAACTTTCATGATTCAGATAGAGCATGTCATTTTAAACAATTTTCCAATTTACTTTTATCACCAATTTTGCTTCGTTCTCTTGGTATTCTTAGTTGAAAGCTTCACCTAGGAGGTTCATATGCTAAATCTTAGACCTTGAAGCCCACCTCTTTCAGATTGCATTTTAATAGTTTTTCACCACTAGAGGGTGTTAGTTCACGTATTTCATATAGATAACACTGTGCTCGTGCACGAGAAGTTATCTGGGAGCAGGCACTGATTGGCTAGACTGCAAGTCTGTCAAAAGAACTGAAAAAAGGGTCAGTTTGCAGAGGCTTAGATACAAGATAATCACAGAGGTTAAAAGTATATTATTATAAATGTGTTAGTTATGCAAAACTGGGAAATGGGTAACAAAGGGATTATCTATCTTTTAAAACAATAAAAATTCTGATGTAGACTGTCCCTTTAACCAGAGCTCTGAAGTCACGCTATCCCAACACACGTTAAATTCAATTTCCCTCAAGTGAAAATATTCTTTCAACTTTTAATATGTGCGCTTCTTCTAATGCGCGCAAAGAGTCACAATAAACCCCTTTTTGCTTGCGCATAAAAGTTAACACTCCACTTGTAATCTAGCCCATAAATACACATGTTAAATAATATAAAATTACATACGATAACACTCCATTATAAGCCTGATATAAACCTGACCTTAACTATTGTAATTATTTTAATTAGGTAGCTATTAAATAGTTAATAGCTATTCTATCAGCCAATCGGAATTAAGGTAGGAAAATTCTGATTGGCTGATGGAATCAGCCAATCAGATTGACCTCGCATTCCATTGGCTGTTCCGATCAGCCATTAGAATGATTGGAACAGCCAATCGGATTGAACTTGAATCTGATTGGCTGATTCCATCAGCCAATCAGAATTTTCCTACCTTAATTCTGATTGGCTGATAGAATCCAATCAGCCAATCGGAATTCGAGGGACGCCATCTTGGATGACGTCATTTAAAGGAATCATCATTCGTCGGGAAGTCGTCGGGCAGGATGGATGTTCCGTGTCGGTGGGATGAAGATGGATCCGGAAGAAAGAAGATTGAAGATGCCGCTTGATAGAAGACTTCTGCCCCGATGATGGACCTCTTCAGCCGCCGCTTGATAGAAGACTTCAGCCCCGATGATGGACCTCTTCAGCCGCCGCTTAGATCAAGACTTCAGCCCGATGATGGACCTCTTCAGCCCGATGATGGATCTCTTCAGCCCCCGCTTGGGCTTGGATGAAGACTTCGGAGCCTCCTCTGGACCGATCGGTGATACCCGGCGTGGTGAAGACAAGGTAGGAAGATCTTCAGGGGCTTAGTGTTAGGTTTATTTAAGGGGGGTTTGGGTTAGATTAGTGGTATGTGGGTGGTGGGTTGTAATGTGGGGGGGGTATTGTATGTTTTTTTTTTCAGGCAAAAGAGCTGAATTCTTTGGGGCATGCCCCGCAAAAGGCCCTTTTAAGGGCTGGTAAGGTAAAAGAGCTTTTCTATTTGTATTTTAGAATAGGGTAGGGCATTTTTCTATTTTGGGTGGCTTTGTTATTTTATTAGGGGGCTTAGAGTAGGTGTAATTAGCTTAAAATTGTTGTAATATTTTTATAATGTTTGTAAATATTTTTTTATTTTTTGTAACTTAGTTCTTTTTTTATTTTTTGTACTTTAGTTAGTGTATTTATTTGTATTTAATTTATTTATTGGTAGTGTAGTGTTAGGTTTAATTGTAGATAATTGTAGGTAGTTTAATTAATTTATTGATAGTGTAGTGTTAGGTTTAATTGTAACTTAGGTTAGGATTTATTTTACAGGTAATTTTGTAATTATTTTAACTAGGTAGCTATTAAATAGTTAATAACTATTTAATAGCTATTGTACCTGGTTAAAATAAATACAAAGTTGCCTGTAAAATAAATATAAATCCTAAAATAGCTACAATGTAATTATTATTTATATTGTAGCTATATTAGGGTTTATTTTAGAGGTAAGTATTTAGCTTTAAATAGGATTAATTTAATAAGAGTTAATTTATTTTGTTAGATTTGAATTATATTTAACTTAGGGGGGTGTTAGGGTTAGACTTAGCTTTAGGGGTTAATACATTTATTATAGTAGCGGCGAGGTCCAGTCGGCAGATTAGGGGTTAATACTTGAAGTTAGGGGTTGGCGATGTTAGGGAGGGCAGATTAGGGGTTAATACTATTTATTATAGGGTTATTGAGGCGGGAGTGAGGCGGATTAGGGGTTAATAACTTTATTATAGTAGCGGTGAGGTCTGGTCGGCAGACTAGGGGTTAATAATTGTAGGTAGGGGGCGGCGACGTTGGGGGCGGCAGATTAGGGGTTAATAAATATTATGTAGGGGTCGGCGGTGTTAGGGGCAGCAGATTAGGGGTACATAGGGATAACGTAGGTTGCGGCAGTGTGCGGTCCGCAGATTAGGGGTTAAAAACTTTTATTAGAGTGGCGGCGATGTGGGGGGGGGCCTCGGTTTAGGGGTGCATAGGTAGTTTATGGGTGTTAGTGTACTTTAGAGCACAGTAGTTAAGAGCTTTATGAACCGGCGTAAGCCCAGAAAGCTCTTAACTCCTGGCTTTTCTCTGCGGCTGGAGTCTTGTCGTTAGAGTTCTAACGCTCACCTCAGCCAAGACTCTAAATACCGGCGTAGAAAGATCCCATTGAAAAGATAGGATACGCAAATGGCGTAGGGGGATCTGCGGTATGGAAAAGTCGCGGCTGGAAAGTGAGCGTTAGACCCTTTCCTGACTGACTGATAGCCGCATCTTTATTTTTTAATAAAATTACTACACTAGGCAGTATTTTGGGGGTAAAGTTGGTGGGAGTGTAAGGAAAAAAAAAAAACGCACTGAAAAGTGTGTTTACATTGTGGTCTATGGGAACTGTGTGTTCCCAGTAAATATATATATGTATATGCTTACATACATATATTTTATGTATTAATATGTGTATCTAGACATATTAATACATAAATATATATATTCATATACATATATATTTATATTTGCTGCCATAATCCATTGCTGCGCTACTTACCCCCTTTGCTGCACTGAAGTTTTCATACTGTCTCTGACTGCATCAGAACGAGGCTCCCATAGGAGCCTTGTTCATGAGCACAATGCTTCCCAGCAATTGCTGTAAACTGTAATACCAGCGCACATTAGCTTGAAATCTGGCCCTAAATGCTTTATTGCACATTAAACAAGTGGTCAGTTGTAAACGTAGATGAACCATAACTTAATTTTTTTCCCCCTCAAAAGTCAAGAGTGATAGATGTACTATATCCCACTTTTGTCTTCTTTCTCTCTCCTCTCACTTCTGTGTTTCTCGCTTTTTGACCACGATTTCTCTTTTCTCCACATCTATAAGTTGATAAGTTGTGTGTTTTTTGTCTTGTGTATTTGGTGATAACATGAAGTATACTACATTAGCAGATATACAGGGAGTGCAGAATTATTAGGCAAGTTGTATTTTTGAGGATTAATTTTATTATTGAACAACAACCATGTTCTCAATGAACCCAAAAAACTCATTAATATCAAAGCTGAATAGTTTTGGAAGTGGTTTTTAGTTTGTTTTAGTTATAGCTATTTTAGGGGGATATCTGTGTGTGCAGGTGACTATTACTGTGCATAATTATTAGGCAACTTAACAAAAAACAAATATATACCCATTTCAATTATTTATTTTTACCAGTGAAACCAATATAACATCTCAACATTCACAAATATACATTTCTGACATTCAAAAACAAAACAAAAACAAATCAGTGACCAATATAGCCACCTTTCTTTGCAAGGACACTCAAAAGCCTGCCATCCATGGATTCTGTCAGTGTTTTGATCTGTTCACCATCAACATTGCGTGCAGCAGCAACCACAGCCTCCCAGACACTGTTCAGAGAGGTGTACTGTTTTCCCTCCTTGTAAATCTCACATTTGATGATGGACCACAGGTTCTCAATGGGGTTCAGATCAGGTGAACAAGGAGGCCATGTCATTAGATTTTCTTCTTTTATACCCTTTCTTGCCAGCCACGCTGTGGAGTACTTGGACGCGTGTGATGGAGCATTGTCCTGCATGAAAATCATGTTTTTCTTGAAGGATGCAGACTTCTTCCTGTACTACTGCTTGAAGAAGGTGTCTTCCAGAAACTGGCAGTAGGACTGGGAGTTGAGCTTGACTCCATCCTCAACCCGAAAAGGCCCCACAAGCTCATCTTTGATGATACCAGCCCAAACCAGTACTCCACCTCCACCTTGCTGGTGTCTGAGTCGGACTGGAGCTCTCTGCCCTTTACCAATCCAGCCACGGGCCCATCAAGACTCACTCTCATTTCATCAGTCCATAAAACCTTAGAAAAATCAGTCTTGAGATATTTCTTGGCCCAGCCTTGACGTTTCAGCTTGTGTGTCTTGTTCAGTGGTGGTCGTCTTTCAGCCTTTCTTACCTTGGCCATGTCTCTGAGTATTGCACACCTTGTGCTTTTGGGCACTCCAGTGATGTTACAGCTCTGAAATATGGCCAAACTGGTGGCAAGTGGCATCTTGGCAGCTGCACGCTTGACTTTTCTCAGTTCATGGGCAGTTATTTTGCGCCTTGGTTTTTCCACACGCTTCTTGCGACCCTGTTGACTATTTTGAATGAAACGCTTGATTGTTCGATGATCAGGCTTCAGAAGCTGCATCCCTCTGCAAGATATCTCACTATTTTTGACTTTTCTGAGCCTGTCAAGTCCTTCATTTGACCCATTTTGCCAAAGGAAAGGAAGTTGCCTAATAATTATGCACACCTGATATAGGGTGTTGATGTCATTAGACCACATCACCTAATATGCTTAATTGGTAGTAGGCTTTCGAGCCTATACAGCTTGGAGTAAGACAACATGCATAAAGAGGATGATGTGGTCAAAATACTCATTTGCCTAATAATTCTGCACTCCCTGTATACTTTTTTAATTTTATCATTTGAAATATTATTTATTTCATCACTGTGGCCTCTATTTATCAAGCTGTCAACTTACCTGCATTCGACAGCACAAATACGCTCGCCTAAGATCGCCCTAACATCGCTGCCGCGGACCTGAATACGTTCTCCAAAATTATCAAAAAAGCTGTCAAAAAGCCGCGCACCAAGTACGGGGCGATGAGCAGTGGACTGTTGTTAACTAACAGTCATCAATCTCGCTGCTCTTCGGCTTTTTCACAGCTTTTTTGCTACCCTGTCACTAAACACCCACACTATACTATACTGTTTTACCCCTATACCTCCGCTCCCGGAGCCCAGCGCAACTCTAATAAATGTATTAACCCCTAAACAGCCGCTCCCGGAGCCCAAAGCAGCCTACATTATATGTATTAACCCCTAAACTGCCGCTCCCGGAGCCCACCGCAACTCTTATAAATGTATTAACCCCTAAACCGCCGCTCACGGACACCCCTAAACCG
This sequence comes from Bombina bombina, assembly GCF_027579735.1. Classification (NCBI taxonomy): domain Eukaryota; kingdom Metazoa; phylum Chordata; class Amphibia; order Anura; family Bombinatoridae; genus Bombina; species Bombina bombina. The sequence continues at coordinate 1,068,009,305 of NC_069500.1, forward strand.
CCGCTCACGGACCCCGCCGCCACTCTAATAGATGTATTAACCCCTAAACTGCCGCTCATGGACCCCGCCGCCACTCTAATAAATGTATTAACCCCCTAAACTGCCGCTCACGGACCCTGCCACCTCTCTAATAAATGTATTAACCCCTAAACCACCGCTCCCGGACACGGCCGCAACTAAATAAAGTGTTTAACCCCTAAACCGCCGCTCCCGGAGCCCGCCACCTCTCTAATAAATGTATTAACCCCTAAACCACAGCTCCCGGACACGGCCGCAACTAAATAAAGTGTTTAACCCCTAAACTGCCGCTCCCGGAGCCCACCGCCACCTACATTATATTTATTAATCCCTAATCTGCCCCCCTACACCGCCACCACCTACATTATATTTATTAACCCCTAATCTGCCCCCCTACACCGCCGCCACTATATTAAATTTATTAACCCCTAAACTTAAGTCTAACCCTAACACCCCCTAACTTAAATATAATTTAAATAAATTATTCCTATTTAAAACTAAATACTTACCTATAAAATAAACCCTAAGATAGCTACAATATAACTAATAGTTACATTGTAGCTAGCTTAGGGTTTATTTTTATATTACAGGCAAGTTTGTATTTATTTTAACTAGGTACAATAGTTATTAAATAGTTATTAACTATTTAATAGCTACCTAGTTAAAATAAATGCAAAAGTACCTGTAAAATAAAACCTAACCTAGGTTACAATTACACCTAACACTACACTATAATTAAATTAATTACCTACATTAACTAAAATTAACTACAATTAAATAAAATTAAATAAAATTATCTAAAGTACAAAAACCCCCACTAAATTACAGAAAATAATAAAATAATTACAAGATTTTTAAACTAATTACACCTACTCTAATCCCCCTAATAAAATAAAAAAGCCCCCCAAAATAATAAAAAGCCCTACCCTATACTAAATTACAAATAGCCCTTAAAAGGGATTTTTGCGGGGCATTGCCCCAAAGTAATCAGCTCTTTTACCTGAAAAAAAGTACAATACCCCCTCAACATTAAAACTCACCACCCACACACCCAACCCTACTCTAAAACCCACCCAATACCCCCTTAAAAAACCTAACACTAAAGTATTGAAGATCACCCTACATTGAGAAGTCTTCACCCAACCGGGCCAAAGTCCTCAACGAAGGCGGGCGAAGTGGTCCTCCAGACGGGCAGAAGTCTTCATCCAAGCCGGGCAGAAGAGGTCCTCCAGACGGGCAAAAGTCTTCATCCAGACGGCATCTTCTATCTTCATCCATCCAGAATGAAGGTTCCTTTAAATGACGTCATCCAAGATGGCGTCCTTTCAATTCCGATTAGCTGATAGAATTCTATCAGCCAATCAGAATTAAGGTAGGAAAAATCCTATTGGTTGATGCAATCAGCCAATAGGATTGAGCTTGCATTCTATTGGCTGATAGAACAGCCAATAGAATGCAAGCTCAATCCTATTGGCTGATTGGATCCGCCAATAGGATTGAACTTCAATCCTATTGGCTGATTGCATCAACCAATAGGATTTTTCCTAACTTAATTCCGATTGGCTGATAGAATTCTATCAGCCAATCAGAATTGAAGGGACGCCATCTTGGATGACATCATTTAAAGGAACCTTCATTCTGTTTGAAGACGTTGAAAGAAGAGGATGCTCCGCGTTGGATGTCTTGAAGATGGACCTGCTCTGTGCCGGATGGATGAAGATAGAAGATGGATGAAGATAGTAATTTAGTATAGGGTAGGGCTTTTTATTATTTTGGGGGGCTTTTTTATTTTATTAGGGGGATTAGAGTAGGTGTAATTAGTTTAAAAATCTTGTAATTATTTTATTATTTTCTGTAATTTAGTGTTTGTTTGTTTTTGTACTTTAGATATTTTATTTAATTTTATTTAATTTTAGAGGGGCAGAAGTCTTCATCCAGACGGCATCTTCTATCTTCAAAAATTAAATTAGGGATTTAATTTAATTATAGTGTAGTGTTAGGTGTAATTGTAACTTAGGTTTTATTTTACAGGCACTTTTGTATTTATTTTAACTAGGTAGTTATTAAATAGTTAATAACTATTGTACCTAGTTAAAATAAATACAAACTTGCCTGTAAAATAAAAATAAAACCTAAGCTAGCTACAATGTAACTATTAGTTATATTGTAGCTAGCTTAGGGTTTATTTTATAGGTAAGTATTTAGTTTTAAATAGGAATAATTTATTAAGATTTATTTAAATTATATTTAAGTTAGGGGGTGTTAGGGTTAGTCTTAGGTTTAGGGGATAATAAATTTAATATAGTGGCGGTGGTGTAGGGGGGGCAGATTAGGGGTTAATAAATATAATGTAGGTGGCGGCGGTGTAGGGGGGGCAGATTAGGGGTTAATAAATATAATGTAGGTGGCGGCGGTGTAGGGGGGGGCAGATTAGGGGTTAATACATATAATGTAGGTGGCAGTGGGCTCCGGAGCGGCGGTTTAGGGGTTAAACACTTTATTTCGTTGCAGCGGGGTCCGTGAGCGGCGGTTTAGGAGTTAAACACTTTATTTAGTTGCAGTGGGCGCCGGGAGCGGCGGTTTAGGGGTTAAACACTTTATTTAGTTGTGGCGGTGTAGGGGGGGGCAGATTAGGGGTGTTTAGACTCGGGGTACATGTTAGGGTGTTAGGTGTAGACATTACCATAGGAATCAATGGGATATCGGGCAGCAGCGAACATAAGCTTTCGCTGCTTTCAGACTCCCATTGATTCCTATGGCATCCGCCGCCTCCAGGGCGGCAGATTGAAAACCAGGTACGCTGGGCCGGAATAGTGCCGAGCGTACTTGCTAGTTATTTGATAACTAGCAAAAGTAGTCAGATAGTGCCGAACTTGCATTCGGAACATCTGGAGTGACGTAAGCATTGATCTGTGTCGGACTGAGTCCGGCGGATCGTATGTTACGTCACCAAATTCTACTTTTGCCGGTCTGTAGGGTTTGATAACTAAGGCAAATCAGGCTCGCCACAAATACGCTGCGGAATTCCAGCGTATTTGCGGTTGACAGCTTGATAAATAGAGGCCTGTATGTTAATAATAATTTGAAAATGAATAAAAATATAAAAAAATCATACTTTAAAACAACAGCAGGAGGTTGTGTTACAATGCTTCAGTTGGTGCATTAGAACAGGGGTGGTTAAATCATGCCTGCCGCCCACTTTTGCAAGGCCCACAAGCTAAGAATACTTTTTACATTTTTCAATTAAATTTAAATTTGAGTGTCCTTAAATAAAGTTTTATTGAAACACAGTTATACTCTTACTTTTATGTATTGTTTATGGTTGTTTTTGCCCTACAGCAGCAAAATTGAATAGTTGTAACAGAGACTGTGAGGCTGTCAACTGTGTTGCATTCACCGGCACCAATACGCTCGCCTAACATTGCGGTCCCGGACCTGAATACGCTCTCCATATTTATAAAAAAAGCTGTCAAAAAGCAGCGCACCAAGTACGGGGCGATGAGCGGACTGTTGTTAACTAGCAGTCATCGATCTCGCTGCTATTCGGCTTTTTCCCAGCTTTATTTATATTGTGTCACTAAACACCTCCACTATACTAAAATGTTTAACCCCTATCCCGCCGCTCCCCGACCCCGCTGCAACTAAATAAAGTTATTAACCCCTATCCCTCCGCTCCCGGAGCCCACCGCAACTCTAATAAAGTTAATAACCCCTATCCCGCTGCTCCCCGAGCCCACTGCAACTAAATAAAGTAATTAATCCCTAAATCACCGCTCCCGGAGCCCTCCGCAACTAAATAAATGTATTAACCCCTAAACTACTGGCCTCCCACATCACTACCACTTACTAAACCTATTAACCCCTAAACCGCCAGCCCCCCACATTGCGATAAACTAAATTAACCTATTAACCCCTAAACCTAACAACCCGCTAACTTTATATTAAATATTAACTCATCCCTATCTTATAATAAATTTAAACTTACCTTTAGAATTAAATGAAACTATATTAAACTATTAATTAACCTACCCTAACTATTATACTAAAATTACATTAAACTATATTAAACTATTAATTAATCTACCCTAACTATTATACTAAAATGAAATGAAACTATTTTAAACTAATAATTAACCTACCCTAACTGTTATACAAAAATTACATTAAAATACAAATTAAATTAACTATATTATATAGTTAAAAACCTAACCCTACTCAAATAATTTAAATCTACTATTAAAAATTACAAAGTTACAAAAAACTAACAACTAAGTTACACAAAATAAAAAACACTAATGGCTAGATTACAAGTTGTGCGTTAGAGTAAAAAAGCAGTGTTAAGAGGTCCTAACGCTGTTTTTTTACGCCCACTGGTATCACGAGTCTTGCAGGTTTAGGGGCACCGCACACTTCTTTGGACTTACCGCAAAACGACTTACGTAAACTTCGTAAAGTCTTTTTTCTATAGGACTTCCATAGCGCCAGTATTACGAGTCTGTCCTGGGAGGCCAACACATTTAAAAGTCAGTAGTTATGAGTTTTATGGTACAATGCCGTAACATAAAACTCATAACTAAAGTGCTAAAAAGTACACTAACACCCATAAACTACCTATTAACCCCTAAACCGAGGCCCTCCCTCATCGCAAATACTAAAATAAAAATTTTAACCCCTAATCTGTCGCTCCGGACACCGCTGCCACCTAGATTATATTTATGAACCCCTAATCTGCTGCCCCTAAGGGTAAGACTACCTGCATAGCAGGACACCAACAAAGTCTACCACAGGTACGGTGCTTTCAATTTAAGACTGTCAGTATTTGAAAAGACGTTATAACCACTTATACTTCTCTGTGTAGCGAGTTGGAGAAACAAATAAGATAAAAAGTAGTTGGCCACTACTGTTTTCTACTGCTTCAACATAGCGCATCAGGAGAGACTTTGTTGTCAAACTTATTGACATTTAATCGTTCAGAAGAGGGGGTTTTGCTAAATAAAAAAATTGTTACCAACATAACAAACTAGGAGAGACTTTGCTCTATCTATTACAAAGGAGGTACCGCAACATTAATATATATCTTTTTGGGCTGCTGATACATTTTATAACTACATATATAAAGAGTACTCGAACTTTATACAAAAATATTTTCCTTGCAAACCATGGCCTCGCTTCCATTGAGTCGTAATTCAGTTTGCGTGCACTCGCAAACCGATAAATATGCTGTCGGAAGCAATATCGTTTATCGACTGTTTCCAATGGTGCGTTATACCTCAATATCGGCTGCCGAAAAGATCTTCGCGTCCCATAGAAAGTAATAGAAGCCGTTAATCAATAAATTATACCAGGTTTCCAATGAAAGCGCTAACCGTTAATACAGTGTCGGAGGCTGTCGATACATTGAGAAATATTACCCCCAGCTCAACTAGGTGTAAAAGAGGAAAATTGTGCTTTTTGAGACCTATTTTCTATTGAAATTATAAAACTTGCAAATAATGCAAGTGTTTTAATGTAGAAATAAATTGTTATAAGTAATATTTATTGTTGTCTCATGTATAGAAATAGTTGAACTTATATTCTAATAGAAATATCAGTATATATTTAAATATAATAATATATGCAAGAACATATCTACAGAATGCAAACTAGACCTATGCCTAGGGCAGCAATAAATATTACTTTTATTTATGAAGTGTTAAATATAATTATATTAGAAAATAGTATTTGATTATTAAAAATATAGTCTTTCTTTATTTTTCTTGAGAGGTGATTACCGGTAAGGAGCACGGACGTTAAACGTAAATTCTATAGTGTAAGGTCGGGTTACCTTAGCAACTAATTGATTTTCAAGAAATCCGACATCAGATGGAAGCGTTAACACAACGTTAACTTACAGCTACACGAAAAGAGCGACTGCACGCTATCCGCAAAATATTTCAATGGAAACCTGGTACTAAAATGGAGCAGTAAATTACTTTTAGCTGTCGGCCGCTTCGGTAGCTTACGGCTCCATTTTTAACGACTCAATGGAAGCGAGGCCCATATATGCTAAGGTGAAAAAGTGAATGTTCAATTGTATGCCGTGATTTCAATTACTGTTCTTATTTGTATCGGATCCATAGGCTTAAAAAATTATTTTATTTTTATTTTAGATTGATATATTGGGTATAAATTTTGTTTTTAACAAGTATCAGTAAATATGGAATTTTAAAAAGACTAGTCCGATCATTCATTTATTTATTTTTCTAAGCTGGAACAAGAAATTTAGAAATAGGTTTGATAATAACCAAAACAAATATATAAAGAAATAGAATCCTTTTGCAAGAGACTGTAATTGATACAAACCATTTAAATGAATAAATATATATTTATTGTAGAACATAATATCAATACTTTTTACTAAAATATATCACATTCTGACACAATTTTTGACTCAACCACGTATAATTAAAATCCTTGAAAGATATAAGGTCTTAATAGTATACACAATTAGACATTTTTATTTTGTTAACCACATCAGGTCCATATAGGCATAAAGGCCACATAATAACATACACCAAGGAAATATCCGTTTATGAAATTAAAAACTCCCACTGCCACATTATATTATATCCCTGTCTTTAATGCTTAGAGCTTGTCTAGCGCCTTCTTAAAAGATCTTTTTCTCATTTACCTAATCTGCTGTCCCCAACACCTACATTATATTTATTAACCCCTAATCTGCCGCCGCCAGCTACCTACACTTATTAACCCCTAATCTGCCGCCCCCAACATCGCCGCCACTATAATAAACATATTAACCCCTAAAACGTTGCACACCCGCCTCACAAACATTAATTAGATATTATTAACCCCTAATCTGCCATCCCTAACATCGCCGCCACCTACCTACATTTATTATAATCTGCCGCCCCCAACGTCGACGCCACTATATTAAAGTTATTAACCCCTAAACCTAAGTCTAACCCTAAACCTAACACCCACTAACTTAAATATAATTAAAATAAATCTAAAAAAATATTCTTATCATTAACTAAATAATTCCTATTTAAAACTAAATACTTACCTATAAAATAAACCCTAAACTAGCTACAATATAACTAATAGTTTCATTGTATCTTGCTTAGGTTTATATTTTTTTACAGGCAAGTTTGTATTTATTTTAATTAGGTAGAATAGTTAGTAAATAGTTATTAACTATTTAATAACTACCTAGCTAAAATAAATACAAATGTACCTGTAAAATAAAACCTAACCTAAGTTACACTAACACCTAACACTACACTACACTATAATTAAATAAATTAACTAAATTAAATACAATTACCTAAATTAAATTAAATTAAATTAGCTAAAGTACAAAAAAAAACTCCACTAAATTACAGAAAATAATAAACAAATTACAGAAATTTAAACTAATCACACCTAATCTAATAGCCCTATTAAAATAATAGCCCCCAAAATAAAAAAAACCCTAGCCTAAACTAAACTACCAATAGCCCTTAAAAGGGCCTTTTGCGGGGCATTGCCCCAAAGAAATCAGCTCTTTTACCGGTAAAACAAAATACAAACACCCCCCCAACAGTAAAACCCACCACCCACACAATCAACCGCCCAAATAAAATACTATCTGTGACGGATACCCCCGGCTACCTGACTGGGTAGCTCCGCCAAAGGGGTCCTGCTTCCTCCCTGCCGACTGCAGCTATGTAGCTGGCAAGTGACCACAGCCTGTAGCCACCCCTGATGCCTGACAGCATCAGTACCCAGGGTCCCACCCTGTGACAGACTCCAGCTACCCAGACTGGGTAGCTCTGCCTGAGGATCCTTTCTCTGCCTGGAACAGGCTGCTATGTAGCCCAGGAAAGTGATTTTAGCTGGAGCCCACCCAAATAACTAGACAGACTAGCATTCAGGTGAAAATAGAACTGATTTTATTGAAAACACACACTCATTTTATACAAACAGCTCATCTTAATAAGAACAGAAGACAATGCCACAGTTTTCCCGACATTCCCGCCCCTCCAGACAGCCCGGCACCTCCATAGGAGCCACAGTCTCACATAATCCCAATACCTAGGGGTCTGGAGGACCACTTCTGCCCGGCTTGAATGAAGACTTCTGCCCGTCTGGAGGACCACTTCGCCTGGCTTGGATGAAGACGTCTCCCAGTAAGTCGATCTTCAGGGATTTAGTGTTAGGTTTTTTTTAAGGGTGTATTGGGTGGGTTTTATTTTTTAGATTAGGGTTTGGGCGGCAAAAGAGCTAACTGAAAAAAAACAGAAAGCATATAGTGCGCTACCACCCAATTCAAACTGTAAATTCAGAGCCGACAAAATGTAATAACATATATATCTAATAATGCTATTTCCCTAAAAATACTTTTCCACTTTGCACTTTGTAAATGTTCATAAGTGTTCAATAGTATGTCCCTTTTATATAAGGTGTAGTGTTGAAAAAAAGGTAACCGTGAAGGTCTTCTGTATCCCTTCTATTCAGCGTGTCTTATGTTGCAGCTTCTCAGCACAGTCCCATCAAAGATTCGTTTACCAAATAGCTGAAAAATATGAAGATAGAGAACCGCAGCACGCTCTAAGTGTAATCCGTTTGATAGTTATCTTTTACAGAACCCCCTTCCCTGGGTATTACTCACAAGATCGTTTTGTGTGATATGCGCATCGGTTGTACACAACCATGAAGTTTGTTCCTCAGATCCCCTCCTTCTGTGGCGTCTGGAGAGGCTGTCCAACCGGAGAGATTGTTTCTCTTTCCCACGGCAATCCACAACATAACATATATGAATGGGATACCACTCAAAGAGCTAACTGCCCTTTTAAGGCCAATGCCCATCCAAATGCCCTTTTCAGGGCAATGGGGAGCTTAGGTTTTTTTAGATAGTATTTTATTTGGGGGGTTGGTTGTGTGGGTGGTGGATTTTACTGTTGGGGGGTTGGTTGTATTTTGTTTTACAGGTAAAAGAGCTGATTTCTTTGGGGCAATGCCCCGCAAAAGGCCCTTTTAAGGGCTATTGGTAGTTTAGTTTAGGCTAGGGTTTTTTTTATTTTGGGGGGGCTTTTTTATTTTAATAGGGCCATTAGATTAGGTGTAATTAGTTTAAATTTCTGTAATTTGTTTATTATTTTCTGTAATTTAGTGGGGGGTTTTTGTACTTTAGCTAATTTAATTTAGGTAATTGTATTTAATTTAGTTAATTTATTTAATTATAGTGTAGTGTTAGGTGTTAGTGTAACTTAGGTTAGGTTTTATTTTACAGGTAAATTTTTATTTATTTTAGCTAGGTAGTTATTAAATAGTTAATAACTATTTAATAACTATTCTACCTAGTTAAAATAAATAAAAACATGCCTGTAAAATAAAAATAAACCCTAAGATAGCTACAATGTAACTATTAGTTATATTGTAGCTAGCTTAGGGTTTATTTTATAGGTAAGTATTTAGTTTTAAATAGGAATTATTTAGTTAATGATAGGAATATTTATTTAGATTTATTTAAATTACACTTAAGTTAGTGGATGTTAGGTTTAGGGTTAGACTTAGGTTTAGGGGTTAATAACTTCAATATAGTGGCGGCAATGTTGGGGGCAGCAGATTAGGGGTTAATAAATGTAGGTAGGTGGCGGCTATGTTAGGGATGGCAGATTAGGGATTAATAATATTTAACTAATGTTTGCGAAGCGGGAGTGCGTCAGTTTAGGGGTTAATATGTTTATTATAGTGGCGGCGACATTGGGGCGGCAGATTAGGGGTTAATAAGTGTAGGTAGGTGGCGGCGACATTGGGGGCAGCAGATTAGGGGTTAATAAATATAATGTAGGTGACGGTGATGTTGGGGGCAGCAGATTAGGGGCTCATAAGTATAATGTAGGTGGCAGCGGTGTCCGGAGCGGCAGATTAGGGGTTAATAAGTATAATATAGGTGTCGGCGATGTCGGGAGCGGCAGATTAGGGGTTAATAAGTGTAAGATTTGGGGCGTTTAGACTCGGAGTTCATGTTAGGGTGTTAGGTGTAAACATAAATTGTATTTCCCCATAGGAATCAATGGGGCTGTGTTACTGAGTTTTACGCTGCTTTTTTGCAGGTGTTAGACTTTTTTTCAGCCGGCTCTCCCCATTGATTCCTATGGGGAAATTGTGCACGAGCACGTACGACCAGCTCACCGCTGACTTAAGCAGCGCTGGTATTGGAGTGCGGTAATGAGCAAAATTTTGCTCAACGCTCACTTCTTGTCTTTTAATGACGGGTTTCTGAAAACTCGTAATACCAGCGCTGTAGGTAAGTGAGCGGTGAGGGAAAACTGCTCATTAGCACCGCATAGCCTCTAACGTAAAACTCGTAATCTAGGTGTAAGTTACAAAAAAAAAAAAACACTAAGTTACACAAAATAAAAAATAAATGATCAAATATTTAAACTAATTACACCTAATCTAAGAGCCCTATGAAAATAAAAAAGCCCCCCCCCAAAATAAAAAAGCCCTAGCCTACAATAAACTAACAATGGCCCTTAAAAGGGCCCTTTACAGGGCATTGCCCCAAAGAAATCAGCTCTTTTACCTGTAAATAAAAATACAAACACCCCCCCCAACAGTAAAACCAACCACCCACACAACCAAACCCCCCAAATAAAAACCTAATCTAAAAAACCTAAGCTCCCCATTGCCCTGAAAAGGGCATTTGTATGGGCATTGCCCTTAAAAGGGCATTTGGCTCTTTTTCCTTGCCCAAACCCCTAATCTAAAATTAAATCCAATCAGCCAATAGGATTGAGCTCGCATTCTATTGACTGATTGGAATAGCCAATAGAATGTGAGCTCAATCCTATTGGCTGATTGGATCAGCCAATATGATGTAAGCTAAATCCTATTGGCTGATTGCAACAGCCAATAGGATTTTTTCAATTTGCCTTATTGTAAAGAAGACGTCGGAAGAAGAGGATGCTCCGCGCCGGATGTCTTAAAGATGGAGCTGCTCCGCGCCGGATGGATGAAGATAGAAGATGCCGTCTGGATAAAGACTCCTGCCGGCTTCGCTGAGGACTTCTGCCGCTTCGTTGAGGATGGATGTCGGGTCTTCAAAAACTGTAAGTGGATCTTCGGGGGTTAGTGTTAGGTTTTTTAAGGGTTTATTGGGTAGGTTTTAATTTTAGATTAGGGGTTTGGGCAAGGAAAAAGAGCTAAATACCCTTTTAAGGTCAATGCCCATACAAATGCCCTTTTCAGAGCAATGGGGAGCTTAGGTTTATTTAGATTAGGCTTTCATTTGGTTGTGTGGGTGGTGGGTTCTACTGTTGGGGGGGTGTTTATATTTGTATTTACAGGTAAAAGAGCTGATTTCTTTGGGGCAATGCCCTGCAAAAGGTCCTTTTAAGGGCTATTGGTAGTTTATTGTAGGCTAGGGTTTTTTTTTTGGGGGGGGGGCTATTTTATTTTCATAGGGCTCTTAGATTAGGTGTAATTAGTTTAAATATTTGATAATTTATTTTTTATTTTGTAACTTAGTGTTTGTTATTTTGTGTAACTTAGTTGTTAGTTTTTTGTAACTTTGTAATTTTTAATAGTAGATTATTTGAGTAGGGTTAGGTTTTTAACTATATAATATAGTTAATTTAATTTGTAGTTTAATGTAATTTTAGTATAACAGTTAGGTTAGGTTAATTATTAGTTTAATATAGTTTAATTTAAATCTAAAGGTAAGTTTAAATTTATTATAAGATAGGGATGAGTTAATATTTAATGTAAATTTAAGGGGTTGTTAGGTTTAGGGGTTAATAGGTTAATTTAGTTTATGGCGATGTGGGGGGCTGGCGGATTATGGGTTAATAACTTTATTTAGTTGCGGTGGGCTCCGGGAGTGGCGGGATAGGGGTTAATAACATTATGTAGGTTGTGGCGATGTCGGGGAGTGTCGGGATAGGGGTTAATAACATTATGTAGGTTGCAGCGATGTCAGGGAGCAGCGGGATAGGAGTTTATATATTATATTTAGGTTGCGGTGATGTCGGGCGGCAAATTATGGGTGTTTAGACTTGGGGCTTATGTTAGGGTGTTAGGTGTAAACATAACTTTTATTCTACCATAGAAATCAATGGGATATCGGGCAGCAGCAAACATAAGCTTTAAGCTTTCGCTGCTTTCAGACTCCCATTGATTCCTATGGCATCCGCGGCCTCCAGGGCGGCAGATTGAAAATCAGGTATGCTCGGCCGGAATAGTGGCAAGCGTACCTGTTAGCAGTTTGATAACTTGCAAAAGTTGTCAGATAGTGCCGAATTTGTATTCGGAACATCTGTAATGACATAAGCATCGATCTGTGTCGGACTGAGACCGGCGGATCGCCTGTTACGTCACAGATTTCAACTTTTGCTGGTCTGTAGGCTTTGATAAATGAGGCGAATCAAGCTCACCAAAATTACGCTGCGGAATTCCAGCGTATTTGCGGTTGACGGCTTGATAAATAGGCCTCTGTATGTGGTTGTGGTGCATTTATCACTGTGCACACTATAATATGTGTCAAATATTTTAAATTTCATCAGTAAATTTTGAAGAAATTTGTTTCCTTTCTAGTTACAAGTAAATGCAATCACGCCGTCGCAATCCCGATTTGCGCATTGGTTAACACTGTTTATGAAAAGCTGGTGTTAACCATAGCGTAAACCTAAAAAGTAAACCTAAAAAGTGTCACAAATTACATCACAAATACAATGTACAGTACAGTAACAGTCATATTAACAGTCTAATAAAATTTATTTAACAAAAATATTGCACGGGAAGTTATAAGAGGTCTTTGTTAGGAGATGTCTGAGTTAGAAAAAAACAGTCTGAAAGTGCTTTTACATAGGGATCTACTGTAACAACTTTATTAACATGTATATCTCTTTAAATATATATGGAAACAAATGTATGTTAAGTGTGAGGATTTAATCGTAAGGGAGCGATATTTATGCTCCCAACCCATAATCTCTCGCGGATGTAACAAAACTGAGTGAATATCATGGGTTTGTGGAAGCGCAAATATGCGCTCAACTCATAATCAAGCCCTTACTATCTGGCCCTTTAGAGGAAAAGTTTACCAACCACTGAATTAGAAGATAATTTAAGAATGCTTTAAAACTAACAACTTTTTTTTATGCTAGCTACAGGAAGCATCTTTGAAATCTATTTTCCCAGGCTTTGACCATCAGCCCATTAAGTCAACCCATATTTCCTATAAAGTATAAAGAGATAGGAAAATCAAAATTACAGTTGCAGAATGCAATTTTAAGACACTATTAAAGGAATAGCCTAGTCAAAATTAAACTTTCGAGATTCAGATAGAGCATGCAATTTATGCAACTTTCTAATCTACTCCTATCAATTTTTCTTTGTTCTCTTGGTATCTTTATTTAAAAAACTGAAATGTAAGCTTAGGAGCCGGCCCATTTTTGGTTCAGCACCTGGGTAGCGCTTGCTGATTGGATGGCTACATTTAGACACCAATCAGCAAGCGCTACCCAGGTTCTGAACCAAAAATGGGCCAGCTCCTATGTTTACATTTCAGTTTTATATCCTTTAATTAGTTTGCTGGATAGCGATATGCTTATCTAAGGCATTTTTCAATTATCACACACGGCTAGATTTGGAGTTTTGTCGGTAACGACCCGAAAAACTAACGCCGGCTTTTTTCTGGCCGCACCATAAAAATAACTCTGGTATTGAGAGTCCACATAAAGGCTGCGTTAGGCTCCAAAAAAGGAGCGTAGAGCATTTTTAACGCAGCTTCAACTCTCAATACCAGAGTTGCTTACGCAAGCGGCCAGCCTCAAAAACGTGCTCGTGCACGATTCCCCCATAGGAAACAATGGGGCTGTTTGAGCTGAAAAAAAACCTAACACCTGCAAAAAAGCCGCGTTCAGCTCTTAACGCAGCCCCATTGTTTGCTATGGGGAAACACTTCCTACGTCTGCACCTAACACTCTAACATGTACCCAGAGTCTAAAAACCCCTAACCTTACACTTATTAACCCCTAATCTGCCGCCCCCGCTATCTCTGACACCTGCATTTTATTTTTAACCCCTAATCTGCCGCTCCGTAAACCGCCGCTACTTACATTATCCCTATGTACCCCTAATCTGCTGTAAATATTTTTTTATTTTTTGTAACTTAGTTCTTTTTTATTTTTTTGTACTTTAGCTAGTTTATTTAATTGTATTTATTTGTAGCAATTGTATTTAATTAATTTATTGATAGTGTAGTGTTAGGTTAATTGTAGGTAATTGTAGGTAGTTTATTTAATTAATTTATTGATAGTCTAGTGTTAGGTTTAATTGTAACTTAGGTTAGGATTTCTTTTACAGGTAAATTTGTAATTATTTTAACTATTTTAGCTATTAAATAGTTCTTAACTATTTAATAGCTATTGTACCTGGTTAAAATAAATACAAAGTTACCTGTAAAATAAATATTAATCCTAAAATAGCTATAATATAATTATAATTTATATTGTAGCTATATTAGGATTTATTTTACAGGTAAGTATTTAGCTTTAAATAGGAATAATTTATTTAATAAGAGTTAATTAATTTCGTTAGATTTAAATTATATTTAACTTAGGGGGGTGTTAGTGTTAGGGTTAGACTTAGCTTTAGGGGTTAATACATTTATTAGAATAGCGGTGAGCTCCGGTCGGCAGATTAGGGGTTAATAATTGAAGTTAGGTGTCGGCGATGTTAGGGAGGGCAGATTAGGGGTTAATACTATTTATTATAGGGTTAGTGAGGCGGATTAGGGGTTAATAACTTTATTATAGTAGCGCTCAGGTCCGGTCGGCAGATTAGGGGTTAATAAGTGTAGGCAGGTGGAGGCGACGTTGAGGGGGGCAGATTAGGGGTTAATAAATATAATATAGGGGTCGGCGGTGTTAGGGGCAGCAGATTAGGGATACATAAGGATAACGTAGGTGGCGGCGCTTTGCGGTCGGCAGATTAGGGGTTAATAAGTGTAGGCAGATGGAGGCGACGTTGAGGGGGCAGTTTGGGGGGTTAATAAATATAATACAGGGGTCGGCGGTGTTAGGGGCAGCAGATTAGGGGTACATAAGGATAACGTAGGTGGCGGTCGGCAGATTAGGGGTTAAAAAAATTTATTCGAGTGTCGGCGATGTGGGGGGACCTCGGTTTAGGGGTACATAGGTAGTTTATGGGTGTTAGTGTACTTTAGAGTACAGTAGTTAAGAGCTTTATGAACCGGCGTTAGCCCAGAAAGCTCTTAACTACTGACTTTTTTCCTGCGGCTGGAGTTTTGTCGTTAGATGTCTAACGCTCACTTCAGAAACGACTCTAAATACCGGAGTTAGAAAGATCCCACTGAAAAGATAGGATACGCAATTTACGTAAGGGGATCTGCGGTATGGAAAAGTCGCGGCTGAAAAGTGAGCGTTAGACCCTATTTTGAGTGACTCCAAATACCGGCAGTAGCCTAAAACCAGCGTTAGGAGCCTCTAACGCTGGTTTTCACGGCTAACGCCAAAATCCAAATCTAGGTGACAGTGTTTATCTTTACCACCTCAAATGGAAGTTTATTTTAATGAATGAACCACCATTTCTTTAAGTAGGGGTTCCTCAAAGTACCACCCTTCAATGAGAGATCATGAGACTTGTTGTAGTGTTGTTCTTATTTGCTCCACTGTTCTATCCAAGGAATTAGTAGAAGCACTTTACTTTTTTTCCTTCAGGTAAAGACAATGGTGAATGGGGACATCAGCAACTTTGGCTTGGAGGGACCAGATGTGTTAATAAACCTTTTATTTACCTTCTGCTCCATGATTGCATCTCTATGATAATAATATATCAGTACAAGTCTGAAGGCTGATATCATTTGCAGTCAAGAAAGATACCAAATCAGAATGTTTTTCAGAATCTGGAGAGGCAATTGGTTACTGATATGTCTGCAGGAGTCCAAGATGGGTTTGATCTTCAACTCTTCTACACATATAACCAGATAGGTGGAGGAAGGAGGACAATAGAGAAGAACCAAAAAAGAATCAGGACACCGTTAAGTTATGGTTAGGGAGTCAAACTGTAGTCACATTTTTAAATTTAGGAGCTCTTGGGCAGTTAGAAGAAAGTTTCTAAACAAATGTAAGAGGTTTTAGGAGTAACTGGAGTAGCTAGAAATGACATTTTACCGCTTATAGGCGATCAGCAACATTTGGGACTTAAGTATTATCAAAGTGCAGTAGAGAATGTTTAAGCTACACATTAAAGCTTCCCTACTTTGATACAAAGTTGCCTTTAAGAAGCTGCTTTCTACTATATTCTAAATCTTCCTATGAGAAGTTCCTCTCTGGGAACTCCAGGTTCAATCCCCTTTTATAATAAATTCAGTCTGTTCGCTGACAAGCTCACATTTCCAGAGTTTGATTAAATCTAGGCTTCTGCAGGGATAGATCAAGTGCAGAGATGTAATAAAATATTTGTATTGTGTTTTATAAATTATTTGTATAGGTTGTTATGTCCCATGCATGGTAGCTTTCTAGTTCTAAGTTGGATGAATCAGTCTCTGGGTGTTATTGCTCTGGTGAGTAGCAACTCCCAAGTCCTAATCTTGTCCAGCACAGAGTTTACCATCTACTGAGAGGTAAGGAAAGCCTTGTTGTTGATAAAGGCTTGTCATATAAAAAAACATGAAGTCTGACAAAAAGGATCAGACCTACTATAGATCTATTTTTATTACTCTATTTAGTGTGATTACTCTATTTAGTGCACTGCTTAGTATTTTAGTAAATACATCCCAAATGTACCCTTTGCAGTTCTCAATATACACAAATGGTCATCTCCGCTAAGCACCAGGCATCTGAAAACATGGGGTAAGATTTTATCAGGTTATGATGAGAATGACAAGACAGCAGCATTATTGATTCACTGACAAGTTATCAAGTGAAAGTTTCCACCTGTAATAAAAAAATTAAAAAAATATTCATAATGTTCTGATTCCTTTAATACATGTCAGGCAACTAAATTAGATAACACTCATATCAGCCCTTATTATCTCCATAGAAAAGCATATAATGGTTGTGAAAGAATTGTGCCGCTGGCTGTTATGTCATCATTTAGTGTCAGCTTTGACCAGATCAGTAGATACGAATAAGCAGCTGAACCTTTTTTGAACTTATTTTCCCCTCATTTGCTGACTGCGCTATGTTTGCTGCAGATCTTTACCTTTACACCCTTTATCTTGAGAGTTATAATAATTTGTACTTTATGCCCACGACACACCCCTGTTATGCAGCTGTAGGAAGGTGCTGGGCCACAGTGGGTGTGTGAGGGGAAGTGCAGTCATTGGCTGAAAACTCTTGCAATGAATATATAGAATACAACCTGATGAACATTGCAAATATGTACATTAAAGGATTACTTTCTGTTATAATTTTTAAGCTAAACAACTAACATATTAAAGTTAATAAACATTAATTAAAACCTACTGACCTATATTTTCTCCAAAACGAAGTTTCATAACGTTCTAAAAGTTATATATTTTATTCGCCGATGATGTCACGTTATCCTGCCCACTATTTTCAGCACTGAGTGTTCAAAATACTTAAACCAATAACTTTGTGTTTAAAGCGCCATTTTGAAACCTAGGTATTGTAAACGGATTGGTACAGAGCAAAGGATACCCACGGTGTGGGTTTGGAAAACAATTAAATTTGCAGACAAGATTTCTGATATACGGTAGGGATATGTTAATGAAATGCTATTGATAAAAAGCGTATTTGGGGTAGTTAGTTAGTAACAGGCATAGAAAATATTTACTTACAGTGGCCCTTTAAGCTTGCAGGGTTTACAGATTATACCTATTTTTCCTCTGATATCATGATGTGTTGTAAGACACACTGTGATATTTCTCAGAATAATGCTGAATGATATCTTGTCAATGGACAGTAAGAATGATATAACTGTATACACGTTTAGTAATCATGAAACATATATATATACAGTATATATATATATATATATATATATATATATATATGTGTGTGTGTGTATATATATATATATATATATATATATATATATATATATATATATATATATATATATAAAATTATTTATCTTATTTGAAAAATGTTTAACCAGAAAAATGACATACCTCACTGGGAAAGATATACCATTTTATAGAAACAAAATGTGTTGCTATAATGTTGACCTTAGAAAATGTAGTTTTTAATTATTAGAGCAGGGAGTGTTAAAGTCTGTAATGGAGATTTTTATATTTACTACTAGTTGTTCATTTTACAACTGTGCAATCTAAGGGTGAGAATACATATGTGGCGTATTTTTCAGCGCAACTGCTGAAACCCACGTCGCCCGTAAGTTCACCTTGCACATCGGGTGACTCACATAACACATGCTGCCATATGATAAACTGCCATAAGTTGGAAAAAGTGGTGAGGTTCAGAAATGTGTGCAACTACACATTTCTGGCGCTGCCAGTAACTTACGTCAGCAGGGGCAGACTGAGACCAACCAGGGCCCCCAGGCAAAAGTGTGGCAGGGCCCCCCACCGCCTCTTTGCTCCACCTACCTGCCTCCTCTGCCCCTCCTCTACCCTATAGCCCCTCCCATCTCCTGTGCCCCTCCCATCTCATATGCCTCTCCCCCACTATGTTTTTAATTGCCATATAAAGAGACAATTTTTTAAATATTGCAAATTAACAAGTGCCTGTGCAAAGAAAATAATTAACATTGGGGCTAAGATAGTGCTGTTAGGTGTGACATTGTGTTACCCAACTATCATTGTGCCCATCACAGATTGTCCAGTATTTTGATGGAGGACAGCTGGAGTTTTGAGGGTACAAATAAAAAGAGCCTTTAACTTACCATGGGTCATGTGATGCTTGGTTAAAAATAATTTTTTTAATAAGGGAGTTATATGGTCTTTTAAAGGGGACAACAAGAGAAAACGAAACTATCATATTACAGATGCTGCATGTCATTATAATAGTGATATTATCCCTCATAGCTGTCTGTAACACATAGCAGTGATATTATCCCTCATAGCTGTCAGTAACACATAGCAATGATATTATCCCTCATAGCCGTCAGTAACACATAGCAGTGATATTATCCGTCATAGCTGTTAGTAACACATAGCAGTGATATTATTTAGGACAATGGAATAAAAATGAAAAAACGTTGCAATAAAACATTTAGGAATAATTAAAATTCAGACCTTTCCTAGCAAAGCTGGTCACAAAAGATGTGCCACACTGTTAAAACTCTGCAAACAGATCATTAAGGAATGTGTATGAAAAACATATACCATATATAAAATAGCATACACTATGCTTTTGACTTAACCTTCATAAAAGTTCTTAAAAGTCACATGTTCCTTCCACAATCCATTATGAAATCAAATAAGCTAGTGTATATTGAAACCACTGAGGCTCATGACTTATGGAGACTTATGGAGACTTGAAAGAGACAAGGGGGTCTATTTATATATGTGCGAGCGGACATGATCCGCTATAGCGAACCATGTCCGCCGCACATCGATAAATGCCGACAGCATAAGCTGTCGGCATTTATCATTGCACCAGCAGTTCTTGTGAACTGCTGGTGCAATACCGCCACCTGCAGATTCGCGGCCAATCGTCCGCTAGCAGGGGTTGTCAATCAGCCCGATCGTACATGATCGTGCAGATTGCTATACGCCGCCTCAGACCGCTGCTTCTTAACTCCTGTTTCCGGCGAGCCTGAAGGCTTGCGCCGAAACAAGGGGAACAGGGACCATTCGGCCCTTGTTAAATAGACCCCTTAGATTAAATTTGCTCAAAATATTTTTCTCTCAGACCACTGAAATGATTTACACTGTACTATCCATGAAGGGATGTCCCCTGGTGGGGCCACAACTACAATAACATGGTTACTACTCACCATATGAATGTATTTTTCTTCCTATGCCTGCAGCTCTGCTGGGTGCCACCATCTTGGAACTTAGGTATTCTTGAACTTTGTGGCAAAAGTGGTGCACATTCACAGATCAGTTATGTTGCCAATTTTTTTGGCAACTGAATTGTGCACTTTGTGTTAAGTGTCCATGATACACAATGGGAGCTTAACATCTCTGTAATAACTGCATTGCTTTATATTATTTATGTGGCTTTTTTATACGTTATGTAACTTTTAAACCAGTTATAAATCTTAAAAAAAAATGTAAACCCCCTCTCTGTATTATGTGTGCAAACCTGAAGTGCAGATACATTTGTTAAAAAGCCAAGCTCACCACTGATCTGTGAATGTACACTCACTGCTACTGTCACAAGGTGTACGAATATGAGCTCCAAGATGGCAGCTCCCAGTATGAAAATTCAGAGCTTCAAGACTGGCACATGTAATGGATCACAATAAGATATGTCACCAAGATTGTTGCTCTGAGAATTTTTATTTGATATCCCATTAAAGTCTAGGGGCATTCCACTTTGTCATTCACACTTGTCATTCTTTATAGTATGTTTTATTCAGTGGAAAGGGGAGTATGTTCCCTGGCTATGTTAGGGGAATGCATATTATTACTGACATACCAAAACATGAGTATGGTCTGAGTGATTGTGTTACTTGCGTGTGAAAAAACTTGATAAAAAAAAAAATATATATACATATAATATATATATATATATATATATATATATATATATATACATATGTCACTTATACTAGATAAACAAACTATTATGTTTTGAAGAAAAATCTAGCAACATGAAATTGTTAAATAAAAATACACGCTGCCCCAAATAAACTCCAGTGGGGTCCTCTTCAACAAATAGCTAAAGACACTCTCATACATAAAGAGTCAATGCAACTCAACCAAGAAGGTGCACTACTGAAAATAAACAGCCAGAGATGCTTGCAGCATTGAATAAACCTCCAAAAAACACATCATAAATACATAGGCACCATACCCAAATAAACCCTCAAGGGACAAAATATACATATAATTTGCTAAAAACTGCACATATAACCCTAGATACCCAGAGAGCAAGAGGCATCTAATCCAAACAAACAATTAACAAGGCATATTCTCTTAATTAAACAAAATGACATACAACTCCATACACATTAAAAAGGTAAATCATTACAAATAAAAATTCCAATATGATTGCATGTTAATTGTTACAGGGGTAGTACGTCATGCTACCCCAATCCAAACTAGCTTGGCAGCTCACATATGGATAAACATTCAGGGATGAAACAACCAAGAACTTAGAAGATTACTACCCTAGTAATAGAACTAAAAAAGCAAACCATTTTAATATACAGTACTCCATCATTGGCATTACATAGCACTACAAATAAACATTAAAATAATGTCCTCCGTTTCTTCAGAAGTAACAGGTAAGTGCCTTAATTTTTGTATCTTCTTTTTGAGTCTCTTCAACAAAATCTAATGGACTCTTATAGTTCCTACCTAGCACTTACTGTATCAGGCTTTGTTCTTACTGCATGACTCCCTGGGCAGTTTAGCACAGACTAATCTTTCCTCCTCACCGGGTAAGGAGCTTCTGTAGTTGCTGTTGCACAGTGTCAGGCGGGGTTAGCACACGGATGAGACTCTTACTCACAGGCAGGGAAAGAGTGCAAGAGATGCAGCTCCAGTACTCCTGTCTTCAAATTTGCTGCATACCATAGTGCTGCATCTGCTGTCTTCCCGCTCTCTTCCTCCTCTGTCCTAGGCTGCACTGCCGGGCGGGTTCATCATGCTCCTCCCTCTTCCTCTCCGGTCACATTCCTTGTGCTGTAGAACTATAAAGAATGTGACAGGGTCTGAAATGGAGCATGATGAAGCCACTCCCCCGCCCCCAGTGGCACCTGTGACCCCCCCCCGCACCCGTGAACCCCCCTAAAAAAAAAGTTCCAGCCAAAAAATTTTTTTAATAAAAAATCCTTAGTGCTGCATGATGGTGGCGGGCCCTCTAAGATGTGGGGCAAGGGCCGAATTGCCAGACTTGTTAGTCCACCCCTGTACAGTCAGTGGCCTCTATTATCAACCTATCAACTTACCTGCATTCGCCGGCACCAATACGCTCGCCTAAGAGACACTCCTAGTTAAAATAAATACAAATTTACCTGTAAAATAAAACCTAACCTAAGTTACAATTACACCTAACACTACACTGTAATTAAATTAAATCCCTAATTTAATTTTTGAAGATAGAAGATGCCGTCTGGATGAAGACTTCTGCCCGTCTGGAGGACCTCTTCTGCCTGGCTTCGATGAAGACTTCTGCCCGTCTGGAGGACCACTTCGCCCGGCTTTTTTGAGGACTTCGGCCCGGTTGGGTGAAGACTTCTCAAGGTAGGGTGCTCTTCAGGGGGTTAGTGTTAGGTTTTATTAAGGGGGATTGGGTGGGTTTTAGAGTAGGGTTGGGTGTGTGGGTGGTGGGTTTTAATGTTGGGGGGATATTGTACTTTTTTTACAGGTAAAAGAGCTGATTACTTTGGGGCAATGCCCCGCAAAAAACCCTTTTAAGGGCTATTTGTAATTTAGTATAGGGTAGGGCTTTTTATTATTTTGGGGGGCTTTTTTATTTTATTAGGGGGATTCGAGTAGGTGTAATTAGTTTAAAATCTTGTAATTATTTTATTATTTTCTGTAATTTAGTGTTTTTTTTTGTACTTTAGATAATTTAATTTAATTTATTTAATTGTAGTTAATTTAGGGATTTAATTTAATTATAGTGTAGTGTTAGTGTAACTTAGGTTAGGTTTTATTTTACAGGTAAATTTGTCTTTATTTTAACTAGGTAGCTATTAAATAGTTAATAACTATTTAATAACTATTGTACCTAGTTAAAATAAATACAAAGTTGCCAGTAAAATAAAAATAAACCCTAAGCTAGCTACAATGTAACTATTAGTTATATTGTAGCTATCTTAGGGTTTATTTTATAGATAAGTATTTAGTTTTAAATAGGAATAATTTAGTTAATTATAGGAATATTTATTTAGATTTATTTGATGTGCTGCCACTCCACCATCCTTACGACTGCAAGATTGACCTATTTCCTGGAGCCCCACTTCCTAAAGGGAGGACTTATCCACTGTCCAAAGCTGAAACCAAGGTCATCAAGGATTATATTCAAGAGAACCTAGCTAAAGGTTTTATTCACCCTTCCTCTTCTCCGGCTGGGGCTGGTTTCTTTTTTGTCAGTAAAAAGGATGGTGGGCTCAGACTCTGTATCGACTACAGAGCCCTAGACAACATTACTTTCAAGAATCGCTATCCTATTCCATTAATCACTGAACTTTATGACTCGCTCCAGAATGATTGCTACTTCACTAAGTTGGATCTACATGGGGCATATAATCTTGTTCGTATATTCCCAGGGCATGAATGGAAGACTGCTTTCAACACAAGATCAAAGCATTACGAATACCTTGTAACGCCTTTTGGGCTGTGTAATGCCTCTGCTGTCTTCCAGGCATTTGTCACCGATGTCTTCCGTGACCTCCTCAATCGCACTCTCATCGTCTATCTGGATGACATCTTTATTTTCTCCTCCACCCTTGAGGAGCATAATGAACATGTGAGACAGGTACTCAGAGGCAATTCCCTGGTAGCCAAACTGGAGAAATGTGAATTTGACCAAGTTCAGATCCAGTTCCTTGGCTATGTTATCTCGAAGGAGGGTTTTGCCATGGATCCTTCTAAGCTCACCGCAGTCTTGGAATGGCCTCAACCCACCTCATTAAAGGAACTACAGAGATTCTTGGGGTTTACTAATTATTACTGCAAGTTTATAAAAGACTTATCCCAAATAGTTGCTCCCCTCACTGAGTTAACTAAACAGAACAGAGACTGCAAAATCTGGCCTCCGAAGCCGTGGATGCCTTCTCTCACCTGAAAAAGGCCTTTTGTTCTGCTCCTGTGCTCCGCCATCCTGATCCTGATCTGCAGTTCACTTTAGAGGTTGACGCCTCCGAGATTGGAGCTGGAGCAGTCCTAACCCAAAAGGATCCTTTATCCTCCAAGTTGCACCCTGTAGCCTTTTTCTCCAAGCGCTTTACTCCTGCAGAGAAAAACTATGATGTGGGTAATCATGAACTCTTAGCCATTAAGATGGCTCTGACTGAATGGCGTCATTGGCTAGAGGGTACCGCCAATCCCATTCAGATTCTCACTGGCTGCAAGAATCTGACGTACCTTGTGACTACTCATAGACTCAATCCTCGACAGGCCAGGTGGGCCTTGTTCTTTTTGAATTTTAACTTTGTGGTCTCTTATCTTCCTAGGACCAAGAATAAAAAGTCTGATGCCCTTTCCCGTCAGTTTCCTCAGTCAAGTGATTCCTCTGATGCTCCTAATGAATATATCATAACCCCCTCCTGTGTGGTTGCTCAACTTAACACCTCTCTTCTCCAAAGACTGCAACGTGCCCAGTCTAGAAAACCTCCTGAAGCCCCCGCGGCTCCAGACATCTTCTTTGTACCTCTGAACCTACACACCCCTGTGATATCCTGGGCTCATGATAGTAAACTTTCAGGACATCCTGGTTAAACAAGAACTTTTAAGCTTCTTTCCAAGCATGTATGGTGGCCTACCATAAGGACCAACGCTCAGGATTATGTGAAAGCCTGCACGACTTGTGCTGCCAATAAGACTCCTCGATCCTTGCCTCCTGGCTTACTCCAACCATTGTCCATTCCCAAACAACCTTGGACACACATAACAATGGATTTCATTGTGGACCTCCCTCCTTCTGACCCTCATACGGTTATCTGGGTTGTGGTAGATCGATTTTCCAGACCAGCTCATTTTGTACTCTTAAAGAAACTGCCATCTGCCCAAGAGTTATCGTCTCTATTTCTGTTACATGTGGTATGACTTCATGGCATCCCTGTGAATATTGTTTCCAACAGAGGTCCACAATTAATCTCTGACTATTGGAGAGCCTTTTGCATGTTGATTGAAACCACCATTTCCTTGTCGTCTGGCTACCATCGTCAGACTAATGGGCTGACTGAGAGAGTGAATGAAGATCTCAAAGCCTATCTCAGAACTTTTGTTAATTCTCTCCATACCATCTTTACCAAATTTTGGATGATGGTTTGGAGGAGCGGTTTCTCGATGAGAATACTGCCAATTCCATCAATGTACAATTTCTTAGGATCCCTCTCTTCCACCACCTTCCAAAAACTCACAAATCTTTACAGAATGTACAAGGTCGCCCAATAGTCAGTGGGATAGGATCTTTGACAGAAAATCTATCCCAGTGGCTTGACTTCATTTTACAAACATTGGTGACTTCCTTACAGTTGTATGCTAGGAATACTAAACATATCCTTAATATACTACAAAACCAAACATGGCAGGAATCATATTGTTGGGCTATGGTGGATGCAGTGTCTTTGTACTCCTCCATACCCCATGAGGAGGGAATAAAGGCATTGGGTTTTTTCTTACAATCGTTTACAGAATATACTTCTGAATTTCAAAAATTTATTTTGAGGGTAGCTAAGTTTTTACTTCCGCATAATTTTTTTCTATTTCAGGGGGTTTTCTATCTCCAAAGATGTAGAACAGCGATGGAAGCTAAATTTGCCCCATCTTACGCCAACCTATTTTTAGGTTGGTGGGAATTCTTCCATATCTTTGGAGATAGAAACCCCTTCAGGAGTGATATCATGATGTACCGGAGGTATATCGACGACCTCCTATTCATATGGAGTGGCCCTAAAGAAAACATTTAACTTTTTGTTAATTATCTCGACAATAACCAGGTTGGGCTCAAATTTACTTTTGAAAACAATTCTTCCACCATAAACTACCTCAATCTGTCCCTAATTGGATTGAGAGATGGCAGAATAGTCACCAGAGTTTATAGGAAGCCTATAGCTGGGAATTCCCTCCTACATGGTAGGAGCTGTCATCCCAGGCATACAGCTGCAGCTGTTGCCAAAAGGGAATTTACTCGTCTTAAGAGAACTTGTTTGGAACAAGGGGTTTATAATCTACAAGTGAAAGATCTTGAGGTCAGATTGAGAGATAGAGGTTATTCTAGGAAAGTCATTACCACAGCTAGAAAACAAGTTGAAGTTAAACAGAGAGGATCCCATTACAAGGACACAAAGCAAATAAGCGAACATTTGAAGGTGTAAACTTTGCAACTAGTTACAGTACACAGTTTCCCCAAATAGCAAACATAATAAAGAAGACTTTTCCCATTCTTGCTGCAGACGACAAGCTTACTGACCTAGTAAAACAAGGGATCAGGTGCAGCTCCAGAAAATGTTCAACTCTGGGATCTATGTTATCCCCGACACAATTGAGAGAAGTACAACTGAATAGTGGCTTTAGGCTTACAAGTAGAGGCATGTATGGATGTGGTCACAGAAAGTGTAGACCATGTGAATACCTGGATAGGACTAAAGAGTTTAGCTCTTACATTACAGGAGAAAGATTTCCTATCAAAACTCTTATGAATTGTACGTCCACCCAGGTTATTTACATGCTCAAATGTGACACATGTCGGGTACAGTACATCGGTCTCACCTCTAGAGATATAAAATCCAGAATAAGGCAAAATCTCTCTACTTTTGGTAGGGGCAAATCAACTGCCCCTTTAGTACGTCACTTTGAGGAGAAACACAAAGGCAATCTTAACACGTTGAAATGGTGTGCCATTGAAGACGTTAAGGTACCCAAGAGAGGGGGAGATATTGATAAACTCCTTGCCAAGAGAGAGATTTTCTGGATGTTCAAATTAAGAACTAGATATCCTGAAGGCCTCAATTCAAGGTACGATATCATACATTTTTGGGAATAGTTCAGTAATATATGTTAATATGTTTGCTGTGATTCCCATAGCATGTGTTCATTGCATGTACAGTGGGAATTACAGTAGACAGGTATAATGGGTCACCTTTGTCTTTTGCCCATATTGTTACAGAAGTCCTTAGGTACTTTAATGCTCATCCCATTATTGTTTTAATTATGCTCTTTAGTCCATATTGTTGTGCAAATTTTTAAAATACAATGCACTTACCATTAAAATGCCAAGTATCTTCATACAAGTTTTTGTATACAATTTTGAATGATCTTTTTTAAGGAGTAAATAATTGTTCTGTGTATATAATGGTAATATATTTGTCAAGTTTTGAATGTAAAGCATACATACGAAAAAAGTAATGTCTTTGATAGATACAGCATAATGTTTTTGAGATCTTATTCTCAACTCCCTATATAGTCACAATGGGTCTTTTGAACTACAGGTCTATAAACCTTTAAATGTATTCAAACTATTTAGACACAGACCTATGGAGGTTTTTCTGTTTTCTTGTATAAGGTTTCTATATATGTGCTAGAAATTCCTGCTGATACTGTGTGTTTTTTCTAACTCATCAGTTCAAATGAACATTTTCCTTTTCAGGTTTCATAAGGTTAAATTGTCCACACAGGTGTCGTTGTTGAGTAGCACTGCTTACGAACCAATAGAATGGTTTTTAGTGTTTTTCAAACTAATTTGAGTGTGCATGAAGTAGGCTATGATTACGGGAGATTCCCGAAACGTGTAAGCCGTATGTGATGCGCTTTCTTCCAGCTTTTGATTTGGCGGCTATGTAAAAAAAAATTCTTCCCAAAAACAAGCTTTATTGTCCATAGGTTTTACATATGTACAAAGAAGTAAAATAGACAATCAATGTAAAGTGTACATTGGTAGAAACATGTTCTACTAAACAATATTATAACTGGTTATAAGTAAACACTCTAGTCTTTGTTAGAGAGAGATGAAGCAATAGAGTCCATGAAGTGATGATAATCATTGAGTTTATAACGCTCCAGCTCAAATATTTCGGCTACGTCAATATAGTACGACAATAAAGTAGTTTTTTTAACATTCAGAAGCATGGTTTTCTATCATTAATGACCGTTCCCACGCTTATGATATTTTGTATATTTTTTTAATTTTTTATTAAATTTATTTATTTTATTGAGGTCAGTAGGAAAATTTACAATACCAATAAAGTTTGCCACAGTTCAATACAAACAGGTATAATTAAAAAAAATTGTACCATATTAAAAAAAAAAATATATATATAAATATATATATATACAACACAGTGAGTAATACAGGTACTTCAATGCAAGCATATTCAAATAATAACCTGGAAACCCAGAAAAGATAGGCAAATACACCCTAAACCTCCTTTTATATATTTATTTGAACCTCCTCTGTAATTAATAGGCCACTTTTGGACCCACATGTGGTAACCAGTATTGACGGAGGTAAACTAGAATGATATATAAATGTAGGAACCTCCCAAGTATTGTATAGGCTACTAATGAACTCACGTAATACATTTTGAATAGCTGGAGGTGAAGAAAATAGAGTGATATAGGTCACTTTTGGACCATGACACTTAATTTATAACCTATAAATAGCTAATATGTATCGTAATAAAGATATACAATTTGGTATAATATAGAGAACTATAGAAACTGACAACCATTGTACTTCTAATAAATGCGTAACACCGTGGAACAACACCAAGATTCTAAATTAGCTAGGTTAACTAAAATGTTCATAACAGGTAAGCATGTAGTTTCAGTACTCATTTTAAAAGATTGGCTCCATTCTATTGTCATTAGTTAGTGTGAATACAAAAATTCCAGGTCCTCAAACATCATCACATCAACTTATGTTTATAGAAAGGATAAATAAGATTGACACAAGGAGTTTTCTAAGAAGCCAACAATTATCACCACACAGTAGAGTAGATGATCTTTAAGTAGGAGGTAGGGTGCACCATCTTGGCCGCAGATAATGCACCGATCTACTTTGTTGGACTCGACTGACCAGGTAACATATAAAAGCACACTTAATTTGTAGTCAACTCCCTAAACCCACACTATCTACCGTGTCTAAATAGGGCTGAACCACTATAATGTGCTTAATGTAGAAGGTATCTGGGTGGACACTAAGCGCCTAATGCTAAAAGGGACCCTTTGCTCTAATAAATTGACCCCTAGCGGTCAGAAAAGTGGATATTCAGAAAGAAAAGTTATTATTAAAGCGCCAAAAGGACAAGGCTGGGTCTAAGTGAAATTATATCATTTATTACAATGAATATAGAAAACAGTTAAAATATATCTAGAGTACATAAAAAATATATACATATATCCTGGATCCAAGATTTACAATAATTAAAACAAAATGTAAAAGCAATCAGTAAAAACAGATGTATCCAAAACTTGATTTTATCAGTACTTCGATTGGTTTGGAAATATGATATGTTGTGAGTCAATGATACAAGCTATGTATCTTAACAGTGCTTTAAAGCAAATGGATTGAATGTTGTTTGATTGAGTGTGGGTGCTCTTATTAACACATCAGTGTGAAATAATAAAGTGCAAACAAAGGTTAACAAAGAACAGTGTAAAGATCAGTGTAAACCTATGATGTGAACACAACTAGCAATCGTTAAATTGTGTAGTGTTAGTGTACAATGGCAAACTCCAAAAAAACCATATAAAAAATATAATTTAGAATATAAAAATATAAAAATATAAAAATCCAAAAAAAGGTCCAAAATAGTCCTGAAACAAAGTGAACAGTCAAACAACAGTGGAGAATGTCAGATGTGAAAAATTAAAAAATGAAAAATGAAAAATGAATAAATGTACTTGTTTGTCCCAAACAGATGTAGTGGTATTCCTCCCAGTGTTTTTTCTCCCAAGTGTTAGATGTAGATAAGACTCCTAAGTGATGACCCAATCGGTCAGTCAGTGATCTGCCATATTGATCCTTTCTGTCAAAGATACAAGAACAATAATAGTGCAGACGTTTTACAAAATAGCTCCCTATCAGAGTATCACTTACCAGTCGACGCGTTTCGGTCAGGCATTGACCTTTATCAAGACTGGTTTTAGCTAATTTTTTGCTTCTTTTTATACCCTTGTTGATTTTCGTATGACCGGAAGTGCAGTTTCCCACTTCCGGTTTCGGGTGACGATCGTTAGTTAATATCGTATATGAAAGGGCTTATCTATTGGCATTTTTTATTCATAGTTTGGAATAAACACTTGTATCTTAAATCCATATAGTTTGGTATGGTATATTTAATGTTTTCCTATGAGTTCCGATTTTCTAGTTATCTGATTGGTCGGATTTAGGGCGTGTGTTCTATGCCTTTTACTATTGGTGGTGTATTTCAGTCTTGTGAATAGACTCCAACTACCTATTTACATGTGGGGGTGTGTATTAGTTCCCTTTTCTTATTGGTCCAATATTTCTTAGTGCCGGTTTCCATACTATTTTCAGTGTATGTTAATTGTGAATTGGATATGTTCTTTTGTGCGGTCCAGTCAAAGGTGGGATAGACATTGTGTGTCACAGTCAAAATTGAAAAATAATGAAAAGTAAATATAACATAACAAATAAAAAATAAAAAAATATAAAAATAAAAAATAAAAAAATAAAAAGAAATAGCGATTAAAGCAATAAAAATTATATAAATATTGCAACAAGTACATACATACTTTTATACATACTTTTTACATTCTTAGCATTTTATTTCTTCAATCTTATGCTGTATTAGACATTTTTAAAGTAGAATGACATATTGATGGTATATAGAAATTTCAATAGACCCGTGCTTTGTTGTTTTCTTATCTGTTTAAAATGGGGGGTTTATGAGATACTTTTTCTTGTTGGTCTTCGGTAATTTATTAATAATTATTGTTTTTTTAATTCTTTCTGATTATCCAGCTTAAATTTTAGCTTAAATTATAGCTTAAATTTTTATTATAGCTTATATTTTTAGAGGACTGGGTTAATGATTCTTCTCTAATATATTAGATGTTCTTTCTATTGTGTGTATTGGGTATAGTGGGTTTTTTGTTGGAAATCTGTATATACCCCTTTATTAGGTATTAGAGGGCCGATCGTAAGGGCCATTTTAAATGGGATTAAAACCCCATGTCTGGTTGTAACTATGTGATTTCTTTTTCTGGAGTTATCAAGTGGGGAAGGTCTCACAAATAGACCATAATCATCAAAGCTAATATATTCATTAGAGTTTCTGAATAAACTATAGGCGAAATCTTTTCCCTTCTCTGATGTTGTTATATATTAGAATCTATAAGTGTTCTCAAATATGAGCTTTTTATAGTTATCATCATATCTGTATGATGGTAAATATCAATGCGGTGAATAGGTCTTTTTAATGGGCCAATGTTAAGTTAGCAATCTGATATATTTAATATATTTGATATATTTGATATATTTAACTAGTTACCACATTTAGGGGCTAGATAGACAGTTTGAGAGACAGGTTTAGAGATGATATATAGAGGGAGAGGGATTTACACTTAGCTTCTGATGTTTATTCATCTGTACTTTCATTCTCTCAAGGTGGGATATACGTGGCATTATTCAGGATTTTTTCTTTTCTATAGTTATAATCCTCTTATTGATGTTTTTCTTCTTATGATGAAATGTTTTCTTAAGGTAGTCAAATTCTCTTACTTGGATATGAGCAGAAATGTGGCCGGGGACAGTTATATGTATGAGAGTTTCCTAGGAAGCTCTTAATTCCCTGAGGTGTGTTGTCTGGAGGGTCACTATGATCCTTCTCGTTTCCTCTGGTGTACTCCCATAGCCTTACTAGTTCAATGTTATCCTTAGTTTAGGTTCAATAGATGAGACAGGTCCTCTTTATTATTCAAACCTCTAGGGTGGAGGGAGTCAAGGCGAAATATCCATTTTGACTCCTCAGTGAGTAATTTTTTCTCCTGGTTTCCTCCTCTCCAATCCCTGGGAACCTTTTGTATTCCCATATATGTGAGTGTTTTGATGTTTCCTTGATGTTTTTCTGAAAAATGTTTGTATAATGCGGTCTCTTTATTGAGTTTTTCGATACATAACAAATGTTCACGTATCCTATCTCTCAGTGGTCTGGACGTTTGTCCCACATATTGGAGACCGCATGGGCATTCAAGGAGGTATATGACGTCCTTATCTTGACACTTTATTAGTTCTTTGATTTTGTATTTTTCTTTATTATTGTGTGATTGGAACATTGTGGATTTTTTGCCACATTTGCATGCCTTGCATGTGTGACAGGGAAAAAAACCTTTTATTGTTTTCCCAAATACATCTTTTATTCCAGATTTTTTGACCTTTTTGATGCTTGGGGCTAGTTTGTTTTTCAGGTTATTTGTTCTTCTGTATACGAACTTTGGTCGTTGAGGAAGTTTTTCTCCTAGGATGTCATCATCCTTCAATATGTTCCAATGCTTCCTAAAGATGTTTTCGATAACCCTACTGTTTTCACTGTATTCTGTTATTAATGGTATATCCAGGATTTCGTTGTCATTATTCCCACTGGATTTATCCTTGTATTTGGTTAGTTCTTTTCTTTCAATTTTTCGGACCTCTTCTATCTTCTGATCCAATAGATGTTCGTTGTAACCTCTCTCGATGAATTTAGCCTTGATTAACTGGGCTTGTTCCTCCCATTTTTGTGGATCTGAGCAGTTTTTCTTCATCCGTAGAAGTTGTCCCTTTGGGATGTTTGCCTTCCAATTTCTGTGATGACAACTGGTTTGGTGGACATAATTGTTGCTGTCCACCTGCTTAAAGTGAGTTGATGTTTCGATGTTATTATTCTTTATTTCTATTTTCAGATCTAGATAAGTAAGAGATTTTTGACTACATTCGTATGTAAACTGAAGATTTACTTCATTCTGGTTCATCACCTTGAAGGTATATTCAAGATCTTCTTGTGTTCCTCTCCACACAAGTATGATGTCATCGATATAGCGGCGATAGAGGACCAGATCCGCGCCTGCAGGACATGACTCCCAGAAAATTTCTTCCCACTTGGCCATATAGAGGTTGGCATAGCTCGGCGCGAACCTGGTCCCCATCGCCGTCCCACATATCTGTCGGTAGAATTTCCCTTCGTTGCTGAAGTAATTGTGATGTAGAATATAGTTTATACTTTCTAGTATAAATTCACATTGTCTTTCTGGGATCTCTTCCTCTCTCTCCAGGTAAAATTTTACAGCTTTCAGTCCTTCCTCATGGGGAATACTCGTGTATAACGCAGTCACGTCACAAGTTGCCAGGATGTAATTCTCTTCCCAACTTATATCCTCGAGTAGATTGATTATTTGAGTAGAATCCCTTATATATGATGGGCGTTCTCTGACCAGCTTCTGGAGATGTCTGTCCACATACTCCGATAGATTGCTACTTAAAGACCCTATCCCTGAGATTATTGGTCTTCCAGGGGGGTTGTTCAAACTTTTATGAATTTTGGGGAGGTGATATATTATCGGTGTCTTTGGAAATGTTACATTTATGTAATCATACTCTTTTTCATTCAGAATATTCTCTTCTTTTGCTCCCTTCAAAAGGTTTGTCAGTGTTTTTTTGTATAGATTAACCGGGTTTTCTTTCAGTTTTTCATATGTATTTTGGTCACCCAGAATCCTCTCCATCTCCTTATTGTAGTCTGTCTTGTTCATTACCACAATCCCACCGCCCTTATCAGCCAGCTTAATGATGAGATTGTGGTTATCTTCCAACTTTTTAACGATTTCGATTTGTTTATTCGATAGGTTTTTGTTTTTCAATTTGAGCTTCTTGTTGTCTATATCTCGTATCTCTCTACATACTACAGTCTCGAATGTTTCGAGTGCTGTCCCTTTGTATGTCAGAGGGTAGAATGTAGATTTTGGCTTCAGGTTGGTATGTTTGTAGCCATCCATTTGTTGAGTTTGAGTATATCCTTGAAAACCATAGCCCATCCTTTCCAAAGGTGATTTCAGAAAAAATCTTTTCAGAGTTAATTTTCTGATAAATTCTTTTGTGTTTATGAATGTCGTGAATTTATCCAGACATTTAGAAGGGGCGAAAGATAAGCCCAATTTTAGGATGGATCTTTCCTCTTCGTTCAATTTATGGGAACTTAGATTGAATATCCCTTTCTCAGAATCATCACCTGTCTGGTGATTTATTTCATTTGTAACTTTCTTTGTCTTTAGGCCTCCTCTTTTTCCTCTATGGGTCTTGTTTTTACCCGTGTGGAGGATTGGTTTTGTTCTCCTTTTTTGTGGTTTTGGAGTTCCAATTCTAAAAAAGAAGAAGTGGAGGATGAGGAGTGTTGTAATGCTGGTGTATCTGTTTTTATTTGGTTATTTGATCTATTCGTTCCAGTCCTCTTTTCTCTGGTTGTTGGTTGTCCCCTTAGGGATTTGGTCCATTCCTTTTCTCTCTCATTGAGAGGCTCTTCTCTTGGACCTTGTTGTCTCCTTTCACGTGGGGGGGTCTCATAGATATTTGTATTTCTGAAGCTTTGTTCTTGCATTTCTCCGTAGGTAGATCTTCCAACGAAGTTACTCCTCTGCTGGTAATTATTATTGTTTCTTCGTTGATATCCCCGCTCCTGATAGTTTTGGTATCTCCAATTTCTTTCCGGGTAGTCGGAATCTCTCCAATATGCTTGTGCAAATCTCCCTCTATAATACCGTTCTCTTCCTCTTTCATCGAAATTATTTGTATAATAATCTCTTCTCTCTCTTCTATGGTCAGAGTGGTTAGTACTTATTCTGTTATTGTTATATGGCCTTTCATATAGATTCTGTCTACTAGGTGCATATTGCCCCCTATAGTTATTTTCAAAGTGTCTTTGTCTCTTATTGTAGGTGTGAGCATTATAGTCATTCCTATAGTTAGTTTGTCTCGAGTTGTGTTCTGATTTGTCATTATGGTATTCTGACATATTGTTCCTATAATGTGGTGTGTATTGCTGTCTTTCAGGGTCTTGGAAGTTGGTTTTATCTTTCTTAGTTTTATTGTATGTCACTGTTGTCCATGTGTTAGATTCATTCTCTTCATTGTGGGTATCGGTATTTTCCCCATTTAAATTTACTTTTGATTCAGAGTCACCCTTTTCTTCATTATTTTTCTTTTCTAATTCCCTTATTAATTTCTTAGTTTTCTTTTTTGTAATATCTTCCTTTATTTTAATTACTTTTTTCACTAGACTTTCTTTCTTATGTGCAATCTCTTCACATTCTAATCCTGAACTTTCTAAGTTCAGAATAATGACTTCATTTTCCTTAATGTCTAAGTCAATCTGTATGATTTGTGTTTCTCTGTGCTCTATAATTAGCTTAATCAGCTGTTGTGAAGTTTGTAATAATGTATTTTTCCATTTTTCAGCAAGAGTATCTGAGATTGGAAAAGCACACTCTTTGTGCACTAATAGCCCTTTTGGAATAATCTTTAATTCCAAACATTTTTGGAGAAAAGTTATCTCTCCTTTGTATTTCACCTCAGAGATGAGTAACTTTTCTAATTCTTTAAAGATTAGATGTATATCTATGGTGTCATCTTCAACATCCAACATGTGCTCTTCTTTTCCTATGTCTGTGATATTAATATTTATTGGCTGCCTCAGGCTTAAAAAGGAGCTCATAGTGTGATATAAAGAAATTGCAAAAGGCTGCTCTGTGTTTGCTAGGATGATAAATACTGTATCTGGGTGGACACTAAGCGCCTAATGCTAAAAGGGACCCTTTGCTCTAATAAATTGACCCCTAGCGGTCAGAAAAGTGGATATTCAGAAAGAAAAGTTATTATTAAAGCGCCAAAAGGACAAGGCTGGGTCTAAGTGAAATTATATCATTTATTACAATGAATATAGAAAACAGTTAAAATATATCTAGAGTACATAAAAAATATATACATATATCCTGGATCCAAGATTTACAATAATTAAAACAAAATGTAAAAGCAATCAGTAAAAACAGATGTATCCAAAACTTGATTTTATCAGTACTTCGATTGGTTTGGAAATATGATATGTTGTGAGTCAATGATACAAGCTATGTATCTTAACAGTGCTTTAAAGCAAATGGATTGAATGTTGTTTGATTGAGTGTGGGTGCTCTTATTAACACATCAGTGTGAAATAATAAAGTGCAAACAAAGGTTAACAAAGAACAGTGTAAAGATCAGTGTAAACCTATGATGTGAACACAACTAGCAATCGTTAAATTGTGTAGTGTTAGTGTACAATGGCAAACTCCAAAAAAACCATATAAAAAATATAATTTAGAATATAAAAATATAAAAATATAAAAATCCAAAAAAAGGTCCAAAATAGTCCTGAAACAAAGTGAACAGTCACCTTGAATATACCTTCAAGGTGATGAACCAGAATGAAGTAAATCTTCAGTTTACATACGAATGTAGTCAAAAATCTCTTACTTATCTAGATCTGAAAATAGAAATAAAGAATAATAACATCGAAACATCAACTCACTTTAAGCAGGTGGACAGCAACAATTATGTCCACCAAACCAGTTGTCATCACAGAAATTGGAAGGCAAACATCCCAAAGGGACAACTTCTACGGATGAAGAAAAACTGCTCAGATCCACAAAAATGGGAGGAACAAGCCCAGTTAATCAAGGCTAAATTCATCGAGAGAGGTTACAACGAACATCTATTGGATCAGAAGATAGAAGAGGTCCGAAAAATTGAAAGAAAAGAACTAACCAAATACAAGGATAAATCCAGTGGGAATAATGACAACGAAATCCTGGATATACCATTAATAACAGAATACAGTGAAAACAGTAGGGTTATCGAAAACATCTTTAGGAAGCATTGGAACATATTGAAGGATGATGACATCCTAGGAGAAAAACTTCCTCAACGACCAAAGTTCGTATACAGAAGAACAAATAACCTGAAAAACAAACTAGCCCCAAGCATCAAAAAGGTCAAAAAATCTGGAATAAAAGATGTATTTGGGAAAACAATAAAAGGTTTTTTTCCCTGTCACACATGCAAGGCATGCAAATGTGGCAAAAAATCCACAATGTTCCAATCACACAATAATAAAGAAAAATACAAAATCAAAGAACTAATAAAGTGTCAAGATAAGGACGTCATATACCTCCTTGAATGCCCATGCGGTCTCCAATATGTGGGACAAACGTCCAGACCACTGAGAGATAGGATACGTGAACATTTGTTATGTATCGAAAAACTCAATAAAGAGACCGCATTATACAAACATTTTTCAGAAAAACATCAAGGAAACATCAAAACACTCACATATATGGGAATACAAAAGGTTCCCAGGGATTGGAGAGGAGGAAACCAGGAGAAAAAATTACTCACTGAGGAGTCAAAATGGATATTTCGCCTTGACTCCCTCCACCCTAGAGGTTTGAATAATAAAGAGGACCTGTCTCATCTATTGAACCTAAACTAAGGATAACATTGAACTAGTAAGGCTATGGGAGTACACCAGAGGAAACGAGAAGGATCATAGTGACCCTCCAGACAACACACCTCAGGGAATTAAGAGCTTCCTAGGAAACTCTCATACATATAACTGTCCCCGGCCACATTTCTGCTCATATCCAAGTAAGAGAATTTGACTACCTTAAGAAAACATTTCATCATAAGAAGAAAAACATCAATAAGAGGATTATAACTATAGAAAAGAAAAAATCCTGAATAATGCCACGTATATCCCACCTTGAGAGAATGAAAGTACAGATGAATAAACATCAGAAGCTAAGTGTAAATCCCTCTCCCTCTATATATCATCTCTAAACCTGTCTCTCAAACTGTCTATCTAGCCCCTAAATGTGGTAACTAGTTAAATATATCAAATATATCAAATATATTAAATATATCAGATTGCTAACTTAACATTGGCCCATTAAAAAGACCTATTCACCGCATTGATATTTACCATCATACAGATATGATGATAACTATAAAAAGCTCATATTTGAGAACACTTATAGATTCTAATATATAACAACATCAGAGAAGGGAAAAGATTTCGCCTATAGTTTATTCAGAAACTCTAATGAATATATTAGCTTTGATGATTATGGTCTATTTGTGAGACCTTCCCCACTTGATAACTCCAGAAAAAGAAATCACATAGTTACAACCAGACATGGGGTTTTAATCCCATTTAAAATGGCCCTTACGATCGGCCCTCTAATACCTAATAAAGGGGTATATACAGATTTCCAACAAAAAACCCACTATACCCAATACACACAATAGAAAGAACATCTAATATATTAGAGAAGAATCATTAACCCAGTCCTCTAAAAATATAAGCTATAATAAAAATTTAAGCTATAATTTAAGCTAAAATTTAAGCTGGATAATCAGAAAGAATTAAAAAAACAATAATTATTAATAAATTACCGAAGACCAACAAGAAAAAGTATCTCATAAACCCCCCATTTTAAACAGATAAGAAAACAACAAAGCACGGGTCTATTGAAATTTCTATATACCATCAATATGTCATTCTACTTTAAAAATGTCTAATACAGCATAAGATTGAAGAAATAAAATGCTAAGAATGTAAAAAGTATGTATAAAAGTATGTATGTACTTGTTGCAATATTTATATAATTTTTATTGCTTTAATCGCTATTTCTTTTTATTTTTTTATTTTTTATTTTTATATTTTTTTATTTTTTATTTGTTATGTTATATTTACTTTTCATTATTTTTCAATTTTGACTGTGACACACAATGTCTATCCCACCTTTGACTGGACCGCACAAAAGAACATATCCAATTCACAATTAACATACACTGAAAATAGTATGGAAACCGGCACTAAGAAATATTGGACCAATAAGAAAAGGGAACTAATACACACCCCCACATGTAAATAGGTAGTTGGAGTCTATTCACAAGACTGAAATACACCACCAATAGTAAAAGGCATAGAACACACGCCCTAAATCCGACCAATCAGATAACTAGAAAATCGGAACTCATAGGAAAACATTAAATATACCATACCAAACTATATGGATTTAAGATACAAGTGTTTATTCCAAACTATGAATAAAAAATGCCAATAGATAAGCCCTTTCATATACGATATTAACTAACGATCGTCACCCGAAACCGGAAGTGGGAAACTGCACTTCCGGTCATACGAAAATCAACAAGGGTATAAAAAGAAGCAAAAAATTAGCTAAAACCAGTCTTGATAAAGGTCAATGCCTGACCGAAACGCGTCGACTGGTAAGTGATACTCTGATAGGGAGCTATTTTGTAAAACGTCTGCACTATTATTGTTCTTGTATCTTTGACAGAAAGGATCAATATGGCAGATCACTGACTGACCGATTGGGTCATCACTTAGGAGTCTTATCTACATCTAACACTTGGGAGAAAAAACACTGGGAGGAATACCACTACATCTGTTTGGGACAAACAAGTACATTTATTCATTTTTCATTTTTCATTTTTTAATTTTTCACATCTGACATTCTCCACTGTTGTTTGACTGTTCACTTTGTTTCAGGACTATTTTGGACCTTTTTTTGGATTTTTATATTTTTATATTTTTATATTCTAAATTATATTTTTTATATGGTTTTTTTGGAGTTTGCCATTGTACACTAACACTACACAATTTAACGATTGCTAGTTGTGTTCACATCATAGGTTTACACTGATCTTTACACTGTTCTTTGTTAACCTTTGTTTGCACTTTATTATTTCACACTGATGTGTTAATAAGAGCACCCACACTCAATCAAACAACATTCAATCCATTTGCTTTAAAGCACTGTTAAGATACATAGCTTGTATCATTGACTCACAACATATCATATTTCCAAACCAATCGAAGTACTGATAAAATCAAGTTTTGGATACATCTGTTTTTACTGATTGCTTTTACATTTTGTTTTAATTATTGTAAATCTTGGATCCAGGATATATGTATATATTTTTTATGTACTCTAGATATATTTTAACTGTTTTCTATATTCATTGTAATAAATGATATAATTTCACTTAGACCCAGCCTTGTCCTTTTGGCGCTTTAATAATAACTTTTCTTTCTGAATATCCACTTTTCTGACCGCTAGGGGTCAATTTATTAGAGCAAAGGGTCCCTTTTAGCATTAGGCGCTTAGTGTCCACCCAGATACAGTATTTATCATCCTAGCAAACACAGAGCAGCCTTTTGCAATTTCTTTATATCACACTATGAGCTCCTTTTTAAGCCTGAGGCAGCCAATAAATATTAATATCACAGACATAGGAAAAGAAGAGCACATGTTGGATGTTGAAGATGACACCATAGATATACATCTAATCTTTAAAGAATTAGAAAAGTTACTCATCTCTGAGGTGAAATACAAAGGAGAGATAACTTTTCTCCAAAAATGTTTGGAATTAAAGATTATTCCAAAAGGGCTATTAGTGCACAAAGAGTGTGCTTTTCCAATCTCAGATACTCTTGCTGAAAAATGGAAAAATACATTATTACAAACTTCACAACAGCTGATTAAGCTAATTATAGAGCACAGAGAAACACAAATCATACAGATTGACTTAGACATTAAGGAAAATGAAGTCATTATTCTGAACTTAGAAAGTTCAGGATTAGAATGTGAAGAGATTGCACATAAGAAAGAAAGTCTAGTGAAAAAAGTAATTAAAATAAAGGAAGATATTACAAAAAAGAAAACTAAGAAATTAATAAGGGAATTAGAAAAGAAAAATAATGAAGAAAAGGGTGACTCTGAATCAAAAGTAAATTTAAATGGGGAAAATACCGATACCCACAATGAAGAGAACGAATTTAACACATGGACAACAGTGACATACAATAAAACTAAGAAAGATAAAACCAACTTCCAAGACCCTGAAAGACAGCAATACACACCACATTATAGGAACAATATGTCAGAATACCATAATGACAAATCAGAACACAACTCGAGACAAACTAACTATAGGAATGACTATAATGCTCACACCTACAATAAGAGACAAAGACACTTTGAAAATAACTATAGGGGGCAATATGCACCTAGTAGACAGAATCTATATGAAAGGTCATACAACAATAACAGAATAAGTACTAACCACTCTGACCATAGAAGAGAGAGAAGAGATTATTATACAAATAATTTCGATGAAAGAGGAAGAGAACGGTATTATAGAGGGAGATTTGCACAAGCATATTGGAGAGATTCCGACTACCCGGAAAGAAATTGGAGATACCAAAACTATCAGGAGCGGGGATATCAACGAAGAAACAATAATAATTACCAGCAGAGGAGTAACTTCGTTGGAAGATCTACCTACGGAGAAATGCAAGAACAAAGCTTCAGAAATACAAATATCTATGAGACCCCCCCACGTGAAAGGAGACAACAAGGTCCAAGAGAAGAGCCTCTCAATGAGAGAGAAAAGGAATGGACCAAATCCCTAAGGGGACAACCAACAACCAGAGAAAAGAGGACTGGAACGAATAGATCAAATAACCAAATAAAAACAGATACACCAGCATTACAACACTCCTCATCCTCCACTTCTTCTTTTTTAGAATTGGAACTCCAAAACCACAAAAAAGGAGAACAAAACCAATCCTCCACACGGGTAAAAACAAGACCCATAGAGGAAAAAGAGGAGGCCTAAAGACAAAGAAAGTTACAAATGAAATAAATCACCAGACAGGTGATGATTCTGAGAAAGGGATATTCAATCTAAGTTCCCATAAATTGAACGAAGAGGAAAGATCCATCCTAAAATTGGGCTTATCTTTCGCCCCTTCTAAATGTCTGGATAAATTCACGACATTCATAAACACAAAAGAATTTATCAGAAAATTAACTCTGAAAAGATTTTTTCTGAAATCACCTTTGGAAAGGATGGGCTATGGTTTTCAAGGATATACTCAAACTCAACAAATGGATGGCTACAAACATACCAACCTGAAGCCAAAATCTACATTCTACCCTCTGACATACAAAGGGACAGCACTCGAAACATTCGAGACTGTAGTATGTAGAGAGATACGAGATATAGACAACAAGAAGCTCAAATTGAAAAACAAAAACCTATCGAATAAACAAATCGAAATCGTTAAAAAGTTGGAAGATAACCACAATCTCATCATTAAGCCGGCTGATAAGGGCGGTGGGATTGTGGTAATGAACAAGACAGACTACAATAAGGAGATGGAGAGGATTCTGGGTGACCAAAATACATATGAAAAACTGAAAGAAAACCCGGTTAATCTATACAAAAAAACACTGACAAACCTTTTGAAGGGAGCAAAAGAAGAGAATATTCTGAATGAAAAAGAGTATGATTACATAAATGTAACATTTCCAAAGACACCGATAATATATCACCTCCCCAAAATTCATAAAAGTTTGAACAACCCCCCTGGAAGACCAATAATCTCAGGGATAGGGTCTTTAAGTAGCAATCTATCGGAGTATGTGGACAGACATCTCCAGAAGCTGGTCAGAGAACGCCCATCATATATAAGGGATTCTACTCAAATAATCAATCTACTCGAGGATATAAGTTGGGAAGAGAATTACATCCTGGCAACTTGTGACGTGACTGCGTTATACACGAGTATTCCCCATGAGGAAGGACTGAAAGCTGTAAAATTTTACCTGGAGAGAGAGGAAGAGATCCCAGAAAGACAATGTGAATTTATACTAGAAAGTATAAACTATATTCTACATCACAATTACTTCAGCAACGAAGGGAAATTCTACAGACAGATATGTGGGACGGCGATGGGGACCAGGTTCGCGCCGAGCTATGCCAACCTCTATATGGCCAAGTGGGAAGAAATTTTCTGGGAGTCATGTCCTGCAGGCGCGGATCTGGTCCTCTATCGCCGCTATATCGATGACATCATACTTGTGTGGAGAGGAACACAAGAAGATCTTGAATATACCTTCAAGGTGATGAACCAGAATGAAGTAAATCTTCAGTTTACATACGAATGTAGTCAAAAATCTCTTACTTATCTAGATCTGAAAATAGAAATAAAGAATAATAACATCGAAACATCAACTCACTTTAAGCAGGTGGACAGCAACAATTATGTCCACCAAACCAGTTGTCATCACAGAAATTGGAAGGCAAACATCCCAAAGGGACAACTTCTACGGATGAAGAAAAACTGCTCAGATCCACAAAAATGGGAGGAACAAGCCCAGTTAATCAAGGCTAAATTCATCGAGAGAGGTTACAACGAACATCTATTGGATCAGAAGATAGAAGAGGTCCGAAAAATTGAAAGAAAAGAACTAACCAAATACAAGGATAAATCCAGTGGGAATAATGACAACGAAATCCTGGATATACCATTAATAACAGAATACAGTGAAAACAGTAGGGTTATCGAAAACATCTTTAGGAAGCATTGGAACATATTGAAGGATGATGACATCCTAGGAGAAAAACTTCCTCAACGACCAAAGTTCGTATACAGAAGAACAAATAACCTGAAAAACAAACTAGCCCCAAGCATCAAAAAGGTCAAAAAATCTGGAATAAAAGATGTATTTGGGAAAACAATAAAAGGTTTTTTTCCCTGTCACACATGCAAGGCATGCAAATGTGGCAAAAAATCCACAATGTTCCAATCACACAATAATAAAGAAAAATACAAAATCAAAGAACTAATAAAGTGTCAAGATAAGGACGTCATATACCTCCTTGAATGCCCATGCGGTCTCCAATATGTGGGACAAACGTCCAGACCACTGAGAGATAGGATACGTGAACATTTGTTATGTATCGAAAAACTCAATAAAGAGACCGCATTATACAAACATTTTTCAGAAAAACATCAAGGAAACATCAAAACACTCACATATATGGGAATACAAAAGGTTCCCAGGGATTGGAGAGGAGGAAACCAGGAGAAAAAATTACTCACTGAGGAGTCAAAATGGATATTTCGCCTTGACTCCCTCCACCCTAGAGGTTTGAATAATAAAGAGGACCTGTCTCATCTATTGAACCTAAACTAAGGATAACATTGAACTAGTAAGGCTATGGGAGTACACCAGAGGAAACGAGAAGGATCATAGTGACCCTCCAGACAACACACCTCAGGGAATTAAGAGCTTCCTAGGAAACTCTCATACATATAACTGTCCCCGGCCACATT
Source organism: Bombina bombina (assembly GCF_027579735.1). Taxonomy (NCBI): domain Eukaryota; kingdom Metazoa; phylum Chordata; class Amphibia; order Anura; family Bombinatoridae; genus Bombina; species Bombina bombina. Next base: position 1,068,053,336 of record NC_069500.1, read on the forward strand.
TCTGCTCATATCCAAGTAAGAGAATTTGACTACCTTAAGAAAACATTTCATCATAAGAAGAAAAACATCAATAAGAGGATTATAACTATAGAAAAGAAAAAATCCTGAATAATGCCACGTATATCCCACCTTGAGAGAATGAAAGTACAGATGAATAAACATCAGAAGCTAAGTGTAAATCCCTCTCCCTCTATATATCATCTCTAAACCTGTCTCTCAAACTGTCTATCTAGCCCCTAAATGTGGTAACTAGTTAAATATATCAAATATATCAAATATATTAAATATATCAGATTGCTAACTTAACATTGGCCCATTAAAAAGACCTATTCACCGCATTGATATTTACCATCATACAGATATGATGATAACTATAAAAAGCTCATATTTGAGAACACTTATAGATTCTAATATATAACAACATCAGAGAAGGGAAAAGATTTCGCCTATAGTTTATTCAGAAACTCTAATGAATATATTAGCTTTGATGATTATGGTCTATTTGTGAGACCTTCCCCACTTGATAACTCCAGAAAAAGAAATCACATAGTTACAACCAGACATGGGGTTTTAATCCCATTTAAAATGGCCCTTACGATCGGCCCTCTAATACCTAATAAAGGGGTATATACAGATTTCCAACAAAAAACCCACTATACCCAATACACACAATAGAAAGAACATCTAATATATTAGAGAAGAATCATTAACCCAGTCCTCTAAAAATATAAGCTATAATAAAAATTTAAGCTATAATTTAAGCTAAAATTTAAGCTGGATAATCAGAAAGAATTAAAAAAACAATAATTATTAATAAATTACCGAAGACCAACAAGAAAAAGTATCTCATAAACCCCCCATTTTAAACAGATAAGAAAACAACAAAGCACGGGTCTATTGAAATTTCTATATACCATCAATATGTCATTCTACTTTAAAAATGTCTAATACAGCATAAGATTGAAGAAATAAAATGCTAAGAATGTAAAAAGTATGTATAAAAGTATGTATGTACTTGTTGCAATATTTATATAATTTTTATTGCTTTAATCGCTATTTCTTTTTATTTTTTTATTTTTTATTTTTATATTTTTTTATTTTTTATTTGTTATGTTATATTTACTTTTCATTATTTTTCAATTTTGACTGTGACACACAATGTCTATCCCACCTTTGACTGGACCGCACAAAAGAACATATCCAATTCACAATTAACATACACTGAAAATAGTATGGAAACCGGCACTAAGAAATATTGGACCAATAAGAAAAGGGAACTAATACACACCCCCACATGTAAATAGGTAGTTGGAGTCTATTCACAAGACTGAAATACACCACCAATAGTAAAAGGCATAGAACACACGCCCTAAATCCGACCAATCAGATAACTAGAAAATCGGAACTCATAGGAAAACATTAAATATACCATACCAAACTATATGGATTTAAGATACAAGTGTTTATTCCAAACTATGAATAAAAAATGCCAATAGATAAGCCCTTTCATATACGATATTAACTAACGATCGTCACCCGAAACCGGAAGTGGGAAACTGCACTTCCGGTCATACGAAAATCAACAAGGGTATAAAAAGAAGCAAAAAATTAGCTAAAACCAGTCTTGATAAAGGTCAATGCCTGACCGAAACGCGTCGACTGGTAAGTGATACTCTGATAGGGAGCTATTTTGTAAAACGTCTGCACTATTATTGTTCTTGTATCTTTGACAGAAAGGATCAATATGGCAGATCACTGACTGACCGATTGGGTCATCACTTAGGAGTCTTATCTACATCTAACACTTGGGAGAAAAAACACTGGGAGGAATACCACTACATCTGTTTGGGACAAACAAGTACATTTATTCATTTTTCATTTTTCATTTTTTAATTTTTCACATCTGACATTCTCCACTGTTGTTTGACTGTTCACTTTGTTTCAGGACTATTTTGGACCTTTTTTTGGATTTTTATATTTTTATATTTTTATATTCTAAATTATATTTTTTATATGTTTTTTTTGGAGTTTGCCATTGTACACTAACACTACACAATTTAACGATTGCTAGTTGTGTTCACATCATAGGTTTACACTGATCTTTACACTGTTCTTTGTTAACCTTTGTTTGCACTTTATTATTTCACACTGATGTGTTAATAAGAGCACCCACACTCAATCAAACAACATTCAATCCATTTGCTTTAAAGCACTGTTAAGATACATAGCTTGTATCATTGACTCACAACATATCATATTTCCAAACCAATCGAAGTACTGATAAAATCAAGTTTTGGATACATCTGTTTTTACTGATTGCTTTTACATTTTGTTTTAATTATTGTAAATCTTGGATCCAGGATATATGTATATATTTTTTATGTACTCTAGATATATTTTAACTGTTTTCTATATTCATTGTAATAAATGATATAATTTCACTTAGACCCAGCCTTGTCCTTTTGGCGCTTTAATAATAACTTTTCTTTCTGAATATCCACTTTTCTGACCGCTAGGGGTCAATTTATTAGAGCAAAGGGTCCCTTTTAGCATTAGGCGCTTAGTGTCCACCCAGATACAGTATTTATCATCCTAGCAAACACAGAGCAGCCTTTTGCAATTTCTTTATATCACACTATGAGCTCCTTTTTAAGCCTGAGGCAGCCAATAAATATTAATATCACAGACATAGGAAAAGAAGAGCACATGTTGGATGTTGAAGATGACACCATAGATATACATCTAATCTTTAAAGAATTAGAAAAGTTACTCATCTCTGAGGTGAAATACAAAGGAGAGATAACTTTTCTCCAAAAATGTTTGGAATTAAAGATTATTCCAAAAGGGCTATTAGTGCACAAAGAGTGTGCTTTTCCAATCTCAGATACTCTTGCTGAAAAATGGAAAAATACATTATTACAAACTTCACAACAGCTGATTAAGCTAATTATAGAGCACAGAGAAACACAAATCATACAGATTGACTTAGACATTAAGGAAAATGAAGTCATTATTCTGAACTTAGAAAGTTCAGGATTAGAATGTGAAGAGATTGCACATAAGAAAGAAAGTCTAGTGAAAAAAGTAATTAAAATAAAGGAAGATATTACAAAAAAGAAAACTAAGAAATTAATAAGGGAATTAGAAAAGAAAAATAATGAAGAAAAGGGTGACTCTGAATCAAAAGTAAATTTAAATGGGGAAAATACCGATACCCACAATGAAGAGAATGAATCTAACACATGGACAACAGTGACATACAATAAAACTAAGAAAGATAAAACCAACTTCCAAGACCCTGAAAGACAGCAATACACACCACATTATAGGAACAATATGTCAGAATACCATAATGACAAATCAGAACACAACTCGAGACAAACTAACTATAGGAATGACTATAATGCTCACACCTACAATAAGAGACAAAGACACTTTGAAAATAACTATAGGGGGCAATATGCACCTAGTAGACAGAATCTATATGAAAGGCCATATAACAATAACAGAATAAGTACTAACCACTCTGACCATAGAAGAGAGAGAAGAGATTATTATACAAATAATTTCGATGAAAGAGGAAGAGAACGGTATTATAGAGGGAGATTTGCACAAGCATATTGGAGAGATTCCGACTACCCGGAAAGAAATTGGAGATACCAAAACTATCAGGAGCGGGGATATCAACGAAGAAACAATAATAATTACCAGCAGAGGAGTAACTTCGTTGGAAGATCTACCTACGGAGAAATGCAAGAACAAAGCTTCAGAAATACAAATATCTATGAGACCCCCCCACGTGAAAGGAGACAACAAGGTCCAAGAGAAGAGCCTCTCAATGAGAGAGAAAAGGAATGGACCAAATCCCTAAGGGGACAACCAACAACCAGAGAAAAGAGGACTGGAACGAATAGATCAAATAACCAAATAAAAACAGATACACCAGCATTACAACACTCCTCATCCTCCACTTCTTCTTTTTTAGAATTGGAACTCCAAAACCACAAAAAAGGAGAACAAAACCAATCCTCCACACGGGTAAAAACAAGACCCATAGAGGAAAAAGAGGAGGCCTAAAGACAAAGAAAGTTACAAATGAAATAAATCACCAGACAGGTGATGATTCTGAGAAAGGGATATTCAATCTAAGTTCCCATAAATTGAACGAAGAGGAAAGATCCATCCTAAAATTGGGCTTATCTTTCGCCCCTTCTAAATGTCTGGATAAATTCACGACATTCATAAACACAAAAGAATTTATCAGAAAATTAACTCTGAAAAGATTTTTTCTGAAATCACCTTTGGAAAGGATGGGCTATGGTTTTCAAGGATATACTCAAACTCAACAAATGGATGGCTACAAACATACCAACCTGAAGCCAAAATCTACATTCTACCCTCTGACATACAAAGGGACAGCACTCGAAACATTCGAGACTGTAGTATGTAGAGAGATACGAGATATAGACAACAAGAAGCTCAAATTGAAAAACAAAAACCTATCGAATAAACAAATCGAAATCGTTAAAAAGTTGGAAGATAACCACAATCTCATCATTAAGCCGGCTGATAAGGGCGGTGGGATTGTGGTAATGAACAAGACAGACTACAATAAGGAGATGGAGAGGATTCTGGGTGACCAAAATACATATGAAAAACTGAAAGAAAACCCGGTTAATCTATACAAAAAAACACTGACAAACCTTTTGAAGGGAGCAAAAGAAGAGAATATTCTGAATGAAAAAGAGTATGATTACATAAATGTAACATTTCCAAAGACACCGATAATATATCACCTCCCCAAAATTCATAAAAGTTTGAACAACCCCCCTGGAAGACCAATAATCTCAGGGATAGGGTCTTTAAGTAGCAATCTATCGGAGTATGTGGACAGACATCTCCAGAAGCTGGTCAGAGAACGCCCATCATATATAAGGGATTCTACTCAAATAATCAATCTACTCGAGGATATAAGTTGGGAAGAGAATTACATCCTGGCAACTTGTGACGTGACTGCGTTATACACGAGTATTCCCCATGAGGAAGGACTGAAAGCTGTAAAATTTTACCTGGAGAGAGAGGAAGAGATCCCAGAAAGACAATGTGAATTTATACTAGAAAGTATAAACTATATTCTACATCACAATTACTTCAGCAACGAAGGGAAATTCTACAGACAGATATGTGGGACGGCGATGGGGACCAGGTTCGCGCCGAGCTATGCCAACCTCTATATGGCCAAGTGGGAAGAAATTTTCTGGGAGTCATGTCCTGCAGGCGCGGATCTGGTCCTCTATCGCCGCTATATCGATGACATCATACTTGTGTGGAGAGGAACACAAGAAGATCTTGAATATACCTTCAAGGTGATGAACCAGAATGAAGTAAATCTTCAGTTTACATACGAATGTAGTCAAAAATCTCTTACTTATCTAGATCTGAAAATAGAAATAAAGAATAATAACATCGAAACATCAACTCACTTTAAGCAGGTGGACAGCAACAATTATGTCCACCAAACCAGTTGTCATCACAGAAATTGGAAGGCAAACATCCCAAAGGGACAACTTCTACGGATGAAGAAAAACTGCTCAGATCCACAAAAATGGGAGGAACAAGCCCAGTTAATCAAGGCTAAATTCATCGAGAGAGGTTACAACGAACATCTATTGGATCAGAAGATAGAAGAGGTCCGAAAAATTGAAAGAAAAGAACTAACCAAATACAAGGATAAATCCAGTGGGAATAATGACAACGAAATCCTGGATATACCATTAATAACAGAATACAGTGAAAACAGTAGGGTTATCGAAAACATCTTTAGGAAGCATTGGAACATATTGAAGGATGATGACATCCTAGGAGAAAAACTTCCTCAACGACCAAAGTTCGTATACAGAAGAACAAATAACCTGAAAAACAAACTAGCCCCAAGCATCAAAAAGGTCAAAAAATCTGGAATAAAAGATGTATTTGGGAAAACAATAAAAGGTTTTTTTCCCTGTCACACATGCAAGGCATGCAAATGTGGCAAAAAATCCACAATGTTCCAATCACACAATAATAAAGAAAAATACAAAATCAAAGAACTAATAAAGTGTCAAGATAAGGACGTCATATACCTCCTTGAATGCCCATGCGGTCTCCAATATGTGGGACAAACGTCCAGACCACTGAGAGATAGGATACGTGAACATTTGTTATGTATCGAAAAACTCAATAAAGAGACCGCATTATACAAACATTTTTCAGAAAAACATCAAGGAAACATCAAAACACTCACATATATGGGAATACAAAAGGTTCCCAGGGATTGGAGAGGAGGAAACCAGGAGAAAAAATTACTCACTGAGGAGTCAAAATGGATATTTCGCCTTGACTCCCTCCACCCTAGAGGTTTGAATAATAAAGAGGACCTGTCTCATCTATTGAACCTAAACTAAGGATAACATTGAACTAGTAAGGCTATGGGAGTACACCAGAGGAAACGAGAAGGATCATAGTGACCCTCCAGACAACACACCTCAGGGAATTAAGAGCTTCCTAGGAAACTCTCATACATATAACTGTCCCCGGCCACATTTCTGCTCATATCCAAGTAAGAGAATTTGACTACCTTAAGAAAACATTTCATCATAAGAAGAAAAACATCAATAAGAGGATTATAACTATAGAAAAGAAAAAATCCTGAATAATGCCACGTATATCCCACCTTGAGAGAATGAAAGTACAGATGAATAAACATCAGAAGCTAAGTGTAAATCCCTCTCCCTCTATATATCATCTCTAAACCTGTCTCTCAAACTGTCTATCTAGCCCCTAAATGTGGTAACTAGTTAAATATATCAAATATATCAAATATATTAAATATATCAGATTGCTAACTTAACATTGGCCCATTAAAAAGACCTATTCACCGCATTGATATTTACCATCATACAGATATGATGATAACTATAAAAAGCTCATATTTGAGAACACTTATAGATTCTAATATATAACAACATCAGAGAAGGGAAAAGATTTCGCCTATAGTTTATTCAGAAACTCTAATGAATATATTAGCTTTGATGATTATGGTCTATTTGTGAGACCTTCCCCACTTGATAACTCCAGAAAAAGAAATCACATAGTTACAACCAGACATGGGGTTTTAATCCCATTTAAAATGGCCCTTACGATCGGCCCTCTAATACCTAATAAAGGGGTATATACAGATTTCCAACAAAAAACCCACTATACCCAATACACACAATAGAAAGAACATCTAATATATTAGAGAAGAATCATTAACCCAGTCCTCTAAAAATATAAGCTATAATAAAAATTTAAGCTATAATTTAAGCTAAAATTTAAGCTGGATAATCAGAAAGAATTAAAAAAACAATAATTATTAATAAATTACCGAAGACCAACAAGAAAAAGTATCTCATAAACCCCCCATTTTAAACAGATAAGAAAACAACAAAGCACGGGTCTATTGAAATTTCTATATACCATCAATATGTCATTCTACTTTAAAAATGTCTAATACAGCATAAGATTGAAGAAATAAAATGCTAAGAATGTAAAAAGTATGTATAAAAGTATGTATGTACTTGTTGCAATATTTATATAATTTTTATTGCTTTAATCGCTATTTCTTTTTATTTTTTTATTTTTTATTTTTATATTTTTTTATTTTTTATTTGTTATGTTATATTTACTTTTCATTATTTTTCAATTTTGACTGTGACACACAATGTCTATCCCACCTTTGACTGGACCGCACAAAAGAACATATCCAATTCACAATTAACATACACTGAAAATAGTATGGAAACCGGCACTAAGAAATATTGGACCAATAAGAAAAGGGAACTAATACACACCCCCACATGTAAATAGGTAGTTGGAGTCTATTCACAAGACTGAAATACACCACCAATAGTAAAAGGCATAGAACACACGCCCTAAATCCGACCAATCAGATAACTAGAAAATCGGAACTCATAGGAAAACATTAAATATACCATACCAAACTATATGGATTTAAGATACAAGGGTTTATTCCAAACTATGAATAAAAAATGCCAATAGATAAGCCCTTTCATATACGATATTAACTAACGATCGTCACCCGAAACCGGAAGTGGGAAACTGCACTTCCGGTCATACGAAAATCAACAAGGGTATAAAAAGAAGCAAAAAATTAGCTAAAACCAGTCTTGATAAAGGTCAATGCCTGACCGAAACGCGTCGACTGGTAAGTGATACTCTGATAGGGAGCTATTTTGTAAAACGTCTGCACTATTATTGTTCTTGTATCTTTGACAGAAAGGATCAATATGGCAGATCACTGACTGACCGATTGGGTCATCACTTAGGAGTCTTATCTACATCTAACACTTGGGAGAAAAAACACTGGGAGGAATACCACTACATCTGTTTGGGACAAACAAGTACATTTATTCATTTTTCATTTTTCATTTTTTAATTTTTCACATCTGACATTCTCCACTGTTGTTTGACTGTTCACTTTGTTTCAGGACTATTTTGGACCTTTTTTTGGATTTTTATATTTTTATATTTTTATATTCTAAATTATATTTTTTATATGGTTTTTTTGGAGTTTGCCATTGTACACTAACACTACACAATTTAACGATTGCTAGTTGTGTTCACATCATAGGTTTACACTGATCTTTACACTGTTCTTTGTTAACCTTTGTTTGCACTTTATTATTTCACACTGATGTGTTAATAAGAGCACCCACACTCAATCAAACAACATTCAATCCATTTGCTTTAAAGCACTGTTAAGATACATAGCTTGTATCATTGACTCACAACATATCATATTTCCAAACCAATCGAAGTACTGATAAAATCAAGTTTTGGATACATCTGTTTTTACTGATTGCTTTTACATTTTGTTTTAATTATTGTAAATCTTGGATCCAGGATATATGTATATATTTTTTATGTACTCTAGATATATTTTAACTGTTTTCTATATTCATTGTAATAAATGATATAATTTCACTTAGACCCAGCCTTGTCCTTTTGGCGCTTTAATAATAACTTTTCTTGCTTAATGTAGAAGGGCCCATCAATAGATATAAAGTGTGGTAATAGAGTACATTAAGCTAGTATGGCTCTAAATGTTATCTCCAAGAACTAAGATAGACTATCTAAACCTTAGATTCAAGATCAAACAATGATCATATTGTGCCTGTTGCAAGTGGGCACTATAGTATGTAATTACATGAGGTTTTACTCCTGTTAAGCTAGAAGAGCATTTATAGAGGGAAAATGTACCTCTATTGTTTTGCTGGCTCAGGGATATGAATAGCAATCCTTATGTATACTCTGATTGGGTATAATGACCATTGTGTATAACTATAACAATATAAAAACTAGCAGCCTAGGGTAACTGTTGCATAAAACCTGAGTAACATATTGCTAAAACAAAAAATGTGAATACATCAACAGGATTTAAAAAAAAAAGTCCCATTACTAATGTATTATCTCAAAGCATTCTCTAAAAAGAGACATATCATAGCTACCGAAAGTCAGCGGCATTCACTGTGAAATACAAAGTCTGTCAGCATAAACTGAGTAATCTCAGATGAGATTTAGGGATGTCCCTCAGGAAAAAAAAGTAATATACATCTAGCCAACTCCAATGCTCGACTTTTCCAAAGGAAGACAAATGCTGATCACCCCTAGTTCCAAAGGATCTGTACATGCTGTAAAAAGCCGATGCTGCACACCCCTCTCCTTCCGTAATTTCAAGGCTAAAGTGGTAGATTGTGATTCTAAAGAACCTATTGCCCATAGAATGTTATGTCCAACAACACACAAGGAATATGGAGAGACAGCTGCCCAGGGTGACTGCTTTGTAAAACGAGTAGATGAGGATCATTGGAGTATAGGGGGTGAAGCCAGGCACTCCACTCTGGCTGTCAGCCCCCCTTTGCACTGGGGTTTATCGAGGGTATAGATGGGTATAGCCGTTGTGGAGCTCACTGGCTCACATGCTGCTAGAGAGTTTTGTTGTGCTGCGGTAACAGAGTCAGGTCCGTAGCTCTCCTTAGTATTGGTTAGCTCTGGAGGTGGGCCTAAATCCCCGATCTTCTCCCGTTTAGAAATGACACTTATAGGCCCCACTGCAGTCTTTCCCTGAGATGTGGTTTGTACCCGTTCAACCTCGGGCTCACATACACATACCAGGGCTTCTAGATGTGCATGCTCAGCTCTTTGGTATTCCGTATCTGTTGGAGGGAAGCCTTTTTGGTCGTCCTTTCTTTCCTCATGTATTGCTGTCCAGGCGGTACAATCCGATCTCGTAATTAGAAGTAGGCTGTGTATCTCAAGTTCTAAGCTTTTATAGTGGTCATCTATTAGTTGTATCAGCTTGGCTTCCCATTTATTCAGAGCCTCCATGCTCCCCGTTAGTTCTAAGCAGCTCAGTAATATGGACACTCGGCAAAAGCTGAATAGTTCTCTCTTTAGTTTGAGAAAGTTGGTCTTGGATATAGTAGCAATAGGCTACCTTATAACCCAGAATCTGGGGGGGGGATGTATGCGGTAGCCCCAGACACGCGGTAAGCTGGAAGTAGAATTATATCTCCGGAGATTAAGCATACATAGGCCCGCGTGGCTTTCTGAAAAACATAGGTCAGGGATGTCGTCGATAATCAGCTCCAGAATCTTGCTGAAATTGAGCTATAGATATCACCTTAGCAGTAGCTATAAATAACTGGATAATTATAGTAAGACACATAAAAAAATAATTTTAAGAGCAGGAGCTTCACTGAGACGCGTCCTGCTGCTTCAGAAGCTGGCTCAGCCCCCCTATTTGGTATATTTTTGCTGGCTTACATAGGGCAGAGGCCAACACCCCCCACAGTAACCTGGGTTTTCTGGAGGAGTTACCACCTTAGGAGCACGATTATCGGGCAGGCTCAATCAAGCAGGCTACAGCGTGTGAATCACGGAGGCTGCATCTTAATGATAGCTGATCAGGGGCAGACCTACGGACTTGGTTTACACATCACCATACAAAAGACACCGAACCCTACAACTTCTCAAGGAGGTGCATAGTTGAAACTTCAAGAGCATGTAAAATGATTGCAGTGTGATTATTAATATCCGGATTTAATGCTTTTTTCCGTCACCTGATCCGCACTAGGGAAAAAGGTGCAAGGAGGGAATTTTTCCTGGCGCGAACACTGTTTCTCCATTGTTGAGTAGTCACTTACTTTCATCATACTTCATCCATCCGGAGCAGAGCGGGTCCATCTTCAAGCCATCCAACGCGGAGCATCCTCTTCATCCCGAGTCTTCTTACTAAATGACGGTACCTTTAAGTTACGTCATCCAAGATGGCGTACCTTCAATTCCGATTGGCTGATAGAATTCTATCAGACAATCGGAATTAAGGTAGAAAAAATCCTATTGGCTGATGCAATCAGCCAATAGGATTGAAGTTCAATCCTATTGGCTGATCCAATCAGCCAATAGGATTGAGCTTGTATTCTAATGGCTGATTGGAACAGCCAATAGAATGCAAGCTCAATCCTATTGGCTGATTGGATCAGCCAATAGGATTTTTTCTACCTTAATTCCGATTGGCTGATAGAATTCTATCAGCCAAACGAAATTGAAGGGACGCCATCTTGGATGACGTCACTTAAAGATACCGTCATTTAGTAAGAAGACTCCGGATGAAGAGGATCCTCCGCATCGGATTGCTTGAAGATGGACCCCCTCCGCTCCGGATGGATGAAGTTAGAAGATGCTGTCTGGATGAAGACTTCTGCCCATCTGGAGGACCTCTTCTTCCCGGCTTGGATGAAGACTTCTGCCCGTCTGGAGGACCACTTCGTCCGGCTTCGTTAAGGACTTCGGCACGGTTGGGTGAAGACTTCTCAAGGTAGGGTGATATTCAAGGGGTTAGTGTTAGGTTTTATTAAGGGGAATTGGGTGGGTTTTAGAGTTGGGTTGGTGTTTGGGTGGTAGGTTTTAATGTTGGGGGGGTATTGTACTTTTTTTTACAGGTTAAAGAGCTGATTACTTTGGGGCAATGCCCCACAAAAAGCCCTTTTAAGGGCTATTTGTAATTTAGTATAGGGTAGGGCTTTTTATTATTTTGGGGGGCTTTTTTATTTTATTAGGGGGCTTAGATGGTGTAATTAGTTTCAAAAACTTGTAATTATTTTATTATTTTCTGTAATTTAGTGTTTTCGTACTTTAGATCATTTTATTTCATTTTAATTAATTGTAGTTAATTTAGGGAATTAATTTAATTAATTTAATTATAGTGTAGTGTTAGGTGTAATTGTAACTTAGGTTAGGTTTTATTTTACAGGTAAATTTGTCTTTATTTTAGCTAGGTAGTTATTAAAAAGTTAATAACTATTTAGTAACTATTCTACCTAGTTAAAATAAATACAAACTTGCCTGTAAAATAAAAATAAACCCTAAGCTAGATACAATGGCCTCTAGTTATCAAGCCGTCAACCGCAAATACGCTGGAATTCCGCAGCGTATTTGTGGCGAGGCTGATTCACCTTAGTTATCAAAGGCTAGAGACCGGCAAAAGTAGAATCTAGTGACGTAAGCTACGATCCGCCGGTCTCAGTCCGACACAGATCGATTCTTATGTCACTCCAGATGTGCCGAACGCAAGTTCGGCACAATCTGACTACTTTTGCTAGTTATCAAATAACTAGCAGGTAAGCTCTGCACTTTTCCGGCCCAGCGTACCTGGTTTTCAATCCGCCGCCCTGGAAGCGGCGGATCCCATAGGAATCAATGGGAGTCTGACAGCAGCCAGAGCTCATGTTCGCTGCTGCCCGATATCCCATTGATTTCTATGGGAGATGTCTGCACCTAACACCCTAACATGTACCCCGAGTCTAAACACCCCTAATCTGCCCCCCTACACCGCTGCCACCTATATAATAGTTATTAACCTCTAAACCGCCGCTCCCGGACCCCGCTGCCACCTACATTATACCTATTAACCCCTAATCTGCCGCCCCCTATACCGCCACCACCTACATAAGGTTATTAACCCCTATCCTGCGGATCCCGGACCCCGCCGCAACTAAATAAATTGTTTAACCCCTAAACCGCCGCTCCCGGACCCCGCCGCAACTAAATTAAATGTTTAACCCCTAAACCACCGCTCCCCGACCCCGCCGCAACTAAATTAAATGTTTAATCCCTAAACCACCGCTCCCGGACCCTGCCGCAACTAAATTTAATGTTTAACCCCTAAACCGCCGCTCCCGGACCCTGCCGCCACCTATATTAAACTTATTAACCCCTAAACCTAAGTCTAACACTAACACTAACACCCCCCTAACTTAAATATTATTTAAATAAATCTAAATACATATTACAATTATTAACTAAATTATTCCTATTTAAAACTAATACTTACCTGTAAAATAAACCCTAAGATAGCTACAATATAACTAATAATTATATTGTAGCTATTTTAGGATTTATTTTTATTTTACAGGCAACTTTGTATTTATTTTAACTAGGTACAATAGCTATTAAATAGTTAATAACTATTTAATAGCTACCTTGTTAAAATAACTACAAAATTACCTGTAAAATAAAACCTAACCTAAGTTACAAATACACCTAACACTACACTATCATTAAATTAATTAAAAAAAATAACAACAATTACCTAAAATTAAATACAATTAAATAAACAAATAAATGTACAAAAAAATCAAAACACTAAATTACAGAAAATAAAAAAAATTACAAGATTTTGAAACTAATTACACCTAATCTAATCCCCCTAACAAAATAAAAAAGTCCCCCTCCCAAAAAAAAGCCCTACCCTACACTAAATTACAAATAGCCCTTAAAAGGGCCTTTTGCGGGGCATTGCCCCAAAGTAATCAGCTCTTTTACCTGTAAAAAAAAAGAAATACAACCCCCCCAATTAAAGCCCACCACCCACACACCCCTACTCTAAAACCCACCCAAACCCCCTTTAAAAAAACCTAACACTAACCCCCTGAAGATCACCCTACCTTGAGCTGTCTTCACCCAGCCGGGCCGAATTCTTTATCCAAGCGGGGCAGAAGAGGTCCACCATCCGGCCGAAGTCTTCATCCAAGCGGCGTCTTCTATCTTCAATCATCCGAAGCGGAGGCATCTTCCATCCAGCCGACGCGGAGCCATCTTCTTCCAACAACGTCCTAACACCGAATGCCTGGTCCTTTAAATGGCGTCATCCAAGATGGCGTCCCTCGAATTACGATTGGCTGATAAGATTCTATCAGCCAATCGGAATTAAGGTAGGAAAAATCAGATTGGTTGATTTAATCAGCCAATCGGATTGAAGTTCAATCCGATTGGCTGATTGGATCAGCCAATAGAATTGACGTCGCTGATTGGATAAGCCAATAGAATTGACGTCAGCCAATAGAATTTAGATCAGCCAATAGAATTTAGTTGCGACGGGGTCTGGGAGCGGTGGTTTAGGGGTTAAACATTTCATTTAGTTGCGGCGGGGTCCGGGAGCGGTGGTTTAGGGGTTAAACATTTAATTTAGTTGCGGTGGGGTCCGGGAGTGGCGTTTTAGGGGTTAAACAATTTATTTAGTTGCGGCGGGGTCCGGGATCCGCAGGATAGGGGTTAATAACTTTAATATAGTTGGCGGCGGTATAGGGGGCGTCAGATTAGGGGTTAATAGGTATAATGTAGGTGGCGGCGGGGTCCGGGAGCAGCGGTTTAGGGGTTAATATATTTATTATAGTTGCGGCGGGGTCCGGGAGTGGCGGTTTAGGGGTTAAAATCTTTATTTAGTTGCGGAGGGGTCCGGGGGCGGCGGTAAAGGGGGTAAAACAGTACAGTATAGTGTGGGTGCTTAGTGACAGGGGTATCAATAAAGCTGGGAAAAAGCCGAAGAGCAGCGAGATCGATGATAGTCAACAACAGTCCGCTGCTCATCTGTACTTGGTGCGTGGCTTTTTGACAGCTTTATTGATAAATTTGGCGAGCATATTCAGGTCCGCGGCAGCGAGGTTAGGCGAACTTAGGTGGGCGTATTGGGGCCGGCGAAGGCAGGTAAGTACGGAGCTTCATAACTAGAGGCCAATGTAACTATTAGTTATATTGTAGCTATCTTAGGGTTTATTTTATAGGTAAGTATTTATTTTAAAAATGTAGGTAGGTGGCGGCGATGTTAGGGATGGCAGATTAGGGGTTAATAATATTTAACTAGTGTTTGTGAGGCGGGAGTGTGGCGGTTTAGGGGTTAATATATTTATTAAAGTGGCGGCGATGTCCGGTTCGGCAGATTAGGGGTTAAAAATTTTATTTAAGTGTTTGCGATGTGGGGGGAGCCTCGGTTTAGGGGTTAAAAGGTAGTTTATGGGTGTTAGTGTACTTTTTAGCACTTTAGTTAAGAGTTTTATACTACGGCGTTAGCCCATAAAACTCTTAACTACTGACTTTCAAATGCGTTAGGGATCTTGGAGGTACCGCTCACTTTTAGGAAGACTCGTAATACCGGCGTTAGTAAAATTCCTATTGAAAATATAGGATACGCAATTGACGTAAGTGGATTTGTGGTATTTTCGAGTCGGGAAAAAAAGGGAGCGGTACACCTGTACCTGCAAGACTCGTAATACCAGCGGGCGTTAAAAAGCAGCGTTGGGACCTCTCAATGCTGATTTTTAACCCTAACGCAAGACTCGTAATCTAGGCGGAAATGATCAAAAATAAAAAAGAATTACACCTTATCTAATAGCCCTATAAAAATAAAAAAGCCCACCCAAAATAAAAAAAACCCCTAACCTACAATAAACTACCAATAGTCCTTAAAAGGGCCTTTTGTAGGGCATTGCCCTAAGTTAAACAGCTCTTTTACCTGTAAAAAAAAATACAAAGACCCCCCAACAGTAAAACCCACCACCCAACCAACCCCCCAAAATAAAAAAAAAACTATAACAAAAACCTAAGCTACCCATTGCCCTGAAAAGGGTATTTAGCTCTTTTACGAAAAGCCCAAACCCTAAACTAAAAAAACCCCCACCCAAAAAAGTTTAAAAAATCCTAACACTAAACCCCCAAAGATCCACTTACAGTTGCTGAAATCCCACTTGAAGGATCATCCAGGCGGCTCCATCTTCATCCAGACGGCTCCATCTTCATCCAGGCGGCATTTTCATCCAGGCAGCTCAATCTTCATCTATCGTGGAACCAACATCTTCTAGTATGCGGAGGTCCAAGGTGGAGGTCCATCGATCCAATGGGGAGGTCCTCTTCATGTGATCGTCCGCCGCACACTGAGAATTGAAATGCAAGGTACCCCTTTTATACTAGGGCTACCATTGCATTCCTATTGGCTGAAAAATTGAAATCAGCCAATAGGAATTAGGGCTGCTAAAATCCTATTGGCTGTTTAAATCAGCCAATAGGATTTAAGCAGCTCTCATTCTATTGGCTGATTTGAATAGGGTTAGGGTTAGGGGTTAATATAGTTTAATTTAAGTTGTTGCAATGTGGGGGGCTGCCGGTTTAAGGGATAATAGTTTATTTAGTGGTACTGATGTGGGAGGCCAGAGGTTTAGGGGTTAATAGCTTTATTTCATTGCGGCGATGTCGGGGAGCGGCGAAATAGGGGTTAATAGATTTATTATAGTGTGGGCGATGTTGGAGTGCAGGGGAATAGGGTTAATAACTTTAGTATAGTGGTGACAATATTGGGAGCGGCAGATTAGGGGTTAATAGCTTTATTTAGGTGGCAGCGATATCGGGAGCGGCAGATTAGGGGTTAATAACATTATGTAGGTAACAAGTGGTAACATCGCTGCAAATAATTGTGCAAAACAACCTTATAGTGTTGATACTAATGTTTATTTCAAATATATAAAACACAGTATGCAAAATATGTAAACATAGTTGCAACCTCTATACAGAGTGAACGATCACAGCTTTAGTAGCAATTTAAACACTTGAGAATGTATTGCAAGTGAATTGTATCTTAATACATCAATGCCTACTGTCAGTATCGGGATATCTACTATCAATACAATACAAATGAATTGTTCATAATGTTATAATGTTACACAATAATAAAAACAAGCGCATACAAAATAAAAATATATATCGATAAAATGAGTAAACGTTAACAGCAAGTTGTAACCTACTGGTCTGGCCAGACAACTCAAACAATATACTCACTACGTGTTTCTGGGTCACGCCCCTTCATCAGGACTGCAATGGGTTTTAACATAGAGATACATACTAATACATGTCTAAATATGTATGTATATATATATACCGTATATACAGGTATATATATATATATATATATAAAAATATATATATATGTGTGTGTGTGTGTACCTATGTGTTTATGTATTTACAGACATATATACACATTTAAACACATAAATATATATATATATATATATATATATATATATAGACATAAATATATATAAGTGCATTGGAGCCTTGAGACCAAAGACAGGAATGCCCACTTGAGGCCGATAACTGGAATGCCCACTGCAGAGTTTGAGTACAATAGCTGGATACTGTTGTGTGGCAGATACCCTCTGCAGTGCTTGGAAGCAGGAACTGGAGACTGGTACTTGGCAGATGCCCTCTGCAGAGCTTAGGTACAGGAACTTTACAGACACCCTCTGCAGACCTTAGGTGCAGTAGCTGGAGACTGACACTTGACAGAAACCCCCTGCAGAGCTTGAGTGAGGTAGCTGGAGACTGACACTTGGTAGACACTCCCTGCAGAGATTAGATGCAGTAGCTGGGTACTAGAACTTGGCAAGTGCCCTCTGCAGGTCTAGGCACTGAAACAGGATACCAGTGCTTAGCAGGTGCCCTCTGAAGAACTTGGGTACAGGAGCAGGATACCAGAGAAGGCAGGATGGTGACACAGGATGACAGGTAGCAGTGACAGGCTGGTGATGAGAGAATAGCCAGGAGACAAGCAGAGAGTCTGATACCTGAGAGCAGTCCGATAAGTCATCAAATACAGGGAGAATCCATTAGAGTAGTCAGGAGACGAGGCCAAGTTTGCTATACCAGAGTAGCAGTCAACTCTTTCAACAAACAATAGGGATATCCAAGAGAGTAGTCAGAAAGAAGGCTGAATTCATGAACCAGAGGGAAAAACAAACAGGCAAGGTCAGAGGCACTAAGAGACAAGTAGAACCACAATGTCAGGGCAGGGAGTGGTCTGTGAGGCTGCCTTAAATAGCAGTGCGGATTGAGAAACTACCTGCAGCTGGCAAGCAGGTGAAGCCAGAGAGCTAGCCAGTGCAGGAAGCAGCACAAAGAAGCTCTCAGCTTGAACCAGAGACCTCCAGTGGCAGAGTAACAAAGCAACAGGCTGAGAGAAATTACAGCTATGATCCTGGGCATGGCCATCACAAAACCTTCCCCTTAAATGCAAATCAATAATTTATTTACTAAAATATTGAAAGAAACTAGCACATACAAGGTCATGCGAATAACTGGGTTATCTTTAGATGACAGGAAAAACTGGATAATATCAAGGTAAATAAACTTCCAGGTCCAGATGGAATACACACAAGGGTTCTAAGGGAATTTAGCACTCTTATAGCTAAACCTCTGCTCTTCATTTTAAAGACTCGTTTTCCTCAGGCATAGTACCCCAGGACTGGTGTAAAGCTGATGTGGTGCCACTTTTTAAAAAAGGAAGCAGAGCTGATCCAGGAAGCTATAGACCAGTAAGACATTGGTAGAGGGAAAGACAATGGAAGGGATTATATTCAAGGGTATATTCAGGAAAACAAGATTAGGGGGACAATTTAACAAAGCCTGGACAGAGAAGGTTCGCTTCTGTGAACTTGTTCACCCGGGATCACAGAAAATGTCTGCTTGTGCAATGATGCACTCTACTTAGGCTAGCCCAATGGCGAGTGAGTAGGGGCTGTCAATCACCCCAGGTGAATGTGTCCAGGGTAATTTTAACCTGCCAGCTAAGAGCTGGCATAAAGGTTTGTTGGAAGATCCACTGCTTCTTAACTTTTGGCTACAGGCTTGCTCATGGATAAATGAGTTGTAGTAAATGGATTATACTCAGATTGGACAAAAGTAAATTGTAGGATCAGTACTTCTTTTAATATTTTTATAAATGACTTGGAAGAGGGAATGAATAGCAACATCTCTATTTTTGCAGATGATACAAAGCTGTGTAAGGTGATTAGTACAGTGCACAGTATGATTGCCTTGCGAAGGGGATTTACATAAATTGGAAGAAAGAGGTCGTAAATGGCAAACGAGATTTAATATTAGTAAATCTAAGATTCTACATTTTGGAAGTAAAAATATGAAGGCTACCTATTATTTAAATGGGACTAAACTCAGCAAAACAGAGTAGGAAAAGGATTTAGGCATACATATATATAGCAAGCTAAAAATGAGTGTACAATGCAAGGCAGCGGCATCTAAGGCTAATAAGATACTATCATGTATTAAAAGATGCATAGATGCAAGGGAATAAAGCATAATTCTGTCGCTGTATAAATCCCTGTAAGACCTTACATTGAGTATGGAGTGGAGCTCTAGGGACCAGTTTTAAATAGGGACATTACAGAATTAGAAAAAGTTTCCGAGAGGGGCCACAAAACAAATAAGGGCAATGGAGGATTTATAAAACAAAATAAAAACAACACTATGGCATCTACTTATCAAGCCATCAACTTACTTGCATTCGACGGCACCAATATGCTCACCTAAGATCGCCTAACATCGCTGCCGCGGACCTGAATACGTTCTCCAAAGTTACCAAAAAAGCTGTCAAAAAGCCGTGCACCAAGTACGGGGCTATGAGCAGCGGACTGTTGTTAACTAACAGTCATCGATCTCGCTGCTCTTCGGCTTTTTCCCAGCTTTATTGGTACCCTGTCACTAAACACCCACACTATACTATACTGTTTACCCCCTATACCGCCGCTCCCGACATCGCCGACACCTATATTATATTTATTAACCCCTAATCTGCCGCTCCGGACACCGCTGCCACCTACATTATACTTATTAACCCCTAATCTGCCGCCCCCTACCCCGCCGCCACCTACATTATACTTATTAACCCCTAATCTGCCACCCCCTACACCGCCGCCACCACCTACATTATATTTATTAACCCCTAATATGCCCCCCACACCGCCACCTACATTTTATTTATTAACCCCTAATTTGCCCCCCCCCTACACCGCCACTATATTAAATTTAAATGGAGCCGCCACTATATTAAATTTATTAACCCCTAAACCTAAGTCTAACCCTAACACCCCCTAACTTAAATATAATTTAAATAAATATAAATATTCCTATCATTAAATAAATTATTCCTATTTAAAACTAAATACTTACCTATAAAATAAACCCTAACGGCTAGATTTGGAGTTTGGCGGTAGCCGTGAAAACCAGCGTTAGAGGCTCCTAACGCTGGTTTTAGGCTACCGCCGGTATTTGGTGTCAGTCAGGAAAGGGTCTAACGCTCACTTTTCAGCCGCGACTTTTCCATACCGCAGATCCCCTTATGTAAATTGCGTATCCTATCTTTTCAATGGGATCTTTCTAACTCCGGTATTTAGAGTCGTGTCTGAAGTGTGCGTTAGAATTCTAACGACAAAACTCCAGCCGCAGAAAAAAGTCAGTAGTTAAGAGCTTTCTGGGCTAACGCCGGTTTATAAAGCTCTTAACTACTGTGCTCTAAAGTACACTAACACCCATAAACTACCTATGTACCCCTAAACCAAGGTCCCCCCACATCGCTGCCACTCGATTCAATTTTTTTAACCCCTAATCTGCCGACCGCCACCTACGTTATACTTATGTACCCCTAATCTGCTGCCCCTAACACCACCGACCCCTATATTATATTTATTAACCCCTAACCTGCCCCCCACAACGTCCCCGCCACCTACCTACAATAATTAACCCCTAATCTTCCGACCGCAAAGAGCCGCCACCTACATTATAGCTATGTACCCCTAATCTGCTGCCCCTAACACCGCCGACCCCTATATTATATTTATTAACCCCTAATCTGCCCCCCTCAACGTCGCCCCCACCTGCCTACACTTATTAACCCCTAATCTGCCGAGCGGATCTCACCGCTACTATAATAAAGTTATTAACCCCTAATCCGCCTCACTAACCCTATAATAAATAGTATTAACCCCTAATCTGCCCTCCCTAACATCGCCAACACCTAACTTCAAACATTAACCCCTAATCTGCCGACTGGAGCTCACCGCTATTCTAATAAATGTATTAACCCCTAAAGCTAAGTCTAACCCTAACACTAACACCCCCCTAACTTAAATATAATTTAAATCTAACGAAATTAATTAACTCTTATTAAATAAATTATTCCTATTTAAAGCTAAATACTTACCTGTAAAATAAACCCTAATATAGCTACAATATAAATTATAATTATATTATAGCTATTTTAGGATTAATATTTATTTTACAGGTAACTTTGTATTTATTTTAACCAGGTACAATAGCTATTAAATAGTTAAGAACTATTTAATAGCTAAAATAGTTAAAATAATTACAAAATTACCTGTGAAATAAATCCTAACCTAAGTTACAATTAAACCTGTTCAGGGCTGGTAAGGTAAAAGAGCTTTGAACTTTTGTAATTTAGAATAGGGTAGGGCATTTTTTATTTTAGGGGGCTTTGTTATTTTATTAGGGGGCTTAGAGTAGGTGTAATTAGTTTAAAATTGTTGTAATATTTTTCTTATGTTTGTAAATATTTTTTTATTTTTTGTAACTTAGTTCTTTTTTATTTTTTGTACTTTAGTTAGTTTATTTCATTGTAGTTATTTGTAGGTATTGTATTTAATTAATTTATTGATAGTGTAGTGTTAGGTTTAATTGTAGGTATTTTATTTCATTTATTTATTGATAGTGTAGTGTTAGGTTTAATTGTAACTTAGGTTAGGATTTATTTTACAGGTAATTTTGTAATTATTTTAACTATTTTAGCTATTAAATCGTTCTTAACTATTTAATAGCTATTGTACCTGGTTAAAATAAATACAAAGTTACCTGTAAAATAAATATTAATCCTAAAATAGCTATAATATAATTATAATTTATATTGTAGCTATATTAGGATTTATTTTACAGGTAAGTATTTAGCTTTAAATAGAAATAATTTATTTAATAAGAGTTAATTAATTTCGTTAGAGTTAAATTATATTTAAGTTAGGGGGGTGTTAGTGTTAGGGTTAGACTTAGCTTTAGGGGTTCATACATTTATTAGAATAGCGGTGAGCTCCAGTCGGCAGATTAGGGGTTAATGTTTGAAGTTAGGTGTCGGCGATGTTAGGGAGGGCAGATTAGGGGTTAATACTATTTATTATAGGGTTAGTGAGGCGGATTAGGGGTTAATAACTTTATTATAATAGCGGTGCGGTCCGGTCGGCAGATTAGGGGTTAATAAGTGTAGGCAGGTGGAGGCGACGTTGTGGGCGGCAGATTAGGGGTTAATAAATATAATATAGGGGTCGGCGGTGTTAGGGACAGCAGATTAGGGGTACATAGGGATAATGTAAGTAGCGGCGGTTTACGGAGCGGCAGATTAGGGGTTAATAATAATATGCAGGGGTCAGCGATAGCGGGGGCAGCAGAATAGGGGTTAATAAGTGTAAGGTTAGGGGTGTTTAGATTCGGGGTACATGTTAGGGTGTTAGGTGCAGACGTAGGAAGTGTTTCCCCATAGCAAACAATGGGGCTGCGTTAGGAGCTGAACGCGGCTTTTTTGCAGGTGTTAGGTTTTTTTTCAGCTCAAACAGCCCCATTGTTTCCTATGGGGGAATCGTGCACAAGCACGTTTTTTAAGCTGGCCGCTTCCGTAAGCAACTCTGGTATCGAGAGTTGCAGTGGCGTTAAATATGCCTGTACGCTCCCTTTTTGGAGCCTAACGCAGCCATTCTGTGAACTCTCAATACCAGAGGTATTTAAAAGTTGCGGCCAGAAAAAAGCCAGCGTTAGCTACGCGGGTCGTTACCGACAAAACTCTAAATCTAGGCCTAAAATAGCTACAATATATCTAACAGTTACATTGTATCTAGCTTAGGATTTATTTTTATTTTGCAGGTAGGTTTTTATTTATTTTAACTAGATAGAATAGTTATTAAATAGTTATTAACTATTTAATAACTTCCTAGTTAAAATAAATACAAAAGTACCTGTAAAATAAAACCTAACCTAAGTTACACTAACACCTAACACTACACTATAATTAAATTAATTCCCTAAATTAAATACAATTAAATACAATTAAATAAAATTATCTAAAGTACAAAAACAAACAAACACTAAATTACAGAAAATATTAAACAAATTACAAGATTTTTAAACTAATTACACCTAATCTAATCCCCCTAACAAAATAAAAAAGCCCCCCTCCAAAAAAAAGCCCTACCCTACACTAAATTACAAATAGCCCTTAAAAGGGCCTTTTGCGGGGCATTGCCCCAAAGTAATCAGCTCTTTTACCTGTAAAAACCCTTTTACCCTGTTAAAACCCACCACCCACACAACCAACCCTACTCTAAAACCCACCCAATACCCCCTTTAAAAAAAAAAAAAAACGGTAAAAAACCGATAGAAGTCTTCACCCAACCGGGCCGAAGACCTCAACGAATCCGGCAGAAGTGGTCCTCCAGACGGGCAGAAGTGGTCCTCCAGACAGGCAGAAGTCTTCATCCAGACGGCATATTCTATCTTCATCCATCCGGCGTGGAGCGGGTCCATCTTCAAGACATCCGGCGCGGAGCATCCTCTTCAATCGATGTCTTCTTGTTGAATGAAGGTACCTTTAAGTGAAGTCATCCAAGATGGCGTCCCTTAGATTCCGATTGGCTGATAGAATTCTATCAGCCAATCGGAATTAAGGTAGAAAAAATCCTATTGGCTGATGCAATCAGCCAATAGGATTTAAGTTCAATCCTATTGGCTGATCCAATCAGCCAATAGGATTGAGCTCGCATTCTATTGGCTGTTCCTGTAAAATAAAAATAAATCCTAAAATAGCTACAATGTAACTATTAGTTATATTGTAGCTAGCTTAGGGTTTATTTTACAGGTAAGTATTTAGTTTTAAATAGGAATAATTTATTTAATGATAGGAATATTTATTTAGATTTATTTTAATTATATTTAAGTTAGGGGGTGTTAGGGTTAGACTTAGGTTTAGGGGTTAATAAATTTAATATAGTGGCGGCGGTGTAGGGGGTGGCAGATTAGGGGTTAATAAGTATAATGTAGGTGGCGGTGGTGTAGGGGGCAGCAGATTAGGGGTTAATAAGTATAATGTAGGTGGTGGCGGTGTAGGGGGGGCAGATTAGGGGTTAATAACTTTATGTAGGTGGCGGCGTTGTAGGGGGGCAGATTAGGGGTTAATAAGTATAATGTAGGTGGCGGCGGTGTGGGGGGGCAGATTAGGGGTTAATAACTTTATGTAGGTGGCGGCGGTGTAGGGGGCAGCAGATTAGGGGTGTTTAGTCTCGGGGTACATGTTAGGGTGTTAGGTGTAAACATTACCATAGGAATCAATGGTATATCGGGCAGCAGGGAACATGAGCTTTCGCTGCTTTCAGACTCCCATTGATTCCTATGGTATCCGCCGCCTCCAGAAAACCAGGTACGCTGGGCCGGAATAGTGGCGAGCGTACCTGTTTGGAATTTGTTAACTAGCAAAAGTAGTCAGATAGTGCCAAATTTGCATTCGGAACATCTGTAATGACGTAAGCATCGATCTGTGTTGGACTTTGCTCGGCGGATCGTATGTTACGTCACAAAATTCTACTTTTGCCGGTCTGTAGGGTTTGATAACTAAGGGGAATCAGGCTCGCCTCAAATACGCTGAGGAATTCAAGCGTATTTGCGGTTGACGGCTTGATAAATAGATGCCTATATATGTTGTTTAAAAACAAGGTGCGCCTATAACTACCCGCCCTTCCTTATGATAAAGGAATAGGGTAGTAGTTCAGATTAATAGATAGAACAATGTTAATTAGAACAATAATATGAGCTTGTTGTAAAAATTGCAAATATTGGTTATTATTCTATAAGCACTATAAACATATAATGTATGAGTGCAATACAGTCCCGGATAGAGTCTTTCAGCAGCAAACCAAAGATATAGCAGATGGGCAGCTCTCTCTACAGGTGAAAGGAGGTAATGTCGTCGAGTCCTAAAAGACACAAAAAGAGTCTGTCGCAATCAGCCAATAGGATTGAGCTTTCATCCTATTGGCCAATTGGATTTTTTCCCCTTTAATTCCGATTGGCTGATAGAATTCTATCAGCCAATCGGAATGTAAGGGACGCCATCTTGAATGACGTCATTTAAAGGGAAACTTCATTCTGCAACAGACGTAGTAAGAAGAGGATGCTCCGCGCCGGATGTCTTGAAGATGGAGCCGCTCCACGCCGGATGGATAAAGATAGAAGATGCCGTCTGTATGAAGACTTCTGCCGGCTTCGAGGAGGACTTTGGCCCGCTTGGATGAAGACATCTTCCGGCTTCACTGAGGACTTCTGCCGCTTGGATGAGGATGGATGTCCGGTCTTCGAAAACTGTAAGTGGATTTTCAGGGGTTAGTGTTAGTTTTTTTTTAAAGGGTTTATTGGGTGGGTTTTAATTTTAGGTTAGGGACTTTGGGCAGGAAAAGAGCTAAATGCCCTTTTAAGGGCAATGCCCATACAAATGCCCTTTTAGGGCAATGGGGAGCTTAGGTTTTTTAGATAGGTTTTTATTTGGGGGGTTTGGTTATGTGGGTGGTAGATTTTACTGTTGGGGGGGTGTTTGTATTTTATTTTACAGGTAAAAGAGCTGATTTTTGGGGGGGCAATGCCCTGCAAAAGGCCATTTTAAGGGCCATTGATAGTTTATTGTAGGCTAGGGTTTTTGGGGGGGCTTTTTTTATTTTGATAGGGCTATTAGATTAGGTGTAATTAGTTTAAATATTTGATCATTTATTTTTTATTTTGTGTAACTTAGTGTTTTTTATTTTGCGTAACTTAGTGTTTTTTATTTTGTGTAAGAGTGTTTTTTTATTATGTGTAACAGTAATTTTTAATAGTAGATTTACATAACTTGAGTAGGGTTAGGGTTTTTAAATATGTTATATAGTTAATTTAATTGTTAGTTTAATGTAATTTTAGTATAATAGTTAGGGTAGGTTAATTAATAGTTTAATATAGTTTAATGTAATTGTAGTATAATAGTTAGGGTAGGTTAATTAGTAGGAAACAGATTCCGCAGCAATGGTGTAAAGAAGGACTGTGAGAGATTTGCAAGTAAAATTGCATTTAATACATCTCAAAGCGTGTATAACATAACAGGCACAGCTGTGCCTGTTATGTTATACACGCTTTGAGATGTATTAAATACAATTTTACTTGCAAATCTCTCACAGTCCTTCTTTACACCATTGCTGCGGAATCTGTTTCCTTTCTGTGACTTTTAAATTAGGGGTTTGGAGAGCCCTAGCAGCAATGGAAGTACATGCCTGTTAAACCGGTATCACGCTGGTACTTAGGAAGGCCCTGGATTGTAATACTCTGTGCATACGGATGTTCGGTGTTTGAATGTGTAAACAGGACTGCTAAAATTCGAGCAACTGAATATAACAGGATCATTCCACACTGAGAGGGTGCCATCTGGGTGAGTCCTTACCTTTTGTTATTTATACTTGGAAATTCTACTATACAGGTGACGTCCGCATGAGTGGGACTCATTGATAGAGTTGGTTTCACCTATATGTACATTACGTATAATACTATTTGCTGTATACATTGCATCAATGCTGAGAAGTCTTACCTTGTAATCTATATAGGTTAATTAGTAGTTTAATATAGTTTATTTTAATTCTAAAGGTAAGGTTAAATTTATTATAAGATAGGGATGAGTTAATATTTAATGTAAAGTTAGTGGGTTGTTAGGTTTAGGGGTTAATAGCTTAAGTTAGTTTATGGCGGTTTAGGGGTTAATAGGTTTAGTAAGTGGTAGTGATGTGGGAGGCCAGGGGTTTAGGGGTTAATACATTTATTCAGTTGTGGAGAGGTCCGGAAGCGGGGGGATAGGGGTTAATAACTTTATTAGAGTTGCGGTGGGCTCCAGGAGTGGAGGGGGGGTTAATAACTTTATTAGAGTTGCAGTGGGCTCCGGGAGTGGAGGGATAGGGGTTAATAACTTTATTAGAGTTGCAGTGGGCTCCGGGAGCAGAGGGATAGGGGTTAATAACTTTATTAGAGTTGCAGTGGGCTCCGGGAGCAGTATGTCCTATACATTTATAAAGGATCTTAAAATTAGTCTAAACCATCTTGATAAAGCCATGCTACATGGCGAAACGCGTTGATGGAGCTAGACTATTAATCACAAGGTGATAAGAAATTACTATAAACAAGGATTACAGAGGATTCGTGGGAACTACTTTGTCAACTTTTAAAGTACTCTGCGCAGAGTTTCACAGTTTTAACCGGACCTACATTTAACACGCATCCAACGTTCCTGACGTCACCAGCTGCTGGAAGCCGCTTTGGAAACCTGTGCCGTACCTACACGGAGGATTCAGCTCGAGACAAGAGCAGGTAGGCACTACAGAGGTGTAAGGGCACCACAGCGTGGGAGTCAGAGGTAACTTTTAAACTTTTAAAGAAAATACTATCTTTCAATACCACCCGCTAATAACCTTTAGTTTGAATATTTGGAATATTTGGAATACTGGAACGGAACCATAACGGAACTATAACAACATTATCCCCATATGTTGCTTTTAACACCAGTTGTGTTCCTATAACGGAACTTTGACATATATTTGACATAAGTCTATTCCAAAAACTGAACTTTTTATACCAACACATTGGAACTTATATCTTCACTGCACTCCCTTTTTGTGTCAGTACTATAAAGGTGGATTTATTCATATATGTGACAACTATTCTAAAATTCTCTATATTTAGTTGCACTTATACATTTTTAGATATTAACAGCACGATTTTATACTTTATTCTTTGTTGATCTGTATTAACGTATGACCGGTCATATTAACATCCAATCAAACATGTTTATATGTATGTTTTATCTAGATTAATATATCTTTTTAATTGAGATTAATAAATCTTATGTTTGCTACACTTGTTTTTTGTAACTATATTCATTCTTAGATGATTAGCCATATTTTATGATATATCTATATAAGAATATTTATATTATAAACCTATTAGTCCTGTATTACAAGTCTTGTATTACACATCCTTGACCCACTTATTTATAAGGAATACAACTGTAGAACAACTTTTTTTTCCCCGCAGCTGTTTAGCGCATACACACACCTCTTTTCTTTTAATAACTTTATTTAGTTGCGGCGGGGTCCGGGAGCGGTGGGATAGGGATCAAACATTTTAGTATAGTGGTGGTGTTTAGTGACAGGGTATAAATAAAGTTGGGAAAAAGCCGAATAGCAGCGAGATCGATGACTGTTAGTTAACAACAGTCTGCTGCTCATCGCCCCGTATTTGGTACTCGGCTTTTTGACAGCTTTTTTTATAAATAAGGAGAGTGTATTCAGGTCCTTGGCCGCGATGTTAGGCGAGCGTATTGGTGCCGTCGAATGCAGCATAGTTGACGGCTTGATAATTCGGCCTCATGGTCTGGAATAAAAGTGTTGACCATATTTGTGAGTTCTGTAGAATACAAAGGAAAGGATTGTCTTTTTAATGAACCATTGTACTAGTGCTTAAAAAGTTTGGCAAAATATCTTGATTTTATGTTTACTTTGTAGATTATGTGAAACATCATTGTACACAGACTATTTTATAAGAGCAAAACCCCGGACTGGTTAAAAAATAGCAGGTGTAGTGTTCTGGCACATGGTAGAAAACCATGGTAACTGTAATTTCTTTCATACTTTTTGCTGATTACACTAGCATCTTGCCAAGGTTGTATGTAAAACAGTCCTTATCCCATTCATTGAGAATTTTGTTAATGGTTTAGACAGTATAAACTTAAAATGATATGAAAGGCAAATATTTATATGTCATTATTCTGTAGTTCAACATATATTGAAAAAATGCTCAAATATCTGTAAAAAAAAAACCACACTGCATGGCTAATTTGCATCAGCTAATCACGGTGGGTAACCTGGGTTCTGTCTTACACGCCACTGACGCATTTGTTCTTGAAGAGGATTGACCCACACATGCACAATGTGTTTGAGTCCTAAGTACTGTGGCACGGCTCTGGTTTTGCATGAGAAAGTAACATCCAAGGTTTTGGAATCGGATCCTCCACAGTCCTTTTGCGCACGCGTTTAACTGCGGCCTACAATGTTACAAAAATCTTGAGCGGTAATGTGCATGTGATTTACTTCATTTCAAATGCGCATGTGATCAGTAGCGTGCACATCTCTAATTAATATGAAAATTTGTACTGCTGTGATTGGGTAATAATTAATGTAGTAGACACAACCATATTAGGGGGTGTCTTGTATGACGTCAAATGAGAATAAAAGTTATAACTTTTTATGAAGTTAGAAGCTTGATTTCCAAGTCTAAGTAAGTTTAGTCTGCAGATTATTAGATACTCTTTCTGAATCTATGTTTTTAATATCGCCTGTTTTGTAAACTTTTGTAATCCTTTAAAGAGACATAAAAACCCAATTTTTTTCTTTCCTGATTCAGATTCAGAACATGTAATTTTAAACAACTTTCAAATCTTGGTATCCTTTGTTGAAAAGTATAAAGGTGAGTTCAGGAGCTTGCAGATATTTGTGTTTCCTTACGCAAGTGCTGCTGTAATACTGTGTTTTATGTGTTTAATTGGTTCCCACTTTTGTAAAAATGCTCAATATATTCATATTCTTTTTTGCTACCTGTTGTCTCTGTAACAAACTACTCATTTCACTTACTCCTTCCCCATCACCACTCATTAGCCTATCTCTCTTAAACTCACCTTACTTTTCTCCCCCCTGCACCTCCTCCCAAAAGCAGTCTCATTACTGCAGATCTGCATCTCATCTCATGTCACTCTCCCTCTTGCTAATACTAGCTGCTGGGGACATCTCCCCTAATCCTGGTCCCCAACAACTTTCTAGCCATACACATCAATGTGTACCTTTCCATAGACTCAGAAAACAAAACTCTCGTAACCTAACTCACATTCCTCTTGTATCTAAAGCCCCTACCCCCTTCACTTGTGCACTCTGGAACTCTTGCTTTGTTTGAAACAAGCTCACTTCTATTCATGACCTCTTTATCTCCCGTACCCTCAACCTTCTGGCTCTCTCATTTAGAAACAGCATCCAATGCTGCACTGTCACATGGGGGTTTCCACTTCAGCCACACTGCTAGATCTAGTAATAGGCAAGGAAGTATTTTACTTTCCTCTCATTGCACCTTTCAACAAATACAACCCATCTCTTCCCTCACATTTTCCTCATTCGAAACCCACATTATTCGCTTATTCTCTCCCCTCTCTATACGTGTTGCAGTCATATACCGCCCCCCCCCCTGGCTCCTCCACACACTTTGCTGCCTGGCTACCTTATTTCCTTTCCTCAGACACCCCTGCCCTCATTCTCTGCAAAACAACTTCTGCAACTCACTTCCTCTTTCGATCTGTCACAATGGACTGATTCTCCCACTCACAAAGATGGTCACTTTCTTGATCTGATCTTTAGCTATCGATGCACTATTTAAAACTTCACAAACACCCCCTTTCCTCTTTCTGACCATCATCTCCTCACTTGCAACATCACATCTCTCCCTGCATCTCTTCCTCCTTTTACCCCTCACACCAAACTTCACAGAAGCATTATGTCATTATATCAGCAACAGCTCGCTAGTTCTATCGAACCTCTCCTCTAATCCATCTCCACCTTTTCCTGCACTGACCAATCTATCTGCCACTGTGATTCCACCCTTACATTGGTCCTTAACAATCCTCAGTCCTCAGGATACTCCTCTGACATGGTACCTATGCAGATGTTACCATACTGCTGAGCGGCACTGGAGAAAATCTCAGAGTTCAGCTGACTTTCTTCACTACAAGTTCATCTTGAACTCCTACTATTCTGCCCTTAATCTTTATAAGCAACATTACTTCTCTACTCTTACTTCAAACCCAAAACGTCTGTTCTCCCCTTTTATTACTCTTCTCCGCTCACCCTCACCTCGTAATACAACTTCTCTGTCAGCTCAAGATTTTACCAGTCACTTCAATAACAAAAATAGAAATGAAAGTTAATATGCACCTGATATCACTGATAAGTGTCTAGAGTGACATAATTAAAACACCATAAGTGTAAGTGTGGGGTGTCAAATAATGTATGAAGTGCAAAAATATTTAAGTGTGCACAAATGTACTCATGTGCTTGAGGCCATGAGCTGCCCCAAATGAAACGTATCTATAGTGATCCGTTTGGATGATCACTCACGATATGTCTATATCAGCTATACAAAGCTGTTATAGTGCATAAACTATAAAAAAACAACAACACAATAACATAAGTAAAAACAAACAAATTCACAATACTTAATGTGCTCAAGTCCTTAATAAATCCCAAAGTGGCCAGTGCCAAAAAAAGTCCCTTGTGAATCCTTTTCCAAAAGAGCTGTGAGAGACCAGAGGCTGCACCTTCTTCCACAAACTTGATGGCGATGCAAGTGTACTAAATCTGTAAGGTAGAAAAGAAGAGGGAGCCACAATAGTGCACAATCAGTGGTATTTGGTCCTCAAGCACGCAATACAGGTTATACTTACAATGTATAAAGCACTTGATAAGTGCCACAAATGCTTGCTGGACCTTTATCAGCTGTCCAGAAAGCTATCCTCTCGTAGATAGATATATAGAATCTCCAACGGAGCAGTATCCACATTCAGTCCTTAACTGCCACTTGTAGCCAATCACTCAGGTTCTATTGTTGCAAAAAAGAAACCTCCTTGAGAAACTGCAAACAGTGAGGGCAGTATGTGTTCGCTCACATGCAGATTATGAGATATAGTCACATAAATTATATAAATAAGAGATTGTCATGATGCCAAATATCTAAAAACAATATAGGCTTTTAATAAAATGTGCAAGTATCACACAACGCGTTTCCCGGTCGTACTGACTGCTTCATCAGGTGTGTCACCTGATGAAGCGGTCAGTACGACCAGGAAACGTGTTGTGTGATACTTGCACATTTTATTTTACTTATTAAGTGCTTTATACGTTGTAAGTATAACCTGTATTGCATGCTTGAAGATCAAAACCACTGATTGTGCATTATTGTGGCGCTCTCTTCTTTTCAACCTTTTTACTTCAATAACAAAATCGACTCCATCAGAAACAAAATCAGCTCTCAACAAATTTCCATTCTCTCACCCCCTCAAAAGCTTGCAAGCAACCAAAACCCACAAAGCCATAAATTTAGCTCTTTCGCCTCTGTTACTGAGCAAGAAGTTTCCGCACTTATACTGTGCTCTCAACTAACTACCTGTCCCCTCAACCCCATCCCCTCACAACTACTCCCTCTCTTCTACCCTTACCCCTATACTCACACACATTTTCAACCTCTCCCTCGGCACTGGTATATTTCCCTCATCTCTAAAACATGCACTGGTCACACCTATCCTCAAAAAAACCTTCTCTTGATCCAACCTCCCCATCCAACTAGCTAGTATATGCACGCCTATCCCATTTTCTTACATTAAACTCCCTCCTTGACCCACTGCAATCTGGATTTCACCCCTTCACTCCACAGAGACTGCAATCATTAAGGTTACCAATGACCTACTTACATCAAAATCCAAAGGCCTTTTCTCTCTGCTTATCCTCCTTGATCTGTCTGCAGCCTTTGATACTGTGGACCACCCTCTTTTGCTCCAAACCCCCCAATCCTTCTGCATTTGTAGCACAGCCCTCTTGTGGTTCTCTTCCTACCTGTCTAACTGTACCTTTAGTGTAGCCTTCCCTGGGGCTTTCTCTGCCCCGTTACAACTTTCTGTTGGGGTACCGCAAGGCTCTGTCCTCGGTCCCCTTCTCTTCTCAATCTACACGTCTCATTCAATATCAGTTTCAATATCATTTGTATGCCGATAATGCCCAAATCTACCTCTCTGCACCAGACTTATCTCCTTCCTTGCTAACCCATGTCACTAACTGTCTTTCTCACATCTCTTCCTGGATGTCCTCTCATTTCCTGAAGATAAATCTCTCCAATACTGAGCTCCTTATTTACCCCCCTTCTTCCAAAATCTCCACCCCCCCATCTCTCTATAACTGTCGACAACTCCATCATTACCCCTACTCCTCATGCCCAATGTCTTGGGATCACATTTGACTCAGATCATTCTTTCACTCCTCACATTCAGCCCATAGCTAAATCCTGCCGCTTCCACCTTAAAGACATCTCTAAAATTAGACATTTCCTTACTCAAGACACAACCAAGATTTGAATCCACTCTCTCATCCTTTCCCGCCTCGACTACTGCAACTCCGTCCTCTCTGGTCTCCCTAGCTGCCGCCTAGCTCCTTTACAATCTATAATGAATGCCTCTGTCAGGCTCATCTTTCGTACACGTTACTCTTCATCTGCTGCACCTCTCTGCCAATCCCTTCACTGGCTTCCTCTTGCCTCCAGGATTAAACACAAAATGCTGACTCTGACATACAAGGCCCTCAACTGCACTGCTCCTACCTATATCTCAGACCTTGTCTCCAGATAGAAAAAAATATTCTCAACCGCAGAGCAGTCAAAAAGTATGTACATAAATTGCACTCAACATCACCACACATTAAAAAGGACCTGAGTATGAGGGAAGCTACAATTGGAGACCATCCAACTGAAGGATGTAAGGATAAAACATAACTTTTAATAAATGCAAATTAAAATGTAAGGATAAAACCACAGTGTGATAAACTAAGTGGATAGCAGGTAAGGGTAATGACCCAGGGGGAAAATATCTCTAGTATGGATGGAAGGTGATTACCCTAAAGTTACAAGTAATGAAAAACCTAACCTGCAATGATACTGCAGGGCACCCAGTTATAGGCTGAATCTGGCAGGGGGCCACAAGGTGACAGGTAAATTGCTAGCAATAAAACTGGGAAAGTCAGAGATGGTAAACTATAGAAATGCCCTATAATAAGTACAAGTGTCAGCTAATGCCCCGGTTTGTAATAGCATATATGAAAGGGGGCAAAAGTAAGGGAAAATTCTCCACAATTATCATATGTTGCTGTTAGGTGCATTTACTTAGGCAGTAAGCCTGTATTGTTGTACTGTAGATAGTAAGCAGTGTCGTTGTAAATATTGTTCTATGGTACTAGAGTTATTAGGACTGTTTATTATATTGTGCAAATCCCCTCATTTATGCAAATGTGTTGGGGGGATTGGAAACACTAGCTGAAGTTTATATAATTACTCAACAACTATTTATTAATGATGAAAAATGGGCATCTCTATCATTGGTAGTACTTGTATAATACTAAAAGAGAACAGCGAGGTCACTTTAAATATATTGTACTTAGAAACATAAAAGCAAACAATTTGTCTTGTCTCATCTGTGGTTTAAATATTAAATATTAAATAAAAGTGCCAACAGATCCAGTGCTAATCTCATAGATTAAATAGTAGTATAACACTTTACTTTAATATAGTAATGGATAACACTATCGTGCACTGTTATATAACTCCCACCGTCTGTAGAAATGGCTCCAAAGACACTGAGGGTTCTCACAGAGAAAATATAATACAGTTAGAGATAAAGTTTCCCTCTACTGGCTTGGTCCACTAGTTTCATAAGTAAGCGTTTACTAATTTACATGCTAATACAATAATTGAAGGAGTCCCTGAATTATCAGGGACATTAGATATCGGGACATTAGGACACATCCCCCTGTAGTGCCATCGTTATTCTCTTTCTGTTCTCCTTGTCTCCAGATACTCTCCTTCCTGTCCCCTTCACTCTGCTCACAACCTCCTCCTCTACCCATTTGCACGCTATCTCTCTTCAACAAAGAATATCATGAGAACAAAGCAAATTTGACAATAGAAGAAAATTGGAATCTTTAAAAAAACGTTATGTTCTGTCTGAATCAAAAAAAGAAAAATGTTGTGTTTCATATGACTTTAAACAAGGATCCTAAAGTATTCTGATAAAGATGAACAGATTTAGCTATTAAAACGGCATCTGGCAAATAAGATACCATAGTTGCTTATTTACTCTGTCAGTGTCAACCTTAGAGCGGAAACTAGAAAGAAGAAGGACGAAGTTCAACTAAACTGGATTCATCTGGTTTCCTTATTACATAGAACAAGCATAGCACTCATTTCTTATTTATTGGATTGTAAATGAAAAGTGGATACAGATCACTTTGCCAGTAATGTATTTCCTAGAATTTCAGTTATTTATTTCTGGTTACAAACCTTGAGACCTTTTCATTATTTCAAGGTGTGCTGTTGTCAGTAATGTCAGAGAGAAAAACAAAAAATGTAATAAAGCGACTTAATATTATTATATTATACGTTCAGGCAGCAGGAAATTGTATATCATGCAATAGGTTGTAAACAAAAACAATTCACACATTATGGTGTGAGGTTAAGGGCTGTTATTACCCTCATGAAATGATGACTAATTATGTGAAAAAGATGAGAAAGCAGTTGGCTTTATTATTAGTATTATTATTATTAGTATCAGTAATAATATACTCATTTACTCTTCACTATATTATTGAGATTAGTTGAGGATTTTTTCTATCTTTTGATAGACGTAATTTATATGTAATGTGAAAAGAATATACATTTTATTAACACACAAAGGTACAGAGGTCATTTTTCCCCCCTGTTCCTTGTTCTTTTTTTGTTGTAAACTGCTCCTAGTTACTATTTCATAGTAAATCCCATAAGGTGACATACACCTGTATCAGCAAAGGCAAACAATTCTTAAAGAAAGCTAGTAATTTTAAGATTTTTCTGCAGTATTGCAATAAATTAACATGCTAAGTTAGTATGAGTATTTTTGTTTGCCGCAACTGTTTTTCATTTGCCAGACTCCTGCCACAACTGGTCTTATTTGGCATTTTGGACTTGTTAGTGGAGCAGATAGGACATACCACTATCATTTTGTTACCAAAATGTACATTGATTTGCATTTCCTTATCTTATCATTTTTGCTAAAACCAACTCGATTGAAATATTGCAAATTTAGTCTAATGAAGTCTGCAGAGCCAGACAATCCACAGAATCCTACAGTTTTTAGAGATAAAAATTACAGGAAAAATGGGCAACATCAATAATGAAAGGGTATTGCAATTTTGTTTTGCTACAAATAATTAATGGGTGAGTAAATACCTTGATATTTTAATATTAAGGGCCAGATTACAAGTGGAGCACTACATATCGCTTGTGTGCAAGCGATAGTGCTCCACTGAGTAATACCAGCGTAAGCTCATGAGAGCGAGCTTCCATAGGCTCCCATGGGAGCCTCCTTCTGATGGTGTCAGCGAACCTTGTGCAGCGAAGGGGGTAAGTACCGCAGCCATGGCAGCAAAAATAAATATGGATTATATGCATATAGATGTATGTGCTAATATGTGTATATACAAATATATATGTATAAAAGCATAAACATATATATTTACAGGGAACACGCAGACTGCAATTTAAAGGCACTTTTCAGTGACCTTTTTTTCTAACACCCCACTCCTGCCAACTTTACCCACAAAATACTGCTTAGTGCAGTTATTTTATTAAAAAAATAAAACTTGTAGCACACTACACTGTATTTTGGGGGCATTTGGGGCATATTTATAAAATTAGCCAGAGATCTGATCTCTGGTTAATTTTATAAGCGGTAATTGCTACCGTGAGCTCACAGTAGCAATACCAGCCACTTTAAATTTACCCGTTTGCAGGCACCTCATAAATGAGCTCTCCCCTTGTAATCTAGAACTAAATGTTTAGGCAAGTATAGGAAAACAACTTTTCAATATACTTTTATTATTTATATAGCTCCCCCCCATGTAATATAGTTCTGAAAATTGTGGATTTTGTAATTCTCAGAGCTCAAAATGCACAGTGCAGATTCCTCAATGCTAACCCTGCTACATATCATTCACTAAGTAGCTATAGCAGATAATAACTGCAAAACAATGCACCTTATACTAATAATGGTGGCTAGCCTTGTTGTCTGCAGACTAAAGCCCAGATTGGCTCCTCCAAATAAGGCAAATAGTGCGGGAAGATTGTCTATTGAAAAACAATTTCTGCAAACAAGATGTTAATTTGTTTTAAAAATGTATAGACTTGGCTTATATGCTATTTTATAACAGAAATGTCTCCCAATTTAAAAGTGTTTGCTGTCCCTTTACAGATTTTATATTACAATCTCAAAATGCTTTGTGTCCATTTAAAAAGATTACGCAAATGCTGTTTAAATTTAAGTGAAACTAACAGGAATAGAGACTAGGGCCTCTAGTTATCAACGTGTCTACTTACCTGCCTTCGCCGGCCTCAATACGCCCACCTAAGCTCGCCTCACATTGCCGCCGCAGACCTGAATACGCTCGCCAAAGTTATCAAAAAAGCTGTCAAAAAGCCGTGCACCAAGTACGGGGCGATAAGCAGCGGACTGTGATAGTTATCACTCATCCGATCTTGCTGCTCTTCGGCTTTTTCCCAGCTTTATTGATACCCCTCTCACTAAGCACTCACACTATACTGTACTGATCTACCCCCTATACCGGCACCCCCGGAGCCCCCCCGCAACTAAATAAAGTTATTAACCCCTAAACCGCCGCTCCTAGACCCCGTTGCAGCTATAATAAATGTATTAACCCCAAAACCGCCGCTCCTAGACCCCGCCGCAACTATAATAAATGTATTAACCCCTAAACTGCCGCTCCCGGACCCCGCCGCCACCTACATAATACCTATTAACCCCTATCCTGCCCCCCCCTATACCGCCGCCACCTATAATAAATTGATTAACCCCTATCCTGCGGATCCCGGACCACGCCGCAACTAAATAAATTGTTTAACCCCTAAACCGCCGCTCCCGGACCCCGCCGCCACCTATATTAAACTTATTAACCCCTAATCTGCCCCCCCTACACCGTCGCCACCTCTGATAAATTTATCAACCTCTATCCTGCCCCCCCTACACCGCCGCAACCTATAATAAAATTATTAACCCCTAAACCTAAGTCTAACACTAACCCTAACACCCCCCTATCTTAAATATTAATTAACTAAATCTAAATAAATTTAACTCTTATTAAATTAATTATTCCTATTTAAAACTAAATACTTACCTATAAAATAAACCCTAATATAGCTACAATATTACTAATAATTATATTGTAGCTATTTTAGGATTTATTTTTATTTTACAGGTAAATTTCAATTTATTTTAACTAGGTACAATAGCTATTAAATAGTTATTAACTATTTAATAGCTACCTAAATAAAATAAAGTCAAATTTACCTGTAAAATAAAAACTAACCTAAGTTTCAATTACACCTAACACTACACTATCATTAAATAAATAATTCCTATTTAAAACGAAATACTTAACTGCAAAATAAACCCTAAGATAGCTACAATGTAATTAATAATTACATTGTAGCTATCTTAGGATTTATATTTATTTTACAGGTAACTTTGTATTTATTTTAACTAGGTACAATAGTTATTAAATAGTTATTAACTATTTAATAACGACCTAGCTAAAAGAAATACAAAATTACCTGTAAAATAAATCCTAACCTAAGTTACAATTAAACCTAACACTACACTATCATTAACTTAAAGGGACAGTAAACCTTAAAAATAATGTTATATAATTCTGCACACAGAATTATATAACATTATTTAGGTGCTATAGCTATAAATGCGTTTTTTACCTTTTAATTTGTTAAAAATATGGCGCTTTTACAGACCCGCTCTCTGCTCTCTGCTGAGCAGGTCTGTTATATTTAGTCAGTGCATCGGGTCAGCTGTATAGTCACAGCCCGGCCCGACCGCGCCATAGCACTAACTGCAGCTCGCTTGAAGAAGGCTCCGGATGGATGAAGATTGAAGACGCCGCATGGATGAAGACTTCTATCGGATGGAAGACCTCTTCAGTGCCCCTTGGATGATGACTTCGGCCGCTGTGGATGTCCTCTTCTGTTCCATCGGTGTTCGGCTGGCTGAAGACGACTCAAGGTAGGGAGATCTTCAGGGGGTTAGTGTTAGGTTTTTGTAAGGGGGGTTTGGGTGGGTTAGAGTAGGGGTATGTGGGTGGTGGGTTTTAATGTTGGGGGGGGTTGTATTTTTTTAAATGCAAAAGAGCTGATTACTTTGGGGCATTATGTAGGTGGTGGCGGGGTCCTGGAGCGGCGGTTTAGGGGTTAACATATTTATTATAGGTGCGGCGGAGTCCGGGAGCGGCGGTTTAGGGGTTAACATATTTATTATAGTTGCAGCGGGGTCCGGGAGCGGCGGTTTAGGGGTTAACATATTTATTATAGTTGCGGTGGGCTCCGGGAGCGCCTTTTTCGGGGTTAATAAGTTTATTAGAGTGGCGGTGGGCTCCGGGAGCGGCGGTTTAGGGGGTAATACATTTATTTATTTGCGGTAGTGTAGGGGGGGGGGCAGATTAGGGGTGTTTAGACTCGGGGTACATGTTAGGGTGTTAGGTGTACACACTTCCCATAGGAATCAATGGGATGTCGGGCAGCAGCGAACATGAGCTTTCGCTATGGTCAGACTCCCATTGATTCCTATGGGATCCGCCACCTCCAGGGCGGCAGATTGAAAACCAGGTACGCTGGCCCGGAATAGTGGCGAGCATACCTGCTAGTTTTTTGATAACTCCTAAAAGTAGTCAGATTGTGCCGAACTTGCGTTCGGAACATCTGGAGTGACGTAAGAATCGATCTGTGTCGAACTGAGTCCGGCGGATCAAAGTTTACATCACTATATTCTACTTTTGCCGGGCTGTAGTGCTTGATAACTACAGCGAATCAGCCTCGCCACAAATACGCTGCGGAATTCCAGCGTATTTGAGGTTGACGGCTTGATAACTAGAGGCCTAGGTATCTAAATGACCAGGGCATATCTCACTCTAAGGGGCCTATCTATCAAGCTCTGAAAGGAGCTTTGACGGC
Organism: Bombina bombina; assembly: GCF_027579735.1. NCBI lineage: Eukaryota > Metazoa > Chordata > Amphibia > Anura > Bombinatoridae > Bombina > Bombina bombina. The sequence goes on from NC_069500.1 coordinate 1,068,093,527, forward strand.
CCGTGTTTCTGGCGAGTCTTCAGACTCGCCAGAAACAGCAGTTATGAAGCAGCGGTATATATTACGCCAATATATACATGGACCACTTTGAACATCTATATGTTTGGTCAAGTATGGTGCCTGGGGCAAGCCTGGTGTCCTGGCGAAGGTACATAGATGATGTGCTATGTATTTGGAAGGGAGATTCACAATCCTTACAGGTCTTTATTGCACTTTTAAATAATAATAATATGAATATCATACTTACCCCAGAAATACATAAAACAGAGGCTACTTTCTTAGACTTATAAATTTCAGTAAAAGATGGGGATATTCACACTAAAACTTTCTTTAAGAAATGTGATACCAACACTTACATCTGACACGATAGCCAACATCATCCCACATGGCTCCAAGCCATCCCAAAAGTTCAGTTTCAGCGCATCAGACGCAATTGCAACACACTAAAGGATTATGATGAGCAATCTATCCTACTTAAAAATAGATTTTTACTAAAAGGATATAAAAAGGACCAATTAGAATCAGATAGACAACTCATCAGAGATCGAGACAGAGAGACCACTCTGAGTGGACATAGGAATAAACCTATACAAGAAAGCACTTTCCCCTGATTCATTACCACCTTCAATTCAGGTCACCATCAGAACAAAAATATTATAAATAAACACTGGCATGTTCTTCAAAGTGATGAAATTCTGGATAAAATTATACCAAACAAACCACAGATTACTTTTAGAAAAGGACATAACTTAAAACAAAAACTAGCCCCCTCATTAATAAAGGGAATGACCCCCCTAATTCCGTTATCTATTTCAAACCTTCAGGGTTTCTATACGTGTGGCCTTGCAAGGGCTGCAATTACAAGAGAGTTCACAAAACCTTTACCTCGACAGTAACAGGGAAATCTTTTATAATTAAAAATTTCAATACATGCAAAACTACTAATGTTATCTATCTTTTACAATGTAATTGTAAAATTCAATATTTAGGACAAACCTCCCGATTCCTAAAAACACGTATTTTAGAACATCTGAATAAAATAGAAAAAAAACACGATAACCATGGGGTACCCATACATTGTAATTCTTGCCCAGTTTTCAACAAAGAGCATTTCCTTTGGTTAGGAATAGAGAAGGTGTCTACACATTGGAGAGGAGGCACAATAGAGAAACAACTAGACAAAAGAGAACTATGGTGGATTCACACCATGAGAACATATAACAATTGGGGTTTAAATAAAGATATCAAAATAGCGGCATTCATTTAATAATATCCCTAGAAATTCCTTAATTTACTCAATTTTAGGTTGTTATATTTTCAAGTCTTCCATATTATCATTCAACATAATTTTAACACACTAATATTTACTATATGTATTTTTCACTTAGCGTCTATATTAGACATTGAGCACTTTTATATTTCTTCCACTTATAATTAACCCTAAGCTATGGATACATTTAGTTTTTATTACGTATCCTCGTAAGAATACTTATGGATTATGTAATTGTTACAAATACCACAGCTTCAATTTTCACTAGTCATTTAAATATTAAATTACGTTACAGTCTTCTAAATAAGACCAAGTGGGCACTATAACTCACAGTCTAAACACATATTCACAATAGTAATTACACACACGTTTAAAGTTTTTATTCAACAAAAGTGCACTTTTTACTTTTTTATTATCTTTACGTACAATATTAGAAACGAAGTTCTTCATAACAAAATATATAATAAAAATAATAATAAAAAAAAATAAAAAATAATTTTTATTCAAACTATAGGGATTTTAATCATTTTTGAAGCGAATGATCTTTGATGTTACTACAGTTGGAATATATACATCACAATGTCATATAGAGATATGTTGTTTTTCTATAAATGCTGTTCCTTTACGAATGTAATAAATCTAACGTAATGTAGATCAAAGTTATGTATGATAACATATGATGAAAATCATCCTTATATTTTATATGCATGAGAAAGAACAAATACTGTTCATATCTTTTCCGCTTTTTTCTAGACAATTTAAATGCATTTAACTCTGATATAAAGGACACAATAAGCAAAAGTCAAAAGATCCTCCCCTCTCAAATATGGACCTATCAACAATTCCCTTGCAGACTGAAAAGTTTTGCAAACTCCATACAGATTGACCGCCTTCATTTAGCACACAACTTTGCACGGATTGGCAGTTTGACTCACATGACTCCAACCAGACCTGAAAAGGAACACATGCACCATTGACTACCTGTTTGAGGACTGAATCTCTAGTCTTTCCCAATTGGTCAATTTATAGATACCGTTTCTGATTGGTTAAAAATCGGATTGATGCCAGACTATGTATTTTAACTACAAATTTATCAAAAGTATCGGCATTTGAAATTTTAATAACAATTTAAGTATATAATTAGTCTGCCACCAATCCATATTCTTTATTTTGTTTTGTTTTTTACATTGTATATTGTAAATCCAACTTCCTGTCTTACACAGGAAATTGGATAGCATCACCTCTGTATATAAACCGGCTTGTGAACACAGCAATCATACACAGCTACTTGCTTTTATTGATTTTATATTGCTCTTGAGAAAGACTTGCTAAAAGTTGAAACGCGTTGAGCTTAAATAAATATCTTTTTATCAAAGTTGGAAGACTGTTGATATTCTTCTTTGCTGAGACAAGACGGATTCTCCTATTTATGGAGTAAGTTACTATTTTGTTTTTTCTTGATTTACTGGACACCTTTGGTCATTTTGAGTCTTCATTTGCTTGCAGACCTATTAACAGGTTCTTGAGAGTTTCTGAAACTATTCTGGGGAACTACATCACTCTGGAGACACATTACATCGCAGCTGAACTCCCACTACTTATGGAGTGAGTATACTGCACTTATATTAATTGGATCCTACACACACCTCAAGCCCTTTTTCTCTTCACCATATAGAGAAACATCACTGTACAGACCAGCGCCATCTATTTGCCATTTTTCCACTTGTATAAAACAGTCACAGAGGAGAGACTGTAAGAAGGCTACGGTCTTATCTAAAAGGAGAGTATTAGTTCTTGTTGTTACATTTAAGTGTTATTTTCCATCTAGCACTGTATATTGTATCTTTTTGTATCCATAACTCTGTCTGCCTGCTCTGAGCAGGCGGACAGTAATCGCAACAATTCAACCCGATCGAGTACGATCGGGTTGATTGACACCTCCCTGCTGGCGGCCGATTGACCGCGAGTCTGCAGGGGGCAGCGTTGCACCAGCAGCTCTTGTGAGCTGCTGGTACAATGCTGAATACGGAGAGCGTATTGCTCTCTGCATTCAGCGAGGTCTTGCGGACCTGATCCGCACTGTCGGATCAGGTCCGCAAGAACTTTGTTAAATAGGGGCCTATAAGTTGGTTTATTCAGCACGAGAATATTCATTTTCCAAAAAAACAAAGCTATGAAATACACTTGAAATATTTATGTATATGAAATTAAGAACATTTTTGAGTATTATGCACTTTTAAAGCTTAGCAGAGAATTATCCATGACACTGGATTTTTTAATATTTCTTGCTACAAACAGCTGCCATATAGTGTTCAAGATGTGTGCACACTCCTGAGTTTACCTCAGTATGTTCTCATGAAAAGGGACTAGGTTTCAACAATAGATACCAAGGAAAAGATGCACATTTGATTATAGCGAATGGCCCGTGTTCCCCTTGTTTCCGTGCAAGCCTTCAGGCTCGCCGGAAACAGGAGTTAAGAACTGCTGCTCCACCTCTGAGGTGGCGTATAGCAATCTGCCCGATCATGTATGATCAGGCTGATTGACACCCCCTGCTAGTGGCCGATTGGCTGCGAATCTGCAGGGGGCAGTATTGCACCAGCAGTTCACCAGAACTGCTGGTGCAATGATAAATGCAGATGTGCGGCAGACATGGTTCGCTATAGCGGATCATGTCTGTCCGCACATATAAAAATAGACCCCTATAAGTAAAAGGCAACATTTTTTTAACCCCTTTGTAGCAGTGCTAAAGTTTTCACATCAGAACAAAGTTCCAATGTGAACACTATTAATAAAAATTAGATCACATGATCATCAATGCGATCACATGATTTCAAGGCTGGGATCGGATCATGGGGGACTGCTTACGCTGATAGGTATGCCCCCAGGCCGATCTTTGCCTATGTCAACGGCATTGAAGCCCAGCACTGTTAGGATGGCATGGAATTTCCTAATGTGAAAAGGGGTTAAGATGTATACTTGGGGCGCGATCCGATATACGGCGCAGAATAAGAATAAGAATAAGCTACTGTAATTCTATTGGTTATTAAATCAGACAATAGAATGTCAGTAGCTCTTATTCTATTGGCTATTCAAATCAGCCAATAGAATTACAGTAGCTCTCATCCGATTGGCTGATTTGAATTTGAAGGCTCAAATCAGCCAATAGGAATTCAAGGGACGCCATTTTTAATCGCGTACCTTGAATTCCTAATCAGTGTACGGCGGAGATCGTATGAAGAGGATCCTCCACGCTCCATGGCTCCGCTGCCTTCAGTTCCAGCATCGCCGATCTTCAGTTCCAGCATCGCCGGTCTTCAGTTCCAGAGTGGACAGTCTTCAGCTCCGCGGTCATCGGTCTTCAACTCCTCCGCTCCACGCCAGCTGGTTCCTGGAAGAAGAAGAGGTCGCCACCTGGAACAAGACTTCACCGCCTGGAACAGGACCTTCTCCGCCGGTCTTCAGGACAGGTAAGGAGCACTTGGGTGTTAGACTTAGGTTTTTTTAAGGGGGGATCGGGTGGGTTTTAGAGTAGGGGTGTGTGGGTGGTGGGTTGTAATGGGGGGTTGTTCTTTTTTTTACAGGTAAAAGAGCTGATTACTTTGGGGCAATGCCCCACAAAAGGCCCTTTTAAGGGCTGGTAATAGAGCTGATTACTTTTGTAATTTAGTTTAGGGTAGGGACATTTTATTATTTTTGGGGGCTTTTTTATTTTATTAGGGGGCTTAGATTAGGTGTAATTAGCTTAAAATTCTTGTAATCTTTTTTATTTTTTGTAATTTAGTGTTTGTTTTTGTAATATAGTTTAGTGTATTTAATCGTATTTTAGTTGAGATAATTGTAGTTTATTTAATTAATTTATTGATAGGGTAGTGTTAGGTGTAATGGTAACTTAGGTTAGTAATTATTTTAACTAGGTAGCTATTAAATAGTTATTAACTATTTAATAGCTATTGTACTTAGTTAAAATAAATACAAAGTTACCTGTAAAATAAATATAAACCCTAAAATAGCTACAATGCAATTATTAATTATATTGTAGCTATCTTAGGGTTTATTTTATAGGTAAGTATTTAGTTTTAAATAGGAATAATTTAGTTAATAATATTAATATTATTTAGATTTATTTAAATAATAATTAAGTTAGGGGGTGTTAGGGTTAGACTTAGGATTAGGGGGTAATATAGTTAAAATAGGTGGCGGCGGTGTAGGGGGATCAGATTAAGGGTTAAAATATTTAAAATAGGTGGCGGCGGTGTAGGGGGATTAGATTAGGGGTTAATATATTTAATATAGGTGGCGGCGGTGTAGGGGGGTTAGATTAGGGGTTAATACATATAATATAGGTGGCGGTGGTGTAGGGGGATCAGATTAGGGGTTAATATATTTAATATAGGTGGCTGCGGTGTAGGGGGGTCAGATTAGGGGTTAATATATTTAATATAGGTGGCGGCGGTGTAGGGGGGTCAGATTAGGGGGTAAAAGAGCTGATTACTTTGGGGCAATGCCCCACAAAAGGCCCTTTTAAGGGCTGGTAATAGAGCTGATTACTTTTGTAATTTAGTTTAGGGTAGGGACATTTTATTATTTTTGGGGGCTTTTTTATTTTATTAGGGGGCTTAGATTAGGTGTAATTAGCTTAAAATTCTTGTAATCTTTTTTATTTTTTGTAATTTAGTGTTTGTTTTTGTAATATAGTTTAGTGTATTTAATCGTATTTTAGTTGAGATAATTGTAGTTTATTTAATTAATTTATTGATAGGGTAGTGTTAGGTGTAATGGTAACTTAGGTTAGTAATTATTTTAACTAGGTAGCTATTAAATAGTTATTAACTATTTAATAGCTATTGTACTTAGTTAAAATAAATACAAAGTTACCTGTAAAATAAATATAAACCCTAAAATAGCTACAATGCAATTATTCATTATATTGTAGCTATCTTAGGGTTTATTTTATAGGTAAGTATTTAGTTTTAAATAGGAATAATTTAGTTAATAATATTAATATTATTTAGATTTATTTAAATAATAATTAAGTTAGGGGGTGTTAGGGTTAGACTTAGGATTAGGGGGTAATATAGTTAAAATAGGTGGCGGCGGTGTAGGGGGATCAGATTAAGGGTTAAAATATTTAAAATAGGTGGCGGCGGTGTAGGGGGATTAGATTAGGGGTTAATATATTTAATATAGGTGGCGGCGGTGTAGGGGGGTTAGATTAGGGGTTAATACATATAATATAGGTGGCGGTGGTGTAGGGGGATCAGATTAGGGGTTAATATATTTAATATAGGTGGCTGCGGTGTAGGGGGGTCAGATTAGGGGTTAATATATTTAATATAGGTGGCGGCGGTGTAGGGGGGTCAGATTAGGGGGTAATACATTTAATGTAGGTGGCGGCGGGGTCCGGGGGTGGCGGTTTAGGGGTTAAACACTTTATTAGGTATTGCGGTGGGGGATTGCGGTTGACAGGTAGATAGACATTGCGCATGCGTTAGGTGTTAGGTTTTATTTTGCAGGCAGTTTAGGGAGTTACGGGGCTCCAATAGCGTAAGGCTTACTACGCCTGCATTTTGTGGCAAGGTGAAAATGGAGTAAGATTTCTCCATTTTCACCACGTAAGTCCTTACACTGTATATTGGATATTGGACTGTATATTGGATACCAAACTGCGCTGGTTTGGTATACCAGTCTATGGGCCAAAAAACTACGGCCGAAGGCAGAAATATACAAGCGTAGCTTCTATGTTACGCCATATATAGGATACCAAACCAGTGCAATATTTGGCGTCGCTGCTGCATATCGGATCGGGCCCTTGATCGGAATTATAAATGTTTTTATTTCAATTTACAATTTACAAATTCCTTTAAGGCAATAACTAGAGCAAATGGAAGTGAATAATATTCATGATTAGTGTCTGTGAATTGTAAAGCAATACAAATTGTAGGGCACAATGAACTGACAGAAGTTAAAGTGATGGTAAATCCTATAGTTTTTGAAATTCTAGGATTTACCAGTGCTATAAATAAAGGGGACTTTTAGTCGAAGTATTAAAAACTTTATGCTAAAAGTAAATTTATCTGTAGTGAGTTTATGACTAGCTGAGTGCATCTGACCGCCCACGGCAAAACGCAATTTTTTCAATGAGGTGGTGTTTCCACCTCTTAGCCATTATCATGCTAGCCATCAAGAATAATGCCAAAGGGCAAACACGGCTGTTGGCTAAGGGGTAGAAATGTCACGTATTTAAAAAAGTGTGTTTTGCCATGGGTGGCCGGAGGCACTTAGCTCGGCATACATTTGCTGCAAATAAAGGTACTTTCAGCATGAAGTTTTTTATACTTCATGACTGAAAGTTCACTTTATTTTTAGCACTGGTAAATCCTAGCATTTCAAAAACAATAGGTTTACTATTACTTAAAAAATTTCACAACATAAGGAAGTAATGGCGTTCAGGTTCCGATAAAGCACAGTGTTGGTTGGACTCATTAGCATAAGAGGCAGTAAATATATATGTAGGTAAATGGGCAACGGACAATTTATATATTATAGAATATGTCAGCACTGCATTCTCAGGATCTGCTTCCAAAATAAGGGCTAGATCCTATGTAAATTTACACTGATAGAGACAGTTTACAACAATGTTGCTATCAATTTGCTGACCCAAGAGCAAAATACCTTAAAGGGATACTAACCCCTCATTTTTCTTTCATGATTCAGATAGAGCATGCAATTTTAAGCAACTTTCTAATTTACTCCTATTATCAATTATTCTTTGTTCTCATGTTATCTTGATTTGAAAAAGCTGTAATAAAAAGTTAGGAGCCGGCCCATTTTTTAGTTCAGCACCAAGGTAGAGCTGCTGATTGGTTTGCTACATTTAGCCACAAATCAGCAAGTGCTACCCATGTGCTGAAAAAAAATGGTCTGGCTCTAAAGCTTACAGTACTGCTTTTTCAAATCAAGATAGCATGAGAACAAAGAAAAATTGATAATAGGAGTAAATTAGAAAGGTGCTTAAAATCTCATGCTCTATCTGAATCATGAAATAAAAAAAATGGGTTTAGTATCCCTTTAACTGAGCTGTTTCAGCCTCCCATTACAATAACCTGTAATGCCTGACACAAGCCACACATTACACATTACCTCTAATGGTTTACCTGATCTGTCCAGGCACAACTCCCTGATCCAACCCCCCAGCACAGACCCCCCCCCCCCCCACCCCCAAGTGGCCACTCATTTTAGTAATGTGTGCATAGGATCTATCTCTATATTATTTGAAAATATTTAAAACAGATTTTTTTTTGTTAGAAAAAGATTAATAAATGTATCTTACCACCAATTAGGGACAGATATAAAAATAAGCTTCTGCGCTGATCATACAATTATGATAGAAAGTAGGGTTCTAAAGTCTGCAAGATGCACTCCACTTTGGAATAATTTAAACCCATATTGTTCAGAGTTAAATTATTTATTTTATTATGCATCAGTAAATATTTTTTTGAGGAATTACATTTTTACTTTAATGTCCCTTTTAATAAAGATCTTGATCTTTAAAAAGGACATAAAGGTCATCATAATAACAATATTCCATTGTATTTGTGAAGCATATTTACATGGCTGATTATTTTTTTGTTGTTGAGTTTCAAAGTGCCAAAGGAACAATTGTTTCTGGTGCTTTTCACTGGTCTGCAAATGCCTACTCATACATATTAATCCCATGTGGTTTTGGAATATTCAACCAATATGGGAGTACTGTATGGAATCGCACAATTGGAGGAAAGGCACTGCTGCTAACTGGTATCATTCTTATGCTTCCCAAATACAGAGCTTTCAATTGTACATTGTTATTTTATAGACTTTATTTACTTTAAAGAGACATTCTAGTTGGTACCTTTTTATAAAGTATTTAAAAATGCATAGCTTATTAAACAGGTGTAGCCTAATTTGCCCATAAATACAGAAGTTTTGTCTTATCACTGATTTCTGAGTTGCCTCTCTAATTTTAAAATGTCCTGCTTGTTGACATTTAACAATGGCTTTGATTATTTAAATGACCATCTGTGGTGCTTGAAAATATGGGTGCTTATACGCAAAGCCGATATAAGTTCTCACTGTTCTGAACGTTAATAATATAAAACACTTTATTACAGTCGCAATATAATAAGTACAACATTCAAAATGAGAACTATATTGGCTAGAAAAATAGAATATAAAAAAAAACCATCAATTCGAAAAAAAACATGTTTTACATAGAATAAAGTTAAAAAAATGCACTTTTTCTAAAACTAGAATGCTGCAGCTACTGTCTTCTATGGAATATTGATATTACAAACAAAAAATCTTCCTAAAAAAACATGGTAAAAGCAAAAAACACAGTTTTAAAAAACAAGACAAGACTTAAATACATTTTAAAACATTATACAATAAAATACATATAAAGAAAAACATAATTTATGCTTACCTGATAAATTTATTTCTCTTGTAGTGTATCCAGTCCACGGATCATCCATTACTTGTGGGATATTCTCCTTCCCAACAGGAAGTTGCAAGAGGATCACCCACAGCAGAGCTGCTATATAGCTCCTCCCCTCACTGCCATATCCAGTCATTCGACCGAAACAAGCCGAGAAAGGAGAAACCATAGGGTGCAGTGGTGACTGTAGTTTAATTAAAATTTAGACCTGCCTTAAAAGGACAGGGCGGGCCGTGGACTGGATACACTACAAGAGAAATAAATTTATCAGGTAAGCATAAATTATGTTTTCTCTTGTTAAGTGTATCCAGTCCACGGATCATCCATTACTTGTGGGATACCAATACCAAAGCTAAAGTACACAGATGATGGGAGGGACAAGGCAGGAACTTAAACGGAAGGAACCACTGCCTGTAGAACCTTTCTCCCAAAAACAGCCTCCGAAGAAGCAAAAGTATCAAATTTGGAAAATTTGGAAAAAGTATGAAGGGAAGACCAAGTTGCAGCCTTGCAAATCTGTTCAACAGAGGCCTCATTTTTAAAGGCCCAGGTGGAAGCCACAGCTCTAGTAGAATGAGCTGTAATCCTTTCAGGAGGCTGCTGTCCAGCAGTCTCATAGAATAAACGGATTATACTCCGAAGTCAAAAAGAAAGAGAGGTTGCCGAGGCCTTCTGACCTCTCCTCTGTCCAGAGTAAACAACAAACAGGTTAGATGTTTGGCGAAAATCTTTAGTAGCCTGTAAGTAAAACTTCAAGGCATGGACTACGTCTAGATTATGCAAAAGACGTTCCTTCTTTGAAGAAGGAGTAGGACATAATGATGGAACAACAATCTCTTTATTGATATTCTTGTTAGAAACCCCCTTAGTTAAAAACCCAGGTTTTGTACGCAGAACAACTTTATCTGAATGAAAGATCAGATAAGGAGAATCACAATGTAAGGCAGATAACTCCGAGACTCTTCGAGCCAAGGAAATAGCCATCAGAAAAAGAACTTTCCATGAAAGAAGTTTGATATCAATAGAATGAAGGGGTTCAAACGGAACCCCTTGAAGAACTTTAAGAACCAAGTTTAAGCTCCATGGAGGAGCAACAGGTTTAAACACAGGCTTAATTCTAACTAAAGCCTGACAAAATGCCTGAACGTCTGGAACTTCTGCCAGACGCTTGTGTAAAAGAATAGACAGAGCAGAAATCTGTCCCTTTAAAGAACTAGCTGATAATCCTTTGTCCAAACCCTCTTGGAGGAAGGACAATATCCTAGGAATCCTAACTCTACTCCATGAGTAATTCTTGGATTCACACCAATGAAGATATTTCCGCCATATCTTGTGGTAAATTTTCCTGGTGACAGGCTTTCGTGCCTGTATTAAGGTATCAATTACTGACTCGGAGAAGCCACGCTTTGATAGGATCAAGCGTTCAATCTCCATGCAGTCAGTCTCAGAGAAAGTGATGATTGAAAGGACCTTGTATTAGAAGGTCTTGTCTCAGAGGCAGAGTCCATGGTGGAAAGGATGACATGTCCACTAGGTCTGCATACCAGGTCCTGCATGGCCACGCAGGCGCTATCAATATCACCGAAGCTCTTTCCTGTTTGATTTTGGCAATCAGATGAGGGAGCAGAGGAAACAGTGGAAACACATAAGCCAGGTTGAAGAACCAAGGCGCTGCTAGAGCATCTATCAGTGCCGCTTCTGGGTCCCTGGACCTGGATCCGTAACAAGGAAGCTTGGCGTTCTGGTGAGACGCCATGAGATCCAATTCTGGTTTGCCCCAACGGAGAACCAATTGAGCAAACACCTCCGGATGGAGTTCCCATTCCCCCAGATGAAAAGTCTGACGACTTAGAAAATCCGCCTCCCAGTTCTCTACACCTAGGATATGGATCGCTGACAGGTTGCAAGAGTGAGTCTCTGCCCAGCGAATTATCTTGGAGACTTCTGACATTGCTAGGGAACTCCTGGTTCCCCCTTGATGGTTGATGTAAGCCACAGTTGTGATGTTGTCCGACTGAAATCTGATGAACCTCAGTGTTGCTAGCTGAGGCCAAGCCAGAAGAGCATTGAATATTGCTCTTAACTCCAGAATATTTATTGGGAGGAGTTTCTCCTCCTGAGTCCATGAACCCTGAGCCTTCAGGGAGTTCCAGACTGCACCCCAACCTAGAAGGCTGGCATCTGTTGTTACAATTGTCCAATCTGGTCTGCGAAAGGTCATACCCTTGGACAGATGGGCCCGAGATAACCACCAGAGAAGAGAATCTCTGGTTTCCTGATCCAGATTTAGTAGAGGGGACAAATCTGTGTAATCCCCATTCCACTGACTGAGCATGCATAATTGCAGCGGTCTGAGATGCAGGCGCGCAAATGGCACTATGTCCATCGCCGCTACCATTAAGCCGATTACTTCCATGCACTGAGCCACCGTGGGGCGCGGAATGGAGTGAAGAACACGGCAAGCATTTAGAAGTTTTGATAACCTGGACTCCGTCAGGTAAATTTTCATTTCTACAGAATCTATTAGAGTCCCTAGGAAGGAAACCCTTGTGAGAGGAGATAGAGAACTCTTTTCTTCGTTCACTTTCCACCCATGCAACCTCAGGAATGCCAGAACTATCTCTGTATGAGATTTGGCAATTTGAAAGCTTGACGCCTGTATCAGGATATCGTCCAGGTAAGGAGCCACCGCTATGCCTCGCGGTCTTAGGACCGCCAGAAGTGAGCGCAGAACCTTTGTAAAAATTCTTGGGGCTGTAGCCAACCCGAATGGAAGAGCTACAAATTGGTAATGCCTGTCTAGAAAGGCAAACCTCAGGAACTGATGATGATTCTTGTGAATCGGAATGTGAAGGTAGGCATCCTTTAAGCCCACTGTGGTCATGTACTGACCCTCTTGGATCATGGGTAAAATGGTTCGAATAGTTTCCATCTTGAATGACGGAACTCTGAGGAATTTGTTTAGGATCTTTAAATCCAAAATTGGTCTGAAGGCTCCCTCTTTTTTGGGAACCACAAACAGATTTGAAAAAAACCCTTGTCCTTGTTCCGTCCGCGGAACTGGATGGATCACTCCCATTACAAGGAGATCTTGTACGCAGCTTAGGAATGCCTCTTCCTTTATCTGGTTTGCAGATAATCTTGAAAGGTGAAATCTCCCTTGTGGAGGAGAAGCTTTGAAGTCCAGAAGATATCCCTGAGATATGATCTCCAACGCCCAGGGATCCTGAACATCTCTTGCCCACGCCTGGGCGCAGAGAGAGAGTCTGCCCCCTACTAGATCCGTTGTCGGATAGGGGGCCGCTCCTTCATGCTGTCTTAGAGGCAGCAGCAGGCTTTCTGGCCTGCTTGCCCTTGTTCCAGGACTGGTTAGGTTTCCAGGCCTGCTTGGATTGAGCAAAAGTTCCCTCTTGTTTTGAAGCAGAGGAAGTTGATGCTGCACCTGCCTTGAAATTTCGAAAGGCACGAAAATTAGACTGTTTGGCCTTTGATTTGGCCCTGTCCTGAGGAAGGGTATGACCCTTACCTCCAGTAATGTCAGCAATAATTTCTCTCAAACCAGGCCCGAATAAGGTCTGCCCCTTGAAAGGAATGTTGAGTAATTTAGACTTTGAAGTCACATCAGCTGACCAGGATTTGAGCCATAGCGCCCTACGCGCCTGGATGGCGAATCCGGAATTCTTAGCCGTTAGTTTAGTCAAATGAACAATGGCATCAGAAACAAATGAGTTAGCTAGCTTAAGAGTTCTAAGCTTGTCAACAATTTCAGTCAATGGAGCTGTATGGATGGCCTCTTCCAGGGCCTCAAACCAGAATGCCGCCGCCGCAGCAGTGACAGGCGCAATGCATGCAAGGGGCTGTAAAATAAAACCTTGTTGAATAAACATTTTCTTAAGATAACCCTCTAATTTTTTATCCATTGGATCTGAAAAAGCACAACTGTCCTCAACCGGGATAGTGGTACGCTTTGCTAAAGTAGAAACTGCTCCCTCCACCTTAGGGACAGTCTGCCATAAGTCCCGTGTAGTGGCATCTATTGGAAACATTTTTCTAAATATAGGAGGTGGGGAAAAGGGCACACCGGGCCTATCCCACTCCTTACTAATAATTTCTGTAAGCCTTTTAGGTATTGGAAAAACATCAGTACTCACCGGCACTGCATAGTATTTATCCAGCCTACACAATTTCTCTGGCACTGCAATTGTGTCACAGTCATTCAGAGCAGCTAATACCTCCCCAAGCAATACACGGAGGTTCTCAAGCTTAAATTTAAAATTAGAAATCTCTGAATCAGGTCTCCCCCATTCAGAGACGTCACCCACAGACTGAAGCTCTCCGTCCTCAGGTTCTGCATATTGTGACGCAGTATCAGACATGGCTCTTACAGCATCTACGCGCTCTGTATCTCATCTAACCCCAGAGCTATCGCGCTTGCCTCTCAATTCAGGCAATCTGGATAATACCTCTGACAGGGTATTATTCATGATTGCAGCCATGTCCTGCAAAGTAATCGCTATGGGCATCCCTGATGTACTTGGCGCCATATTAGCGTGCGTCCCTTGAGCGGGAGGCGAAGGGTCCAACACATGGGGAGAGTTAGTCGGCATAACTTCCCTCTCCACAGACCCCTCTGGTGACAACTCTTTTATAGATAAAGACTGATCTTTACTGTTTAAGGTGAAATCAATACATTTAGTACACATTCTCCTATGGGGCTCCACCATGGCTTTTAAACATAATGAACAAGTATCCTCTGTTTCAGACATGTTTGTACAGACTAGCAATGAGACTAGCAAGCTTGGAAAACACTTTAAAAGCAAGTTAACAAGCAATATAAAAAACGTTACTGTGCCTTTAAGAGAAACAAATTTTGACAAAATTTGAAATAACAGTGAAAAAAGGCAGTTACACTAACAACATTTTTACAGTGTATGTAACAAGTCAGCAGAGCATTGCACCCACTTGCAAATGGATGATTAACCCCTTAATAACAAAAACAGAATAATAAATGACAAAAACGTTTTTTAAACACAGTCACAACAACTGCCACAGTCTACTGTGATTGTTACCCTCCTCAAACACGACTTTGAAGCCTTTTGAGCCCTTCAGAGCTGTCCTGTATCATGCAGAGGGAAGCTGAATGTCTCTGTCAGTATTTTTAGCTGCACAGAAAAGCACTAAAATAGGCCCTTCCCACTCATATTGCAACAGTGGAAAGCTTCAGGAAACTGTTTCTAGGCAAAAATCCAGCCAGCCATGTGGAAAAAAACTAGGCCCCAATAAGTTTTGTCACCAAACATATATAAAAACGATTAACATGCCAGCAAATGTTTTATATTACACTTTTATGAGTATGTATCTCTGTTAATAAGCCTGATACCAGTCGCTATCACTGCATTTAAGGCTTAACTTACATTAATCCGGTATCAGCAGCATTTTTCTAGCAAATTCCATCCCTAGAAATATATTAACTGCACATACCTTATTGCAGGAAAACCTGCACGCCATTCCCCCTCTGAAGTTACCTCACTCCTCAGAATATGTGAGAACGGCAGTGGATCTTAGTTACTTCTGCTAAGATCATAGAAATCACAGGCAGATTCTTCTTCTAATGCTGCCTGAGATGAAACAGTACACTCCGGTACCATTTAAAAATAACAAACTTTTGATTGAAGTTAAAAAACTAACTATAATACACCACTCTCCTCTTACTACGTCCATCTTTGTTGAGAGTTGCAAGAGAATGACTGGATATGGCAGTGAGGGGAGGAGCTATATAGCAGCTCTGCTGTGGGTGATCCTCTTGCAACTTCCTGTTGGGAAGGAGAATATCCCACAAGTAATGGATGATCCGTGGACTGGATACACTTAACAAGAGAAAAAAAGTATATACATGTAAAACCTCATCCCTCATCCTATAGGTTTTAAATTTTTTCGGTCTTTATTAACAACGGAGGTTGAAGATCTAACAAATATATAGGTGTTCCATGGGCGTAAGCTGTATTTTAATAGGGATACAGTATTTTTATGGGGATAATTTAAGAAGCACTTTCCAGCATTTCAGTTTTGAGATTTTCCATTGTGGGATATTTACTGAATGGATAGTGAAAATAATTTACATATGTATTATTTAAACTTTTACGACACAGAAACCATTTTTGGTTCTAGTGAACACACAGTATATGTTTGTTGTGTAAACATACTTTGAATACACTGCCCCCCCCCCAAAAAAAAATACATGCTTAGATCTAAGATCACTGGTGATGTTGGCGGACTATTGCTTAAACTGCCATCCCTATTATTTACTATGGAAGCAACACTCGTCTGAACAGAAGGGGTCAGCCAACTTTCTTTTATAATTTTGCTGGACCCACGTATTGTGGGACTGGTGACCCCAAAAAGGTAATTTCTTGTAGCTCTGGTGATGCTTTTATCATCAGGTCCTAAGAGTAAATAAAAATAGGGGGGCCCTTGTAAAACCATGTATATTGTGCTATAAGTGTAGATTGCTATATGCAGAATGCAAATAATTACGCTTAATCAAACTCATGAGGTTGTACCAACTACAATTGGCAGTGAGAGTATGTACATATAACGTAATAACAGTTAGATATCTATATTGTACTATTAGATGGTAAATATGACAAAATAGTGGCCAGATAAGGTGGATGGTCTGCCCCTATCTGGAGATCTACTGTATATGGTATAAGAATATTGCCTGTGGATACATTTTGGTTAGTTAGTAATCCTCAGTGTCTGAAAATATCCAGTCTCATTTAGAGGTAGTAATATCCACACTGGGTGAATGGTGAAGGCAGCTATCTGTAGAGGATCAAGGCCACAATCCAGGATGAGTAATCTGCAAACAACATAGAAACACAGAAGCTTCACATGGCCCAATATTGTTTGATGCAAGTGAAGGTGTTAGGTGTGGTATATACACTCACATGTAATATGACACCCCTAATGGTGCAGAAGGAGCGGAGATATAAAAAACTGGTATATTATGCACTCACATTTAGTAGAGCACCTCCTTTGGTGCAGTCAGAACAAACTGGGATCAATACAGTCACCCAGTAGACTTATGTCCGGCTATCTGGAGCTCCCAATAATCCAGAGATGGAGGTGTAGGTCAAAGGGTAGGTAGTGATAGTAGTCCGGCAGCAAGTGGTAAGTATATATAAAAACTCACTTTATTAAAATATTATAACATAGTAGCAACAGGTTTCTCAGCCAACCAGTGGCTGTTTCATCAGGCTTATTAAAATGAATGTTTCACACTTACTATATATGTCAGACATACAAACCTAAATAATGAGCAGCACCTGAAATAGGTGCTTAACAATTAGACCAGTCATGTGGGTCAATGAAACCAATCAAATGAGAGCACATAGTGTGATAGCAGCTCAGGAGTAATTTGAGGAAGCACTACTTTACAGAAAGAGTGATTGATTTATGGAATAAACTTCCTCAAGAGGTAGTAGCGACAAACACTGTGGGGGACTTTAAAAATGCATGGCACAAGCATAAGGCTATCCTACAAACTAGATAAGTTTATACTGTTAGGTAATATTGGGCAGACTTGCTGGGCCTATGGCTCTTATCTGCCGTCAATATCTATGTTAATCTTCTCAACAACCTTTGGAAATTAGGAGCCCAGAAATATGGTGTGACTGTGGCCTGGATTTCATAACAGTTTTGGTGCCTGGTGAGGGCATGTTTTACCTTGGGTCGTTTCCATCATATGATAATTTTGTAAAATTAAGTGATTGTGGATTGCGTTCCCATAATCTTAACATTTGAATAAAAATCTTTGAATAAGAGTTAAAAAAAATTGAGCATTGTGCAACCCTTCAGGCCACATTTGTTACCCAAAACACAGGGGGCATCATCAAAATCCATTAATTTTCTGCAGATGGCACTATTTATTATGTCATAAACAGGAACAAATAACCCAACCTGCCTGAAAATAGTGGGCCATCCTTTTTTGGGAGCTCTATCTCTCAGTCCCTCCTTTCTCTATTTGTGTGAATTCTGGCACTGACTAAACCTTTCCCAAGAATGACTACATACTGCCTAGACTGGCTAAAATCTGCTGTCTATAACCCCTGATCACTTGGTGTATATTTATAGTAATTACAGTTTACAGATTAAATTATGAAGAGTATAAAACAATGTGACTGACTATAAGAGAATGTAAAATGGTAAACATTATACATATCAACAGTCTCACAGGCAATATATTTTTATATATCATTAAGAAAAATAATGATGTTCGGATGTTCCTATTTGTATATACAATATTTCTCATCTTATCTTTTCATATCTTTGTCCTAATTAATCAAACTGTTTTGGTAAGAATGTTCAACCAACAATTAAGAAAAATAAATTTGTTTTCTAGCAGTGTTTGTAAAAATGTATAAGTAACTGTATACATACAGTATATAAATATCAGGTATAATGCTTGCATCATTCTGTCGTACACTAAGGCTAATGAACTCTGAAGGTTAGTATATAGATTAACCTCAACTTCAATGACAGTCAACTGGCCTATTTGCAAAGTATGGCATCATTTTATGTAGTTTGTGCTAAATAATTAATAACATTCCACTTTTCTCTCAATGTATATTAAACACCACCTAAAAACGTATTTGTATTTTTATAATAGTGATTCAGATAATTATATTAATAGGAGTATAGTTCAAATGGTAAATTTGAAAATTAGTTACAATTATAAAACATCACATACTCCTGTTTTAGTTTTGGATGTTAGGTAAAATACCTTTTTTTATTAAATAAAAAAGCATAAATAGAAATGATATAAGCAAACAGATAATTAAAGGGACTGTAAACACTGCTGCAATGGTAAAATAAAATATTTAAAGTGATAGTAAATTCTAGCGTTTTTGAAACGGTAGGATTTACCCGTGCTATAAATAAAGGGGACTTTCAGTCAGTCCCTTTATATGCCTGCAGCTTATGCCGAGCTGAACGCCTCTGGCTGCCTCCGGCAAAATGCTATTTTTGCAATTATGTGACGTTTCCACCTCTTAGTTAATAGCCGTGCTTGACGATCAGCATTATGCCAGATGGCTAGCACGCTATTGGCTAAGAGGTGGAAACACCACCTTATTGAGAAAATAGTGGGCGAGATTACATATATGGAGCAGGCTTCAGCATAACTGCTGAAACCTGGGTCGCCCGTAATTTCCCCTCGCACATCGGGGAATCACATATACAGCAGCGGCAGTTCATAAAGTGCCATAAGTCGGATAAGCTAACGATGTCCTGAAATTTCCGTAAATACATATTTCTGGAGTCGCCAGTGACTTACGGCACGTTAGAAACTGCCGGCGCCTAAGAAAATAAAAAAAAGTTAAATCTCCTGTAAAAGTCTAACAAGCCTCCCACAAATAAACCCGACACGTAAAAATCCCTATATCCGCCATCACCCCCATATCGGAACTTCTTCGGCTTCTAAGAATCGAAAATTTGAAGCAGTATTAGAGGACTATAGAAAAAAGAAAGTGTATAAATGGCTATTAAAGCCAGAAGAGAAACAGAAACTCAGAGAAAACCGCCACAGAAGATACAGAGCAAGGAGGCCATGGCATCTGGCTACAATAGACAGCTCTGGTTCTGGTACAGATTCAGAAATCATATCAAACACTTGCTACCCACAGTAAAATTTGGTGGATGTTCCATCATGCTGTGGGGCTGTGTGGCCAGTGCCGGTACTGGGAATCTTGTTAAAGTTGAGGGTTGCATGGATTCCAATAAATATCAGCAGAATAATGTTGAGGAATTAGTCACAAAGTTGAAGTGATGCCGGGCTAGATATTTCAACAAGGCAACGACCCAAAACACTGCTCAAAATCTACTCTGGCATTTATGCAGAGGAACAAGTACAATGTTCTGGAAAGGACATCCCAGTCCCCAGACCTGAATATCATTGAAAATCTGTGGGGTGATTTGAAGCGGGCTGTCCATGCTCGGCAACCATCAAACCTAACTGAACTGGAGATGTTTTGCAAGGAGGAATGGTCCAAAATACCTTCATCCAGAATCCAGACACTCATTACAGGCTATAGGAAGCGTCTAGAGGCTGTTATTTCTGCTACAGGAGGCTCTACTAAATATTGACGGATATTTCTGTTGGGGTGCCCAAATTTATGTCTAATTTCATTTTGATGCATATTGCACATTTTCTGTTAATCCAATAAACCTCATTTCACTACTGAAATATTACTGTGTCCTTCAGTTATTTGATAGATCAATATGAAATACCGGAGAGTGCCTGCTTTTTTCCTGTTTGTATGTTTGGCTTTCTGCAGCACCCCGGTCATTTAATTAAGAGTGCCATTATATGTTACCCCAAAGTAAACATAAAAACACTATGGGGCTAATTTAACAAGCTCCCTATGGAGCTGTATGCAGCCTTTTCTGCACGAGCCTTCAGGTTCGCCTGAAACATGAGTTAAGAAGTAGCGGTCTTAAGACTGCTGCTCCTTAACTCGTCCGCCACCTCTGAGGCGGCGGACAGCAATCCGCCCAATCGCATACGATGGGGTTGATTGACACCCCTGCTAGCGGCCGATTGGCCGCAAATGTGCAGGGGGCGA
Source organism: Bombina bombina (assembly GCF_027579735.1). NCBI lineage: Eukaryota > Metazoa > Chordata > Amphibia > Anura > Bombinatoridae > Bombina > Bombina bombina. Next base: position 1,068,113,892 of record NC_069500.1, read on the forward strand.
CATTGCACAATCATTTCTAGTGAAATGCTTGTGCAATGAAAAATGCCAACCACGTATGTTGTCAGCATTTATCGATGTGCGTGGAACATGATCCGCTACAGTGGATCATGTCTACCCGCACATTGATAATTCGGGCCCATTGTGTAGAAAAACATAAAATAACTTACTTGTTTTCTTGCTAAATAAGCACTTAAGTTTTACTGTCACCTATTTTTGCAGCAAAAGTACTTTACTGAGCATGGACAAGAAACTGACAGCAGCTACTTAGGTGTCTCCTAGCAACCACTTCAAAGGCAAAGCTACTCATTTCCCTTACTGTAGAGACCATAGTTTCCTTGTGGGGCTGCGACAGGAAGTAATGGACACTGCACAAATTAAGTAAAAAAAAAAAAAAAGAAAGAATTAAAATAAAATCATTTTAAAATGATGAATAATACATATTGTAATGATTTCTATTAAATATAACCCACTATTAGAGCATTTATTTGCAACAATTAGACAGTTTTATGTCCTTTATAAGCATATTATGAATAGTAAATTAACCCCTTGAGTGCTAATGACGGCTCAGAGCCGTCGCAAGCACTCACCTACATTAAAAGCAATCTGGGGGCTCCCATAAACTCCCACCCCAGCAATCGTGCCTGTATAGTGACATGCATCGCCGGGGCTTCCCGTTCCGTGTGGTGACGTCACGCCTAATGACGTGATGAGGTCACCGCGTAACTTTATTTAAAATGTTCTTCGTTCTCTTGGTATCTTTATTTGAAAAAGCAAGAATGTAAGCTTAGGAGCCAGCCCAATTTTGGTTCAGCACCTGGATAGCGTTTGACGATTAATGTCTAAATGTAGCCCCCAATCAGCAAGCACTACCCAGGTGCTGAACCAAAAATGGGCCTGCTCCTAAGCTTACATTCTTGCTTTTTCAAATAAAGATACCCAGAGAATGAAGAAAATTGATAATAGGAGTAAATTAGAAAGTTGCTTAAAATTGCATGCTCTATCTGAATCATGAAAGTTTAATTTTGACTAGACTATTACTTTAAAGTCTGTTTCCTGAAATTGATTGGACCCTATGATATAAAATGTACTAATTAGTACCACATATATAAGCTTAATATTTCCTGAATTAGAGAACATAATTACTTTATGTTTCTAGATCTATGTCTATATAAAAACTATTTACTATTTTCGGCAGTAGGTAAAGTACAATTGATCAATCTATTTGGATGGAGTTGATAAAGACTGACTGTAGTGCCTGTTAGCCTATACTAAACAGCTGAATAACCATTCCAATTATGAGAGAAAATGTTTTGAGATATTATTGAATTTAAATCATGTCTCCACTATTGTACAGCCATAATGTAAAAAAATAACAATAAAATATGTAAACATCTGTAAAAATACATATTTTAACTATACTTTTCATAATATGCTTAAAGGGATATAAAACTGTTTAATTGTTGCAATAAAATGCTCTAAGCAGTGGGTTATATTTAATAGAAATCATTGCAATGTGTATTATTATTTTTTTTTCTTAATTTGTGCAGTGTCCATTACTTCCTGTTGCAGCCCCACAAGTGGACTATGGTCTCGACAGGAAGGGAAAGGGGTAGCTTTGCCTTTGAAGTGGTTGCTAGGAGACACCTAAGTAGCTGCTGTCATTTTATTATCCATGCTCAGTAAAGCACTTTTGCTGCAAAAAATAGGTGACAGTAAAACTTAAGTTTCTGAGTGCTAATTTAGTAAGAAAACAAGTAAGTTATTTTATGTTTTTCTACACAATGGGGCCGAATTATCAATATGCGGGCGGACATCGATAAATGCTGACAGCATACGTTGTCTGCATTTATCATTGCACAAGCATTTCACTAGAAATGCTTGTGCAATGCCGCCCCCTGCACATTCGCGACCAATCGGCCACTAGCAGCGGTGCACATTCGTGGCCAATCGGCCACTAATCTGCCGCCCCAATGTCGCCGCCAACTACCTACACTTATTAACCCCTAATCTGCTGCCCCTGACATCGACGACACCTACATTACACTTTGTAACCCCTAATTTGCCACCCCCTATGTCGCTGCCACCTATCTACACTTATTAACCCCTAACCTGCCGCCCCCAATGTCACCTCCACCACTATACTAAAGTTATTAACCCCTAAACCTCTGGCCTCCCACATCACTAACACTAAATAAATATATTAACCCCTAATGTAACCCTAAACCTAGCAACCCTAACTTTAACATAATTAAAATAAATCTAAATAAAACCTACTATTAAAAACTAAATAATTAATATTTAAAACTAAATATATACTTACCTGTAAAATAAACCCTAAGCTAGCTACAATATAACTAATAGTTACATTGTATCTATATTAGGTTTTATTTTTATTTCACAGGTAAGTTTGTATTTATTTTAACTAGGTAGACTAGTTAGTAAATAGCTATTAACTATTAACTAGCTACCTAGTTAAAATAAATACAAATTTACCTGTAAAATAAAACCTAACCTGCCTTACACTAAAACCTAAAATTACAATAAAATTAAAAAAATTCAACAAAATACAATTATCTAAAGTACAAAAAATAATAAACACTAAATTACACAAAATAAAAAAAGAAATTATCAAAAATAAAAATGAATTACTCCTAATCTAATAGCCCTATCAAAATAAAAAAGCCCCCCCAAAATAAAAAAAACCCCTAGCCTACACTAAACTGCCAATGGCCCTTAAAAGGGCCTTCTGCGGGGCATTGCCCCAAGGAAATCAGCTCTTTTACCTGTAAAAAAAATACAAACAACCCCCCAACAGTAAAACCCACCACCCACACAACCAAACCCCCCAAATAAAATCCTATCTAAATAAACCTAAGCTCCCCATTGCCCTGAAAAGGGCATTTGCATGGGCATTGTCCTTAAAAGGGCATTTAGCTCTTTTACATTGCCCAAAACCCTAAGCTAAAAATAAAAACCTACCCAATAAACCCTTAAAAAAACCTAACACTAAACCCCGACGATCCACTTACAGTTTTTGAAGACCGGACATCCATCCTCATCCAGGCGGCGAAGTCCTCATCGAAGCCGGCAGAAGTCTTTATCCAAGCGGGCAGAAGTCTTCATCCAAACTGTATCTTCTATCTTCATCCATCCGGCGTGGAGCGGGTCCATCTTCAAGACATCCGGCGGGGAGCATCCTCTTCTTCCGATGGCTGTTGAAGAATGAAGTTTCCCTTTAAATGACGTCCTCCAAGATGGCGTCACTTACATTCCGATTGGCTGATAGAATCCTATTGGCTGATTGCAACAGCCAATATGATTTTTTCCCCTTAATTCCTATTGGCTGATAGAATTCTATCAGCCAATCGGAATTTAAGGGACACCATCTTGGATGACGTCAGTTAAAGGGAAACTTCATTCTTCAGCAGCCATCGGAAGAGGATGCTCCGCGCCGGATGTCCTGAAGATGGACCTGCTCTGCGCCGGATGGATGAAGATAGAAGATGCCGTCTGGATGAAGACTTCTGGAAAAACAAGGGCCCAATGGCACTACTTAATAATCAGGAGGGATCTAATGCAAAATTCAAAGGGTAAGAAGAGATAAATATCCTACTACCTTATTACTATAACGTGCAATATGTGCTATGTACTGGCAACTAATTTGTAGGGAATGGTGACACAGGGTCACCAATTGTTGTGTATTTAATAGCACTCAACAACCCTCAAAACAAACTAGAATGAAAGAGATACAATTGGCGGGTATTCGAGGGATTGTAATATTAAAACTTAACATTTATTAAGGGCATTTTATAAAATAATGGATGGACAGTACATTTAAAATCACAGGAAATAACATTAGACTAAAAAAAGATAGGACACAATAATGTCTGCAGTGAATAAAATCCACTTTGTATTTTAATCATGCATGGAACTATATCTTCACTAGATCTAAGTATATAATTGGAAAATAAACTTTGTCTTGAAAAGACCTAGGATGTATTTTTATCCATAGTCATGTGGTGAATATTCTCCATATTATCAGATATTTATGTGGGCTGGGATCCTTTGGTATGATTCAATGTACCAGAGCTTACTGTCCTGTAGATAAATATTAGTGATTATGGAACATTGTGGTGTTCCATGTACTTAAAAGTTACAGAATAGATTCTTTGAGTAAAATTAAATCATCAAGTAATTATACTAATAAATGGTATTTTGCAACTAAAAAGGGTCGCATTTATGTATGCAATTGCCTGCTGTAGTGTTCGAACAAATTAATGAAAATCTTAATAAAACATGATAAATCCGAATATGACAGATTAGAAGAAATTATTATTAATAAAAATGAAGAGTTAAAGCAGTTTGAGAATTTGAAAGATTTTGAAGCAGCTTATAAGAAATACCAACATGAATAAGGCAAGTATGAATTAGAGATCAAACACACAAAAACAGGTAAATTCAAAAGAGACTTGGATGACTTCCAAAGTAAAAAAGTGTATAAATGGAAGAGGAGATTTAATAATAATAGCACCAAAAATATTCCAAGCAGGGTTCATATGATTGAAAGTGACATTTCAGACACTGATGTAGAAGAGTCAGATTCAGCCAATGAAGAGCCTTCTAGCTCAACGAAAACAGCTCCAAGTTCCACTATTAATAAGATACGCAAAATAAAGGATTTTTTAGACGAGGTCAGTTTAAATTCAGATCCACCAGAAGAAGTAGGCGGGCCAACAAAAGGGTTTCCCGTGCAAGAAACAACAAGAAAGAAGAAAAAAAAATCAGACGGCAAAACCATGCAAGAGATCCCCAAATCCCTTTTCCAGATTGAGGATGAAAACTTAAAAATCATCAATCTATCTACCAAACTTCTATCTCAGGATCATATCAGTCTATTATCCAAAGGTCTCTCGTTTTGCACCAGCACTGGTGTTGATAAATTTATAATTATAAAAGATATACATCTCTATTTAAGTAAACTGCTTCTCAAAAAACAATATAATACAGTAGAACCGTCTAGTTTATCTACAGAAGAAAGAGCAAGCCTACAGGATTTGGAGGATTTGTTGTTGGAGAACGAATCTAGTACTAACAAAAATTGGCGTCAAAGTTTAAATCAAAAATCTAATTATATACCCAAGCTTTCTAATGCACCCTGCATTCAAGTATTTAATGAAGTGGTATGCACTGAGATTGCACAATTGGAGCTACAATTTCCAAGCAAAAATCTCAGTAAAGGGGAAATAAAAGCCTTAACAGAAATTAAAGAATGGGAAGATATAATTATATAGCAATGCACATGTGTGAGCCAATCACACACGGCCTCTATGTGCAGCAACCAATCAGCAGCTACTGAGCATATCTAAATATGCTTTTCAGCAAGTGATATCAAGAGAATGAAGCAAATTAGATAATATAAGTAAATTAGAAAGTTGTTTAAAATGACATGCTCTTTCTAAATCACGAAAGAAAAAAATTGGGTTTCATGTCCCTTTAACTGTAACAAAACCTAAAAATATAATTTATTTAACACCTAAAATCCACAAAAATAGTGAACATCCTCCAGGGTGGCCCATTGTATCAGGTAATGAGAACTTGACTGAAAAAGCCAGCCAATACGTGGATTCGAGATTACGTGAATTTCTTACACAACTACCCTCGTATATTAAAGATACCATGGAGACTCTGCAACATCTAGAGGGCATTTGGTTAAAGAATGAAAGTTGGCTTGTCACTGCAGATGTGGAGGGACTCTACACGAGTATTAGCCATTAGCTTACAAGCAGTGAAGCATTTTCTTGCCATGTCCCCTGACGAAGACCAAAATCATAATGAATTTGTTCTAAAACTACTAGAGTTTGTATTAAAGAAAAACTTTTTTTGTTTTCAATAACAGATACTATCTCCAAATTAGAAGGACTGCCATGGGTACAGCATGCGCACCAACCTATGCAAATTTATTCCTAGGTCGGTGGGAGCAGACAACTGTATTTTCAGACATACATGAAGAATATTCTCAGCATATACCTATATGGCTGAGATACATAGATGGCATCATATTCATTTGGGAGGGTCCCAAATATAAGTTAGATGACTTTCTAACAGAACTAAACAACAATAATTTTAAGATCAAATTAACTTATCATATAAGCCAAACTGAAGTACCCTTCTTAGATCTGAAAATATTTAAAAAATCAAATGGACAGATTGGAACAGATTTATATAGAAAATCCACTAACACCTTGTTACACAGCACGAGTGTCCATGCACCAAGCACTATTAAAGTGAAGGTAAAGTTAGGTTAATTAACTATTGTATTTATGTACCTTTTACTTATTCAAATACAGTCGCTAGGTTTGTTTTTTAAACTAATGTATTTATTTCGGTATATTTTTAACTTGATTTCTCATACCGTTCCCTGCAGAATCTCCTCCCATCCTCCATTTCCTGGTTTGTGATGCTGTGACGTATAGAGCGGTCCCACCCGCTCTATACGTGTCTAGTAAGCTCGTGCACATCGAGCATGGAGGAACTGCGCATGCGCATATTTTGTTGCCGTTCTTGTTGAGATAGGCTTTCACTGCTTGCCCAAAAATTTCTTTGTGCGCATCCGCGAAACGAGGACGTGCTCGCTTGGCCGCAAAGAACAAGAGAAGGCTACGCATGCGCATACTGTACTAAACATGCTGACGGCCAGACAATCAATTGGCTCTTCAAACAACGTGATCGTAGTACAGAAAAAAAACGGGTTGATTTACTGGGAGCCGGATCGATGATAATAATCTAAGAAATCTAAATTTATATTGAGGTATAAAAATAATCATGAATGAAACTACTATTATTTTGCATTGAAATATTGAATTCTTTAATACAGTACGTTTTACTTTACCTTCACTTTAAATTGCTTCCAATAGGCGAATTCCTGAGGACCAAATGTAATTGCTCTGAAGATGAAAAATTCATGATAAGAGCACAAGAACTAGAGGAAAGACTCCACAAAGGAGGATACAGCAAGACCTCTATCAAAAAAGCTAAAACAAGAGCATGTACCACTCCAAGACAGAAATTATTAAAACCCAAGTGTAGGGAATCTGATGGTAAGACAAGACTAGTATTGACCTATAATCCACAGAGTCACAAAGTGATAGATATAATCAACAAACATTGGAAAATATTACAATCAGATGCTACATTAAATCTACTATTAGGTGATAAAGTAGACATCAGCTACAGAAGAAGTTGAAATTTAACCCCTTAATGACAACTGACGTACCAGGTACGTCATGCATTAACAAGTAGTTAATGACAATGGACGTACCTGGTACGTCAGTTGTCTAAGAGAGTGCTGGAAGCGATCGCAATCGCTTCCAGCAGCTCTCAGGGTATTGCAGTGATGCCTCCATATGGAGGCATCCTGCAATACCTTTTTAGAAGACTCCGATGCAGAGAGGGCCACTCTGTGGCCCTCTCTGCACCGGTAGCGATGGTGCCGGTTCGTTGGTGGGTGGCAGCGCAACAGGGAGGCGGGTGGGCGGCCCATCGCTACCCGGCATCCGGTTCCTAGAAGTGCAATGTGCACGCCAGGTGCCGGAAGCGTGCGGGGGGCGCGCGTGCGCGCGCATTAGCTGGCCACTGACACCAATGAGGAGGGAAGAGGGGGGGGGAAAGATTTTTTTTTAAATAATATAAAAGGATCTGGGAGGGGGAGGGGGGTAGGGGTATTGTGGGGGGCTGCTACACTACAGAAAACCCCCCAAAAAAGCAAAAGAGCAAAAAATACTTTTGTTTTTGGGCAAATTGGGTACTGGCAGACAGCTGCCAGTACCCAAGATGGCCGCAATTAGATAGGGGAGAGGGTTAGAGAGCTGGGGGGGGGGATCATGGAGGTTGGGGCTAAGGCAGGAGTCCATCACAGCTAAAATATTTTATTTTTTTTCTAAAAAAAAAAAAAAAAAACTCCTTTTATTTAGTACTGGCAGACTTTCTGCCAGTACTTAAGATGGCGGGGACATTTGTGGGGTGGGGGAGGGAAGAGAGCTGTTTGGGAGGGATCAGGGGGTGGGATGTGTCAGGTGGGAGGCTGATCTCTACCCTAAAGCTAAAATTAACCCTGCAAGCTCCCTACAACCTACCTAATTAACCCCTTCACTGCTAGGCATAATTTACGTGTGGTGCGCAGCAGCATTTAGCGGCCTTCTAATTACCAAAAAGCAATGCCAAAGCCATATAAGTCTGCTATTTCTGAACAAAGGGGATCCCAAAGAAGCTTTTACAACAATTTGTGCCATAATAGCACAAGCTGTTTGTAAATAATTTCAGTGAGAAACCTAAAATTGTGAAAAATGTAAAGTTTTTTTTTTATTTGCTCGCATTTGGCGGTGAAATGGTGGAATAAAATATACCAAAATGTGCCTAGATCAATACTTTGGGTTGTCTTCTAACAAAAAATATATACATGTCAAGGGATATTCAGGTATTCCTGACAGATATCAGGGTTCCAATGTAACTAGCGCTAATTTTGAAAAAAAGTGGTTTGGAAATAGCGAAGTGCTACTTGTATTTATGGCCCTATAACTTGCAAAAAAAGCTAAGAACATGTAAACATTGGGTATTTCTAAACTCAGGACAAAATTTAGAAACTATTTAGCATGGGTGTTTTTTGGTGATTGTAGATGTGTAACAGATTTTGGGGGTCAAAGTTAGAAAAAGTGTGTTTTTTTCCATTTTTTCCTCATATTTTATTATTTTTTTTGTAGTAAATTATAAGACATGATGAAAATAATGGTATCTTTAGAAAGTCCATTTAATGGCGAGAAAAACGGTATATAATATGTGTGGGTACAGTAAATGAGTAAGAGGAAAATTACAGCTAAACACAAACACCGCAGAAATGTAAAAATAGCCATTGTCATTAAGGGTAAGAAAATTGAAAAATGGTCCAGTCATTAAGGGGTTAAAAGACATGATTAGTCCCAGTCATTTTGGTGACAGAGAGAAGAAAAACAACTTAAGATCAGCACAAGACTCTTATCCCTGTAGTACTTGCTGTAGCTGTAGACACATGCGAAAAACCACAACAGTATATGATAGATTTGGCAAATCTCATGATATCAAATCATATATTAGTTGTAATACGACAGGTGTCTTATAAATGATTCAATGCGATTGCCCAAAGATCTATATTGGGATGACAACACGCAAATTACGTACACGTCTACAAGAACATCTACGTAATATCAAACATGCTGCTGAAGACCTGCAAAAAAAGAAAAACATTACATCAGTAGCTTACCATTTCCTGAAAGTGGGGAATTTAATGTGTATAGGGATTCAAAAGATACATTTAGGAATAAGAGGTGGCGATTTAACTAAAAGTTTATTACAGCATGAGAGTAGGTGGATTTTTTTAATGAATTCAGTCCAACCTAATGGACTGAATGAACATAATAATTATTTCTCCTACTTATAGCTCATATAAAAATCTGCAATAAAATTAGGATACATGTAATAATTTTAACATATCTAATAAACAAGAAACAACCTTATAGGTACAGTATAAGAAATACATGGGACAAGGGTATTGGATTAAGAATTGAAAGTCAATCTCAAAATCTTCTTGTGGAATAATAATGATTTTTCTTTTTAGGGTCACATAATTATAATAATTAAAAAGTAAAATAAAAATTACAAAAGTTAAAATTCCCTTATCACCCCTTTCCCCCATCACTCACATTTACTGCATGCACATAATTATAATCACTTATTGCACTTTGGTAGTAACCTTGATATAAAGAATTAATTTTGTTTTATTTGGAGATCAACAATCAATATGGGTTGTTCTCAACACGGTATTTGGTGTCCACAAATAAGTGCAGATGTTTAAATACACTTATCTGGGTTAGTTATGTTAACCTTAGGTACATTGTAAAACCACTGTAAACACCTTTCAAATTACATGTGCAACTTTTAGCTATAATGAATAATATCACCATCATTATTTCCAGTTTTCTAGCACCATCTCCCCTTATTTTATTTTCATCACTATTGTGCATATATTTTTCTATTGTTTTCTCTTCTTTTTTTTTAACCTTTTTAGACAATGCCAGAAATCCCAAAGTATAAATAATATCTATGAGTATTATTTCATATAGAAATTGTATCAGTAATATATCTAATTTTGATTAATGAATTATTTACGTATTTAACATCTTTTCATAATAATCTATTACTTTAAATTCTAATAGGATGAAGTGATATTAGCCACCCACTTTATAAGTAGTGGTTTCTTGGTTTCTTCCAAATCCAATACATAACCCAATCTATGGTATAAGATATAGTCTATAGACATATATAACAAATCTATATCCCTCCTTTTAATATTGCATATTTTTGTATAGTGAACGTTTATATTATATACGTTCTGTTCTACTTTTGAGTTTGTATCTCTCTGCACCTAAGACTATATTTTCTATTGAGTTTTGGATGCAGGTCCAAATTCTATCTAATGGCTTCATACTCCTTTAAGTGGGAGATATATATATAAAATGAATCCTCACCAAAGTACTTGAACCATGAATATCTATTAAGCCTTTATTTGTCCACACTCGATTTAAGTACAAGAATCCGCTTTGCCTCCTCTTTAATATGACAGTATTTAAGTGATAAGCAACCACGTTAAAGGGACACTCAATCTAAATTAAACTCTCATTATTCAGATAGAGCATGCCATTTTAAACAACTTTCCAATGTACTTCCATTAACTAAATGTGCACAGTCTTTTTATATTTAAACTTTTTGAGTCACCAGTTCCTATTGAGCATGTGCAAGAATAAGTGTGTATGCATTTGTGAATGGCTGATGGCTGTCACATGGTACGTGTATGCATTTGTGATTGGCTGATGGCTGTCACATGGTACAAGGGGAGTGGAAAAAGACATATCTTTTAAAATTGTCAGTAAAAAATCTACTACTCATTTATAGTTCAGACTAAGTGCTATTGCATTGTCTTGTTATCTTGCATTTGTTGATTATTCAAATCTACTGTGTTGACTGGTCCTTTAATTTTCCTATACACGTTATAGGTATATATTCAAACCTGTCATCCAATATTGAAACAGTTTACACGAATATGTCAAGGTAAACACTTCAATAGTGACACTCACCCATTCTGATTGGAGAATGGATAATGACATCACATTAATAGGCGGGACTATAAGGGGATAAATTGCCCGCCACAAAGGATATTCTCCTACTTGTTATCTTTTTAATTTTGTTGCAGGACATTACCTTAAAAATAAATTATCTGACTTTGTCAGCCGATTAGTACACCTAGTACAATGTAATCTAGAGCATTTCAATTATACAATTCAATTAACTCGGACCTCTGCTACTTATGTTGGCGGTTTGTTTATAGAACCGCTTTAGGATACGTGGTCACCATAGCATTACTAAAATATACTTAAAGAAATATATGTAGCGAGATTTCACTTAGAATGACAAGGATTACCATATATATTTAAAATAGAGCGTTGTCGTTACTGAGATTCTTGCTAATTTATATTTGTCAGGAGATTTTTGCCTAAGTATATCTGTTAGGATATTATTAAATATTGATAACGCTGCTACTTAGACATTTGTTTGTGATACAGATAACAACTTTAGACATCTAGTTATAACATAACAATATAAGCTTGTTATCTGAGTAGCAGATGTTACGATATTGCTACAAATATATAACTTTTGTGCAGCAGAACTACATAATTTTCTTAGACACTTGATATCAATCTCTTTTGAGTCAATAATTTATATTTACAATCCTGGTACTAATATAGCAGGCAAATGGCTACAAAATTAAGCTGCCAAATATTATCTGTTAGCTAAATCGCTTCAAGAATCATTGTTACTATAGCACTGAGCATTAAAAGATACTCAAATAAATGTAGCCTGACCTTACCTCGAATGATAAGGATTACTTTATTAAATGAGTGTTAACGCCAATTAGATTCTTGCTAAGATATATTTATCAGGATATCATCCAAGATTAATAACGCTGCTTTCTAGACATTGGCTTGAGATTCAGATAGAAGTTCTAGATAACGAATTATCCAACTACAATCTTAGTTTAATGATACTAGAAGGATCTATTTTTTACAGCAGATTTATATAAGGTCTGCATATACCTGATCTCGATCCCGCTTTTGAGTCAATACACATTTCCAATCTAGGAACTAATACAGCAGGCAATTGCATACATAAATACGACCCTTTTTAGTTGCAAAATACCATTTATTAGTATAATTACTTGATGATTTAATTTTACTTAAATAATCTATTCTGTAACTTATAAGTACATGGAACACCACAATGTTCAATAATCACTAATATTTATCTACAGGACAGTAAGCTCTGGTACATTGAATCATACTAAAGGATCCCAATCCACATAAATATCTGATAATATGGAGAATATTCACCACATGACTATGGATAAAAATACATCCTAGGTCTTTTCAAGACAAAGTTTATTTTCCAATTATATACTTAGATCTAGTGGAGATATAGTTCCATGCATGATTAAAATACAAAGTGGATTTTATTCACTGCAGACATTATTGTGTCCTATCTTTTTTAGGCTAATGTTATTTCCTGTGATTTTAAATGTACTGTCCATCCATTATTTTATAAAATGCCCTTAATAAATGTTAAGTTTTAATATTACAATCCCTCGAATACCCGCTAATTGTATCTCTTTCATTCTAGTTTGTTTTGAGGGTTGTTGAGTGCTATAAAAAGTACAACAATTGGTGACCCTGTGTCACCATTCTCTACAAATTGGATGAAGACTTCTGCCTGCTTGGATGAGGACTTTGCCGCCTGGATGAGGATGGATGTCTGGTCTTCAAAAACTGAAAGTGGATCGTCGGCGGTTAGTGTTAGTTTTTTTTAAGGGTTTATTAGGTGGGTTTTATTTTTAGCTTAGGGTTTTGGGCAATGTAAAAGAGCTAAATGCCCTATTAATAATAACTAGCATTTATATAGCGCCTTTCTCCCAGTGGGACTCAAAGCACCTTTTCAACGCTCGCTCTCGGAATTAACCAAATCGGCAGCTGAATAGTAATAGTTGTTATTATTTTAAGGGCAATGCCCATCCAAATACCCTTTTCAGGGAAATGGGGAGCTTAGGTTTATTTAGATAGGATTTTATTTGGGGGGTTGGATGTGTGGGTGGTGGGTTTTACTGTTGGGGAGTTGTTTGTATTTTTTTACAGGTAAAAGAGCTGATTTCTTTGGGGCGATGCCCCGCAAAAGGCCCTTTTAAGGGCCATTGGCAGTTAAGTGTAGGCTAGGGTTTTTTATTTTGGGGGGCTTTTTTATTTTGATAGGGCTATTAGGTTACGAGTAATTCGTTTTTATTTTTAATAATTTCTTTTTTTATTTTGTGTAATTTAGTGTTTATTATTTTTGGTACTTTAGATAATTGTATTTTGTTTAATTTATTTAATTTTATTGCAATGTTAGGTTTTAGTGTAAGGCAGGTTAGGTTTTATTTTACAGGTAACTTAGTATTTATTTTAACTAGGTAGCTCGTAAATAGTTAATAACTATTTACTAACTAGTCTACCTAGTTAAAATAAATACAAACTTGAACCTGTGAAATAAAAATAAAACCTAAGCTAGCTACAATGTAACTATTAGTTATATTGTAGCTAGCTTAGGGTTTATTTTATAGGTAAGTATTTATTTTTAAATAGGAATTATCTAGTTATTAATAGCAAGTTTTATTCACATTTATTTTAATTATATTTAAGTTAGGGGGTGTTAGGGTTATGTTTAGGGGTTAATAGGTTTATTATAGCGGCAGAATGGGTGGACGGCAGATTAGTGGTTAATTATATTGAAATAGTGTTTTTTATGCGGGAGGGCGGCGATTTAGGGGTTAATAACTTTATTATAGTGGCGACGATGTCGGGGAGCAGCGGAATAGGGGTTAATACATTTTTTAAGTGGCGGCGATGTCCGGAGCGGCAGATTAGGGGTTAATAATTTTATTATTTGCGATGCTGGAGGGCCTCAGTTTAGGGGTTAATAGGTAGTTTATGGGTGCTAGTGTACTTTGTAGTAGTTTAGTTATGAGTTTTATGGTACAGCTTTGTAACGTAAAACTCATAACTAATGACTTTAGATGGCGGTACGAATCTTGTCAGTATAGGCTGTACTGCTCACTTTTTGGCCTCACAGCAAAACTCGTAATACCGGCGCTATGGGAGTCCCATTGAAAAAGGACTTTTTTAAAAGTGCAGTACTGACGTTGCGGTGTGCGGTACAGCTATTGTCACAAGACTTGTAATAGCAGCGGTAGGGAAAAAGCATCGTTATGGGCCATACCGATGCTTTTTCACTCATAACGCAAAACTCGTAATCTAGCTGATTGTATTGTAAAGTAAGTGTCTCTCCTTACTATAAAGGATATTGGTGAACTCTCCTTAATGAGATACACAGGTCCCAAAGTTTAATTGCCTAAAAACTATCTCTGAGGGGCCTCATAATACTGAAGAGACATCTCATAGAATCTCGCATGACCAGAGAGCTTTAGAGCTTAGGTAGGAAATCAATTTAATGCAAAAATAACTGATTCTATTGTCAAAATGTGAATAAGAGTCTAGGAATACAGTGCAATGTGGTTTGTTTGTGTGGATTTGGACCATATTTTGTTGACGGCGTGGGAGCCGCACTAGAAGTTTGATTGGCGTGCAAATAAATGTCTGGATGAGAAATACAGGTTTAGCTTTACTATTGGGCAAAAGACTTCTTCAGTTTTTATAATTATGGTAACATAGGAATTTCGGGGTTAGTGGATTATATAGAAATCATGCAACCTTCTGCCACAACCTGTTTTGGTAAGAATAATTTTACATCTCAGCCCCTAGCTTGTTACGTTTGATTTCTATCTTACTTTCCTTGCAACATATCTGGTTTTTACTGGCCTGCTTGCATTAGCCAGTTATATCACTAATACATCTTTTTTTGTTCATTGGACAATGACAAAATAAAGCTTAATTACTCATTTAAATGAGATGCACAATAAAGCTCCTATATACATTACATTTGCTATTTATAGTTTTGCTTTACATTTTATGACCATGTTTATTCATTTGTTATCAGTTTCACTTCTTTATCACCAGTTGCAAGATTTAGCTTCAAGTCAACAAGAATATTAATACTCCCTATATTGTTTTGCAAATGTTGATTATCTTATTTTTATTTAACTAACTCTTAAGCAGTCAGAGACAAGCAATATAGGGATCATAAAATCACTCAGTAATAGGGAGTTGATGATGTTTCAAATCAATTAAATAAAAAAATGAAGCTGTTCAGAAACAAAAGTAATTTTTTAAATAAAAAGGGGAAATGGACAGTTGTGTAGTCAGATCATGTCCTGTGCAGCTAAAAATATGTATTTTTACAGATGTTACATATTTTATTGTTATTTTTTTACATTATGGCTGTACAGAAGTGGAGACATGATTTAAGTTTGATTTAAATTCAATAATATCTCAAAACATTTTCTCTCATATATGTAATGGCCATTCAGCAGTTTAGTTTAGGCTAACAGGCACTACAGTCAGTCTTTATCAACTCCATCCAATAGATTGATCAATTGTACTTTACCTACTGCCGAAAATAGTAAATAGTTTTTATAAAGACATAGATCTAGAAACACAAAGTAATTCTGTTCTCTAATTCAGGAAATATGTGGTACTAATTTGTACATTTTATATCATATGGTCCAATCGATTTCAGCAAACATACGGCTCTGAGCCGTCGCAAATTGTATCAGTCAGGTGCTAACGACGGCTCAGAGTCGTCGCTAGCACTCTTCCACCTTGAGGGAGATCTGGGGGCTCCCACTCGCTCCTACCGCAGTGATCTGGCCTATATAGTGACAGGCATCACCGGGCTGTCATCTTTTAGAAAGGTAATCCCCTAACTTTTCCAACGATATAAGTCTTGGGGATCTGAAAAAAAATATATATATAAACCCCCCCCCACCTCAAATCCAGCTTAGCACCCAGATGGGAAAGTGCTTAACACTCAAAGGGTTAAAGGAATAGTCTAGTCAAAATTAAACTTTCATGATTCAGATAGAGCATGCAATTTTAAGCAACTTTCTAATTTACTCCTATTATCAGTTTTCTCCATTCTCTGGGTATCTTTATTTGAAAAAGAAGAATAGAGAGAGGGCGCCACAATAGCGTGATATCGTCTGGAATGCAGGTACGGATAAAAGAAGATTTTATGCTTACCAGATGGTGTGGCACTGTACTGTAACCAGTGCAAGAGAGCAGGCTAGCACTTAACAGTGGCTAGTACACTGTAGGAGCCAGGCTCCAAAGGCACTTGTCCTAGTTGCAACTTGGTGTTTCTCTCCTGTTGTCTGGACTTGTATAGACTTCAGGTGCTGCAAAGGAGTAATCTTATGTGTGTTGTTCAGATGGTATGTATGAACCACAACACAGACAACTTCAAATAAAAATGTCTTTTAATATTTTATGACGCGTTTCTCAACCTACAGGGGTTGTTTCATCAGATAAAAAAGTGAATCACTTTTTTGCACTGGTTACAGTACAGTGCCACACCATCTGGTAAGAATAAAATCTTCTTTTATCCGTACCTGCATTCCAGACGATATCACGCTATTGTGGCGCCCTCTCTCTATTCTTCTTCAACAGTTGTTCCACACTCTCTGGGATCAAGAGGAGCAGCCTGATTCATTATTCCATTCAAGAGGACATCTTTATTCCCTATTTACCACCAGCATATGGACAGTAAACAGGACTAATACGGTAGACTTGATCTACTATATCAATAGTACAATAATTTGGTTTTAAATTGTATAATGTTTTCTTTTTAAACACCAGCGCTCTTTTATATCCCTTTACTGGGATATTTTTACTTGTATCTTTATTTGAAAAAGCAAGAATGTAAGCTTAGCAACAGGCCCATTTTTGGTTTAGCACCTAGGTAGTGCTTGCTGATTGGTGGCTACATTTAGACATTAATCAGCAAACGCTACCCAGGTGCTTTAACTTTCAATCATGAAAGTTAAACTTTGACTAGACTATCCCTTTAAGTTCATGGAGATCACTTCATATTGTAGCTATCAAAGGACAAATTGACCTAGGTCTTAAAAGGTACATTAAACTACTTGTTACAGCTACAGTAGCCTGGTTATTACTCATCACAATATTGTTTTTCCTTCTGTACCCACAGCTCTCTTCTAACCATTTTACTTAAACCATTTACAAGTGGTGGTTAGTGAAGCTCTGTATTCACACAGTGACATTGTTGACTTTTTAACAAGGCATATTGTGCACCTCATTTTAATGTGCCCAATAAAGAGTGGGAGTAGGGTAGCACCCAGTCAGAATTTTATTGACAAGGCAGGTATTTTTAAGGTTCAGGCCAATATAGATAATCATAAATAAAAAAGGATCTGCCATGCTGATACTTCATCTATGTGTGTAATAATTTATGCAAATGCATGCTAATTAGAGTGGCCGGAATTGTTTTCCAGAAAAGGTGGGAACCCTAAGCGGAGGCTGTATTTTGTTCTAGTGGCTGCATTACCGTTTTTTATATTTGTGATGTAACTTTTAAACTGTGTAAAAAAATCTGCAAAAATGTAAAGCTTCTGTTTTCTAATGTGCAAGCTAACCCAAAGTGCTAGGATCAGTTGTCAAAAAGCCGGTAACATCACTGACAAAGATGGCGGTGCCTAGTATAAAGATTCAGAGCTTTACCGACTGCCCTATGAAATGGGTTAAAATAAGCCAATGGTTCTAAAGAGAGCTGGGGGGCACAGGGGGAAAACATAAGCATGATGAGAAGTAACCGTGCTACTGTAGTGTTACCCAGCTGTTTCATTTCTTATTTTTACACAATTATGTTACTGTTAAACAATGCATAGAGTGCTTACATCATGTAAGGATCATGCGCCACAAAGCTGAACAATTCATGTGTTTCACTGCTCTCAATCCCAGATCTAAAATTAAACTGCAGGCCTCATAATAATAATAATATTACTGACTGTGTCATTCACAAAATGTAACAAATGCAGCAAGCAAGGCCACAAGTTCATTTAGAAACTTTCCTGGCATTTGGTTATAAGTACCCAATAACCTTTTGATTGTATTTTAATTGATATTACAGGGACAGTCAACACCAGAATTTTTGTTGTTTAAAAAGAAAGATAATCCCTTTATTACCCATTCCCCAGTTTTGCATATCCAACACAGTTACAATAATACATGTTTTACCTCTGTAATTATCTTGTATCTAAGCCTCTGCTGACTGCCCCCTTATTTCAGTTCTTTTGACAGACATGCAGTTTAGCCAATCAGTGCTCAGTCCTAGGTCACTTTACGTACATGAGCTCAATGTTATCTATATGAAACATGTGAACTAATGCCCTCTAGTGGTCAAAATGTATT
The DNA here is from genome assembly GCF_027579735.1 of Bombina bombina. Lineage (NCBI taxonomy): Eukaryota > Metazoa > Chordata > Amphibia > Anura > Bombinatoridae > Bombina > Bombina bombina. The sequence goes on from NC_069500.1 coordinate 1,068,132,383, forward strand.
CAGATTAGAGGCAGTCTTCAAGGTCTAAGAAATTAGCATATGAACCTCCTAGGTTTAGCTTTCAACTAAGAATACCAAGAGAACAAAGCAAAATTGGTGAAAAAAGTAAATTGGGAAGTTGTTTAAAATTGCATGCCCTATTTAAATCATGAAAGTTTTTTTTGGACTTGACTGTCCCTTTAAATAGTCTGAAAATAAAAGTGTGAATGTCACAGTTACTGAAGCACTCACACAATATTAGCATATTCATACTCTAGCAGATAGACCGCTCCTCCACTAGGTGTATTTCAACAATGAAGAATAAGGAAGATTGTAGCGTCCTTCACCCAACATTATGAGGATTAATTAAAATAAGGTACTATATAAGTTTACTTGTGGATATTAATCTAAACCAGTGGCCCAATACATGATACTATTCAGTCAAAAGCAATATAGTCTTAAAAAGCTCAGTAATAATTTTGCATCTACCTGTTCTCAGCAGTCATACTAAGTTTACACAGAAATTGGCAGCATGTTTATGCCTTGTGGTACGTTCTTCTTTATTCATTCCACAGAGGATTCATATATAACACTACACTTTTTTATGGAACCCTGAAATTAACTTAATGCAAATTATTTGTTAGTCATGTTGGCTTATACTTGGACTCATTGTTCTTGATAAAGTGCAAACATTTATTTATTTATTTATTTACATAGCAAAGGTGACAAGGAGTATGTTTGTTTTTTTTCTCTCTAATTTTTTAACATCAAGCAATGTCTTTATTCTATTTATCAATATTTTATGATTACACTGTATTATACTGCTAAATAATGAGTAACGTTGGTGCTTTATGATAGGAAAACTTCTGCTTAAAGGGATAGTCATACAACATGCTACAATGATATCCTTACCTTGTTAAAATGAAGATTTATTTATACAGATACTCTTAAAAGTCAGCATAAATAGGGCCTGTCATGAGGGGATAGGGAGGGGGAATGCAGCAGATCTCCCCTAGGCAGAACACAATGGAATTTGGAACCACCTGTCACCTTTTCAGATTGAGAGAATCGTTTTCTCACCCAGTAGGTCCCAGGGCTCCCATGCCAGAGCGTATAAGTCTGTTTGTTGACGAGAGCTGTAGACATAACTTTCCATGGAACGAAAATAGGAAATAAGGTGAACCACAACCTGCCAAGTAGGGCAGTCAGGTTTCTTCCAATTCCTTGCAACTGATAATTTGGCAGCCATCATGATTGTTATAAGCAGAATGCGGCTTGGCGCGGGGGAAGAACGCAGACCGGCATGGACAAGAGCCAACTCTGGGGGTAAGGAGCTAATCAGCCCCAAGCGGCGGCACAGCCTCTCAGCCTTGCACCACAGTGGAGCAATTGCGGGACACGTCCACCAAATGTGATAAGGGTCACCCACCTGCTGACAACCTCTCCAGCAAAGGGGTGAACTGCTTGAAAACATTTTATGCAACTTAGAGGGGACATAGTGCCATCTGGTCAGCAGCTTGTAGAACAACTCAAAGAGTGTGATACAGTGAATAGATGATTTAGTATGTAATTTCGCTTCCGATCATACGTCTGGTGGTAGTGCCACTCCCCATTCTCTCTCCCACTCCTCCATATGCCTTGTTTTAGTGAGTTCAGAGGCATCTAGGAGAATTTGGTAGTGGAAGGACAAGGGGGATACATGCTGTGAATCCGTGGATATTCTATTTTCCCAAGGAGTCAATGATCTATGGGGAGCATTGAGAAAACCCCATGATTTAAGTATGGAGGAAAGTCTAAGCAAATCAAACCTAAATTTGGGGGGAATGTTACAGTTCTGGGCCAGAACTTCTAGAGCTACTTGTTTGTCTCCTGAGATAATGGCCTCTAGTTATCAAGCCGTCAACCTCAAATACGCTGGAATTCCGCAGCGTATTTGTGGCGAGGCTGATTCGCCTAAGTTATCAAGCCCTGCTGCCCGGCAAAAGTAGAAGCTCAGTCCGACACAGATCGATTCTTACGTCACTCCAGATGTTCCGAACGCAAGTTCTGCACAATCTGACTACTTTTGGGAGTTATCAAATGACTACCAGGTACGCTCGGCACTTTTCCGGCCCAGCGTACCTGGTTTTCAAACCGCTGCCCTGGACGCGGCGGATCCCATAGGAATCAATGGGAGTCTGACCATAGCGAAAGTTCATGTTCGCTGCTGCCCGAAATCCCATTGATTCCTATGGGAAACGTCTGCACCTAACACCCTAACATGTACCCCGAGTCTAAACACCCCTAATCTGCACCCCTACACCGCCGCCACCTATAATAAACAGGTTTAACCCCTAAACCACCGCTCCCGGAGCCCACCGCCACTCTAATAAACTGATTAACCCCTAAACCGCCGCTCCCGGACCCTGCCGCAACTATAATAATTATATTAACCCTTAAACCACCGCTCCCGGACCCCACCGCCACCTACATAATACCTATTAACCTCTATCCTGCCCCCCTATACCGCCGCCACCTATAATAAATGTATTAACCCCTATCCTGCCGATCCCGTACCCCGCCGCAACTAAAAAAATTGTTTAACCCCTAAACCGCCGCTCCCAGACCCCGCCGCCACCTATATTAAACTTATTAACCCCTAATCTGCCCCCCTATACCGCCGCCATCTATATTAAACTAATTAACCCCTAAACCTAAGTCTAACACTAACCGTAACACCCCCCTAAATTAAATATTATTTTAAGAAATCTAAATAAAAATTACTCTTATTAACTAAATTAATCCTATTTAAAACTAAATACTTACCTATAAAATAAACCCTAATATAGCTACAATATTACTAATAATTATATTGTAGCTATTTTAGGATTTATTTTTATTTTACAGGCAAATTTAAATTTATTTTAACTAGGCACAATAGCTATTAAATAGTTATTAACTATTTAATAGCTACCTAGTTAAAATAAAGACACATTTACCTGTAAAATAAAAACTAACCTAAGTTACAATTACACCTAACACTACACTATCATTAACTAAATTATTCCTATTTAAAAATAAATACTTACCTTAAAATAAACCCTAAGATAGCTACAATGTAATTAATAATTACATTGTAGCTATTTTAGGATTTATATTTATTTTACAGGTAACTTTGTATTTATTTTAACTAGGTAGAATAGTTATTAAATAGTTATTAACTATTTAATAACTACCGAGCTAAAAGAAATACAAAATTACCTGTAAAATAAATCCTAACCTAAGTTAAAATTAAACCTAACACTACACTATCATTAAATAAATTAAATGAATTAACTACAAATACCTACAATTAAATACAATTAAATAAACTAAGTTACAAAAAATAAAAAAACTAAGTTACAAAAAATAAAAAAAATTAAAAGATTTTTAATCTAATTACACCTAATCTAAGCCCCCTAATAAAATAACAAAGCCCCCAAAATAAAAAAATGCCCTACCCTATTCTAAATTACAAAAGTTAACAGCCCTATTACCTTACTAGCCCTTAAAAGGGCCTTTTGCGGGGCATGCCCCAAAGAAATCAGCTCTTTTGCATGTACAAAAAAATACAACCCCCCCAACATTAAAACCCACCACCCACATACCCCTACTCTAACCAACCCAAACACCCCTTAAAAAAACCTAACACTAACCCCCTGAAGATCATCCTACCTTTAGCCGTCTTCAGCCAACCGACCACCGATGGAACAGAAGAGGACATCCGCAGTGGCCGAAGTCATCATCCAAGGGGCGCTGAAGAGGTCTTCCATCCGATAGAAGTCTTCATCCAGGCGGCATCTTCAATCTTCATCTATCCGGAGCAGAGCGGAACCTTTCTCAATCAAGCCGACGCGGAGCCATCCTCTTCCAACTACGCCTACCCGACGAATGGATATTCCTTTAAGTGACGTCATCCAAGATGGTGTCCCTCGAATTCGGATTGGCTGATAGGATTCTAAAAGCCAATCAGTATTAAGGTAGGAAAAATCTGATTGGTTGATCCAATCAGCCAATCAGATTGAGCTTGCATTCTATTGGCTGATCGGAACAGCCAATAGAATGCGAGTTCAATCTGATTGGCTGATTGGTTCCATCGGTGGTCGGCTGGCTGAAGACGGCTAAAGGTAGGATGATCTTCAGGGGGTTAGTGTTAGTTTTTTTTAGGGGGGTTTGGGTGGGTTAGAGTAGGGGTATGTGGGTGGTGGGTTGTAATGTTGGGGGTGGTATTGTGTTTTTTTTTACAAGCAAAAGAGCTGATTTCTTTGGGGCATGCCCCGCAAAAGGCCCTTTTAAGGGCTGGTAAGGTAATAGAGCTGTTAACTTTTGTAATTTAGAATAGGGTAGGGCATTTTTTTTATTTTGGGGGGCTTTGTTATTTTATTAGGGGGCTTAGATTAGGTGTAATTAGATTAAAAATCTTGTAATATTTTTTTATTTTTTGTAACTTAGTTTTTTTTATTTTTTGTACTTTAGTTAGTTTATTTAATTGTATTTAATTGTAGGTATTTGTAGTTAATTAATTTAATTTATTTAATGATAGTGTAGTGTTAGGTTTAATTTTAACTTAGGTTAGGATTTATTTTACAGGTAATTTTGTATTTCTTTTAGCTAGGTAGTTATTAAATAGTTAATAACTATTTAATAACTATTCTACCTAGTTAAAATAAATACAAAGTTACCTGTAAAATAAATATAAATCCTAAAATAGCTACAATGTAATTATTAATTACATTGTAGCTATCTTAGGGTTTATTTTACAGGTAAGTATTTATTTTTAAATAGGAATAATAGTGTAGTGTTAGGTGTAATTGTAACTTAGGTTAGTTTTTATTTTACAGGTAAATGCGTCTTTATTTTAACTAGGTAGCTATTAAATAGTTAATAACTATTTAATAGCTATTGTGCCTAGTTAAAATAAATTTATATTTGCCTGTAAAATAAAAATAAATCCTAAAATAGCTACAATATAATTATTAGTAATATTGTAGCTATCTTAGGGTTTATTTTATAGGTAAGTATTTATTTTAAAATAGGAATAACTAATTTAATAAGAGTAATATTTATTTAGATTTATTTAATTAATATTTAAGTTAGGGGGGTGTTAGGGTTAGCGTTAGACTTAGGTTTAGGGGTTAATAATTTTATTATAGGTTGCGGCGGTATGGGGGGGCAGGATAGGGGTTAATAAATTTATTATAGGTGGCGACGGTGTAGGGGGGGCAGATTAGGGGTTAATAAGTTTAATATAGGTGGCAGCGGGGTTCGGGAGCGGCGGTTTAGGGGTTAAACAATTTATTTTGTTGCGGCGGGGTACGGGTTCGGCAGGATAGGGGTTAATAAATTTATTATAGGTGACGGTGGTATAGGGGGGGCAGGATAGGGGTTAATAGTTATTATGTAGGTGGCGGAAGGGTCCGGGAGCGGCGGTTTAGGGGTTAATACATTTATTATAGTTGCGGGGGGGTCCGGGAGCGGTGGTTTAGGGGTTAATACATTTATTATAGTTGCGGCGGGGTCTAGGAGCGGCGGTTTAGGGGTTAATAACTTTATTTAGTTGCGGGGGGCTCCGGTATAGGGGGTAGAACAGTATAGTATAGTGTGAGTGCTTAGTGACAGGGGTATTAATAAAGCTGTAGAAAAGCCGAAAAGCAGCGAGATCGGATGAGTGATAACTATCACAGTCCGCTGATCATCGCCCCATACTTGGTGCGCGGCTTTTGGACAGCTTTTTTAATAACTTTGGCGAGCGTATTCAGGTCCGCGGCGGCGATGTGAGGCGAGCTTAGGCGGGCGTATTGGGGCTGGCGATGGCAGGTACGTACGGAGCTTGATAACTAGAGGCTAAAGTCTGTGATTTGTAAAGTGGACAGAGCTCGACGAGGAGCCAGACCTGTAGAGGAGAGACCAAGTAAGAGTCCCGACATTGAATGGTAAGGCGAAGGATGCGGGGAGACTTGGTTATGGTGACGGAGGCACAGCCAAGAGTTTCTGCAGTGCAGAACTATTTTATTGTGGATCGGGTATTCTGAGAGGCAATGGGCCGGAGTCCAAAATAAGGTCCAATATCTTTATATGGGCCTGTAAGGAGGCCTGTTCCAACTCCATCCAGCGAGGGAGGGCCTCCTTTGTGTTCCATTCTGAAATATGGGTTAAGAGGGCGGCTTCATAATAGAGTCTAATGTTTGGGAGGCCCAGGCCCCACGCTAAAACTGGGCGTTGTAATAAGGAAGCAGCGATATGCGGCCTCTTCCCATTCCATATATATCTGTTAATCACCGCCTGAAATTTATTCAGCAGTGAGAGTGGAACTTTTATCGGTAAGCATCGGAAAAGGTATGTTAATTTGGGGAGCTGCATCATTTTGACTGCAGCTATTCTCCCAAACCAGGAGATTTTGTCATATTTTCTAGAGCACAGATCTGCCTGGAGTTGGGAGAGGAAGGTGTGAAAGTTCTTGGTTAAGACTGTGCCGATCTCATGGGACAGAAACACTCCAAGGTGTTTTAGGCCAGTTATGGACCAACGAAAATGATACTTCTTTTTGAGTGAGTTAAATTCATGGTCAGATAGGTTTAAGGGGTATGCTTCCGTTTTACTCAAATTCAACTTGTAATAAGAAATGCTGCCAAATCTATCAAGCAGATCAAAAAGAGCTGGCTCAGTTATAAACAAAGTCAAATCGTCCGTATATAAGGCTAACTTCTGAGGGGTATCATGTAAGGTTAGACCTTTAATCTGAGTAGAGGCCCGTAGAGCCGCAGTCAGAGGTTCAATAACCAAAGCGAAAAGGGGGGGGGGAGAGAGAGGGCACCCCTGCCTGGTACCATTAGAAATCTGTACAGTTTCGGAGCAAAATCCCAGACCCCTCCCCTTCGCCGTGGGACAAGAGTACAATGATCTCACTGCCGTGATAAAAGAATCAGGAAGTCCGAATGCCCTCAGGGTCGAGAACATGTAATCCCACCTCACCCTGTCAAACGCTTTTTCCGCGTCCATAGACAGGGCGAGGAGGGAAATCCCCATGTCTGCGGCCTCTGTAAAAATGTTGAGGAGGCGCCTCGTGTTGTCTGGGCCTGCCCGGAATGAAGCCTACCTGATCTGGGTTGATTAGATCTGGGAGTAATCTGTTTAATCTTGTGGCCAAAATTTTTGCATATAATTTTATGTCGACATTAATAAGTGAAATCAGCATGTAGTTTTCACACAGAGAGTGATCCTTGCCTTCTTTGGGCAGAGTTATAATGGAAGCTTCGAGAAATTCAGAGCGGAGGTTGCCCGCTTTAAAGGCAAGGTTAAAGAATCTAGTTAGAAGAGGGACTAATTGCGGAGCGAAGGTCTTATAGAATAAAGTGGTGAACCCATCTGGTCCCGGTGCTTTGTCCAGCTGGAGCGAGGAGATCGCTTGCTGCAGTTCTTCTTTGGTCAGGGGGCCAGCTAAACTTTGAGCGTTCGTTTCTGACAGAGCTGGGAGGGATAGCGAGGATAAGAACTGATCTATTTGCTCTATGGGAGCTTTAGAAATTTGTGGGGATGAATTGAGATTGTATAAAGCTGAATAATAGTGAGCAAATGCACTGGCAATATCCTTGGGTGCCTGAACTGTCCCTTTGGAGGTTTGAATCGCCGGGATTCGGCGTTGCTGAGTACGGGATCTTTGTGAGCTAGAAGCCGATTGGCTCTATTGCCTTTATAATAATACAGTTGTTTGAGTAACAGGAGATTTAACTGCACCTTTATTTCTTCTGACGCATTAATTTTAGATCTAATGGTAATAATTTGATCAGCTATCTGTTTCGAGGGGCCATTCCTGTTTAGCCTTTCCATAGACCGTAGTTCTGAATATAACTGGGCCAAGGGTTTGCCCGAGAGCTTACATTTCAATGACGCCTGTTTCATAAAGTGACCCCTCATAAATGCCTTCAGGGCAGCCCATAACACAGAGTCGTCAGTCAAATTGTTATAATTAATGGTTAGGAATTCTGAGAGGACCCTAGAGGCTTCAACTCCGGCTGGTCCAGAAATCAGTGATGGGTGCAATCTCCAACAAAAGGGCGGAAGCCCTCGAGACTGGGCGTCCAACAGAGTGATGGAAACCATGTCATGGTCTGACCAGGGACCAACCTGTATGGTGGGATGGGACAGTTAATCCAAGAAAGGGGAACGGCACAGCAAATAGTCTATTCTGGAGTAACATAGGTGTGGGTTTGAATAGAAGGTGAAGTCCTTCTCTGAAGGAGACAAACAGCGACAGACATCATATAGATCGTATTGGTACATCAGTGATCTAAACTGGTTTGAGACCCACTTGACTGCAGGGTCCAGGGGCTTGTGCTTGGGGGATTTCCTATCTAGAATCGGATCCCAGACTAAGTTAAAGTCCCCCCCCTATTAAAAGTGTGCCTCTGCAAAGTTGTTCCACGAGAGGGAGAACCCTTTTAAGGAAGGCCAGTTGGCCAACATTAGGTGCATATAAAGAGACAAGGGTGTATTGAACACCTTCCAGGGTGCAGATCACTATCAAGAATCGCCCATCCGGATCTTTCTCCACATGCTGGACGGCAAAAGCAATTGACTTATGAACCATGATGGCAACATCTCTTTTTTTTTTGTAGAATGAGAGGCAGATATATATGTCGGAAACAATTAGGAGTTCTGAAGGAAAGAGGAGCCCTGGGGCCAATGGGTTTCCTGGAGAAAGGCGACTTCAACATTATTTCTGAGTAGGTAACGGAGAAGAAGGCTTCTCTTGGAAGGGGAATTAAGTCCCTGGGTGTTTAAGGTGGCGAATTTGATAGCCATATTATGAGGGGAGAGGGGGAGAGGAGGGACAAAAAAAAAAAAAAGGAAAGAAGGGGGGGGGGGGGAGACGAGTAAAGAGAAGGATGGGGGTCTGGGTCAGTAAAATAGGCCTACTAGCCAAAATTACATAAAGGAGTGGAAATAAAGGTTCCTAGACTCAAACTCGAACTGAGAAAAATTCAAGGACGTTTCAAAAACTAAGGTCTGTGATGAAAAAACAGCCAATATCTGCGTTGTGCTTCACTTAAAAGTGAAGACCAAAGCAGATTCAAAAGTTGGGGGGAGTAAGCTAGAAAGCAATAATTTCAACCTACATGAGGCCAAGTGGGCCCATGGGGGTGAACCTAGAATACTAAGCAAAACATTCACAATGGACAATTATTACAGCAAACAGTTTCAAATAAAACATTTTCAGTCATTTCAGTTTGGAGTGCATCAACAAGTGTGTAAGAAAACAGGTGAACAACAACTTATAAATGCCTGGACATGACTTATGAGTAATAACATAAACTTGACATGGTGAAAAATAGGTGTTGGAAAGGAGCGCATCTGATGCGACTAACAGTAAAGAGGCTAGAGCTTATACCATCTCCTCACTTTATAAAAACGACAAGATAGTTTAACACAAAGGCCCTGGTGTATGGAACTAAGAAATAAAAAGGGAGAGTTAGAAAGAAAGCCCCCCCCCCCGTGTGTAAGTTAGGGGAGATTCCTGCACCACCTCACCAGCCCTGCACTATGAGTACTCTGATGGGGTAATGATTCCTGAGACTAGAGTAGGGCCCTAGGGCCGAGGAAGGCCTCTAATAAATTGTATATGTAAGACGTGTGAAGAAATTATACTAGTGCCTTTGTGTGTGTTAGTACTCCTTAGGAATCTGGAGAGGGAGGGTACTCTATGATCACCTGTTATGGGCTATAGGTAGAATTAACCTTTTAAATTAACTAACTAAAACACCAGCCTGTTAAAATCACAACAACTTTACCAGGCAAACAAAGCAATCGGGGGAAGGGGAGCCAAAATCAGCAACCCCCCTCGCCTTACTCTTATGAAGTCATGGTCCATGCTGTGTCAGAATCCCCCGTTCACTGGGAATCCTCCTTGAGTATATATCTGATTAGCTGAAAAAGAAAGGGGTTATCAACATCTACAACAAAATTTGTTTCACACAATGAAAGTTCACGTGTCCCCTTCACTGTGGGCAAAGTTCATCAGGTTTGTTTCAAGAACCTTTCAGGCTATAGTCCCTACTGATGTCTAGAGGGTGGAAGAGAGACCCTGTTATATGGGGGTCAAAACACAGTTTCCCTGGTTCTGGACTACAAAACTCCAGTTAGATGATGAATCATAAAAAAGAGCAAAAAATTTGAAGTAGAGAAGGAAGTTCCAAAATCTCACACCGGGTCACAGGGATGTGGAAGATTCTCTGGCGAAGAAGCCCGCAAGGGTTTTTTTATTAACATCCCTGGGGGGCAGTTGTTTCCAAGAGGGGGAAAGATTTGGAGGGTATTGCATTTCGTGTCCTTGAGGGACCCAGAATTAACTGCTCTCAAAAACTTCTCTCTAAAGGTATAATAATTAAGTCTCATTATCACATCTCTAGCTTTGTCGTTGTATATTGCTCTAGGTCTAGTTGCCCTGTGTGCCCTGTCAATAAGCGACTCGGGATCTTTTAGGGGACCCAAAGCAGCTGTGAATATTTCTTGAAGGGATGACTGGAGATCCTTAGAGAGAACACTTTCAGGGATTCCCCCTCAGGTGGACATTATTCCGTCTGGAACGGTCTTCTAAATCAGCCAGGTTGGATTCAAGAGCCGAGATTTGACCAGCAAGACACTCTGAGTACGAGACCAGATTAGTGTGGTCAACTGAAAGATCTTCTTGTCTTCGCTCTAGAGTGTCAGTGTGTTCACCAATCGTGGCTATATCTCTCGAGTTCCGAACAGGACTTATCAAATCTCTTGCAGATGGAACATGATGAGATGCCAGCATGGTTTTTATCTGAGTCATCAAGTCGTTGTTGGCACTGGCTATATCTGCCAGGCTAGCTGGGTGGGAGGCAGCGCAAGGATCTCTCCCAGAGCCTGGTTCTGAATGACAAGTAGAATCTGATAGATCATTTTCTGAGCAGTGTGCTGGCTCTCTTTGGGACTGTTGGAAATGTTCTTTCATTGTTCTCTTTGGGCCCACAGGGCCTTTTGATTTTCTTCTCTGGACCTGGGACATATTCCTACCCAGGTTGCGACTGTGAGAGGCTGTAGATAGGAGGGTAGAAACCTCCAGTGTGAGTCTTGGGAGATGTTGAGCGTATAGGTGATTCCTTCCAGTTGCTGTAAGTTAGTTATGGTTCACCCCTGGGCCCCTGACCTAATGCATACTTATGTTTAGCCTGTCATGATGATACACTGGGCCAATATGCCCCTCAGGAGGTGAATTATGTTTCTCTCAAACCTAGGGTCTCTGCAATCTGATCTTTTGGAAGTCCATCTGTACCCCTCTACTGTAGTATCCTGGATAAGGGACAGGTCAAAGGGCGGTCTCACTCTCCGCACACTCTCCCCGGGGAGGTTGCCCTCACAGAGCGATCACAGAGAGGGAAAGTGGGGTATGACCCACCGTCCTGCGGGACGGCAGGAAAGGGGGGGAGAGAGTGCACGCCTGAACTTGAGACCAAGCAGATAAAAGGCAATGCTGGTAGGGGTGGAGAGGCAACAAAGATCTGTATCAATGAGGAGAGTTAACTGATGAGACCTTAACCCCAAGCAGTAGTGCAACTGTATAGTGGCTTTTGATTGTGATCAGGGTTTATAAGGCCTTAAAAAGAACAGCAGAGAGAAAAAAAAAAAAAGGTGAGATAGGGAGTATGTGAAACCCAGTAGCGACCGTAGCAGGCACAAAGTGTGGAAAGGTCATATACTCTTAGACACAAAAATTATTGCTGTGAGAAATATCTTCCTGTTTGCTCACTTTATGTTTAAAGTCTTATAAGGTCTCAGGAACTCTGAACCAGAAAGGTGGGGATGGCGAAATTCAGAAGTAAAAATAGGGCTTAGGTAACTCTTGTGACGTGGATAATGGTGTGTACAGCACCCCAGATTAAGTGCCTGTGTTCCCCCACCTTATTTTGGTAGTGTTACCTGAGGCGGTCTCTCCACGTGGGTTCCGTATGAGAAAAGATCTTCTAGCTGCCGGGCCGTAGTCAGATGCCCCTCCGGGGTTTGCCTGCTGTTGAAAGGCCGCTAATTTAGATAGTCCCCGCTGAGTACTCTGCAGTTCCACCTAAAAGATTGCCCCACAGCTTCTTTACCAACCTTAGTGATAGGCTGCGGCCAAGATGGTGGCCGTTCGCGCCTCTGGGTTTCTCAGGCAAGGCATGCAACTGTGCGCTGAGGGCGCCTGTTGTTAAGGTAATTGTGGTCCCAGGCGGGGGGGGTGAGACACTTACGGAAGATGACAGACTCTGGTATCAATGGGGTAAGTCCCTGGTGGCGGCTGTACACCCCAGAAAGGTAGAAGGTGGAGGCCACGAGGGCCCACCACATGACACATTTTAAACAGCATGTTTGCTCAGAAAGTCTCAGTTGCCTTATATTGTGTTAGTGATGTCTGAGTTTTACATGATATAAACCATGACTGATTCTCTAGGTAGATTTGCTATTTAAAATGCTGGTGCAAGGAACATATCAAGATATGCACTACATGCCTGTGCAGTAAAATGGTTTCGGTAAAAGCTAATTTTCAGTTGGTAGGAATGTCCCTTTCAGAACTATCAAATGCAGTCCAAAGTTTGACAATATTATAATAAAGCACACATCATACTTGGTTTAGTATTTATCCTTTACAATATACTTTCATGCTATTTTAAAAAAAACTAGAGTATACAAAAACATAATTTATGTAAGAACTTACCTGATAAATTCATTTCTTTCATATTAGCAAGAGTCCATGAGCTAGTGACGTATGGGATATACATTCCTACCAGGAGGGGCAAAGTTTCCCAAACCTTAAAATGCCTATAAATACACCCCTCACCACACCCACAATTCAGTTTAACGAATAGCCAAGAAGTGGGGTGATAAGAAAAAAGTGCGAAAGCATATAAAATAAGGAATTGGAATAATTGTGCATTATACAAAAAAATCATAACCACCACAAAAAAGGGCGGGCCTCATGGACTCTTGCTAATATGAAAGAAATGAATTTATCAGGTAAGTTCTTACATAAATTATGTTTTCTTTCATGTAATTAGCAAGAGTCCATGAGCTAGTGACGTATGGGATAATGACTACCCAAGATGTGGATCTTTCCACACAAGAGTCACTAGAGAGGGAGGGATAAAATAAAGACAGCCAATTCCTGCTGAAAATAATCCACACCCAAAATAAAGTTTAATGAAAAACATAAGCAGAAGATTCAAACTGAAACCACTGCCTGAAGTACTTTTCTACCAAAAACTGCTTCAGAAGAAGAAAATACATCAAAATGGTAGAATTTGGTAAAAGTATGCAAAGAGGACCAAGTTGCCGCTTTGCAAATCTGATCAACCGAAGCTTCATTCCTAAACGCCCAGGAAGTAGAAACTGACCTAGTAGAATGAGCTGTAATCCTATGAGGCGGAGTTTTACCCGACTCAACATAGGCAAGATGAATTAAAGATTTCAACCAAGATGCCAAAGAAATGGCAGAAGTTTTCTGGCCTTTCTAAAACCGGAAAAGATAACAAATAAACTAGAAGTCTTTCGGAAAGACTTAGAAGCTTCAACATAATATTTCAAAGCTCTAATAACATCCAAAGAATGCAACGATTTCTCCTTAGAATTCTTAGGATTGGGACATAATGAAGGAACCACAATGTCTCTACTAATGTTGTTGGAATTCACAACTTAGGTAAAAATTCAAAAGAAGTTCGCAACACCGCCTTATCCTGATGAAAAATCAGAAAAGGAGACTCACAAGAAAGAGCAGATAATTCAGAAACTCTTCTGGCAGAAGAGATGGCCAAAAGGAACAAAACTTTCCAAGAAAGTAATTTAATATCCAATGAATGCATAGGTTCAAATGGAGGAGCTTGAAGAGCCCCCAGAACCAAATTGAAACTCCAAGGAGGAGAAATTGACTTAATGACAGGCTTTATACGAACCAAAGCTTGTACAAAACAATGAATATCAGGAAGAATAGCAATCTTTCTGTGAAAAAGAACAGAAAGAGCAGAGATTTGACCTTTCAAGGAACTTGCGGACAAACCCTTATCTAAACCATCCTGAAGAAACTGTAATATTCTCGGTATTCTAAAAGAATGCCAAGAAAAATGATGAGAAAGACACCAAGAAATATAAGTCTTCCAGACTCTATAATATATCTCTCTGGATACAGATTTACGAGCCTGTAACATAGTATTAATCACAGAGTCAGAGAAACCTCTTTGACCAAGAATCAAGCGTTCAATCTCCATACCTTTAAATTTAAGGATTTCAGATCCTGATGGAAAAAAGGACCTTGAGACAGAAGGTCTGGTCTTAACGGAAGAGTCCACGGTTGGCAAGAGGCCATCTGGACAAGATCCGCATACCAAAACCTGTGAGGCCATGCCGGAGCTACCAGCAGAACAAACGAGCATCCCTTCAGAATCTTGGAGATTACTCTTGGAAGAAAAACTAGAGGCGGAAAGATATAGGCAGGATGATACTTCCAAGGAAGTGATAATGCATCCACTGCCTCCGCCTGAGGATCCCGGGATCTGGACAGATACCTGGGAAGTTTCTTGTTTAGATGAGAAGCCATCAGATCTATTTCTGGAAGTTCCCACATTTGAACAATCTGAAGAAATACCTCTGGGTGAAGAGACCATTCGCCCGGATGCAACGTTTGGCGACTGAGATAATCCGCTTTCCAATTGTCCATACCTGGGATATGAACCGCAGAGATTAGACAGGAGCTGGATTCCGCCCAAACCAAAATTCGAGATACTTCTTTCATAGCCAGAGGACTGTGAGTCCCTCCTTGATGATTGATGTATGCCACAGTTGTGACATTGTCTATCTGAAAACAAATGAACAACTCTCTCTTCAGAAGAGGCCAAGACTGAAGAGCTCTGAAAATTGCACGGAGTTCCAAAATATTGATCGGAAATCTCACCTCCTGAGATTCCCAAACCCCTTGTGCCGTCAGATACCCCCACACAGCTCCCCAACCTGTAAGACTTGCACCTGTTGAGATTATAGTCCAGGTCGGAAGAACAAAGAAGCCCCCTGAACTAAATGATGGTGATCTGTCCACCATGTCAGAGAGTGTCGTAAAATCGGTTTAAAGATATTAATTGAGATATCTTTGAGTAATCCCTGCACCATTGGTTCAGCATACAGAGCTGAAGAGGTCGCATGTGAAAACGAGCAAAGGAGATCGCATCTGATGCGGCAGTCCTAAGACCCAACATTTCCATGCATAAGGCTACCAAAGGGAATGATTGTGACTGAAGGTTTTGACAAGCTAATATCAATGTTAAACTTCTCTTGTCTGACAAGGACAGAGTCATAGACACTGAATCTATCTAGAAACCTAAAAAGGTTACCCTTGTCTGAGGAATCAATGAACTGATTGGTAAATTGATCCTCCAACCATGAACTTGAAGAAACAACACAAGTCGATTCGTATGAGATTCTTCGAAAATGAGAAGACTGAGCAAGTACCAAGATATCGTCCAAATAAGGAAATACCAAAACCCTGTTCTCTGATTACAGAAAGAAGGGCACCGAGAACCTTTGAAAAAAATTCTTGGAACTGAGGCTAGGCCAAACGGTAGAGCCACAAAACTGGTAATGCTTGTCTAAAAAGAGAATCTCAGACACTAAAAGTGATCTGGATGAATCGGAATATGCAGATACACATCCTGTAAATCTATTGTAGACATATAATGCCCTTGCTAAACAAAAGGCAGGATAGTCCTACAGTAACCATGTTGAATGTTGGTATCCTAACATAACGATTCAATAATGATAGATCCGGAACTGGTCTGAAGGAATTGACCTTCTTTGGTACAATGAAGAGATAAAATAAAACCCCAGCCCCTGTTCCAGAACTGGAACTGGCATAAATACTCCAGCCAACTCTAGATCTGAAACACATTTCAGAAATGCTGAGCCTTTGCTGTGTTAACTGGGACACGGGAAAGAAAAAAAATCTCTTAGCAGGAGGCCTTAACTTGAAGCCAATTCTGTACCTTTCTGAAACAATGTTTCTGAAACCAGAGATTAAGAACGGAATTGATCCAAATTTCTTTGAAGAAAACGTAATCTGCCCCATACCAGCTGAGCTGGAATAAGGGCCGCACCTTCATAGGTACTTAGGAGCTGGCTATAGGTTTCTATAAGGCTTGGATATATTCCAAACTGGAAATAGTTTCCAAACTGATACCGCTCCTGAGGATGAAGGATCAGGCTTTTGTTCCTTGTCGTGAGGAAAGGAACGAAAATGATTATTTACCCTGGAAAGAAAGGGAAAGCAAGGTTGACTTAGAAGACATATCAGCATTCCAAGTTTAATCCATAAAGCTTTTCTAGCTAAAATAGCTAGAGACATATACCTGACATCAACTCTAATGATATCAAAAGATGGTATCACCAATAAAATTATTAGCATGTTATAGAATAATAATAATGCTATAAAATTATGATCTGTTACTTGTTGCGCTAAAGCTTCTAACCAAAAAGTTGAAGCTGCAGCAACATCCGCTAAAAATATAGCAGGTCTAAGAAGATTACCTGAACATAAGTAAGCTTTTCTTAGAAAGGATTCAATTTTCCTATCTAAAGGATCCTTAAATGAAGTACTATCTGCCGTAGGAATAGTAGTACATTAGCAGGAGAAGAGACAGCCCCATAACCTTAGGGATTTTTGTTCCAAAAAACTCTAATCTGTCAGATGGCACAGGATATAATTTGCTTAAACGTCTAGAAGGAGTAAAAAAATTACCCAAATTATTCCATTCCCTGGAAATTGCTTCATAAATAGCATCAGGGAGATAAAACACTTCTGGAATAACTACAGGAGATTTAAAAACCTTATTTAAACGTTTACATTTAGTATCAAGAGGACCAGAATCCTCTATTTCTAATGCAAATAACACTTCTTTAAGTAAAGAACGAATAAATTCCATCTTGAACAAATACAAAGATTTATCAGCATCAACCTCTGAGACAGAAACCTCTGAACCAGAAGAACCATTATCAGTATCAGAATGATGATGTTCATTTAAAAATTCATCTGAAAAAAGAGAAGTTTTAAAAGACTTTTATGTATACTAGAAGGAGAAATAACAGACATAGCCTTCTTAATGGATTTAAAAAATAAAATCTCTTATGTTATCAGGAACACTCTGAAAATTAGATGTTGACGGAACAGCAACAGGTAATGTAACAGTACTAAAGGAAATTTTATCTGCATTAATAAGTTTGACATGACATGCAAAACAAACAACAGCTGGAGAAACAGATACCAAAAGTTTATAGCAGATACACTTAGCTTGGTAGCTCCAGCACTGTGCAGTGATTTTCCTGAAGTATCTTCTGACTCAGTTGCAACGTGGAACATCTTGCAATATGTAAAAGAAAAAAACAACATATAAAGCAAAATTGATCAAATTCCTTAAATGACAGTTTCAGGAATGGGAAAAAAATGCCAGTGAACAAGCTTCTAGCAACCAGAAGCAATAAATAATGAGACTTAAATAATGTGGAGACAAAAATGACGCCCATATTTTTTAGCGCCAAAAAAAGACGCCCACATTATTTGGCGCCTAAATGCTTTTGGCGCCAAAAATGACGCCACATCCGGAACGCCGACATTTTTGACGCAAAAAAACGTCAAAAAATGACGCAACTTCCGGCGACACGTATGACGCCGGAAACAAAAAAAAAAATTTTTGCGCCAAAAAAGTCAGCGCCAAGAATGACGCAATAAAATGAAGCATTTTCTGCCCCCGCGAGCCTAACAGCCCACAGGGAAAAAGTCAAATTTTTTAAGGTAAGAAAAAATGATTGAAACAAATGCATTTATCCCAAATATGAAACTGACTGTCTGAAAAATAAGGAATGTTGAACATTCTGAGTCAAGGCAAATAAATGTTTGAATACATATATTTAGAACTTTATAAACAAAGTGCCCAACCATAGCTTAGAGTGTCACAGAAAATAAGATTTACTTACCCCAGGACACTCATCTACATGTTTGTAGAAAGCCAAACCAGTACTGAAACGAGAATCAGCAGAGGTAATGGTATATATAAGAGTATATCGTCGATCTGAAAAGGGAGGTAAGAGATGAATCTCTACGACCGATAACAGAGAACCTATGAAATAGACCCCGTAGAAGGAGATCACTGCATTCAAATAGGCAATACTCTCCTCACATCCCTCTGACATTCACTGCACGCTGAGAGGAAAACCGGGCTCCAACTTGCTGCGGAGCGCATATCAACGTAGAATCTAGCACAAACTTACTTCACCACCTCCATCGGAGGCAAAGTTTGTAAAACTGAATTGTGGGTGTGGTGAGGGGTGTATTTATAGGCATTTTAAGGTTTGGGAAACTTTGCCCCTCCTGGTAGGAATGTATATCCCATACGTCACTAGCTCATGGACTCTTGCTAATTACATGAAAGAAAAAGGAAGGGACGGAAGAAAACAATTAATCTTATATAGACCCCAAATAAGTCACTTATATAATATATAGTCAGAAACAACTGGCTATATATTCTATAGGTAATGGTCCCATACCAATAAAACGTGGCGGGTGCTCACTATCATGGTAATGTAAAGAGGAACAAAAAGAAGAAAAATGGATAGTCCAGAGCACTCAATCAAATACAATAAGTAGATTAAGTCACAGTGAGTTAGGATAGTACTCTGCACTTTTCACATAGAGAATTGCTATTTTTACATAGTCTCTAACGACATTTTAATAACACATATGAATTTATGCTAAAATCTCTCATAATATCAGATACACCATTATAGGAAGGTGTTTGGGTATTTGCTAACACTCTATGGTGCGTAAGTGTTATCCACTTTATTTCCTTGATACTCAATGCATGTAAACATATAGGATAGTCTATTTGTATAGCGATCACACTAGATAATGCATTTAAGGTAACTTTCTATGCGGCGAACCGGCTATTGTCCCCGCCCCCTTTCTTCATCACTATATGCTTGGTCATGTGACGGACGCTTATCCAATGATAAGAGGACCCACCGAATTGGCTCCTCCAAGGGGTGTGTAAGAATCCTCACCCCTGATTGGCTCATTACAACATTTAAGCAGTGAGGCTTTCCCAGGTTGGGTTAGCCTTTGAGAAAGCCATTTGTTTGGCGAAATGCACATCAGGCGCTTGTCTTGAAAGCTCTGCTGCCTTATCTTATGTTCTGTCATGTACTGATAGTGTGATATCTATTTCAGCACTTGTGTATTTACACCATACATCATTAGTATTAATGGGTGTGTTTTTCTTGGACTCTGACAGGGCTCGCACCACTCCAGTATTGCACTAGCTATAGTTAATTTGTTTGAGGTCAATCCTCACTTTTTAGATAAGTTTACCTGTGCAATCCGCAAGCATTTTTTGGGTGCATCACTGCCAGACAATCCCATATACTTATGGTTAATACCTGGGCATGCCTGCTTTCTTTGTAATATTTGTAATCGTTTTTTACATACACCTACACTAGTAGTATCCATCTACTTTTTAATTTTAACTATTAAATGTTACGTTTTATTATTCACTCGTCCTGGCCAACCTCACTGTGACTTAATCTACTTATTGTATTTGATTGAGTGCTCTGGACTATCCATTTTTCTTCTTTTTGTTCCTATTTTAAAAAAACTCATTGGATTAAGTATCTATTTCGGAAACTCATTAAGGTAGAAAAGTATACATGTTTAAGAGTACTTTATTGGATGACATGAACTCTATTATAATGTTCTAGCATACAGCAGAACAAAACAGCAGAATTAATTAAAAGTAAAATTACAATTACAGCCATATGGTTTGATTTATATACATTACCTAAAATTATAAGTGGTTTAAAAAAAACTCTTAAATACAAATACTATTTACAAGAATACACTTATACATATACAAAGCATGAAATATTTTAGTTTGAAATTATAGTAAAGCAGGTACTTCAGTAACTGACAGCATTAAAAAAAATTCAAAGTGCAGGTGCTCAGATTTTATACGTCTGTTACTAAGTCAGTAGATATTAGGTTCAGGTATATAACAAGTGGTAACGTTACAGCAAAACAACTTTAAATACATTGTATACAGTAGCTTTGGAAATAACATACTTCCTTAATTTTACATAATTATACTTGACTTTTAAATACAAGATTCTCACCATAAGGGCAAGGGTTATACTGTAAAACTAGGTTGAAATATCTACTTTTTATTTTCGTCTTTCAGGTTCACTAAAATACATATTGTCTTTGCGAATTATTATAGTTGCAGGATATTTATACATTTAAAAAAAAAAAAACCTTGTAACTTTTCTTTATTTAAAACAGTTCACATTATAGTCTTTAAATTCAGTTAAAAAGTATGTTTGCAAGGTTAAAAATCCATTAAATCTCTTGCAGCGATTCTATGATAAGTTGTGCACATTTTCTAAATTTTAAAGGGATGGTACTATTTTATTATATTGTCAACAATATTAATAATATTTACCAATGTCCATAAGTAATCACTGAAGAAAGCTCATTTTAGATAGATATTCACTATACATTAATATTTGAATGCAATCACAGAAAAATTGCTTTTTTTACATAGAGATTCACAATGAATAAATATTTGTACACTAGTTCTTTTGTCTTCTTCTTGAATAGTGAGGTAACAACAAATCTTTCATCCAGAAATGGTAGCAATATCATAGTCACTAGATGAAGGCAATGCTTTCCCCATCAGACGAACATTTTTAGCATTGGCGATTCTAGCCATCATAGACACTGGCTTGTCAAAGTATCTGACGAGGGCTGCCTCTGTCAAGAGAGAAGCTAAAAATTGCTCAAATGTAATGGCCCAGTCCCTGTCTAGGCTGGTGCTGTTAGGCAATGAAGACTGGTGGTGATTGCGCACTAAAACTGTGTCATCACCAATATCTTCACAATGCAGTTTGTCCTCTTCATGTGAGCCAGCGCTCAAGACTGAATATGATGACATGGAACTGTCATCTTTAGTGTCATCATCTGATATTAGCATCGAGGAGCAGGCTCCATTGTCTCTCGGAGAGTCTTCCAGCTTCACTTCCTCCATCTGATCAGAGTTCAGGTCTTCTGTATCGATATTGGAAACAGGTCTTTTTGAGAAGTCACCATCTTGCACGTAATGGTATGTCTGGACTCCTTTCTTTTCATGGTTTCTACTCTGAATCTCTTGGCTGCTGTGGATAGCTGCTTCCTCTGTGGCCTGGCTGGAGAAAAGTTTGCCAACCTCTCCAATTTCAAGCAGCAAGCTGGTGACCGCTGCTGTGGCATGATACAGTTCTTGCTCATATGGGTCCTCACTGAAAATGTTGTACATAGTCTTGCACAGCTCAATAAACTTCTCCTAAAAAGAGGAAGAAATAGAGCATATTAAATCATGCCAGATAAATCAGACAAATGTAATATTTAAAGGAACAGTTTACACCAGGTTGTTTCTTACACCTACTGCTCCTTTCAACTTTTACAAGCCTCCTGCAGTAGTTTCCCTACATAGCAGCTTGGACAATAAGACATTTCTTACAGATTTTCTTATTTGGACAATTGGAAATGGCCGCCAACCTTGACAATTTACTGCCTACTACTCTTTGTGCACTGTATACTCGTTCATGTCGCAGTAAATGATGTCATGAAATTTCAACATGTGCAATGTGGGCAGCATGAAAATCAGAAGTGCGAAGGACTTGTTATATTAACTAAGTAACGTGAGCGAGTCTCACAGCTTATGAGCAAGGCGACAGTTATTGGATGGGGATATACATTCAGACCTTAGCACGCAAACTATGGGAGGAGTTTAACAGATTTTGAAAAATTATTGTATAATGTCAAAGCTGATGTATGGGAAAATGGCTGCAGGAGGCTTATCTGAGGTGAAAGGACCAGCAGGTTTAAGGCTGGTTTAAGAATCAACCCGGTGTAGACTGTCCCTTTACGTCACATAATAACCATAGAATGGAAAAACTGAACAAATGCCTATTTTTTTTATATAAGTAGTTTTCATACATGTTAATCAATCTTATTTTACTTAATGGTTTTATCCTATTTTATATTGTGCATTGGTTCTTCTTTAATGCAACACTTGTGTTGTCTTGTTCTACTTTATTTTATGATTTATGATTCCATTCCTGTAGAGCTAGCATGTATAAATATTCAATATACATTTAATAACAAAAAGGATTATGCAAATGCATCAGGGGTCTCATTACATATGAGGTGTCGCTGGTTTTGGTATCCGATATACAGTGCCGCATATAAATGCGGCACGTATATTTCCCCCGTCGTCCGGAATTTTTACTCCTATAAGCTAACATGGGACCGCATCGCTAATCGGTATCCAATATTAAGCGCAAGGATTTACGTGGCAAATATGGAGAAATGTTACTCCATTTTCCCCTCGCCAAACAAAGGCAGCCGCAGCAGGTCTTGCGCTGAGTATGGGAGCACCGTAACTCCCAAAACTGCCTGCAAAAAAAAAACTAACCCCTAACGCATGTGCAATATCTAGCTACCTGTCAACCGCAATCCCACACCGCAATAACTAATAAAGTGTATTAACCCCTAAATCCGCCAACTCCAACATCGCAAACTACCTATTAAAACTATTAACCCCTAATCCGCCATTAACCCACAACGCTATAAACCTATTAAATCTATTAGCCCCTAAATCGCCAAAGCCCACAACGCAAACTACCTATTAAAACTATTAACTCCTAAACCGCCATCCTCCACAATGCAAATAAATAATTAAATTACTAAACCCCCTAACCTAACACCCCCTAAATGAACCCAAATTACCTAAATTACAAAATACTAAAGTTACTAACTATTAAAATAAAAAAACCTAACATTACTTTAAAAATAAAAAAAACTAAGCTAAAATTCATATAAAATTACGGAAAATAAAAAATCAAATATTACAGAAAATAATAAACAAATTACCAAGAATTAAATAAAAAAGTCCCCCAAAATAAAAACACCCCCTAATCTAAGAATAAACTGCCAGTAGCAGGGCATTGCCCCAAGATAAACAGCTCTTTTGCGGAAGAAAAAAGTCTAAGTCCCCCCTAACAGTAAACCCCCCCACTCACTAAACCCCCCAAAATAAAAGAACCTAACACTAAAAAACCTAAACTACCCATTGCCCTAAAAAGGGCATTTAGCTCTTTTAGGAATTGCCCACCCTAATCTAAATAATTTTTTTTTTAAACCTCCCCCCCCCCCAAGGTTGATACTCACTGTTCCTGAAGTCCGGCGGGGAAGGTCCTGTCCCATGCGGTGAAGTCTTCTTCCAAGCAGCGACCTCTTCTTTTTTCTCCCAGGAACAATCTGGCACGGAGTGGAGGGCGGAGCTGAAGACCGATGACCGTGGAGCTGAAGACCGGCGACCCTGGAACTGAACACCGGCGACCGCAGAGCCATGGAGCGTAGAGGATCCTCTTCATACGATCACTGCCGTACACTGAATAGTGAATTCAAGGCGATTAAAGATGGCGTCCCTTGAATTCCTATTGGCTGATTTGATTCTTCAAATTCAAATCAGCCAATAGGATTTGAGTAGCTCTCATCCTATTGGCTGATTTGAATTTGAAGAATCAAATCAGCCAATATGAATTCAAAAGACGCCATCTTTAATCGCGGATATAGGGGTTAATAGTTTAATTAAGCATATTGCGCTGGGGGGGGTTGTCGGTTTAGGGGTTAATACTTTTATTAGTTCCGATGTGGGTTTGATAGCGAAAATAAGGGTTTTAGCTGTCAGGTTTATTTTTGGGAGAAGTGTTAGACTTTTACAGGAGATTTGATATTTTTTTTAATTTTTCTTAGGCGCCGGCAGTTTCTTAAGTGCCGTAAGTCACTAGCGACTCCAGAAATTTGTATTTATGCTCATTTCTGGACATCACTAGTTTATCAGACTTACGGCACTTTATGAACTGCGGGGGTTTATTGGATACCCCGATGTGCGATGTAAAATTACGGGCGGTGCGGGTTGCAGTGGTTGCGCTGAAGCCTGCGCCATATATGTAATCTCACCCCAGGAGTCACATTCTTGTTTACATTTATTATTTAACTTTATTATTTAAATAATCCATTAAATAGAATATATTCAAAGGATCTTCATCAAATTAATAAATGGTGCATTCTAGGTTATTTCCAAGTAACATGATTCTCCTTTATTCACTACAGAATTGTTCACTGTCATTTTTATTGCACCCCGATTTACACATTAATTTACAAGTGGAGCATTATTTAACGCTCCCGCTTGAGCGTTAACTCTGCTAGAAATAAACCTTTTGTGCGCGCCAGGTTGTGATTGTATTATGAGTTGAAAATAAAATGTTATCACTAGGGTGCTAACCCAATGTGTGCAAAAAGCCGAAGTTAGAATGTTGTTGGAGCGATAACCTTTTCCCCCATAGAAGTCAATGAAGAAAAAAGTGGAAAAACACCCCACTCTTGTGCTTACCCGAACGCATATTCTCAAGTGCGCTAACTCGACACAAAAATATTTCATATTCCAATGTTATTCACATAGAAGAATATATCTGATGGTATTTTTGAACAATATATATCTACATATATATATATATATATATATACAGTATATATATAAAACAGAATTTATGTTTACCTGATAAATTACTTTCTCCAACGGTGTGTCCGGTCCACGGCGTCATCCTTACTTGTGGGATATTCTCTTCCCCAACAGGAAATGGCAAAGAGCCCAGCAAAGCTGGTCACATGATCCCTCCTAGGCTCCGCCTACCCCAGTCATTCGACCGACGTTAAGGAGGAATATTTGCATAGGAGAAACCATATGGTACCGTGGTGACTGTAGTTAAAGAAAATAAATTATCAGACCTGATTAAAAAAACCAGGGCGGGCCGTGGACCGGACACACCGTTGGAGAAAGTAATTTATCAGGTAAACATAAATTCTGTTTTCTCCAACATAGGTGTGTCCGGTCCACGGCGTCATCCTTACTTGTGGGAACCAATACCAAAGCTTTAGGACACGGATGAAGGGAGGGAGCAAATCAGGTCACCTAAATGGAAGGCACCACGGCTTGCAAAACCTTTCTCCCAAAAATAGCCTCAGAAGAAGCAAAAGTATCAAACTTGTAAAATTTGGTAAAAGTGTGCAGTGAAGACCAAGTCGCTGCCCTACATATCTGATCAACAGAAGCCTCGTTCTTGAAGGCCCATGTGGAAGCCACAGCCCTAGTGGAATGAGCTGTGATTCTTTCGGGAGGCTGCCGTCCGGCAGTCTCGTAAGCCAATCTGATGATGCTTTTAATCCAAAAAGAGAGAGAGGTAGAAGTTGCTTTTTGACCTCTCCTTTTACCGGAATAAACAACAAACAAGGAAGATGTTTGTCTAAAATCCTTTGTAGCATCTAAATAGAATTTTAGAGCGCGAACAACATCCAAATTGTGCAACAAACGTTCCTTCTTCGAAACTGGTTTCGGACACAGAGAAGGTACGATAATCTCCTGGTTAATGTTTTTGTTAGAAACAACTTTTGGAAGAAAACCAGGTTTAGTACGTAAAACCACCTTATCTGCACGGAACACCAGATAAGGAGGAGAACACTGCAGAGCAGATAATTCTGAAACTCTTCTAGCAGAAGAAATTGCAACTAAAAACAAAACTTTCCAAGATAATAACTTAATATCAACGGAATGCAAGGGTTCAAACGGAACCCCCTGAAGAACTGAAAGAACTAAATTGAGACTCCAAGGAGGAGTCAAAGGTTTGTAAACAGGCTTAATTCTAACCAGAGCCTGAACAAAGGCTTGAACATCTGGCACAGCGGCCAGCTTTTTGTGAAGTAACACAGACAAGGCAGAAATCTGTCCCTTCAGGGAACTTGCAGATAATCCTTTTTCCAATCCTTCTTGAAGGAAGGATAGAATCCTAGGAATCTTAACCTTGTCCCAAGGGAATCCTTTAGATTCACACCAACAGATATATTTTTTCCAAATTTTGTGGTAAATCTTTCTAGTTACAGGCTTTCTGGCCTGAACAAGAGTATCGATAACAGAATCTGAGAACCCTTGCTTCGATAAGATCAAGCGTTCAATCTCCAAGCAGTCAGCTGGAGTGAAACCAGATTCGGATGTTCGAACGGACCCTGAACAAGAAGGTCTCGTCTCAAAGGTAGCTTCCAAGGTGGAGCCGATGACATATTCACCAGATCTGCATACCAAGTCCTGCGTGGCCACGCAGGAGCTATCAAGATCACCGACGCCCTCTCCTGATTGATCCTGGCTACCAGCCTGGGGATGAGAGGAAACGGCGGGAACACATAAGCTAGTTTGAAGGTCCAAGGTGCTACTAGTGCATCCACTAGAGCCGCCTTGGGATCCCTGGATCTGGACCCGTAGCAAGGAACTTTGAAGTTCTGACGAGAGGCCATCAGATCCATGTCTGGAATGCCCCACAGCTGAGTGACTTGGGCAAAGATTTCCGGATGGAGTTCCCACTCCCCCGGATGCAATGTCTGACGACTCAGAAAATCCGCTTCCCAATTTTCCACTCCTGGGATGTGGATAGCAGACAGGTGGCAGGAGTGAGACTCCGCCCATAGAATGATTTTGGTCACTTCTTCCATCGCCAGGGAACTCCTTGTTCCCCCCTGATGGTTGATGTACGCAACAGTTGTCATGTTGTCTGATTGAAACCGTATGAACTTGGCCCTCGCTAGCTGAGGCCAAGCCTTGAGAGCATTGAATATCGCTCTCAGTTCCAGAATATTTATCGGTAGAAGAGATTCTACCCGAGACCAAAGACCCTGAGCTTTCAGGGATCCCCAGACCGCGCCCCAGCCCATCAGACTGGCGTCGGTCGTGACAATGACCCACTCTGGTCTGCGGAATGTCATCCCTCGTGACAGGTTGTCCAGGGACAGCCACCAACGGAGTGAGTCTCTGGTCCTCTGATTTACTTGTATCTTCGGAGACAAGTCTGTATAGTCCCCATTCCACTGACTGAGCATGCACAGTTGTAATGGTCTTAGATGAATGCGTGCAAAAGGAACTATGTCCATTGCCGCTACCATCAACCCGATCACTTCCATGCACTGAGCTATGGAAGGAAGAGGAACGGAATGAAGTATCCGACAAGAGTCTAGAAGTTTTGTTTTTCTGGCCTCTGTCAGAAAAATCCTCATTTCTAAGGAGTCTATTATTGTTCCCAAGAAGGGAACCCTTGTTGACGGAGATAGAGAACTCTTTTCCACGTTCACTTTCCATCCGTGAGATCTGAGAAAGGCCAGGACAATGTCCGTGTGAGCCTTTGCTTGAGGAAGGGACGACGCTTGAATCAGAATGTCGTCCAAGTAAGGTACTACAGCAATGCCCCTTGGTCTTAGCACAGCTAGAAGGGACCCTAGTACCTTTGTGAAAATCCTTGGAGCAGTGGCTAATCCGAAAGGAAGCGCCACGAACTGGTAATGTTTGTCCAGGAATGCGAACCTCAGGAACCGATGATGTTCCTTGTGGATAGGAATATGTAGATACGCATCCTTTAAATCCACCGTGGTCATGAATTGACCTTCCTGGATGGAAGGAAGAATAGTTCGAATGGTTTCCATCTTGAACGATGGAACCTTGAGAAACTTGTTTAAGATCTTGAGATCTAAGATTGGTCTGAACGTTCCCTCTTTTTTGGGAACTATAAACAGATTGGAGTAGAACCCCATCCCTTGTTCTCTTAATGGAACAGGATGAATCACTCCCATTTTTAACAGGTCTTCTACACAATGTAAGAATGCCTGTCTTTTTATGTGGTCTGAAGACAACTGAGACCTGTGGAACCTCCCCCTTGGGGGAAGTCCCTTGAATTCCAGAAGATAACCTTGGGAGACTATTTCTAGCGCCCAAGGATCCAGAACATCTCTTGCCCAAGCCTGAGCGAAGAGAGAGAGTCTGCCCCCCACCAGATCCGGTCCCGGATCGGGGGCCAACATTTCATGCTGTCTTGGTAGCAGTGGCAGGTTTCTTGGCCTGCTTTCCCTTGTTCCAGCCTTGCATTGGTCTCCAAGCTGGCTTGGCTTGAGAAGTATTACCCTCTTGCTTAGAGGACGTAGCACTTTGGGCTGGTCCGTTTCTACGAAAGGGACGAAAATTAGGTTTATTTTTTGCCTTGAAAGGCCGATCCTGAGGAAGGGCGTGGCCCTTACCCCCAGTGATATCAGAGATAATCTCTTTCAAGTCAGGGCCAAACAGCGTTTTACCCTTGAAAGGAATGTTAAGTAGCTTGTTCTTGGAAGACGCATCAGCCGACCAAGATTTCAACCAAAGCGCTCTGCGCGCCACAATAGCAAACCCAGAATTCTTAGCCGCTAACCTGGCCAATTGCAAAGTGGCGTCTAGGGTGAAAGAATTAGCCAATTTGAGAGCATTGATTCTGTCCATAATCTCCTCATAAGGAGGAGAATCACTATCGACCGCCTTTATCAGCTCATCGAACCAGAAACATGCGGCTGTAGCGACAGGGACAATGCATGAAATTGGTTGTAGAAGGTAACCTTGCTGAACAAACATCTTTTTAAGCAAACCTTCTAATTTTTTATCCATAGGATCTTTGAAAGCACAACTATCCTCTATGGGTATAGTGGTGCGTTTGTTTAAAGTGGAAACCGCTCCCTCGACCTTGGGGACTGTCTGCCATAAGTCCTTTCTGGGGTCGACCATAGGAAACAATTTTTTAAATATGGGGGGAGGGACGAAAGGAATACCGGGCCTTTCCCATTCTTTATTAACAATGTCCGCCACCCGCTTGGGTATAGGAAAAGCTTCTGGGAGCCCCGGCACCTCTAGGAACTTGTCCATTTTACATAGTTTCTCTGGGATGACCAACTTGTCACAATCATCCAGAGTGGATAATACCTCCTTAAGCAGAATGCGGAGATGTTCCAACTTAAATTTAAATGCAATCACATCAGGTTCAGCTTGTTGAGAAATGTTCCCTGAATCAGTAATTTCTCCCTCAGACAAAACCTCCCTGGCCCCATCAGACTGAGTTAGGGGCCCTTCAGAAATATTAATATCAGCGTCGTCATGCTCTTCAGTATCTAAAACAGAGCAGTCGCGCTTACGCTGATAAGTGTTCATTTTGGCTAAAATGTTTTTGACAGAATTATCCATTACAGCCGTTAATTGTTGCATAGTAAAGAGTATTGGCGCGCTAGATGTACTAGGGGCCTCCTGAGTGGGCAAGACTCGTGTAGACGAAGGAGGGAATGATGCAGTACCATGCTTACTCCCCTCACTTGAGGAATCATCTTGGGCATCATTGTCATTGTCACATAAATCACATTTATTTAAATGAGTAGGAATTCTGGCTTCCCCACATTCAGAACACAGTCTATCTGGTAGTTCAGACATGTTAAACAGGCATAAACTTGATAACAAAGTACAAAAAACGTTTTAAAATAAAACCGTTACTGTCACTTTAAATTTTAAACTGAACACACTTTATTACTGCAAATGCGAAAAAACATGAAGGAATTGTTCAAAATTCACCAAATTTTCACCACAGTGTCTTAAAGCCTTAAAAGTATTGCACACCAAATTTGGAAGCTTTAACCCTTAAAATAACGGAACCGGAGCCGTTTTGAACTTTAACCCCTTTACAGTCCCTGGTATCTGCTTTGCTGAGACCCAACCAAGCCCCAAGGGGAATACGATACCAAATGACGCCTTCAGAAAGTCTTTTCTAAGTATCAGAGCTCCTCTCACATGCGACTGCATGCCATGCCTCTCAAAAACAAGTGCGCAACACCGGCGCGAAAATGAGGCTCTGCCTATGCTTTGGGAAAGCCCCTAAAGAATAAGGTGTCTAAAACAGTGCCTGCCGATATTATTATATCAAAATACCCAGATAAAATGATTCCTCAAGGCTAAATATGTGTTAATAATCAATCGATTTAGCCCAAAAAAAGTCTACAGTCTTAATAAGCCCTTTTAGAAGCCCTTATTTACGATCGTAATAAACATGGCTTACCGGATCCCATAGGGAAAATGACAGCTTCCAGCATTACATCGTCTTGTTAGAATGTGTCATACCTCAAGCAGCAAGAGACTGCTCACTGTTCCCCCAACTGAAGTTAATTGCTCTCAACAGTCCTGTGTGGAACAGCCATGGATTTTAGTGACGGTTGCTAAAATCATTTTCCTCATACAAACAGAAATCTTCATCTCTTTTCTGTTTCTGAGTAAATAGTACATACCAGCACTATTTCAAAATAACAAACTCTTGATTGAATAATAAAAACTACAGTTAAACACTAAAAAACTCTAAGCCATCTCCGTGGAGATGTTGCCTGTACAACGGCAAAGAGAATGACTGGGGTAGGCGGAGCCTAGGAGGGATCATGTGACCAGCTTTGCTGGGCTCTTTGCCATTTCCTGTTGGGGAAGAGAATATCCCACAAGTAAGGATGACGCCGTGGACCGGACACACCTATGTTGGAGAAATATATATATGATAATATATAAGTATAGATATATACATATATAGCAATATCTAATTATAAATACTTAGAACATATTATGCTATGTGTAGAACATTGGAATGTGAAATATTTACAGTAAATACACAGTATAACACTTTATTAAAAAGGAATATTGCATGAATATGCTTTTACATTTTTACATGTTTTATCTACTTAAAGGGACAGTCAACTCAAAAAACAGAATTTATGCTTACCTGATAAATTACTTTCTCTTGTGGTGTATCCAGTCCACAGATTCATCCTTTACTTGTGGGATATTCTCCTTCCCTACAGGAAGTGGCAAAGAGAGCACACAGCAGAGCTGTCCATATAGCTCCCCCTCTAGCTCCACCCCCCAGTCATTCGACCAAAGGTTAGGAAGAAAAAGGAGAAACCATAGGTGGTGACTGTAGTTTAAACAAAAAATGTTTTTACCTGACTCAATTGCCAGGGCGGGCCGTGGACTGGATACACCACAAGAGAAAGTAATTTATCAGGTAAGCATAAATTCTGTTTTCTCTTGTAAGGTGTATCCAGTCCACAGATTCATCCTTTACTTGTGGGATACCAATACCAAAGCTTTAGGACACGGATGAAGGCAGGGAACAAGACAGGTACCTTAAACGGAAGGCACAACTGCTTGCAAAAACTTTCTCCCAAAAATAGCCTCCGAAGCAGTAAAGTATCGAATTTGTAAAATTTGGAAAAAGTATGCAGTGAAGACCAAGTCGCTGCCTTACAAGTCTGTTCAACAGAAGCCTCATTTTTAAAAGCCCATGTGGAAGCCACTGCTCTGGTAGAATGAGCAGTAACAGTTTCAGGAGGCTGCTGGCCAGCAGTCTCATAGGCCAAACGGATGATGCTTTTCAGCCAAAAGGAAAGAGAGGTAGCAGTCGCCTTCTGACCTCTCCTCTTACCAGAATAGATAACAAACAATGAAGTTGTTTGTCTGAAATCCTTAGTTGCTTGCAAATAGAACTTTAAAGCACGAACTACATCAAGATTGTGTAACAGACATTCCTTCTTTGAAGAAGGATTAGGACACAGAGAAGGAACAACTATTTCCTGGTTAATATTCTTGTTAGAAACAACTTTAGGAAGAAAACCAGGTTTGGTACGCAAAACTACCTTATCTGCGTGGAACACCAGGTAAGGTGAATCACACTGCAAGGCAGATCATTCTGAGACTCTTCGAGCAGAAGAGATGGCTACCAAAAACAAAACTTTCCAAGATAACAACTTAATATCTATGGAATGTAAGGGTTTAAACGGAATCCCTTGAAGAACTGAAAGAACTAGATTTAGACTCCATGGCGGAGCCACTGATTTGTAAACAGGCTTGATTCTGACTAAAGCCTGAGTAAACGCTTGAACGTCTGGTACATCTGCCAGGCGCTTGTGTAAAAGGATAGATGGAGCAGATATCTGTCCTTTCAAGGAACTAGCTGACAATCCTTTCTCCAATCCATCTTGGAGGAAAGACAATATCCTGGGAATCCTAATCTTACTCCATGAGTAACCCTTGGATTCACACCAACAAAGATATTTCCGCCATATCTTATGGTAGATTTTCCTGGTGACAGGCTTTCTAGCCTGAATCAGAGTATCTATAACTGACTCAGAGAAACCACGCTTTGATAGAATTAAGCGTTCAATCTCCAAGCAGTCAGACGCAGAGAAATTAGGTTTGGATGCTTGAACGGACCCTGTATTAGAAGATCCTGCCTCATTGGCAATGTCCATGGTGGGACAGATGACATGTCCACTAGGTCTGCATACCAAGTCCTGCGTGGCCACGCAGGCGCTATCAGAAACACTGAAGCCTTCTCCTGCTTGATTCTGGCGACCAGACGAGGGAGAAGAGGAAACGGTGGAAAAACATAAGCCAGATTGAAGGACCAAGGCGCTGCTAGAACATCTATCAATACCGCCTTGGGATCCCGGGACCTGGACCCGTAGAGAGGAAGTTTGGTGTTCTGACGGGACGCCATCAGATCCAACTCTGGAGTGTCCCATCGCTGAGTCAGCTGGGCAAATACCTCCGGGTGGAGTTCCCACTCCCCCGGGTGAAAAGTCTGACGACTTAGAAAATCCACCTCCCAGTTGTCTACTCCTGGGATGTGAATTGCTGAGAGATGGCAGGAGTGATCCTCCGCCCACTTGATTATTTTGGTTACTTCCATCATCGCTAGGGAACTCTTTGTTCCCCCCTGATGACTGACGTAAGCTACAGTCGTGATGTTGTCCGACTGAAATCTGATGAATTTGGCCGCAGCTAGTTGAGGCCATGCCTGAAGAGTGTTGAATATCGCCCTCAGTTCCAGAATGTTTATCGGGAGAAGAGTTTCTTCCCGAGACCATAAGCCCTGAGCTTTCAGGGAGTCCCAGACCGCACCCCAGCCTAACAGACTGGCATTGGTCGTTACAATGATCCACTCTGGCCTGCAGAAACATATTCCCTGAGACAGGTGATCCTGAGACAACCACCAGAGAAGAGAATCTCTGGTCTCCTGGTCCAACTGAATTTGAGGAGACAAATCTGCATAATCCCCATTCCACTGTTTGAGCATGCATAATTGCAGTGGTCTGAGGTGTATCTGAGCAAAAGGGACTATGTCCATTGCCGCTACCATTAGACCGATTGTCTCCATGCACTGAGCTACAGATGGCCGAGGAATGGAATGAAGAACTCGGCAAGTAGTTAAGAGTTTTAACTTTCTGACCTCCGTCAGAAATATTTTCACTTCTACCGAGTCTATCAGGGTTCCTAGGAATGGAACTCTTGTGAGGGGGGAGAGAGAACTTTGATGTTCACCTTCCACCCGTAAGACCTCAGAAAGGCCAATACAATCTCCGTGTGAGACTTGGTTCTTTGGAAAGTCGACGCCTGAATTAAGATGTCGTCTAGGTAAGGCGCCACTGCTATGCCCCGCGGTCTTAGAACCGCCAGGAGGGACCCTAGCACCTTTGTGAAAATTCTGGGAGCAGTGGCCAATCCGAAGGGAAGAGCCACAAACTGATAATGCTTGTCCAGAAAGGCGAACCTGAGAAACTAGTGATGATCTTTGTGGATAAGAATGTGCAGGTACGCATCCTTTAGATCCACGGTAGTCATATATTGACCCTCCTGGATCATTGGTAAGATTGTCCGAATGGTCTCCATCTTGAATGATGGGACTCTGAGGAATTTGTTTAGAATTTTGAGATCCAGGATTGGTCTGAAAGTTCCTTCTTTTTTGGGAACCACAAATAGGTTTGAGTAAAACCCCAGTCCTTGTTCTGAAATTGGAACTGGGTGGATCACTCCCATTGTATGTAGATCTTCTACACAGCGTAAAAACGCCTCTTTCTTTGTCTGATCTGTAGACAGACGAGAAATGTGGAACCTTCCCCTTGGAGGAGAATCCTTGAATTCTAGAAGGTATCCCTGGGCTACAATCTCTAATGCCCAAGGATCGTGTACATCTCTTGCCCAGGCCTGAGCGAAGAGAGAGAGTCTGCCCCCTACTAGATCCGTCCCGGATTGGGGGCTACCCCTTCATGCTGTCTTGGTGGCAGCTGCAGGCTTTTTGGCCTGTTTACCCTTATTCCAGCCCTGGTAAGGTTTCCAGGTTGCCTTGGGCTGTGAAGCGTTACCCTCTTGCTTTGCAGCCGGAGAGGATGAAGCGGGGCCGTTCCTGAAATTGTGAAAGGAACGAAAATTAGCTTTGTTCTTTGTCTTAAAGGGCTTGTCCTAAGGGAGAGCATGGCCTTTTCCCCTGGTGATATCTGAAATAATCTCTTTCAATTCAGGCCCGAAGAGGGTCTTTCCTTTGAAAGGAATGTTCAAAAGCTTGGATTTAGACAACACATCGGCCGACCAGGACTTTAGCCATAGCGCCCTGCGCGCCAGAATGGCGAAACCTGAATTTTTCGCCCCTAACTTAGCTATTTCGAAAGCGGCGTCAGTGATAAAAGAATTAGCTAGCTTTAGAGCCTTAATTCTATCCATAATTTCCTCATATGAGGTCTCCGTCTGGAGCGAGTCTTCCAGCGCCTCAAACCAGAAAGCAGCTGCAGTAGTTACAGGAATAATGCAGGCAATAGGTTGGAGAAGAAAACCTTGTTGAACAAAAATTTTCTTAAGTAAACCCTCTAATTTTTTATCCATGAGGTCTTTAAAAGCACAACTGTCTTCAATTGGTATGGTTGTGCGTTTAGCAAGTGTAGAAACAGCCCCCTCCACCTTAGGGACCGTCTGCCACGAGTCCCGCATGGGGTCAGATATGGGGAACATTTTCTTAAAAACAGGAGGGGGGACAAAAGGGACACCTGGTCTATCCCACTCCCTAGTAACGATATCCGCAATCCTCTTAGGGACCGGAAACGCATCGGTGTAAACGGGACCTCTAAGTACTTGTCCATTTTACACAATTTCTCTGGGACCACCAAAGGGTCGCAGTCATCCAGAGTAGCTAATACCTCCCTGAGCAACACGCGGAGGTGTTCTAGTTTAAATTTAAAAGCCAATGTATCTGAATCTGTCTGAGGAGGAACCTTTCCTGAATCAGAAACCTCTCCCTCAGACATCAAATCCCTCACTCCCACTTCAGAGCGTTGTGAGGGTATATCAGATACAGCTACCAAAGCGTCAGAATGCTCATAATCTGTTCTTAAAACTGAGCTATCACGCTTTGCAGGTAACACGGGCAGTTTAGAAAGAAAGCTGTAAGAGAATTATCCATGACTGCCGCTAAGTCTTGTAATGTAAAAGGGTTAGACGCACTAGAGGTACTAGGCGTCGCTTGAGCGGGCGTAACTGGTTGTGACACTTGGGGAGAGGCAGACGGGCTACCCTTGTTACCTTCAGTCTGAGAATCATCTTGGGCCACATTCTTAAGTGCAACAATATGATCTTTAAAGTGTATAGACATATCAGTACAAGTGGGACACATTCTGAGAGGGGGTTCCACCATGGCTTCTAAACACATTGAACAAGGATTTTCCTTAGTGTCAGACATGTTTAACAGACTAGTAGTATACACAGACAGGCTTGGAAATCACTTTAATCAAATAAAAAACACAATTTGAAAAAACATTACTGTGCCTTTAAGAGATAAAAAAGGCACACAATTTTACAAAACAGTGAAAAATGCAGTAATCCTTTTGAAATTTTCACAGTATGTACCCAGAGCCTTAGTAAGCTTGCACCACAAGTATCAAAACGATTAACCCCTTAATGCCCAAACCGGAGCAGCCTAAAGCCAACACCCGGTTAAAATTACTACAGCACCTTGCCACAGCACTGCTGTGGCCCTACCTGCCCTTAGGGACCAGATTTGAGGGAATATAGCTTCCTTTAGGCCCTCAAACAGCAGCAGGACCCTCCATATGAAGCAGCATGAACTTCTGTGTAATTCTAAATGCGCATCTGAGGCGCGAAATTAGGCCCCTCCCACTCTACTCCGGAGCTGTGAGGCCTAAGAAATCACTCCAAAGTGAATAAAAAATAGCCATGTGGGTAATAACCCCAGAAAGAAGCCAACAGGACTTTCAAAGTGTCTTTTTTCCTAATAAAACAATCGATTGCCCTGAATTAGTGTCAACCAGCATGATTAGCCCTGTTATGTAAGCATTCAATTCCATACTAAGTCTCTGAACATAGCTTACCCTCCCCTCATGGGGATATTGTCAGTCTCTTCTAGCATTATCTCAGTCTTGTCTAGAAATAAATGACTGAACATACCTTAATGCAGTTCCCCTGAAAACTGTTCCCCCCAACTGAAGTTTTCAAGCATTCAATCTCCAAGCAGTCAGACGCAGAGAAATTAGGTTTGGATGCTTGAACGGACCCTGTATTAGAAGATCCTGCCTCATTGGCAATGTCCATTGTGGGACAGATGACATGTCCACTAGGTCTGCATACCAAGTCCTGCGTGGCCACGCAGGCGCTATCAGAAACACTGAAGCCTTCTCCTGCTTGATTCTGGCGACCAGACGAGGGAGAAGAGGAAACGGTGGAAAAACATAAGCCAGATTGAAGGACCAAGGCGCGGCTAGAGCATCTATCAATACCGCCTTGGGATCCCGGGACCTGTAGAGAGGAAGTTTGGTGTTCTGACGGGACGCCATCAGATCCAACTCTGGAGTGCCCCATCGCTGAGTCAGCTGGGCAAATACCTCCGGGTGGAGTTCCCACTCCCCCGGGTGAAAAGTCTGACGACTTAGAAAATCCACCTCCCAGTTGTCTACTCCTGGGATGTGAATTGCTGAGAGATGGCAGGAGTGATCCTCCGCCCACTTGATTATTTTGGTTACTTCCGTCATCGCTAGGGAACTCTTTGTTCCCCCCTGATGACTGACGTAAGCTACAGTCGTGATGTTGTCCGACTGAAATCTGATGAATTTGGCCGCAGCTAGTTGAGGCCATGCCTGAAGAGTGTTGAATATCGCCCTCAGTTCCAGAATGTTTATCGGGAGAAGAGTTTCTTCCCGAGACCATAAGCCCTGAGCTTTCAGGGAGTCCCAGACCGCACCCCAGCCTAACAGACTGGCATCGGTCGTTACAATGATCCACTCTGGCCTGCGGAAACATATTCCCTGAGACAGGTGATCCTGAGACAACCACCAGAGAAGAGAATCTCTGGTCTCCTGGTCCAACTGAATTTGAGGAGACAAATCTGCATAATCCCCATTCCACTGTTTGAGCATGCATAATTGCAGTGGTCTGAGGTGTATCTGAGCAAAAGGGACTATGTCCATTGCCGCTACCATTAGATCGATTGTCTCCATGCACTGAGCTACAGATGGCCGAGGAATGGAATGAAGAACTCGGCAAGTAGTTAAGAGTTTTAACTTTGTGACCTCCGTCAGAAATATTTTCATTTCTACCGAGTCTATCAGGGTTCCTAGGAATGGAACTCTTGTGAGGGGGGAGAGAGAACTTTGATGTTCACCTTCCACCCGTGAGACCTCAGAAAGGCCAATACAATCTCCGTGTGAGACTTGGTTCTTTGGAAAGTCGACGCCTGAATTAAGATGTCGTCTAGGTAAGGCGCCACTGCTATGCCCCGCGGTCTTAGAACCGCCAGGAGGGACCCTAGCACCTTTGTGAAAATTCTGGGAGCAGTGGCCAATCCGAAGGGAAGAGCCACAAACTGATAATGCTTGTCCAGAAAGGCGAACCTGAGAAACTGGTGATGATCTTTGTGGATAGGAATGTGCAGGTACGCATCCTTTAGATCCACGGTAGTCATATATTGACCCTCCTGGATCATTGGTAAGATTGTCCGAATGGTCTCCATCTTGAATGATGGGACTCTGAGGAATTTGTTTAAAATTTTGAGATCCAGGATTGGTCTGAAAGTTCCTTCTTTTTTGGGAACCACAAATAGGTTTGAGTAAAACCCCAGTCCTTGTTCTGCAATTGGAACTGGGTGGATCACTCCCATTGTATGTAGATCTTCTACACAGCGTAAAAACGCCTCTTTCTTTGTCTGATCTGTAGACAGACGAGAAATGTGGAACCTTCCCCTTGGAGGAGAATCCTTGAATTCTAGAAGGTATCCCTGGGCTACAATCTCTAATGCCCAAGGATCGTGTACATCTCTTGCCCAGGCCTGAGCGAAGAGAGAGAGTCTGCCCCCTACTAGATCCGGTCCCGGATCGGGGGCTACCCCTTCATGCTGTCTTGGTGGCAGCTGCAGGCTTTTTGGCCTGTTTACCCTTATTCCAGCCCTGGTAAGGTTTCCAGGTTGCCTTGGGCTGTGAAGCGTTACCCTCTTGCTTTGCAGCCGGAGAGGATGAAGCGGGGCCGTTCCTGAAATTGCGAAAGGAACGAAAATTAGCTTTGTTCTTTGTCTTAAACGGCTTGTCCTGAGGGAGTGCATGGCCTTTTCCCCTGGTGATATCTGAAATAATCTCTTTCAATTCAGGCCCGAAGAGGGTCTTTCCTTTGAAAGGAATGTTCAAAAGCTTGGATTTAGACAACACATCGGCCGACCAGGACTTTAGCCATAGCGCCCTGCGCGCCAGAATGGCGAAACCTGAATTTTTCGCCCCTAACTTAGCTATTTCGAAAGCGGCGTTAGTGATAAAAGAATTAGCTAGCTTTAGAGCCTTAATTCTATCCATAATTTCCTCATATGAGGTCTCCGTCTGGAGCGAGTCTTCCAGCGCCTCAAACCAGAAAGCAGCTGCAGTAGTTACAGGAATAATGCAGGCAATAGGTTGGAGAAGAAAACCTTGTTGAACAAAAATTTTCTTAAGTAAACCCTCTAATTTTTTATCCATAGGGTCTCTAAAAGCACAACTGTCTTCAATTGGTATGGTTGTGCGTTTAGCAAGTGTAGAAACAGCCCCCTCCACCTTAGGGACCGTCTGCCACGAGTCCCGCATGGGGTCAGATATGGGGAACATTTTCTTAAAAACAGGAGGGGGGACAAAAGGGACACCTGGTCTATCCCACTCCCTAGTAACGATATCCGCAATCCTCTTAGGGACCGGAAACGCATCGGTGTAAACAGGGACCTCTAAGTACTTGTCCATTTTACACAATTTCTCTGGGACCACCAAAGGGTCGCAGTCATCCAGAGTAGCTAATACCTCCCTGAGCAACACGCGGAGGTGTTCTAGTTTAAATTTAAAAGCCAATGTATCTGAATCTGTCTGAGGAGAAACCTTTCCTGAATCAGAAACCTCTCCCTCAGACATCAAATCCCTCGCTCCCACTTCAGAGCGTTGTGAGGGTATATCAGATACAGCTACCAAAGCGTCAGAATGCTCATAATCTGTTCTTAAAACGGAGCTATCACGCTTTGCAGGTAACACGGGCAGTTTAGATAAGAAAGCTGTAAGAGAATTATCCATGACTGCCGCTAAGTCTTGTAATGTAAAAGGGTTAGAGGCACTAGAGGTACTAGGCGTCGCTTGAGCGGGCGTAACTGGTTGTGACACTTGGGGAGAGGCAGACGGGCTACCCTTGTTACCTTCAGTCTGAGAATCATCTTGGGCCACATTCTTAAGTGCAACAATATGATCTTTAAAGTGTATAGACATATCAGTACAAGTGGGACACATTCTGAGAGGGGGTTCCACCATGGATTCTAAACACATTGAACAAGGATTTTCCTTAGTGTCAGACATGTTTAACAGACTAGTAGTATACACAGACAGGCTTGGAAATCACTTTAATCAAATAAAAAACACAATTTGAAAAAACGTTACTGTGCCTTTAAGAGATAAAAAAAGGCACACAATTTTACAAAACAGTGAAAAATGCAGTAATCCTTTTGAAATTTTCACAGTATGTACCCAGAGCCTTAGTAAGCTTGCACCACAAGTATCAAAACGATTAACCCCTTAATGCCCAAACCGGAGCAGCCTAAAGCCAACACCCGGTTAAAATTACGACAGCACCTTGCCACAGCACTGCTGTGGCCCTACCTGCCCTTAGGGACCAGATTTGAGGGAATATAGCTTCCTTTAGGCCCTCAAACAGCAGCAGGACCCTCCATATGAAGCAGCATGAACTTCTGTGTAATTCTAAATGCGCATCTGAGGCGCAAAATTAGGCCCCTCCCACTCTACTCCGGAGCTGTGAGGCCTAAGAAATCACTCCAAAGTGAATAAAAAATAGCCATGTGGGTAATAACCCCAGAAAGAAGCCAACAGGACTTTCAAAGTGTCTTTTTTCCTAATAAAACAATCGATTGCCCTGAATTAGTGTCAACCAGCATGATTAGCCCTGTTATGTAAGCATTCAATTCCATACTAAGTCTCTGAACATAGCTTACCCTCCTCTCATGGGGATATTGTCAGTCTCTTCTAGCATTATCTCAGTCTTGTCTAGAAATAAATGACTGAACATACCTTAATGCAGTTCCCCTGAAAACTGTTCCCCCCAACTGAAGTTTTCTGGTACTCCTCAGTCCTGTGTGGGAACAGCAGTGGATTTTAGTTACAACATGCTAAAATCATTTTCCTCTCAGCAGAAATCTTCATCACTTTTCTGCTAGAGAGTAAATAGTACAAACCGGTACCATTTAAAATAACAAACTTTTGATTGAAGATAATAAAAACTACAATTCTAACACCACATTCACTTTCCCCTCCCGTAGAGAAACCCTAGTGCTTAGAGCCGGCAAAGAGAATGACTGGGGGGTGGAGATAGAGGGGGAGCTAGTTCATGTGAGCCATATAGATAACATTGTGATTACACCTGTGGCTTGCGGCAGACACTGCACTAATTTGCTAAAAGGATAGATAAAAAAAAAAAGTCATGTGATCAGGGGGATGTCAGAAGATGCTTAGATCTAGAGAAGAGAAAACACAGAGGCGCCAACAAGGCCTAGTACCGTCAAACCGGGGGATAAACAATAATAGATGGAGGTACTCACAATGGAAATGGGCGGCTGAAAGGTCCCAGTCTGGCTATACTGCACCTGGAGATGCGCTACACATTGTAAGTGTAACCATTCATTATCACTTTGCCTGTTTAAACTGTACTAGGCTATGGTAGCTCTGCTATTTAATCTCAATATAGGCACCAGTGACACTCCTGTGCTAATTTCCTGTGTGGGTGCCAAGCCTGACTGCATACAGTGAGCTAGACCACTGCAAAGTTCCAGTCTGTCCCATTAGCACCATCATTGGGTGCATTTCCATTGTGAGTACCTCCATCTATTATTGTTTATCCCCTTGTTTGACGGTACTAGGCCATGTTGGCGCCTCTGTGTTTTCTCTTCTCTAGATCACCGCCCATCTGGGACTGACCATCCTGTGACAGAGTGCTGCCTCCTATTTGGATACCAAGGAATCCTTTTTGCTGTTCTTTGATTTCCCATTTGTTCTATACTCTTGTCTGTTTTATATCTGTATAGGTATCATATATATTCTGTATATTGTATGGGTCATTATATGGGTTTTATTGTATTGGTTAGCCATCAGTGAGGAAGCGCCCCCCATGGGACGTTTGCTTTGGTGCATCTTTCCAATTGTTCTCAGAAGATGCTTAGATACAAGGTAATCACAGAGGTAAAAAGTATATTAAAGGGACAGTCTACAATATAATTTGTATTGTTTTAAAAGATAGATAATCCCTTTATTACCCATTCCCCAGTTTTGCATAACCAACACAGTTATATTAATATACTTTTTACCTCTGTGAATATCTTATATATAAGCATCTTCTGACAGCCCCCTGATCACATGACTATTTATCTACTGACTTGCATTTCGTACTGTGTTGTGCTAAATCTTAAATAACTCCTAGGGCGTGAATACATTATCTTTATGGCCCACATGAACTAGCAGTCTTCTGTTGTGAAAAGCAAATAAAAACATAAACTATGCTTACCTGATAATTTCATTTCCATTGAGGGGAGGCGAGTCCACGGCTTCATTCATTACTGTTTGGAATTAAGAACCTAACCACCAGGAGGAGGCAAAGACACCCCAGCCAAAGGCTTAAATACCTCCCCCACTTCCCTCATCCCCCAGTCATTCTGCCGAGGGAACCAGGAACAGTGGGAGAAATATCAGGGTATAAATGGTGCCAGAAGAGTATTAAATTTAGGTAGATACGGGCGGGAGCCGTGGACTCTCCTCCCCTCGATGGAAATTAAATTATCAGGTAAGCATAATTTATGTTTTCCATCTAAAGGGGAGGAGAGTCCACGGCTTCATTCATTCATTACTGTTGGGAACATATACCCAAGCTCTAGAGGAAACTGAATGAAAAGGAGGGTAAAAAGGTGGACCCTAATCAGAGGGCACCACAGCCTGCAAAACCTTTCTCCCAGAAACTGCTTCCGCAGAAGCAAAAACGTCAAACTTCTAAAACTTTTTAAAAGTGTGTAAGGAGGACCAGGTAGCCGCCTTACAAATTTGCTCCATAGAGGCCTCATTCTTGAAGGCTCAAGACGAAGCCACAGCTCTAGTTGAATGAGCCGTGATCCTTTGAGGAGGCTTATGTCCCACTGTCTCATAAGCCAAGCGAATCATACTCCTCAAACAAAAAGACAAAGAAGTAGCAGAGCCCCTTTGCCCCTTGCGCTTCCCAGAATACACCACAAAAAGAGATGTAGACTGTCTAAAATCTTTGGTAGCCTGAAGATAAAACTTCAAGGAACAAACCACATCCAGGTTATGAAGTGACCTCTCCTTTGAAGAAGAAGGGTTAGGACACAAAGAAGGAACAATTATTTCCTGATTGATGTTACGGTTAGACACCACCTTGGGGAGAAACCCTAACCCAGTGCGCAGTACAGCCTTATCCCCATGAAACACCAGATAAGGAGGGCCACATTGCAAGGCAGCTAGCTCAGATACTCTGTGTGCCGATGCAATAGCCAACAGGAAGAGAACCTTCCAGGACAAAATCTTAATGTCTATGGAATGCATAGGTTCAAACGGAACCCTCTGCAAAACCTTAAGGACTACGTTTAAGCTCCAAGGCGGAGCCGACTGCCTAAAGACAGGTCTGATTCTAGACAGAGCCTGAACAAAAGATTGGATGTCAGGGAGCTCAGCGAGTCTCCTATGCAACAAGACTGATAATGCCGAAATCTGTCCCTTTAAGGAACTAGCGGCAAGACCCTTCTCCAAACCATCCAGGAGAAAGGACAGAATCCTGGATACCTTCACCTTATGCCAAGGATATCCATTCTTCTCACACCAGGACA
Source organism: Bombina bombina (assembly GCF_027579735.1). Lineage (NCBI taxonomy): Eukaryota > Metazoa > Chordata > Amphibia > Anura > Bombinatoridae > Bombina > Bombina bombina. Next base: position 1,068,175,586 of record NC_069500.1, read on the forward strand.
AGTAAGTCCTCCACACCTTATGGTAGATGCGATGACTGGCTTCCTTGCCTGAATTAGAGTATCAATCACACTTTCAGAAAAGCCTCTCTTGGCTAAGACTAGGCGTTCAATCTCCATGCAGTCAGCCTCAGAGAATCTAAGCTGAAAGGGGCCCTGTGACAGCGGATCCGTGCGACAGGGTAACCTCCACGGGGGAGAGGATGACATCCCCACCAGATCCACAAACCACGTCCTCCGCGGCCACAAAGGAGCAATCAGAATGGCCGAGGCCCGCTCCTGTTTGATGCGTGCCACTATGCGAGGTAGAAGTGGTAACGGAGGAAAAATGTAAGCTAGGCCAAGGAACCACTAAGGCATCTATAAACTTTGCCTGGGGATCCCTGGATCTCGACCCGTATCGAGGTAGTTTGCAATTAAATCTGGACGCCATGAGATCTATCTCCAGCATTCCACATCTGTGACAAATCTCTGCAAACACTTCGGGGTGAAGAGACCATTCCCCCGGATGGAAGGACTGTCTGCTGAGAAAGTCCGCTTCCCAGTTGTCCACACCCGGAATGTAAATCACTGAGAGCGAGCAGTCTCTTCCCTCTGCCCACTCTAGAATTCGAGACACCTCCCTCATCGCGAGGGAACTCCTCGTACCCCCCTGATGGTTGATGTAAGCCACCGAGGTAATGTTGTCGGTCTGGAATCTGATGAAACTGACCGACCCCCAGAGAAGGCCAAGCCTTCAGAGCATTGTAGATTGCTCGTAGTTTTAGGATGTTGATAGGAAGGAGAGACTCCTCCCTGGACCACTTTCCTTGTGCCATCCTGGCACCCCAAACACCTCCCCATCCTGACAGACTGGCGTCCGTAGTCACAATCTCCCAGGACGGTCTCAAGAAGGATGTCCCAATGGACAGTTGCTCCGGACGAATCCACCAAGAGAGGGAGTTCCGAGTCTGAGCATCCAGGGATAGCAGCTGTGATAGATCTGAATGATCACCGTTCCAATGTCTAAACATGCACAATTGAAGAGGTCTGAGGTGGAACCTGGTGAATGGGATGACAACCATGAGACCTATCACCTCCATATATTGAGCCACTGATGGGCTTGAGGAGGACTGAAGGGCAAGACAGGTGGACGCAAGCTTTCTGCGCCACTGATCTGTGAGAAATATCTTCATGGACATAGAGTTTATTATCGTGCCCAGGAACTCCACCCTGTTGCTGGGAACCAGGGAACTCTTTCCTGAGTTGATCTTCCAACCATGAGATTGGAGCAGAAGAAGAAGAGCCCTCGAATGATCCTCTGCGAGGCTGAGCGACGGTGCTTGAACCAGGATGTCATCCAGGTAAGGCGCCACCACAACGCCCCTGGATCTGGCCACTGCAAGCAGCGCCCCCAGAACCTTCGTGAAGACTCTCTGGGCCGTCGCCAGACCAAAAGGAGGGGCCACAAACTGGAAGTTTTGGTCTAGAAATGCAAATCTTAGGAACCTGAAGTGGTCCCTGTGGATAGGCACATGAAGGTAAGCGTCCAAGTCTATAGTCGTCATGAACTGTCCCTCTTGAACTAGGAGCAGAATAGATCTGATTGTTTCCATTTTTTTTTTTTTTATAATAATTTTTATTGAGGTAAAATGGCAAACAAGAATAAAAACTTCATAAAGAAATATCATGGCAACATGCCCATTTGACATAAATTGAATTTTTCAAAGTGATTTGAACAAGCATGGCCTTACAGCTGTATAACCTGGACTTAACTCAGTCCAAATGTATAACTTCAAGCCATGGGCATTACCTCCTTTTTACATAAGTGCATGGACAAAGGACAAATAAAACAACTCTAAATATCTAGTTGAGCGTTAGCCCAAATTTACTAACCAAAATAAAACCTTGTGCAGGCTTGTGCTTGTCCTTGGAATATTCAGCTGATCCTTTAACTAAGTAACATAGCAATCAAGAATGGGTAATAGAAGCAGTGCTATTATTGAAGGAGACCGGTTCTGATCTCAAATGACAAAACCTCATTTTTAAAGTAATAGGGTAGCTTATACATTTTTTGTCACAAAACCCCCTTAAGATCTTCAGGAACATGAATGGAGCATACCTCAATTGACAGGATTTGGCCTATCCAAGACCATATGTGGTGGGAAGTGATTGGAGGTACATGTATGGGTTATAGCTACACGGGCCCCCGAAGGTCCCTTTAAATATAGAGATATACCCTTTTGTATTATATGTAAGACATTTAAGAGCTACAATTCTAAGTACCTGTTTTGTCGTACGAAGTTTTATGGGGTATGAGGTAATACTTTGGGACAGATATCCTGGGCATCTCCTACAACCATTACTTAACCCATATTATGTATTTAACTCCTATTATAACCTTATTTTAACAATATACTCTGCATAGTGTCAGACCGCATGTTTAGTACGGTAGAAATGCTGAACAGTGCATCCATACACTTGCGCACACCCACACATATATTTTTACAAACATATAACCCAGTATACAAAGCAACAAGTAGAGGCATTTATAAAACTAACATCATTTGTAAAACTAAACCCATGTGCAGAGTAAATAAAGAAGAATTAAACCTGGAGCGGATATAGGTTCCATTCAAATCCGCATTTCTAACTGAGGCCAGCATTCTGGGTACTATGTTTGATAGGAACAGGATCCCCATATCCCTGAAGATATATGTGCATGCAATAAGGAATATACTGGACTATGGCCCACCGAGCACAGCATCTTCTATGTAAGAACCTGAAAATACATCCTGAACCTATAGATGTCCAATAAGGGGCAATGTGTGGAGTACTAAACTTGATGTATAGAGGAGCTATGGAATAATACTGTCCCCACTCTAAGGGTACCATGTTAATAGAGACTGCTGTCACTTCAGGCCATAAATTATATATTCAGCTCCGGAGCAGAATACACTACAGCAAGATATACAAAATTCTAAAACAACACATTTTTGTCCCCTATCAGGGCTAGTATTACCAACACAGCAGGTACTAGTTGTGGAGCTATGTATAAGCTAACTTATCATTGTAAGACCCGTTCTGAAAAACTAATATACATAGAGGAAAGCAAATCTATAATATATATCCTTGTCTTACACCCTTACTCTGCTCTAAGTAGGCAATATCTAGATCATGTAGCTTACTGAACTCAAATCAAATCCCTGTCCCTGTCTGTGCCCACATTTTTTAAAATTTACCAAACACAAGGAGCATGTATATGCGTCTCCAATGATCGTGCATTCCACAAACTGACCAGGCAAGGAATTCAAATCAAACACTGCATGTCTTCAATGTTCACATTAATGTACGTATTCTTGAGGTCAGCAGCAGATAAAACAGTTCCTCTCCACTAACCGATACCGGTTCTCAAGAGTCCGGTAAGTCCCAGGTCATGTCAACCAACTCCAGTTCTATTCCAGAGTAAAACAGCCCAGCGGTACCCTCTGCTAAATTGAGTAGCCGTCATAGCTGTGTGCGCTGCGATGGGAGTCTCAAGGCAGTGATAAGTATGCCGTAGGAGCTCAAAAAAGGTGGCTCCCCCAGCTAAGCTGGATATGTACCTCTCCTGGCGCGGGTAGTCCCTTGTCTCCAGTAAGCTCTCAGTGTGGTGCTCTGTGTTTTTCCCCTCTGCAGCTCTAATCGAACGCCCCCTCCCGTGCAGGAACTATACAAAGATGCGAGAGTTGGCCACGGGGATCTATTACTGTAGGTACCTCTTCAGTCACCGGGGGTTGAGGACTGTAGTATAGGCCAGCTTCATGCCGCTGAGTTGCAGATCCCATGGGTGGTACAGTAGCAGGCTCAAAGGAGCTCTTCTTGTCCTCCACGTGTTCCTCCATGAAATGTAAGCGGTCAAATCGATCCAACATGTTCCTCTCAAACTCATAGAACAGTGCCTGCATATACGTGTATACATTCTCCATGTTTGCAGCCTGATTCTATCGACAACAAATAAGTGCAGAGGCACAATGGTTACTCTGCTTACCCCGGTCTCCCGGGGGGGGATGCTGGAATCTCTGTCCTTGTAGGCTGCCAAGAGATCCCTGCGGTCCAGTCTGGGAAGCCCCTTTTCTTACAATATTAATATATTCCAAACCAGCAAAGCTTTATCTATTACATACTGGTCAGTTTCACTCTGGATGGATGCAAAAAGTGTAGATTACAAGGCGGATTGTAATAAATCTGTGTAGAGCTCCCAGTTTTGCTGCCATCTTAGGCCTTAGCCCGGACACGCCCCCAATTGTTTCCATTTTGAACTATGGAACACTCAGAAACTTGTTTAAACAATTTAGGTCCAGAATTGGGCCGAACATGCCCTCCTTCTTTGGAACCACAAAAAGGTTGGGATAGTACCCTAGACCCCTTTCGGCTAGGGGTACTGGTACGATAACCCAGAGAGAGGCGAGATCTCTCACACACTCTAGAAAGGCCTCACTCTTCTCCGGTCTTGAAGACAGGTTTGACAGGAGGAATCTGCCCTTGGGGGGATGGGATCTAAACCCTATCCTGTAACCCTGGGAGACAACTTCTAGCACCCAAGGGTCCTGAATGTCCTGCAACCATGCGTCTGAGAATAGAGATAATCTGCCCCCTACGTGATCTGTAGACTGGTCGGGGGCTGCCCCTTCATGCCGATTTCGTCACTGCGGGCTTCTTGCTCTGCTTGGACTTATTCCAAGATTGAGCCGGCTTCCAAGATCCCTTGGACTGGTCCGCTTTTGCGGAGGGTTGATGGCGCTAGGCCTTGTCCACACGAAAGGGAAGAAAAGTAGATCCCTTAGGCTTAGCCTTCTTATCCTGCGGTAGGAAAGCTCCCTTGCCTCCCGTAACCGTGGATATAATCTAATCCAATCCTGGACCAAACAGGATCTTTCCTTGAAAAGGCAGGGACAACAGCCTCGCTTTAGAGGTCATGTCCACAGACCATGATTTTAGCCACAGAGCCCTGTGCGCTAAAACAGAAAAACCTGACACCTTTTCAGGCGAATAATTTGCATATTGGCATCACAGATGAAAGAATTGGCGACCTTCAGCGCCTTAATCTTTTCCTATATCTCGTCGATGGATGTCTCCCCTTTGACCATTTCACACAGGGATTCACACCAATATGTTGCAGCTCCAGCAACCACCACAACGGCTGCTGCTGGCTGAAAAACAAACCCTGTGTGCTGAAACATCTTTCTTAACATGTTTTCCAGCTTTTTATCCATGGGCTCTATAAACAACGAACTATCCTCGAGGGGAATAGTCGTCCACTTCGCAAGCATAGAAATGGCCCCATCCACCTTAGGGATAGTCCCTCACATCTCAAGCTGAGAGTCTGGAACGGGGAACCGGGAAAGACTGAGGCACTACCCTGTCCTCGTATACCTTGTCAAGCTTAGGAATCGCAGGTTCCTCCGGTATCTTAGGTTCCAGAACCTCCAGAGTAGCAAGCACCTGCTGTAGCAGAAAGTGCAAATTCTCCATCCTAAACCTAAAACCAGGCTCCTCCACTGCCGGAGGTATAGATGACACGGACTCCGACCCAGAAGGGGTCTCCTCCGAAGAGTCGGAGTGGGCCTCGTCATCGTATAGAGCCTCTGGATCAGCCATCAGCATGGAAAAACCCTGGGCCGGGCCACTATGATAAACCCTACACTTGCGCTTAGCAGAACGTGGTAAGGCATGGATCACTTTCGAAACCACTGATTCCAGTTGGTCCGCAAAGTCTGACGGCCAACGAATCTCTCCTGAAGGAGTAACGGTTGGACCCCGGGGCGCTGCAATCGGAGATGAATGTAGGGAACGCACCTCCCGGGACGAAGGACCCTCAGAGGTGGACGGCTCAGTAGTACTAGACATCCGTTTACATTTAGATGTTGTAACTTTATCAAGGCATGTGGAACATAGTTGAGCCGGCTGATCTACCAGAACCTTCTCACAATAAACACAGGAATGAGACTTTGTTAAGGAAGGAGAGCCATCCAACGCGTCAGAGTCCTCCATCGCTTGGGTAGACTAACTTTATTTATAAAAAAGGCACCTTTATACCACCAATGGCCAGGGCAATTACCACCTCCTAGGACCCGGACCACAGAAACCGCTACGTCTCCTGCGCCACAGATCAACAGAGAAGGATAGATAGCCACACCCAGTCACATGGAATGCCTGGCAGGACCGCCCCTGCACTAGGGAAAATTGCGCCAAAATATGGCCGCGCAAAATTTCCTCAAGTAACCTGAAAGTTCCACACATTGCAAGAGCTTCATCTTGCACATAACGCAGCAATGACACAATAAACAATATCATGTATAAACCCCCCTGTTCAATAATTCCCCTTCCAGGAATGTTAACCCTTGATTCTGTAAAGATAAAAAGGCGCAACACTGTAAGCCTGTCTTCTATGTTATCATTAATAATAAAAAATGAAACGATCTTACCAGAATCTATGCCGTGGAACAGGCCCTTCAAGTGTGACAGGTTAGTAGATTCAACAAACACTGCAATGTCCATAAAGCACCAAACAGGAGAAGAGTTGTAAGATAAAACGTCCATTTTATTGTACAAATTTTAAAAGAACAAAAGGGCACAGCACAAAGAACTGCTACTGGCGCGTTTCCTGCCTTGCGGCACTTCCTCAGAGCTAAACTACAGGTAAGATTGCAGGTGTTAAATTGCCTACGGTGTTGTCTGTCTGAGCCAATCAGATAACAGTGTTAAATTTCTGCTATCTATTCTTCGGACCAACTCATCTATTCACATCCTAAAAGTCATAGAGTTAAACTTGACCTATCACATACGTATTGCCAAACTCAATCTACACAATCTATCTTAAAAAAGATTATGATACATAGTTAAAAGAGTGGCTTAAAGAAACACTAATATATGCTATAGAATATCAGATGGTATTAGTATGACCACTTGAATAATATGACTATGGCATTTCATTGAGAGAAATATTCATTCGATCTTAAGGAGTGTCAGTTCATTTTGAAATGTATTTGTTGGATTAAATGTAAGTTTTTTGTATGTCTCTGAGTCATTTAGCTGTCTATAAGCCTCATTAAAATATTGTTCTTTACTTAGAATCACTATAGATTTAATCCAACAAATAAATTTCAAAATGAACTGACACACCTTATAGATCTGGGTGTAGAAAAGTCGATTTTGACTGATAAGATAAGTGATTATGTATATGTGGAACATCCAAGAGTACTAGAATTTAAATTTCTGCCAAAAGTGCACAAATCTCTGATCAATCCCCCAGGGAGACCAATTATTTCAGCTATTGGCTCCCTGGGGGAAAGATTAGGTCAGTGGGTAGATGGCACAATTGCAACCGGTGGTGCAATCTCTACCTGGGTTTTTAAAAGACACTAAGCATCTTCTTAGACTATTACAAAAGGTCAGATGGGGTGAAAATAAAAAGTATTGACGTTGTCTCGCTCTACTCTTGCATCCCCCATGATAGAGGTTTAATAGCAGTAAAGAACATGCTGGTAAGATTTTCTGATTATAGTGAAGAATTAATTGAATACATACTAGAGGTTATTTCCTTTCTACTGGAACATAATTATTTTATCTTTAACAGCGAGTTCTTTATACAACTTAGGGGAACTGCGATGGGGGCGAAATTCGCTCCATCGTATGCAAACCTTTACCTGGGAGATTTTGAAAGAATATTTATCTTTAGCGAAGAAAATTCTTTTGCAGAAAACATTACATTTTATACAAGATTTATCGATGATATTCTTCTAGTGTGGGAGGGGACAGTCACTGAATTAGAATTTTTCACGAAATATTTGAATAATTCGGGCAATTTAAGTTTCACCCATAGTGTCTCCGAAACTAATAAGCCATATTTGGATGTGTCATTGTCCCATGATCAAGATAGTATTATCACAGAAGTTTATAGGAAGGAAATAAGTGGTAACACAATCTTAAGAGCAGATTCCTCCCATCCACATAATTTGAAAAAGGGCACACCCAAAGGTCAGTATATCCGATTAAGACGTAATTGCAATAACTTAAAAACATATTGGGAACATGCAAATGAATTGACCTCACGTCTGGTAGAGAGAGGTTATGATTTCTCTTTGTTACAGAATATTGCAGGACAAGTATCTGGATTTGATAGAAATAATCTCCTTATAGACAAAAAGAAAGAAAAAACAAGCTATGGTGATATTAGTTTCATAACTACTTATAGTAGACAGTATAGTAATATCTGTGAGATTATTAGAAAAAGGTTGCCTATACTGGAGAAAGATAATGATCTTAAAAGTGTATCCAGCAGTTGCAAGTTTGTATCCAGTCGAGCGGAAACATTCGGAGATAGAGTAGCCAAAAATGTTGCAACAAATGTAAGTGATATTGGAGCGAAGACTAACTGGCTCTCTAAAAAAGCAGGTTTTTTTAAATGTGGTTTTAGACCATGCAAGAGCTGTAGTTATGCCACAGTAGGAGACAAATTTACATCTACAAATACAGGGAAGATATATGACATAAGGATGAGACTTAATTGTAATTCGACCTGTTATATATCTTATTACCTGCGTTTTTTTTGCAATTTTCAGTATGTGGGTCTTACTTGAAGGTTTCTTAAGGATAGGGTAAGGGAACACCTTCTATCCTTAGAAGCAGAAGTCCCTAAAACGCCAGTGGCAAAACATTTTGCCAAGCATAATGAGGGTTTGAAATACTTTTATTTTCAGGGCATTGATCAAGTGAGAGTTAATGCAAGGGGAGGTGATAGATATATGGCCCTAAGCAAAAAAGAGTTTTTTTGGATCTATACGTTAAAAACAGGACATCCATTGGGAATTAATAAAATCAGCGATGTTAAATTATTTATAGATCATGATTAATTTCGTTATAGAGTTGTAAGACCATTGCAATATAAATGTAATTTAATATGGGTTTATGTGGGTTTGTTTTTTCTGTATGATCTCTACAGCTGTTCATCCTACATAATAAATTGTGGTATATAGTGCTTGAATTATACTAGGCAGTATATGGTGTCAAAGGAGACGATTATATAAGTTATTATGAAGACATTTATATTTTTTATACTAAAAATGAATTATATAATTAAATTTCCTTAAGATCGAATGAATATTTCTCTCAATGAAATGCCATAGTCATATTATTCAAGTGGTCATACTAATACCATCTGATATTCTATAGCATATATTAGTGTTTCTTTAAGCCACTCTTTTAACTATGTATCATAATCTTTTTTAAGATAGATTGTGTAGATTGAGTTTGTCAATACGTATGTAATAGGTCAAGTTTAACTCTATGACTTTTAGGATGTGAATAGATGAGTTGGTCCAAAGAATATATAGCAGAAATGTAACACTGTTATCTGATTGGCTCAGACAGACAACTCCGTAGGTAATTTAACACCTGCAATCTTACCTGTAGTTTAGCTCTGAGGAAGTGCCGCTAGGCAGGAAACGCGTCAGCAGCAGTTCTGTGTGCAGTGCCCTTTTGTTCTTTTAAAATTTGTACAATAAAATGGACGTTTTACCTTACAAATCTTCTCCTGTTTGGTGCTTTATGGACATCGCAGTGTTTGTTGAATCTGCATTGAAGTATTGATTTGTAGGGGTAGCGGAGAGCCCCAGCGAGTCCTGCACCGCAGCCCATGCTGGATATTGGGATTCGGCATTTGCACTCAGGTGATACGCACACCCCCCTCTGAGATCATTAGCGTCAAGCGCCATTTCGGACTGGTGAGTTTGTGATTACACAAGGATTATGCTGAATGTGTAAAGTCCTTACAAAACCGCCATAGAAGAGGATATATTTGACAGAGGAGGGGTAAGCTGTATCTTGTGCTTTCTACGAAATTGAATTGAATTACTTTTGTGGGGGTAAGTCACTAAATGTCTATGCAAATGCTATATTAGTGTAAAGTTACAGAAGAATATCTCTGTATGACAAATTTTGGTTTTCGTGACAGGTTAGTAGCCTTGCTCCTGAAATGGACTTAAGTGAAGAAACCAGGCAGCGAAACTCGTCAACGCTGATTGCTTATGGAGCTGTTAATATGAGTCGGGATGGTTTCACAGAAAGACTCTCCCTGCATCTCCGGACTCTAACTTTCGCCCAGGCTCTCACTGAGAGGCTGACAGGACTACTTAAAACTTCAGTCGCAATGCAAAGAGTACTACCCTTCATAAGAGACTACTCTGAAATTCTGGCACTCCTCAGCCATCCTCCTGTGACGAAAGGCAAAGAATTACTGGGGGATGAGGGAAGTGGGGGAGGTATTTAAAGGGACACTAAACCCAAATTTTTTCTTTCATGATTCAGATAGAGCATGCTATTTTAAGCAACTTTCTAATTTACTCCTATTATCAATTTTTGTTTGTTCTCTTGCTATCTTCATTTGAAAAAGAAGGCATCTAAGCTTTTTTATTGGTTCAGACTCCGGACAGCACTTTTTTATTGGTGGATTAATTTATCAAAAATGGGCCGGCATCTAAACTTACATTCTTGCATTTCAAATAAAGATACCAAGAGAATAAAGACAATTTGACAATAGGAGTAAATTAGAAAGTTGCTTAAAATGTCATGCTCTATCTGAATCACAAAAGAAAAAATGTGGGTTCAGTGTCCCTTTAAGCCTTTGGCTGAGGTGTCTTTGCCTCCTCCTGGTGGCCAGGTTCTTAATTCCCAACAATAATGAATGAAGCCGTGGAGTCTCCTCCCCTTTAGATGGAAAAAGCATGTGATTAAGAGATTGTCTACAGAGCCTTTGAAACAGGCAGAAATGTAGAGGTTTCAATGTTATAAAGTATATTAATCTAGCAATGTTGGTTGTGCAAAGCTGGGAAATGGGTAGTAAAGCATTATCTATCTTTTTAAACAATAACAATTTTAGTGTAGACTGTCCCTTTAATATAACTGTGTTGGTTATGCAAAACTGAGGAATGGGTAATAAAGGGATAATCTATCTTTTAAAACAATAAAACTTCTGGTGTAGAATGTCCCTTTAAATGACCAGTAAATACTATAGATTTGCATAATCAATAAACGCATGACAACAAAACAATCCAATAAAACTTAGTCTGAACTTCAAATGAGTAGTAGATTTTTTTCTGACAAATTTTCAGTTATGTCTATTTCCACAGCCCTCAGCCAATCACAAATGCATAGACGTATATTCTGTGAATTCTTGCACATGCTCAGTAGGAGCTGGTGAGTCAAAAAGTGTAAATATACAATGATTGTGCACATTTTGTTAATGGAAGTAAATTGGAAAGTTGTTTAAAATTGCATGCTCTATCTGAATCAGAGTGTCCCTTTAACTGCAAAGGGCTCTCAATGCACTTATACATATGTCTATATATGTATACATATGTATTTTTGTGTTTATATGTGTATATATTTATATATGTCTGTAAATACATTTATACACATATAAATACATATGTATATTCTATTTGAGCCCTTATAACTTTTTTGTGCAATTATTTTATTGAATAATTTTTATTAGATGCTATTATTATAACTTTACTGTGCAATGTATTTTTTATGTGTTTTGTGAAACTTTTTAGGTTTGCGAAACAGTTCATCAGAGCTCTGATCAGGGGCGGACTGAGACCAACCAGGGCCCCCGGGCAAAAGTTTGGCAGGGCCCCCCACCCCCTTTTTGCTCTACCTACCTACCTCTGCTCCGCCTCTACCATATTGCACCTCCCACCTCCAATGGCCCCTCCCACCTCATTTGCCCCTCCTCCACCATGTTTTTGATTGCCATATAAAGAAACAATTGTTTCCTTAAATATTTTTAATAAGAACTAAATATTGTAATTTAACAAGTGGTTATGCCAAAAAAAATCCCCATGCCTATATGCACTACAGTATGGAACAGAAAGTAATGAAGGGCAGACAAGGGGGTAAAATCACTTGTTACTGGCAGCTAAAGAGGTAAAATCATTCATTTGTATTAGTATATTTCCTTTCAATAAGAGATACATGATCCTATAAGTAGGCGTCTACACTAAATAAAGATAAAACTATCTCCATTTTAACTGAAACCAGGGCAGGTCTAGAGAAATCAATTTTAAAAAGGGAGTGTTAAGTCAAAATTAAACTTTAAAGGGACATGAAACCCAAAAAAAATTATTTCATGATTTAGCTAGAACATACAACTTTAAACAACTCTCCAGTTTACTTCTATTATCAAATTTGCTTAATTATCTTGGTATCATTTGTTAAAGGAACAGCAATGCACTACTGGTTTCTAACTTTACACATGGGTGAGCCAATGACAATCGAGGTTTTCTCTGTAACACGCAGCTCTCTTCCCAGTAATTATACACATATGTATATTATAGAGGTTCCCTCTGTCAAACACACAGCCCCCTCCCTAGAACTTATATACTGATGTATATTATAGAGGTTCTCTTTGTCACACACACAGCCCCCTCCCCAGTACTTATATACATACTGTATGTATATAGAGGTTCCATTTGTCACACACACAGCCCCCTCCCCAGTACATATACAGATGTATATTATATAGGTTCCCTTTGTCACACACAAAGCCCCCTCCCCAGAGCTTATATACAGATGTATATTACACAGGTTCCCTTTGTCACACACACAGCCCCCACCCCAGTACATATACAGATGTATATTATAGAGGTTACCTTTGTCACACACACAGCCCCCTCCCCAGTACATATACAGATGTTATTATAGAGGTTCCCTTTGTCACACACACAGCCCCCTCCCCAGTACATATACAGATGTATATTAAAGAGGTTCCCTTTGTCACACACACAGACCCCTCCCTAGTATATATACAGATGTATATTATAAAGGTTCCCTTTGTCACACACACAGCCCCCTCCCCAGTACATATACAGATGTATATTATAGAGGTTCCCTTTGTCACACACACAGCCCCCTCCCCAGTACATATACAGATGTATATTATAGAGGTTCCCTTTGTCACACACAAAGCCCCCTCCCTAGTACATATACAGATGTATATTATATAGGTTCCCTTTGTCACACACACAGCCCCCTCCCCAGAGCTTATATACAGATGTATATTATACAGGTTCCCTTTGTCACACACACAGCCCCCTCCCCAGTACATATACAGATGTATATTATATAGGTTCCCTTTGTCACACACACAGCCCCCTCCCTAGTACATATACAGATGTATATTATATAGGTTCCCTTTGTCACACACACAGCCCCCTCCCCAGTACATATACAGATGTATATTATATAGGTTCCCTTTGTCACACACACAGCCCCCTCCCCAGTACATATACAGATGTATATTATAGAAGTTCCCTTTGTCACACACACAGCCCCCTCCCCAGTACATATACAGATGTATATTATATAGGTTTCCTTTGTCACACACACAGCCCCCTCCCCAGTACATATACAGATATATATTATAGAGGTTCCCTTTGTCACACACACAGCCCCCTCCCCAGTACATATACAGATGTATATTATATAGGTTCCCTTTGTCACACACACAGCCCCCTCCCCAGTACATATACAGATGTATATTAAAGAGGTTCCCTTTGTCACACACACAGTCCCCTCCCCAGTACATGTACAGATGTATATTAAAGAGGTTCCCTTTGTCACACACACAGCCCCCTCCCCAGTACATATACAGATGTATATTATAGAGGTTCCCTTTGTCACACACACAGCCCCCACCCCAGTACATATACAGATGTATATTATAGAGGTTCCCTTTGTCACACACACAGCCCCCACCCCAGTACATATACAGATATATATTATAGAGGTTCCCTTTGTAACACACACAGCCCCCTCCCCAGCACATATACAGATGTATATTATATAGGTTCCCTTTGTCACACACACAGCCCCCTCCCCAGTACATATACAGATATATATTATAGAGGTTCCCTTTGTCAAACACACAGCCCCCTCCCCAGTACATATACAGATGTATATTATAGAGGTTCCCTTTGTCACACACACAGCCCCCACCCCAGTACATATACAGATGCATAATATAGAGGTTCCCTTTGTCACACACACACACACACCCCTCCCCAGTAGGGAGTAAAAGTATAAAAGATAATAAAAATACTCATATATACACTCAGATAAAAACACTGATCAATATATATAGATATATATATTTTCAACACACATACATACACACACACACACACATATATATATATATATATATATATATATATATATATATATATATACACACACACACATACATTATAACTAGAAACTCCTCCTTACCCTCTGCCCTTATATTACCACTAACTTTATTATAAAACCCTTTTTTCCCTGTCATTCTCTGTATTGCCCAATGCCCATACAAACATAAGTTGTATTGTATTATATCTACTAAATATCCATTTCATTATCCTCTGAGTCTGACCCTTGATTACCCATACCCACATGATAACATAATATGGCCGCCATTACCCCAATTCATTTTAATGCCCATTCCCATAGTAAGTAGTAGGATAGTAGCCCATTAATTATATTTACATATATCACAGACACAGTGGTGAATCTGATTACTTACACTATCTAAGTTCTCCGCACTGCTGTCTATACTATTACAACGACACTCTGAACACTCACTGACTCTGGGGACCATCCGTGACACACAGCACTGACCCATCACCCGGATGTCTATCACCTGCTGCTAGGCTGAGCCTGAGCGCCTGAGTAACTACCTCTTCTGACTCTGAGAGTCCAGGCTGGGCTGCTCCTGTGGCTGCCATTGTAATTTATAAAGTAGTAGGCTACACCCACGTCACGTACTCAGCCCCCAGGCCCCCCCTCCAGCAGCAACCGGCTCCTTCACACTTACCTGGATTATTATTTGACTCGTACTTTGCTTGTCGCCGCCGCCGCCTCAGCCGTCCTAACTCCTGTCCTCCTTGGCTCTACCACGTGGCCACACAAGGTCTGCTGCAGCTCCTGCCGCCTGAGCCTCTATGCACACTTAAAATTGTGTGCGCACGGCGTGTGGAGGCGGAGCTAAGCAGCCAGAGCAGGTCACACAGTGGGAGACGTAGTGTAAAATATGTGGACCGGATTCCGGATTTATTTACACACCGGCCGGTCCACATATTAATTTGCAGCATTGCTTTTGCTTACAAGCTGGCTCGCCTCTGAGGCTCCACTGCTCCAGTCCAGTCTTTTTTCATCACACTGACTGACTGAATGCATGGAGACGGAGCAGAGGTGCAGAGAGAGTGTGAGACACAGGACTGAGGGGGCGTCTTCTCATAATCAGTGTCGCACTGCCGCTAAGTAAAAAAAAAGTCACAATATGCTGCCCTGCAGCCCCCCCCCCACCCCCCTTGCAAAAAAAAAAAAATAAAGGCCAAAAAAAAATCATAACATTTTTTTATTAGGAAAAAAAAAAGCTACTTCTATGATGCATGGGACGGGCCAGGGCCGATTTGCACGACTTGTCAGTCCGCCCCTGGCTCTGATGCTGTGGTTAACGCGTTCACATTTACTTTCAACTTGTAATACAAGCTCAATTAAACTTGTGCGCAAATGAAAATGAAAACCCAATACCGCTCAATCGCAAATGATAGGGCTCCTCTCGTAATCTCGTAATATATTTATGGGATTGTTTGTGGGTGTAATTTTAGTTACTCATCTCCGGCTAAATAATTACAAAAACAAAAGTCAGGATAGAAAAAAAATAATTTTCTGAAAAAACATAAATTATGCTTACCTGATAATTTCATTTCCATCTGTGGGAGGAGAGTCCACTGCTTCATTCATTACTTGTGGGAATACAGAACCTGGCCACCAGAAGGAGGCCAAAGGCATAAATATCTCCCCCACTCCCCTCATCCCCCAGTCATTCTGCCAAGGGAACAAGGAACAGTAGCAGAATATCAGGGTATAAATGGTGCCAGAATATAATATTAAATTTAGGTCCGCCCTCCTGAGAAACAGGCGGGAGCAGTGGACTCTCCTCCCACAGATGGAAATGAAATCAGGTAAGCATAATTTATGTTTTGCATCTTAAAGGGAGGAGAGTCCAATGCTTCATTCATTACTTGTGGGAACAAATACCCAAGCTCTAGAGGACACTGAATGAAAAAAACGGGAGGGTAAAAGGAGGCGGACCCTATACTGAGGGCACCACAGCCTGCAGAACCTTACTCCCAAAAGCTGCTTCCGCCAAAGCAAAAACATCAAATTTGTAAAATGTTGCAAAAGTATGTAAAGAGGACCAAGTAGCAGCCTTACAAATCTGCTTCATAGAAGCCTCATTCTTAAAGGCCCAAGAAGAGGTCATAGGTCTTGTTGAATGAGCCGTAATCCTCAGGGGAGGCTTATGTCCTGCTGTCTCAATGCAAAACGGAGGACACTCCTCAGCCAAAAAGATAAGGAAGTGGAAGAGGCCCTCTGACCCCCACGCTTCCCGGAAAGAGAAAAAATAGAGAAAGAAGTTTGTCTAAATTCCTACGTGGTCTGAAGATAGCACAAACCACATCCAGAATTATGTTGAAAACCTAACTTGGTTCGCAAAACAGCCTTATCGGCATGGAAAGCCAGATAAGGAGAGACGCATTGCATAGCATACTCTGCGTGCAGAAGCAATAGCCTGCAGAAAAGGGACCTTCCAAGACAATAATTTAATGTCTACTTTATGCATAGGCTCCAATGGAGACTGTGCAAACCTAAAGAACAAGATTTAAACTCCAAGGAGGAGCAATAGATCTAAACACAGGTCTGATCCTAGCAGAACCTTAACAAGTGACTGTACATCAGGAAGCTCAGCGAACCTCTTGTGCAATAACACAGACAGGGCCGAAATCTGTCCCCTCAGGTGACTTGCAGAAAGCCCTTCTTCAGTTCATCCTAGAGAACAGAATAAGTAGGTTCGCCACACCTTATGATAGAGGCGACGAGCAACCAGCTACGAGCTTGAATGAGAGTAAAAATAACACTCTCAGAAACCCTTTCTTCGCTAGGACTAAGCGTTCAATCTCCACTCAGTCTCAGAGATCTAGACATAGATGAACAAAGAGACCTTCGTCAGCAGATCCCTGCGACAATGTAACTTCCACGGAAGAGATAACGACATCCCCACTAGTCCGCAAACCATATCCTTCGCAGCCAAGACAGAGCAATCAGTATCACTGACGCCTGCTTGATTTGGGCCACTACACTAGGAAGTAGTGGTAACGGCCGTAAAAGATAAATTAGATTAAACCTCCAAGGCCCTGCTAATGCATCTGTTAACTCCACCGGAGGATCCCTGTACCTTGACCCATATCTGGGTAACTTGGTAATGAGATGTTATAAGATATTCCTCTTGCAAATTTCCCGCAAACACTCGGGATGGAGAGACCAATCCCCCGGATTAAAGTATTGTCTGCTGAGGAAATCTGCTTCCCAGTTGTCCACACCTCGAATGTGGATCGCTGACAGCGAACAAATGTGGGTCTCCGCCCACTCTAGATCCAAGATATTTCCCTCATAGCTAGGGAGCTTCTTGTTCCCCCCCTGATGGTTGATGTAAGCCACCGAGGATATATTGTCTGATTGGAATCTGATAAACTGGGATGAATCCTGAATCCATAGACCCTGTGCCTTCCTGGCGCCCCAAACAGCTCCCCATCCTGACAGACTCGCAACGGTATTCACAATCACCAGGATGGTCTTGAGACGGACATCCCTTGGGACAAGTGATCCGGACAAAAACACCAGAGAGCGATTCTCTCAATCTGTTGTCCAGAGAAATCTGTTGAGACAGATCCGAATGATCACCGTTCCACTGCTTCAGCATGCGCAGTTGCAACAGTCTGAGGTAAAACCTGGCAAAGGAAATTATGTCCATGCTGGACACCATGAGACCAATCACCTTCATACACCGAGCCACAGATGGCCTTAAGGAGGTCTGGAGGGCAAGACATGTTGAAGCTAGCCTGCAACGTCTCTGGTTTGTTAGAAAAATTATCATGTCTATGGAGAATATTATAGTACCCGGGAATTCCACCCTGGTACTCGATACAAGAGATCTCTCTCTAGATTTATCTTCCATCCATGGGATCGAAGAAGACAGAGGAGAGATTCCTAATGGTCCACTCTCCAAAAAACTTCTTGGAGAATTCTGCGTTGGCCGGGAATCAAACCCGGGTCAACTACTTGGAAGGCAGTTATGCTCACCACAAACCAAAAGAAAAGACCATACCCAAACGGGGAAGGAGAGGGAGAGGGAAAACCAACAAAAAAGAAAAACTCCAAAAACTAAGAAAGGGTATATTTAATCTCTCATCCCACACACTCACCAATGATGAAGTGAGAGTGTTGGGAAGAGGCCTCTCCTATTGTCCTCCGAATCCTCATAACATTTTCGAGCTATTTGTTGATCTGAACAAATACACTCGCAAATTATCACTACAGAGATATTTTGCAATCAAAGCTTTGAGAAAGCAAAACACAGAGGGAACATTTATATCACTTAATTCAGATCAAACAAGAAACCCCTCCACTGTCCTTTATTATGATCCCAATGTATTAATGGAGGAATTATTTGAGGGGACAATACATACCACATTGGCACCTCCCTCCTCTTTTAATCCCCCCAAGGAGGAAGTCTCCTATATTGATCTCTACCAGCAATTAGTCTTGGAAGATCTTACATCTTTGCCTCAAAGAATAATAGGAAAAAAGAAGACTTGGCCTAATGAAGCCAGAGCCCTTAGAAGCCTGATGGATGACCATAATTTGGTCATCCGTCAGGCTGACAAGGGCGGAGGCATAGTTTTACAAAACTATGCGGACTATGTCACAGAAGCTTGTCGTATCCTAGATGATACAGATTACTACATAAAACTTTCTCATGATCCCACCACTGAATTTATGAAAGCTTTAAATGTTCTTTTAGAACAAGGTTTCACCTCCAATATTCTTACGAAAAAAGAAAAAAGATATCTTACTCCAGACCACCCCAGCATACCATATTATTATCATCTCCCTAAACTGCACAAAAATGGAAAGGTGCCCCCAGGTAGGCCGATTATAGCAGGCATGAATAGCATCACCGACAAATTGTCGGAATATATTGATATCTACCTGCAGAGGTATGTTATCAATTTACCATCGTATATTAAAGACACCAAAGACCTGCTCAATAAACTTTCTCTGGTTAAATTTGAAAAAAAAAACAAGAAATACCTATGGCTTTCTTGTGATGTTGGATCACTCTATTCAAATATATCACACGATTTGGGGGCCTTCACCGCCAAGATATATCTGGATAGAGACCTGTACATGCCCATAATCCAAAGAGACTATATAATCCTACTTATCAATTTTATTTTGAAACATAATTATTTCCAGTTTCTCAATACTTTTTTTCTACAGATTAGGGGAACGGCCATGGGCACCAGATTTGCCCCCAGTTTTGCAAACCTGTTTATGGGTTACTTTGAAGACATCTTTATCTATAATTCGTAATGGAGGGGCAATCTGGTGTTCTATGGCAAACAAAATGGAAAACCAATATTCCATACAGCCAGTTCTGCAGACTGCGCAGAAACTGCAGTATTATAGGGCAATATAACCAGCAATCACTTATTCTCAAACGTAGATTTTTAGAAAAGGGATACCCTCCCAAATTGATTACTAGAGGATATGAGAGAGCCAAAGATCTCAACAGAGACCAATTATTATCATCTACATCTTCCAAAAATAGAGATAAGGAGAATTTCACAAATAAACAACCTCTTTTTGTGACACAGTATAATTCTAATCATAAAATTATTAACAGAGTCCTAAAAAAACATTGGCCTATCCTTTTAAAAGATCCTGTTCTAAACAAAACTCTTACATCCCAACCCAAGTTGGTCTTCAAAAGAGCACCAACTTATAAACAGAAACTAGCCCCTAGTAAGGTGGTTATGTCTAAAAGAAAATCCGCTAATACGACCAGATTGAGAGATAGGGCCGCCAATGGTTATAACCCCAACAGGATAGGAGTATATAGATGTGGGAAGAAACGTTGTCACATGTGCCAATATGTAACACATGGATGTAGTACCTTAACATCTAACAATACAGGGGAAATGTTTCCAATCAAAAGTAGATTATCTTGCGACTCCAGTTATGTAATCTATGTACTGTCCTGCAAATGTGGGATTCAGTACATAGGCCGAACCTGTAGGAAGGTTAGAACTCGATGGAGCGAACATTTGAGAAACATCAAATCAAAATCAACTAAACATAGTGTTTCCAGACATATTTGTGATAAATATGTTTCTGATAAATGCTCTTTCAAAATTACACCATTAGAAGGGATCCCCCCAAGTAGTCTATATAATAGGTTTTCAAAACTGAGACAGAGGGAAACCTTCTGGATTTTTAAATTCAATAGTCTTTTTCCCACAGGTTTAAATGAGGTTATAGATTCTGCAGCCTTTTTATAAATTATAATTTATGTTTTTCCTTTTAGAGATGTATAAGATGGGGGACGCCACTGCATTTTTATACATACATCTAATGTTAGACATATTATAGATGGATGCCCTCTGAATATTGTATTTTTTTTTTTTTTATCTGGACTTTCGCCGCCCACTTGCTGTTATTACTCTCATATATGTTATATTCTCGGCTTTATTACATTTTCCCTCAATTAACTATTAATTATTTTATATATTTAGTCTAAATTAACTATATTAATATTACGATTTTTTTCCATTACTGTGGTAAAAAATAATAGACACGGGCAGCCGGGGCGTGTCCAGGCAGCGGCTCTGTGCAGTCGCACTCTTCTGTAGCTCCGGGAGAGCAATTCAATAATCCGCCGGTTATTGTATTAATTCCACAGCATCTGACACTAGATCGAGTTGCAGCAAGTTCATATACCAGACCCTACCGTTAGGTGCTGTATTAATGATCCCGGAGGCGGAATTGGACGATAGAGGCCTGTAGCGGCGGCGATCTTATAGGCAGCGCTCCCCCCCCTGGATCTCAGGGGTGTCTAGCCAGAACTAATTAATTCAAGTACCTGTATTAAGTTTGCCGCACCCAGCAGCCTTACTAACTAAGAATCAGCATACAGCTTTGGGCATTGTAACCGCACGGTGGGAGCGGACGCAGACATCAGCCAGCCACAATGGGAGTTAATGACCTTTTCACCGCTCTGGACCTCCGCTGGGCTAAGCTAGAAGCCCGGATGCAAGCTTTAATAGATAAAGCTCCTTCGGAGCAAGACATACTTCATCTAATGGAACGATTGGAAACTACTGGGGCCGCTGAGCCGGGCCTACAACAACTCGTGAGGAGCGAGCCAGCTGCATTTATAAAGCCCGGGGAAGATAAGCAATATACCGGGTTGGGGCTCACTTACCTCTATCACGGCACCAGATTGTAGCCTGGGGCGTCCATGGCCTGCGGAAGATCTTGACCCCCCGGTATGGCCCTCCCGAGACTAAGAACTACCCCACACTATCCCCTGGCACTATTTCTACCAGACATTCTAAAATACTGAGGGGAGATACTAAATCCGGCCAATTTACCGGCTTCGAAGGTGTTAATGCTCCATACGTCAAGCAGCAATATTCAGGGGGCTGACAACTCTTTAATAATAAGACTATACTTGGGACTATCTTAAGGACTCAAACATAAGGTTTGCTTTTTGTCTTTGCTAACACTGTTTGCCTTGTTGTATTAAGGTTTTACATATAAGTTCAAGATATGTGTGTATTATTAGTTTACTATGTTATTTCTACACCATTAATCTCCTTATTAATTTTCAGAGGCCCAGAACATAGGAGGTGGATTCGAGGTAGAGGGAGACAAACGTTTCCCTAGTTTATAGCTCTTAGGTTACATACAGCATTTTCATTCATGTCAAAGGCATGTATATTAAACATATTGTATGTTACCTCACTCGCGGCTGGCGGCCGCGGTAGCGGGTGGGGGACATGTATATATTTTATAGCTGGGATACCGCCATTTGCCTGCCAATATGCACTCTTAACAGATTCTACATCAATCTTTTCCCCCTTATGCCTGCAATACCATATTTATTTTGATGAGCAAATGAACGATACCTCTTATACAGTATTATTATTAAATCACTTAAGTATAGCGAAGCTCTGATATTTCAGGATATAACTACCTTGCCTTTTTATTCCCATTAAGATGGCCTGGATAATCTCGTGGTGGGGCTTGTTCAACTGTCTCTAAAAGTTATATATATTGCCTAATTAACTAAGCCTTACCTTTTACAAGTGAATATAATAGCTGTAAGTACATCTAAATATAGAAATGACAACTTTTATGGCTAGTTGTGTCTATTGACACAAGTTCTTATGTGTTGTTTTGTCTTTTTGCTCAATTTTACTCTTGCACATCACCCAAACTGTTTATAAGTGACTTTGTATCAGATCCATGAGTGGTCTGCAGTGCTGAGATTGGGGATCAGAAGGAAGTACACTGAATTAGATAATGTGTTCTTAAACATTAGTCCCCATCTTTGAGTATAAAAGGTAGATTATCATCATTACGCAGTAACTGTTCCATGTTCTCTAGCAATCAACAGTGGGGAAGAACTTGATAATGTATTGACTCAATAATATATTGTATTATAATATTTCTGATGTATGCAATGATGCATACAGTTTATGACGTGTACGTTTGCTTGATATGAATAAAGCTTTTTTGAAAATCAATATGGTGGCAGCCATATCTAGAGGGAGGCATGAACAACCTCAATAATACTTATAAAATGTATTTAGTATTTAATATCCCTTTAATCTTAAAGGTAAATTGAAAAAAATATTTTTGGGGTCTAAACCAATAAATAAGTTTAAATTTCTGAAGGTATAACTTACTACAATTAAATTAGTTTTCTGCATGGCCAATAGGGCTATAAGTATATATTTATGTCATCTCTCATTGCTTCTTAAAAGCACTAGCATAAATCTGTAATCACAATTGTTATGAAATTGAACAACTGGTGTAAAACCATCTCAGCAGTTGGTATTGAATATATATATATATATATATATATATATATATATATATATGTTATCATTTCCAAAATGAAATTATTTACCTTTATTGAAAGCATTAAAATGATGTTTTAAAAAATGTTAAAAAAAATATAAAAAAAAAATAAAAAAAATAATACACATATATTTATACTTCATATCACCACATACAGATATATACACGCTCCCATATACTTATTCACACACAACATACGCTCCACTTTATCACATTATTAGAATTTCACTTAAAGTATTCTTATTCCTCATAGTTACATTTATTATCACTACTATCACATTTTATTTAAGATAGGACCATATTTCACTATACACTATGTGTCCTGATAGGCACATTTAATCACATCCTTTCATTATATTCAGGCACCTAACACTTATTTAAGGGATGACATTCTAAATTACGGTGTCATCTGAGTATAACAGCTATAGTATTTAGATTATTATAGGCATTTAGGTCACCATACGGATTTGCAAAATTTATTACACTATATACTGTAATGGCAGTTAGTGTTTTTAACTTTAGCACCAATTGCACCATGTTTAGATTTTCACGTAGGTAGCTATCTCCATAGTTACAACGTTCCACAGTCTTTTTGTACCTGCCTTGCAATATGCATAGGCGGTCTGACACATAGCCTTTGTTTATTGCTGACACATAGCCTTTGTTTATTGCTCCTCTCCAATTGGATTTTTAAAAAATTGGGGGCGGTGTCGGATCGACGCTACACACTCACATACATAACCCTGAATCACATAAGGGTCCAATTGGCCATGTTACTATATGCCATCTATTATATCATTGGCCATGTGACTATACGTCACTTAGAAGCTCGCAATTTGTGCCAATCGTAGATAAGGGCTAGCATGATCATGTGATATACCCGGCACTCCTGGGATTCTGTAACCAGGAACAATTACCACTACGTATTATACCGGTTGCCAAGAGTCAAAGACAGAGCCCTCTTGATTTAACGATACCATTGGCTAATAAGACATGCCCCTTTAATGAAAGGAAATCATTGGCTAATAACATATTAAAGTAGTTTACATTCACGCTTATCCCTTTCAGTGACGATCGGTAACATTTATTATAGATCGCATCACCACTCACTAACATATTCACTTCATCTTTGCAAATCATTAACATCATTGATTTACAGTTAACAATCACATAGTTAATAAAAAATTTATTTTTTAACTATATCAAAAACTGGGCGTTTTGGAAAGGAAGGATCTGATTGGACAATTTACTAGAAGGAAGGGGAGGGACATGGAAACATGAGGTTACTGATCCCTATTTAAAGGGCATACACACACACTTAGAGCACACAAGCCTGAGGAAACGGGGTCCGCCCGAGAAACGCGTTGCTATTGCACTCTTTGTGGAGAGATTTTTATTTCACACACCCAGCTGTAAAATTGTAATACCTTTGGTATTTGTATTGTGTATAATAAAATACTGATTTTTTTACTTTTACATCAGTCTGGTGTTGTTGTCGTAGTCTCCATTTCAGTAACCTAAGGGCAGTTCAGCCCCCCCCTTGCTCCAGTGCAGCTCCAGTTGAGGAGAAACAACACTCTGGGAACATCGGATAGAGGCTACACAAGCAGCGAACTCCAGTGCTGACTACATCCGATACAGACCTGTCACACAGCCAGCTGGTTTGCTGCAAATACCAGCCTGTCTCTGCTGGCACAACAGAGTGCCGCCCTGTTTGCGAGTACCCTTATTCTGTCGCTGTTTGGATCTCTTTGGTTTTATTGACCTACACATGTGGGGCCTCTGTGTTTGTTTTTATCTCATCTCTACAGAAGTACATCATCACCTTGGGTGACCACAGAGAGCTGCCTATCCAGATTTGGGAAGTTGAAGACTCCCTTTGGACTGTTTTTCCGGCTTAACTTGGCTGGTTTATATATCTTTTTTATCTTTTTATTTTATGGTCATATTGTTTTATTGTTTTACCTATATTTGTCAATTGTGCATTATTTGCCCAATTTTATTCTTATTACACCATTGTACTTATTGTTATTACATCACATCAGTTGCATATATAGGGAATCATATATACCCTACCTCTGTTAGCGCCTCCTATAGAAGCACAGTTATTTGTATATCACTGTTACTTCTTCATCTAATGCTCACCACTATACCAGCTAGACCACACAGAAGATCAATAAACTGGAAGTGCTGGTACAGGAACGCAAACCCTAGGAACTAGAAGTGGTCCATGAGGATTGGTACGTAAAGGGAGCATCCGTCAAATCTATTGTGGTCATGAACTGCCCTTCTTGCATGAGGAGAAGAATGGAGCTATTGTCTCAATCTTGAACGAGGGGACATATAAAAACTTGTTTAAGCACTTCAGGTTGAAATCGGACAGAAAGTTTCCTCCTTCTTTGGAACCATAAAAAAGTTTGAATAGTATCCCAAACCTCTCACTGCTATAGGTACTGGGACAATAAATCCTTAGAGGACAGATCCCGTATGCACCCCAGAAAGGCTTCCCTCCTTTCTGGTCAGGAACACAGGAGAGTGGAGGAACTGCCCTTGGGTGGCTGAGACTTGAAACCTATCTCGTGACCCTGAGCTATGACCTCCAGGACCCATGGATCCTGCACGTCCCTGAACTAAGAGACTGAAAAGAGCGACAGTTCCCTCCTACACGATCCAGAAGAGGACCGGGGACCGCCCGTTCATGCTGACTTAGACTCGGCGGGCTTCTTGCACTGCTTGGATTTATTCCAGGACTGAGCCGGCTTCCAAGAGCTCTTGGTTTGCTCAGGCTTAGCGGAGGACTGCTGACATGGGCTTTATCAAAACGAAAAGAACGAAAATTGTCCCTTAGACTTGTTCATATTCTCTTGCGGTAGAAGGGCACCCTTGCCCCCTGTGACCGTGGAGATAATTGACTTAGAAGTCAAATCCGCAGACCAAGACTTCAGCTAGAGCCCAACGGGCCTGAACAGAAAAGGCTGAAGCCTTAGCATTTAGGCGAATAATATGCCTAATCGCATCACAGATAAAAGAATTAGCAACCATCAAGGCCGTAAATCTTTCTGAGTAACGTCGAGGGGACCTCTCCACCCCGATCAATCCTATAAGGAGTCACACCAGAAGGTAGTTTCTCCAGCAACCGCGGCAACGGCCGCCTTCGGTTGAAACAAATATCCCCGTATGTTGAAAACAACTTTCTTAACAGAGTTGCCATCCTTTGGGCTCTTAAAACGAAGAGCTATGCTGAAACTGAATAGTAATGCGTTTAGCAAGGGTGAAGATAGCACCTTTTAGGGATGGAACCTCACAACTCCATTGAGAGTCCAGGACCGGGAACGATTTGTTAAGTGGAGAAGAGAGGAACAATCCAGTCCCATTCATTCTAATGTTCGCCATCTAACAGGAGCAGGGAAGGATAAAGTACCACCCTGTCCTCAAACTCTATCCAATTTAGGAATCAAAGGTTCCTCAGGCAATTTGGCCTTTGGAACCACTGGATTCGCAAAAAAACTCTATTTAGAAGAAAGCACAAATTCCTAAAACTAAAGTCTGGTTCCTCTGCAGCTAGAGGTTTAGAGGCAGCAGACTCCGACACAGAATGTTCATACTCTGAAGTCTCAGAAAGAACTTCATCTTCTAATAACCCTCTCAGTTAAATCCAATAAATTATCTGATGTACTCTGGGAAGGAGTGCAACATGTAACCTTTCGCTTAGCAGGGAGAGGTAAAGCATTAAAGGCCGCAGATACCGCTGTCTGAGCTGCGCAGTAACGTCTGATGAAAAAATGGCCCCATTTCAGATGGAGGATCAGCAATGCTATGGGAAACTGCATGTGTAGAGAGTTAAGCATGTAGGGTACGCACCTCTCTGGACAACAACTCCACATTATCAAGGCATATGGAACCTAATTGAGGGGATGGTACTAAGGCCTCCTCACATTATAAACAGGAATTACTCTTTAGGAATAGAGGGCGTGCCCTCTAAGTAACAGAATCCTCCATTGCTAGTGCAATAACCGGAGAACTATGGAAATAAAACATTATTTTATTAAAAAAAACTGCACCTTTATATCCCAATGTCTGTGGCACTCACCACCTCCCATGACCCGGACAGTACAGAGAGTTAGGACTTCTCTCTGATAGACACCCAGTCAGGAAAGAGGGAAAGAATCATATGGTGCACAATGCAGGACCCTCCCTGCTATGAGAAAAAGCTTGCCAAGCTTGTAAGCTGCATGGCTCTCAAAGTGAAAATGAAACCTGTATATTCCATAACAGCCTATGAGCCCATAACATCTCACACATAAAGCAGCATAAAATCAAATAAACATATAAGATTATTCCCCCCTGTTCAATAATCCACCTTAGACGATATTAACCCTTGATTCTATACAGATAAAAGGAGTCACACTGTGACCCTATCTTCTAGCGTTATCATAAATGTATAAAAAAAATAAAACGATCTTACCAGAATCTATGCTGTGGAACAGGAACACGCCTTTCAAGTGTGACAGGTTAGTAGCATTGCTCCTGACATGGACTTCAGAGCAGAAAGCAGGCAGCAAAACTCGTCAACGCTGATTGCTTATGGAGATGTTAATCTGAGTCAGGATGGTTTCGCAGAGACGACACTCCCTGCATCTCCGGACTCTAAGTTTCACCTATGCTCTCACTGAGAGGCTGACAGGACTACTTAAAACTCCAGTCCAATTGCGAAGAGTACTACTCTCCATAAGAGACTACTCCAAATCTTCCGACACTTCTCTGCCAACCTCCTGTGACGAAAGGCAAATAATAACTGGGGGATAAGGGGAGTGGGGGAGGTATTTAAGCCTTTGGCTGGGGTGTCTTTGCCTCCTCCTGGTGGCCAGGTTCTGTATTCCCACAAGTAATGAAAGAAGCAGTGGACTCTCCTCCCAGTAAGATGGAAAACAGAATTTATGCTCACCTGATAAATTTCTTTCTCCTACGGTGTGTCCGGTCCACGGCTTCATCCTTACTTGTGGAAATATTATCTTCCCCAACAGGAAATGGCAAAGAGAGCACAGCAAAAGCTGCCCATATAGCCCCCCTCTGGCTCCGCCCCCCAGTCATTCGACCGACGGTTAGGAGAAAAAGGAGAAACCATAGGGTGCCGTGGTGACTGTAGTGTATAGAAAGAAAAAATTTGAAACCTGACTAAAAGCCAGGGCGGGCCATGGACCAGACACACCGTAGGAGAAAGAAATTTATCAGGTAAACATAAATTCTGTTTTCTCCTACATTGGTGTGTCCGGTACACGGCTTCATCCTTATTTGTGGGAACCAATACCAAAGCTTTAGGACACGGATGAAGGGAGGGAACAAGTCAGGTTACCTAAACGGAAGGCACCGCGGCTTGCAAAACCTTTCTCCCAAAAATAGCCTCCGAAGAAGCATAAGTATCGAATTTGTAAAATTTGGCAAAAGTGTGCAGAGAAGACCAAGTCGCTGCCTTACATATCTGATCAACAGAAGCCTCGTTCTTGAAGGCCCATGTGGAAGCCACAGCTCTAGTAGAGTGAGCTGTAATTCGTTCAGGAGGCTGCCGCCCGGCAGTCTCTTAAGCCAATCGGATGATGCTCTTCAGCCAAAAAGAAAGAGAGGTAGCAGTAGCTTTCTGTCCTCTCCTCTTACCAGAATAAACGACAAATAAAGATGAAGTCTGTCTGAAATCTTTTGTTGCATCTAAATAGAATTTTAAAGCTTGTGTAACAAACGTTCCTTCTTCGAAACTGGATTCGGACACAGAGAAGGAACAACTATTTCCTGGTTAATATTCCTGTTGGAAACCACTTTTGGAAGAAAACCAGGTTTGGTACGCAAAACAACCTTATCTGCATGGAATACCAGATAGGGTGGATCACACTGCAAATCAGACAATTCAGAAACTCTTCTAGCAGAAGAAATAGCAACCAAAAACAGAACTTTCCAAGATAGTAACTTAATATCTATGGAATGTAGAGGTTCAAACGAAACCCCTTGAAGAACTGAAAGAACTAAATTTAGACTCCATGGAGGAGTCATGGGTCTGTAAACAGGCTTGATTCTGACTAAAGCCTGTACAAAAGCTTGTACATCTGGCAGAGCTGCCAGGCGTTTGTGTAACAAAACAGACAAAGCAGATATTTGTCCTTTTAGAGAACTCGCTGACAACCCTTTATCCAAACCCTCTTGGAGAAAGGAAAGAATCTTAGGAATTTTAATTTTACTCCAAGAGAATCCCTTGGATTCACACCAACAGATATATTTTTTCCAAATTTTATGGTAAATTTTCCTAGTCACAGGTTTTCTGGCTTGGACCAGAGTATATATAACTGAATCTGAAAACCCACGCTTAGATAAAATCAAGCGTTCAATTTCCAAGCAGTCAGCTGCAGAGACTAGATTTGGATGTTCGAATGGACCTTGTACTAGAAGATCCTGTCTCAAAGGTAGCTTCCATGGTGGAGCCGATGACATATTCACCAGGTCTGCATACCAAGTCCTGCGTGGCCACGCAGGAGCTATCAGAATCACAGAGGCCTTCTCCTGTTTGA
Source organism: Bombina bombina (assembly GCF_027579735.1). NCBI lineage: Eukaryota > Metazoa > Chordata > Amphibia > Anura > Bombinatoridae > Bombina > Bombina bombina. The sequence goes on from NC_069500.1 coordinate 1,068,205,189, forward strand.
TCCTGGCTACGAGCCTGGGAAGGAGAGGAAACGGTGGAAACACATAAGCTAGGTTGAACGACCAAGGCACCACTAATGCATCCACCAGTGTCCTGGATCTGGACCCGTAGCGAGGAACCTTGAAGTTCTGACGAGACGCCATCAGATCCATGTCTGGAATGCCCCATAATTGAGTTAACTGGGCAAAGACCTCCGGGTGGAGTTCCCACTCCCCCGGATAGAAAGTCTGACGACTCAAATAATCTGCCTCCCAGTTGTCTACTCCTGGGATGTGAATTGCAGATAGATGGCAGGAGTGATCCTCCGCCCATTTTATGATCTTGGATACCTCTCTCATCGCTAAGGAACTCTTTGTTCCTCCCTGATGATTGATGTAAGCTACAGTCGTCATGTTGTCCGACTGAAATCTTATGAATCCGGCCTTCGCTAGTTGAGGCCAAGCCCAGAGCGCATTGAATATCGCTCTCAGTTCCAGGATGTTTATCGGGAGAAGAGACTCTTCCCGAGACCATAGACCCTGAGCTTTCAGGGAGTCCCAGACCGCGCCCCAGCCTAATAGACTGGCATCGGTCGTGACAATGACCCACTCTGGTCTGCGGAAACTCATTCCCTGAGACAGGTGATCCTGAGTCAACCACCAACGGAGTGAGTCTCTGGTTAACTGGTCTACTTGAATCTGGGGAGACAAGTCTGCATAATCCCCATTCCACTGTCTGAGCATGCACAGTTGCAATGGTCTTAGATGAATTCGAGCAAAAGGAACCACGTCCATTGCTGCAACCATTAAACCTATTACTTCCATGCACTGAGCTATGGAAGGCTGAGGAATAGATTGAAGAACTTGACAAGCCTTTAGAAGCTTTAATTTTCTGACCTCTGTCAGAAAAATCTTCATTTCTACAGAATCTATTATTGTTCCCAGAAAAGGAACTCTTGTAGACGGGGACAGGGAACTCTTTTCCATGTTCACCTTCCACCCGTAAGACCTGAGAAAAGCTAATACAATGTCTGTATGAGCCCTTAATCTGGAAAGGGACGACGCTTGGATTAGGATGTCGTCTAGGTAAGGTGCCACTGCAATGCCCCTCGGTCTTAGAACCGCTAGAAGGGACCCTAGCACCTTTGTGAAAATTCTGGGAGCAGTGGCTAAACCGAATGGAAGAGCCACGAACTGGTAATGTTTGTCCAGAAAGGCGAACCTTAGGAACTGATGATGATCTTTGTGGATAGGGATATGTAGGTACGTATCCTTTAAATACACGGTAGTCATGTATTGACCCTCCTGGATTGTTGGTAAAATCGTTCGAATGGTTTCCATTTTGAACGATGGAACTCTGAGGAATTTGTTTAGAATTTTTAAATCCAGAATTGGTCTGAAAGTTCCCTCTTTTTTGGGAACTACAAACAGGTTTGAGTAAAACCCCTGACCTTGTTCCACTGTTGGAACTGGGTGTATCACTCCCATCTTTAATAGATTTCCTACGCAATGTAAGAATGCCTGTCTCTTTATCTGGTCTGAAGATAAGCGAGGCATGTGGAACCTTCCCCTTGGAGGAAGTTCCTTGAATTCTAGAAGATAACCCTGAGAGACTATTTCTAGTGCCCAGGGATCCTGAACATCTCTTGCCCAAGCCTGAGCAAAGAGAGAAAGTCTGCCCCCTACTTGATCCGGTCCCGGATCGGGGGCTACCCCTTCATGCTGTCTTGGTAGCAGCAGCAGGCTTCTTGGCCTGTTTACCCTTGTTCCAGCCTTGCATTGGTTTCCATGCTGGTTTAGGCTGGGAAGCGTTACCCTCTTGTCTAGAGGCTGCAGAGTTAGGAGATGGTCCGTTCCTGATGTTGCGAAAGGAACGAAAATTAGATTTGTTCTTAGCCTTGAAAGGCCTATCCTGTGGGAGGGCATGGCCCTTTCCCCCAGTGATGTCTGAAATAATCTCCTTCAATTCTGGCCCAAAAAGGGTCTTACCTTTGAAAAGAATATTAAGCAATTTTGTCTTGGATGACACATCCCCCGACCAAGATTTTAGCCAAAGCGCTCTGCGTGCCACAATTGCAAATCCTGAAATTTCGCCAATTGCAAAGCGGCATCTAAAATAAAGGAATTAGCCAACTTTAATGCGTGAATTCTGTCCATGACTTCCTCATATGGAGTCTCCTTATTGAGCGAATTTTCTAGTTCCTCGAACCAAAAAGACGCCGCCGTGGTGACAGGAATAATGCACGAAATTGGCTGAAGAAGGAAACCTTGCTGAACAAATATCTTTTTAAGCAATCCTTCCAATGTTTTATCCATAGGATCTTTGAAAGCACAACTGTCCTCAATGGGAATAGTCGTGCGCTTGGCCAACGTAGAAACTGCTCCTTCAACCTTAGGGACTGTTTGCCATGCGTCCCTTCTGGGGTCGACAATGGGGAACATTTTCTTAAATATAGGAGGTGGGACAAAAGGTATACCTGGCTTCTCCCACTCCTTGTTCACTATGTCCGCCACCCTCTTGGGTATCGGAAAGGCATCAGCGTGCACAGGGACCTCAAGGAATTTGTCCATTTTGCACAATTTCTCTGGAATTACCAAAGAGTCGCAATCGTCAAGAGTAGTTAGTACCTCCTTAAGCAGGGCGCGGAGATGTTCTAACTTAAATTTAAACGTCACGATATCAGGTTCTGCCTGCTGAGAAACTTTTCCTGATTCAGAAATTTCTCCCTCAGGCAGCCCCTCCCTCACTGCCTATTCAGACTGGTGTGAGGGTATTACAGATAAACTATCATCAGCGCCCACTTGCTCATCCTCTGTATTCAAAACTGAGCAATCACGCTTTCTGGGAAGTGTTGGCAGCTTGGATAAAAGATTTGCTATAGAATTATCCATTACTGCAGTTAATTGTTGCATAGTAACAAGCATTGGCGCGCTAGATGTACTAGGTGTCGCCTGTGCAGGCATAACTGGTGTTGACACAGAAGGAGAGGATGATGAACTATCCCCACTACCTTCATTTGAAGAATCATCTTGGGCAACCTTATTAAATGTGACATTACTGTCCTTACTTTGTTTGGACGCCATGGCACAATTTTCACATACATTTAAAGGGGGAATCACCTTAGCCTCCATACACACAGAACATAATCTATCTGAAGGTACAGACATGTTAGACAGACTTAGTCAGGCTATTAATGCAAAAAAAACGTTTTTAAACAAAACCATTACTGTCTCTTTAAATAATAAACAGAGTACACTTTATTTCTGAATGTTTGAAAAACTATGAAGGAATTATCCGATCTTTACGAAATTTGCACCCTAGTGTCTAATTATTCAATTTAGCAGTTTAAACCCACTACAGTCCCTGCCACAGCCCTTTGCTGCGGCTTTACCTTCCTTGGGGGTTATTCACCACAGAAATAAGCCTCTTAGAATCGTTTTTGTGGCCACAGGATCCTCTCACATGAAGCTGCATGCACTGCTTCCAGAAGTAACTGCGCAATTAAGGCGCGAAAATGAGGCTTCCTCCCTCTGCATACCAGAGTGAAGGGGCCTTCTTGACTAGATTAAGGTGTCTAACAGACTGCCAGGCGTAATAAAACGTTCCCAAAAGTGTTTCCAAGTCTCAAAACACTCCAAAAATCATATAAATATTATATAAATCAATCGATTTAGCCCACAATAGTGTCAACCAGTATATAGCCCATTTATAAGCCTTCATTCTGTTATGAGTCTAAGAAAATGGCTTACCGATCCCAAAAGGGAAATGACAGTCTTCTAGCATTACTGTGTCTTGTTAGAAAAGAGACTAGTCATACCTGGAGCAGAAAAGTCTGCAAACTGTTCCCCCCAACTGAAGTTCTCTGGGCTCAACAGTCCTGCGTGGGAACAGCAATGGATTTTAGTTACTGTTGCCAAAATCATACTCCTCTTTTAACAGAACTCTTCATCACTTTCCGTTGTAGAGTAAATAGTACAAACCGGCACTATTTTAAAATAACAAACTCTTGATAGAAGAAATAAAACTACAACTAACACCACATACTCTTTACCATCCCCATGGAGATGCTACTTGTTCAGAGCGGCAAAGAGAATGACTGGAGGGCGGAGCCAGAGGGGGGCTATATGGGCAGCTTTTGCTGTGCTCTCTTTGCCATTTCCTGTTGGGGAAGAGAATATTTCCACAAGTAAGGATGAAGCCGTGGACCGGACACACCAATGTAGGAGAAATTATATTTATTTACCTAAGAAATAATTATTGTTCAGTAAGTGAAGACCTACACTATATGCAATTTTAAGATGATATCAGATAGGCCTTGGTTAGAAAACAAAAAACATTAATTATGTAATCATTTTACATGGCAAGCCTTAGTGTTGCGTGACACAAGTGAGCCATATGTTGAAACTCACAGACGCTTACAAAGATTCAGCCATTTTCTTTTTAAATAAGGAATTAAGATACAAGCTTACAGAGTCCCATTTTCTTACCAAAAAGTAAAATTTTACATTCTTGAACGAGGGGAAGAATGGAGCTATTGTCAACAAGAGCTGATGATTTATTACTGATGGCATGACATGGTGTTTTCTATTGGGTTCCATTACCTTGCTTTCTGATTGCTTAATTTACATTGTCAATTATGTTATTACATCAATAGTAGCTAAACAGCCTTATTATAGAAAGGCAAACAATTCCAGAAGAACCAGCGAGTCATTCAAAGCGCAAAAAAAGTCAAATTTATTCTTAGAAACACAGGGTAAAAAATACTATAAAAACAGCCGCATATGTGATCTAAGGTCATTTGACATTTACAATTTGGACATAGAAACTAGACACGTGCATTCGGAGGTTCCTTTCACCTCCAAATGCGGAAGAAGGAGGCTCCTCGTGGTACTCTGCTATTTTCGTTGCCACATTTATTCTTGTGCAACAGCAACGCACTAAAATCTGGATTTGCACAGACTTTAATGCGTTGCTGTTGCAGAAGAATAAATGCGGCAACTAAAATAGCAGAGTGGCACGAAGAGCCTTCTTCTGCATTCGGAGGTGAATAAAACCTCTGAATACACATATCTAAAAGGAATCTCTTGGTATATCGGTTTATAAAATTATATATGTATTATATATTAAGGAGTTTACATGGGTGACAGAGGGAGGTCACTCCAGGGTGGGAGTTAGAGTTGTAGTAAAAGTGTTTAGTTATGGGTTTATTTTTCAACATCTTTAATTTAATAGCTATTAAGACACAGACCTGTCCCTACTTAAAGGAACGGTGTACTGTAAAATGTTTTTTTCCCCTTACTTGTTATACCAGCTGCAGATTATAAATTGTATGATGAATTGCTTTGTTCGACTTATTTTTGTATATGAAATAGCTGGTTTTGTTCTTTGAAACCACAACCTACTAAAATGGGTTTAGCTTGCAGGGAAATTGGATTTCCTTATTTTATTCCTTTCTGTACACACGCATACTACTTTATATTATACCTGTCTGTGTATTAAAGTCCAATACTATTCTAAAACTGTCACCAGTCTAGATGTGGTTTTCCACGCAGACACTCGCAGGGGCAGCACTCATTGAATTCTTTAAATAAAAGGGTCTGTCCCTGTTAGTGGTGAGATGTCTCTCATAGAAATAATGAGAGCTCTCTGCTATATAAAAGTTTGCAATGGACGACGAAGTACACAGAGAGAACCCGGCGCATGTTTATACCTGAATATTACGTCTAATACAAATCAAATTAAGCTGTTTTCAGTGTACTGTACCTTAAAATCTGTGTTATTTTCGTATACATAGTTTTTTCTATCAGAGTAATTAGTGTTTTGAGTATTTTGATAAAAGCTTGCCACCTTTTAATTTGCAAGGGAAAACAGTGAGATCTGTAGGGTGAAAATGTTTACAGAATTACGCTGGGATTTGAGAGACAATTTCATATACACCCATGGAATAGCCACGTTCAGCCCATTTGGTGGAAAAAAAACCAATTACACTTTGTATTTTGTAGTTAAGTATGAATCTCTATGTGTTTTTTGCACATCCAGTGTTCTTAAATTATGATTTACACGGTACAAATGAAATACATCTTATTCCTGTGTAATTTACATACAAATTTTACGTTTTTAATATAACAAGAATTTTGCTGAACAAATTTGTTATGATTTTTGATGCAATTTAACAATACATTTTTTTCCTAAATATTTCTGTGTGGATGGTTCAATTATTCATTTTGTATGATTTTTAAATTACTATTTTCATTGTGTACTTTTGTTATGTATGCTTCTCCCTCCAATACAAACATGCAGTATACGCCCCTTAGCGGGATATCCTCTTTTCAGGCTTTATAGAATTCCAAAAGGGAAATAGAAGTACTGGCAAGCATTCTTAAAGAATTTCATCAGCCCAGAGACATTTACAGAATTGAGCCTTAGAGAGAACAATTCAAAATTATCATTTTATTGCTTCCATTGGGAGCGTAATTTCTTCTGCTGACTATGTTACACAGCATTTCTATAGCCTATACTTAAAGGGACATGATACCCAAATGTTGAAACACCTGAAAGTGATGCAGGATAGTTGTAAAAAGCTGACTAGAAAATATCACCTCTATGTAAAAAAATACATTTTACCTCAAAATGTCCTAAGTATTCACACACCATTGTAAAGGACTTTAAGCAGCCAATCCATATGCCTGTCTCAGTACCTGCAGGGGAGCATGCCTCATGCACACTCATGTTATTTCCCTATTCAGTTTAAGGAAGTTTACTATGAAATATCATGAGATCACAGTAAAACAGTTCATAAGGTCAGCACTGCTGATTGGTTGCTGTTCATCTCTTCTTTTTTACATAGAGATGTTCAGGTGATATTATCTTGTCAGCTTTTTACAGTTATGCTGCATCACTTTCAAGTGATTATTTCCCTTTAAGTATATTTCAGATGTCGATATAAAGATAAAGGAGCTCCCACACACCTTTCATTCTCCCAAACTGACAGCTGCAAACACTAATCAGCTCATCCTTCCATTCACTTAACCCTTTAGAATACATACCCTCTCTCCCTACAAATAGCTATATATCCCACACCAATAGTGTGTGAATATATATGTGTATGTGTGTGTATGTATGTATACATATATATATTTCTTTTTTATATTGGACTATTCTTGATTTATTTTCACCTACACATCTCATAGCACTAACATGTATCAAAATATGACCATACTGATATTCGTGACAACTGTTTTCTCACTCCAATTTTGTTCACTTCATTACCGCCATAATCACCCACCTCAAACTGGAAAACAAATTATCATACACCATGGCCTGCTCTGTTGCTGTAACTTATCTGCTGAGTGCTGGTGGAGAGTTATAAAAAATAGCCCTCCTACCCCCACCACACAAAATTATAAAGTATGCCATTCACTATATAGCCAAACAAAAACTATGTCCAAATTCCTATTCCTTATGCTACTTGCCCTTGCAAATGATGTAGAGTCTAACCCTGGTCCCCCAGCAAATTCCATTCCTAGCCTTCCAGCTAAAAAAGGCCTCTCCTTTGTGCACTGTAATATACGCAGCTTATTTCCAAAAATCGATGCACTGCAAGCTTGGTGTTTACAATACAAGCCAAAAATCATTGTTATCTCTGAATCATGGCTAACTGCAAAAATACCTGACTTTGCCATTGCAATACCTGGGTATTCATGCCATAGAATTGACAGAGCAAAGAGAGGAGGCGGCATTGTAATTTATGTTGACAACTCCACAAAGTTCACCCTCATACAAAAATCTAGCTCTCCTGCCACCTTTGATTTCCTTTCTGGCAAAATTGAGATCCCGTGCAGTAAATCAATCATTGTTGCAGGAATCTACCGCCCACCAAGCTCCCCTGTGCATTCCATTTCGGACATAGCACAGCTCCTTAGTGAATCCATAACTCAAAACCCAAAAAGTGAAATTTTGGTTTTTGGAGATTTTAACATCGATTGGCTGAATCCAAAAAATAACAATTGTCGCTCGCTGTTTAAATCTTTGCAGCTAACGCAATTAATCTCCTCCCCAACTCGCATAAACATCAAAAGCCATAATCATACCCTGCTCGACTGGATTCTCTCCACTTCTCCCGACCGAATCCAGGAGGCAGGTGTGCTCCCTAACAATTTCAGTGACCACTGCTTAGTGTACTGCGTGCGCAAAATAAAGGCAACTAAATCCTCTCCCAAGGTTAAAATCACCAGGTCCTTCAAAAAATTTAATCTTCAATCATTTCTAAATGACATCAAGAACCTCCCCTGGCACAGATTAAACCTAATCCCAGATCTAGACTCTGCAGTTGAATTCTTTCAGTCTGAACTCCTACAAGTTTGGAATTTACATGCAACGCTACGTAAGGTGAGAGTAAAAGGAGCACACTTGAATTGGATCACAGCTGACCTCATTCAAATGTACCAATTTCGGGATTCATTGTGGTCAAAGTTCAAGCATACTGGCTCTATGAATGATCACTGTGTATATAGAAATTGGCGAAATATATGTACTAAACAAACAAAATTGGCTAAGGCGCAATATTTCTGTGAAAATCTGAACAACAATATATGTAACCCTAGAAAGTTTTGGAAACTCATAAATAACTTACAAAATCCACCAATCCACTCCCAACCCTCCACTGTCAATGTGGATAACCAAAACCTGCAACTCCCCTTAGAAGTAGCAAATGCCTTTAACAATTATTTTGTAGGATGCTCCACCACCCTGATTGACAAACTAATAAATGGCACGCATCCTGAAGCTACAAATGTGGATCAGGCCCCACTAAAACAGCAAAGACCCAATATAGAAAAGTTCAATTTTAGACCTGTACCCTTCAATGTCATTAAGAAACACCTCGATAATCTAAAAATGAAAAACCAGTCAGGACCTGATCAAATCCCAGCAATGCTGTTGAAGCTCAGTGCGCCAATTGCTAAGCCTGTTGCAACCCTAATTAACGAATCCTTGGTGTCTGATACATACCCAAACTCTGGAAAACTGCAAGAGTAGTGCCTATTCATAAAAGTGGGGAGTTAACCTTGGTTTCTAACTATCGTCCTATATCACTGCTCCCTGTATTGTCAAAAATCCTAGAAAAATGCGTCCATACGCAATTATGCAAGTATTATCAACTTTCTAACTATCTGACCCCTGATCAATCAGGTTTCAGACCAAATCACTCCACTACAACTGCCCTCCTAAAAGTTTGCAACAACATCCAAACTGCCATGGAACAAGGAGACCTAACTGGAGCTATTTTCCTTGATTTTGCAAAGGCTTTTGACACAGTGGACCATGACCTACTACTTCTCAAACTAAAAAACTCTGGTATTGCTGATCACCCGTTAACCTGGTTTAAATCATATGTATCGGATCGATCACAATATGTCTCTGTCTCTAACAGTGACTCCCTCCCTCTCCCAGTCACGTGTGGTGTTCCCCAAGGTTCCATTCTCGGCCCCCTACTATTCACATTATTTATAAATGATTTGCCTAATGTCTGCAAATCCTCAACTGTACACATGTACGCAGACGACACGGTAATCTATGCAAACAAATCTGATCTGCTGCAGCTTGAAACAGTGCTCCAAGACCAGTTCACAGAGGTAGAAAAGTGGATCTCAAAAAACAAACTCTTCCTAAACACTGACAAAACGGTCACAATGATCTTTGGAACGGGACCTAAAATACATAAATTACAAAATTCCCATCTTCGCATCAAAACAAAATCCAATTGCACGCTGACCGCAGTCCACTCTTTTAAATACTTAGGTATGTTGTTAGACCCCAATCTATCTTTTGGACTCCACATAGAAAAAATTGACTCTAAACTTTATCCAAAACTAGGTGCCCTGTACAGAAACAAATCTTGCATCAGCCCTACAGTAAAGGAAAAGATTGTACAGCAAATGCTGATGCCTATCTTGGATTATGGGGACATAGTATATGCACCTGCTCCGCAAACTCACCTTAATAAACTAAATACGTTATATAACTCGCTCTGCCGCTTTGTGCTACAATGTAACTACAGGACCCACCATTGTGACATGCTAAAAGAACTAAACTGGCTGTCGCTGGAATCCAGACGCACCCTCCATCTTTCCTGCCTTGTCTTTAAAAGCCTTTCTGGGAAGCTCCCACCCTACCTGAGCAGAATGCTCTCCCCTGCTATTCCCACCTCCTATAACCTCCGATCCAATAACGGCACATTATTTAGCTTGCCTCAATACAAAAAAAAAGCAGCTCGATCCTCCTTTTCCTACAGAGCGCCACAATTATGGAATGACCTCCCTCACACTTTAAAAACTTCCCCAAGCCTAAAATCCTTTAAGAGATCCCTCTATACATATCTCAAAACAGAATGCTCCTGTCATGGTTGATTAAATATTTCATACCTGCTCTACGTTAAATGTTTGCATATAATGTGTATTTTTATTATTGTTTTTGTATTTTATTGTACCCTATTGTATCAATGCAATGTTTTGTGATCCCAGGACATACTTGAAAACGAGAGAAATCTCAATGTATCCTTCCTGGTAAAATATTTTATAAATAAATAAATAAATAAATAAATTTGTAAATAACATAAATTATGTTTACCTGATAATTTCCTTTCAATCTTTATGAGGAGAGTCCACGGCTTCATTCCTTACTTGTGGGAATACAGAACCTGGCCATCAGGAGGAGGCAAAGACAGCCTAGCCAAAGGCTTAAATACCTCCCCCACTCCTCTTATCCCCCAGTCATTCTGCCGAGGGAACAAGGAACAGTAGGAGAAATATCAGAGTATAAATGGTGCCAGAAAAACAAACAAACAAAATTTTTGGTCCGCCCAACAGAGAAACGGGGGGGGGGGGGGGCGTGGACTAAATCATACAGATGGAAAGGAAAATTATCAGGTAAGCATAATTTGTTTTCCATCTTAGTATGAGGAGAGTCCACGGCTTCATTCCTTACTTGTGGGAAACATATACCCAAGCTCTAGAGGAGACTGAATGAAAAACGGGAGGGTAAAAGAGAGGCGGACCCTATTCTGAGGGCACCACAGTCTGTAAAACCTTTCTCCAAAAACGTCAAATTTGTAAAACTTTGAAAAGGTATGTAAGGAGGATCAGGTAGTCGACCTAAAAATCTGCTCCATAGAGGCCTCATTCTTGAAGGCCCAAGATGAAGCCACAGCCCTAGTTGAATGAGCCGTAATCCTCTGAGAAAGTCTGTCTAAAATCCTTCGCGGCCTGAAGATAGAATTTCAAAGCCCGAACCACATCCAGATTATGAAGTAATCGTTCTTTCGAAGAAGAAGGATTAGGACACAAAGAAGGAACCACAATCTCCTGATTAAAAAAAAGAGATAAAAGAAGGCGCCAACATAGTGCGGTTACCAATTGGTAACCGCACTATGTTGGCGCCTTCTTTTATCTCTTTTTCTATCTAGTCTCTTCCCCTGGGTCACCAACAGGGATCGTTTGAAGAAGCTGCTTGCCACCTGTGATTTGGATATCACGCCTACTATATTTGTATTCAATAGAACTTTGTTCTTGGGACTATCTCATTTATATATCTCCAATATCATTGTGTCCAGATTATGACTTTTATTGTGTATTTTATTGCCATTACCCCTTTTTCGATAAGGAGAATTTTGTAAGACAATATTAACATACTATAACTTATTGTCCTTTTAGTATCGACCTAGGAGTCACCCTATCTGGTTCTAACTCGATTCCAGTTTTGTCACTATTGTCTTATGATCGAATGTTTATATATTTTATATTCATATTTATAGAAGTTATATGACCGTTGGCGCACTAATTATAATTTTTTATATTTTTGAATCTCCTGATTCATGTTGCGATCAGACACAACCTTAGGGAGAAAACACAACCCAGTGCGAAGAACAGCCTTGTCAGCATGAAAAACTAGGTAAAAAGGCTCACATTGCAAGGCCGCCATCTCAGAGACTCTGCGAGCCGAAGCAATAGCCAATAGAAAAATAACCTTTCAAGACAGTAACTTAATGTCAACTGAATGCATGGGCTCAAAAGGAGCCCTTTGCAAAAAATTAAGAACCAGATTTAAACTTCAAGGAGGAGCAGAATGTCTAAACACAGGTCTAATTCTAGACAGAGCCTGAACAAAAGACTGTATATCAGGAAGCTCAGCGAGCCTCTTGTGAAATAATACAGATAGAGCAGAGATCTGTCCCTTCAAGGAACTAGTGGCAAGTCCCTTCTCCAAACCATCTTGGAGAAAGGAAAGAATCCTGGAGACCCTGACCTTATGCCAGGGGAATCCATGCTCCTCACACCAGAGTAAGTAGGTCCTCCACACCTTATGATAGATGTGACGAGTGATCGGCTTTCTAGTTTGAATGAGAGTATCAATCACTCTCTCAGAAAAACCTCTTTTGGCTAGGACTAAGCGTTCAATCTCCACGCAGTTAGCCTCAGAGAATCTAGATTCTGATGAAGAAAAGGACCCTGTTCCAGCAGATCTCTGCGACAAGTTAACCTCCATGGAGGAGATGAGGACATCCCCACCAGATCCGCAAACTACATCCTTTGTGGCCACGATTGTAGAAGTTGTAACGGAGGAAAAATGTAAGCTAGTTTGAACCTCCAAGGTACTGCTAATGCATCTATCAGCTCCGCATGTGGATCCCTGGACTGCGACCCATATCTGGGTAGCTTGGAATTGAGTCGGGACGCCATAAGATCTGCTTCCGGCATCCCCCATCTGTTGCAAATCTCGGCAAATACGGATGGAGAGACCATTCTCCTGGATGAAAGGATTATCTGCTGAGGAAATCCGCTTCCCAGTTGTCCACACCCGGAATGTGGATCGCTGACAGCGAGCAGTTGTGGACCTCCACACATTCCAGAATCTGAAATACTTCCCTCATTGCTAGGAAGCTCCTCGTTCCCCCTGATGGTTAATGTAAGCCACCGAGGTAATGTTGTCCGATTGGAATCTGATAAACTGGGACGAACCCAGAAGAGGCCAAAGCCTTCAGAGCGTTGAAGATCGCTCGAAGTTCCAAAATGTTGATCGGGAGAAGAGATTTCTCTCGAGTCCACTGGCCCTGTGCCATCCTGGCACCCCAAACTGCTCCCCATCCTGTCCGTAGTCACAATCTCCCAGGATGGTTTCAAGAAGGATGTACCTTGGGACAGACGATCTGGACAGAGCCACCAAGAGAGCGATTCTCTCGACCGGTTGTCCAGAGAAAATTGTTGAGACAGATCCGAGTGGTCGCCGATCCATTGTCTCAGCATGCACAGTTGAAGAGGTCTGAGGTGGAACCTGGCAAATGGAATGATATCTATGTTGGACACCATGAGCTCAATTACCTCCATACACCGGGCCAAAGATGGCCTTGAGGAGGTCTGGATGGAAAGACAATTGGAAGTAATTTTGCAACGTCTCTGGTCTATAAGGAATATCCTCATAGATATGGAATCTATTATCGTTCCCAGGAATTCCACCCTGGTACTGGGCACCAGAGAATTCTTTCCTAAGTTTATCTTCCATCCATGAGATTGAAGAAGAGCTCTGGAATGGTCTTCTGCCAGCCGGCAGGATGGAACCTGGACCAGGATGGCACTACTGCAATACCTCTGGACCTCGCCACCGCGAGCAAAGCCCCCAGAACCTTCGTAAAGACTCTAAGAGCAGTAGCCAGACTGAAAGGAAGAGCCACAAACTAGAAGTGCTGATCCAGAAAGGTGAATCTTAAGAACTTGAAGTGATCCTTGTGTATTGGCACATGTAGGTAAGCATCCTTCAAGTCTATCGTAGTCATGAACTGTTCCTCTTGAACTAAGGGCAGAATAGACCTTATCGTCTCCATCTTGAACGATGGGACCGACAGAAATTTGTTTAAGTACTTTAGGTCTAGAATCGGGCGAAACATACCCTCCTTCTTTGGGACCACAAAAAGGTTCGACCCTGAGCGATGACCTCTAGAACCCAAGGGTCTTGCACGTCCACCAACCAAGCCTCCACAAAGAAAGATAGTCTGCCCCCAACACGATCCAACGCCGGATTGGGGGCCGCCCCTTCATGCTGACTTTTGTTTGGCGAGCTTCTTGTTCTGCTTTGATTTATTCCAAGATTGAGATGGTTTCCATGTTCCCTTGGACTGATCAGGCTCTGCGGAGGGCTGCTGATGTTGGGATTAATCCAAACAAAAGGGACGAAAATTAGGATCTTGTCCTTTAGGTTTATTCTTCTTATCCTGCGGTAGGAAGGCCCCCTTACCCCCAGTGACCATGGATATGATAAGAGTCCAGGCCTAGACCGAAAAGAATCTTCCCCTTAAATGGAAGGGAAAGCAATCTAGATTTTGAAGTCATGTCTGCAGACCAAGACTTCAGCCAGAGAGCCCTACGGGCTAGAACAGAAAAACCTGATGTTTTTACATTCAGGCAAATAATCTGCATGTTTGCATCACAGATGAAAGAATTAGCTACCCTCAAGGCCTTAATTCTTTCCTGGATCTCGTCGAGGGGAGTTTCCACCTCGATCATCTTGGATAGCGAGTCGCACCAATAGGTAGAAGCTCCAGCTACCGCAGCAACTGTCGTTGCAGGCTGGAACAAGTACCCCATGTGCTGAAACATTTTCCTTAATAAAAGTTTCTAGCTTCTTATCCATGGGCTCCTTAAATGATTAACTATCCTCAAGCGGGATAGTGGAGCATTTAGCAAGCATGGAGATAGCTCCATCCACCTTAGACACAGACCCCCACTACTCTAATTGAGAGTCTGTAATGGGGAACAATTTTTTTAAATGAAGAAGGGGAAAAAGAGGATCCAAGTCTCTCCCATTAATTCTTAATAATATTTGCCATCTTTACAGGAACCGGGAAAGTCTGTGGTACATCCCTGTCCTCATAAACTTTGTCAAATTTAGGAATAGAAGGTTCCTCTGGTAATTTAGGTTCCGGAACCTCTAACATAGCTAACACCTCTTTTAACAGAAAGCGTAAGTGCTCGATCCTAAATCTAAAATCTGGTTCCTCTGCAGCCGGAGGTTTAGAGGCAGCAGATTCCGACCCAGAAAGAGCCTCCTCTGAACTATCAGAGGCGTCTTCATCAGCGGGTAATCTAGTATCAGATAACTACAACAAATCGGTAGATGACCCCTGGGAAGTATAGCAATATTTGACCTTTCGCTTGCGCTTAGCAGGGTGAGGTAAAGCACTGAAGG
Source organism: Bombina bombina (assembly GCF_027579735.1). Lineage (NCBI taxonomy): Eukaryota > Metazoa > Chordata > Amphibia > Anura > Bombinatoridae > Bombina > Bombina bombina. The sequence continues at coordinate 1,068,220,401 of NC_069500.1, forward strand.
CTGCAGACACTGCCTTTTTTAACTGTTCAGAAAAGTCTGGCGGTAAAAGGGCCCCTCCCGAAGGAGGATTAGCAGTACAATTGGAGGCTGCATGTGTAGTAGGAGATGATTGCAGGGTGGACGGCTCAGTGGTACTAAACATCTTTGTCTTTTTAAATATAGCTACCTTATTGAGGCATGTGGAACATAATTGAGCAGGCGGGTATACCGTAGCCTCCTCACAATAAAATTAGCTTAGCTTTAGAAAAAGAGGGAGTACCCTCTAGCACATCAGAGTCCTCCATAGCTTGCGCTTTTAAGATGGACACTAGACCAAGATAAATGGCACCTTTAAACCCCCAGTGGCTCGGGGTACTCACCACCTCCTATGACCCAGGCATCACAGAGAAACTGCTTCTTCTCCAGTAACCACACGGTCAGGAAAAGGAAGTCAATGAGACCACACCTGGTCACATGGAGTGCCATGCAGGACCACCCCTGCTCCAAGAAAGAAACGTGCCAAATAACAGACCGCGCAGTTATCTCAAAAGTGATAGTAAAAACTAAATGTTCCACACCTGCTTGAGCCTCATCTAACACATATCGCAGCATAAAACATAATAAAGCAAGTTATGTATAAATCACCTCTGTTCAATAACCTCCTTCCGGAGATATTAACCCTTGATTCCATACAGATAACGGTGTCACGCTGTGACCCTGTATCCTTTACGTTATCATGTGAGAATAAATGAAACGATCTTACCAGAATCTCTGCCAACTCTCAAGTTTGAAAGTCTTGTAGCATCGCACCTGACATGGACTTGAGTGACAGAAGCAGGCAGTGAAACTCGTCAACACTGATTGCTTAGGAGCTGTTAATACGAGTCTGGATGATTTCACAGAAAGACTCTCCGTGCATCTCCAGACCCTAACATTCATCAATGCTCTCACTGAGAGGCTGACAAGACTACTTAAAACTCCAGTCCCATACCGAAGAGTACTACCCTCCATAAGAGACTACTCCGAATCATCCGACAATTCTCTGCCATCCTCCTGTGACGAAAGGCAAAGAATATACAATTGTATATAGTTTGCTCTCATCTATGTATGCAATCAAAGACTCTGTCCTTAAGGGTCAAAATAGGATACTTGAGTTATAAATATCAAACATTCATACTATAATCTTTATTAGGAAAAGAGAAAAGAAAAAAATCCACACATACAATAGCTTAAGCTAACATTAAAATCACTAAATCCTGTGGTTGAGTTAAATTATCATTAGAAAGTTGAAACTCAGGTTAAATATATTTAAATATCAAAGGTTTGAAGCAACAAAGTTAATATATAAATTATACCCTTACAATACGAGGGCAGTTATTATTTTATCATTACTTAAACTAATATAAGCTTCAGAGCAGGTAATGGAAGGAGTTCAACAATTAACTAATAGTAAACTGGATTTAGCAAATTAAAAAGTGGAGAGACAGAGCTTCTCCAAGAGGACACCTGACGCGCATTTCACAAAAAACGCTTCCTCAGAGGGGGTGCGGGCCGCCGCTATTGTCGAATATTTATGCGTCTATAAACCCCTCCCAATGTTCAGGATTGGGACACGACATACCCACTGAAAGAAATATTACAGGTTGTTTGGCCAGTCACTCAACGGACTCAACCAATGAGATGAGCCATCCCCAGATTGTGGACTATTCGTCGTAGCTGATGTCATTTATGGGCGGATCCCGATCGGACTGTGGGGCTGCTGCAAGCTGGAGGACGCTCCAGTTTCCTCTTTGACAGTGACGTCAGACGCCAAACTTGTGGTCGGTCTAACAACATCAACATCTTTCCACTGAACGGAGGAGCCGGAACATAACCCGTGAGGGAATACAGCGCATTCAGCTGTTCATACTGGACAATACGATTTTTATATGTAAGTTCATATGTGTCAATGTGTTCAAATATTTTGAATAAAATTGTTAACCTGCTGTGCACCTCTCTTATATGTTTCTTGAACTAGCCCTTTGTTTGTTGCGGTGACCTGGGAATACCGCTGAAAGGAGGCAGCACCAGCTATTCAACAAACTTTTAACCCCTGCTGGATTGTGTTTCAACATTAACATTTGGACTTCACAAGGATTTTTTATTCTATGGGGGTAATATTACTTTAGTATCCTCTTTATTGTTATTGCTTTATAGTCCTGTGTTGGTTTATATTGTATAAGTTTGTATGATCTTTTTTAGAGAGTCTATTTAGTTCATATCCTGTCAATCTTTTAATGCTGTTAGGTCAAATTTTCTAGCAATTATAAATCATTTAGATATCTTTTATTTCATTTTTAAAGGTATAGTAGCGCCAGTTTATTTAATTTGTGTATTTATGGGCGGATACCTATTGGATGACGTATGGTTCATTCATTCTATTGGATGATCATGTTTACTAGCTGTCAGACATAATGTCAATCCAAATAGAGCCGGTACTTTACTATATTGTAGTTCGATAATCCAAATATTAATTCTCCGGTTTAAGTGGAAGGGACAAACTAGTATCAAGTCACTTTGTAAGATCTGCTAAGAAAAAGGATACTGACCCAGGGATGTATCCCTGCGGTACATGTTCAGCATGTAAATATGTTCTAAAAACTAACACCATCACTGAGAGAACTGGCAAAAATACACACTGATTTCACACTTCTCTTGTAAATCAATAGGAGTTATATATGCACATTTTTGATCTTGTAAAAAGGTTTATGTTGGCATGACCACACACAAAGTGAAGGTACGCATTCTAGAACATGCCAATAATATTAAAAACGCTAATAGAGATGAAGCTAGAGGCAAAAAACTAACATCTGTCGCAAAACATTTTCAACAACATCATAATAGTACTCCTAAAGGATTACATTATACAGTTATCCAAAGGGTATCTTTGGGCATAAGAGGCGGGAATATTGAGAAAGCCTTGCTCAAAATGGAGTGTAAATGGATATATTTACTAAACTCTGTGAAACCCAATGGCATGAATGATTACAATAACCTTTTTGTATATTTATAGGATCATACAGTATAAAGGTCACAAATCCCATTTGGGTTATTCACTTCCATAATTGTTTTCTTTATTCCCTTTGACTCAATATTTATTTATATATGGGATCTTAACCAACATCTCATTTTTCAATTATTACTTTATCCAGCAATTTTCACTTTGTTGTGCACATAATATTTTTCTGTTTTATTACTTTATCACCATCACACATGCACTATTTGATATTAATCTACCGATCCAATTTTTGGTATCACTATATTATTCCTTATAATTATGTTTCCACTTTGTAACACATAAGTTCTTTAAAATGACTGATCCTAAACCCTATCCTCATATATGCAAATGTACTACTTTAAGTAATTCACTAATTGATCCTCATATTTGTCTTCTGTAACATAAAGGCAGTCTTAGCTTTGCAAAGATAGTCGATCTATAGAACCTTTAATATGTGATCAGTGATAAATATGTGTTCATGTTGGATAGGATTTTTCTAAGTATTACTCACAATACATATATAAAACTATACATACTCATATGTATTGATTGGCTAACATATGTTGTACCTTGATTTAGATAGTAATGAATGTTTTGAATTTTCCACAAATACTAAATAAAAGACATACGCATTATTCGAAACATCATGTCTTAATTGCCCACACATATAAGTATAAGATGTTATGGGGTTATATTGATTATATCATCTATGGTATTAGCCTATTTAATGTAACTATATACAGCTATATAGAAATTTGATGTTGATGTAATATTGAATCACAACCCGTTGTAATAATCTGCTATACAGATTAATGACTGGGTAGTTGTTATATCTGTCATCAACACCATATATACATTTTTAATATACAGAGTAACAAGTGGGCAGTAATAATACCTGTCATCAATACCCTTTACAAATCTTTGACATGCAGTGTAGTGACTGGGCAATGACAATGTGTGTTATTAATAACTTACTATGCTCTTATGTGTTTTATATCTCGTATAGAGAATAAATCAGAGCGAAACATATAACAAGGGTGTGTATATCCATGATAAAATATGAAGTAATGATAGTATTTTAAAATCCACAGATCATAAACGAATGTACAATCTAAACATCCATTCTAACGGCTGTAATAACATAATTTATGCTTACCTGATAAATTCCTTTCTTCTGTAGTGTGATCAGTCCACGGGTCATCATTACTTCTGGGATATTACTCCTCCCCAACAGGAAGTGCAAGAGGATTCACCCAGCAGAGCTGCATATAGCTCCTCCCCTCTACGTCACTCCCAGTCATTCGACCAAGGACCAACGAGAAAGGAAAAGCCAAGGGTGAAGTGGTGACTGGAGTATAAATTAAAAAATATTTACCTGCCTTAAAAACAGGGCGGGCCGTGGACTGATCACACTACAGAAGAAAGGAATTTATCAGGTAAGCATAAATTATGTTTTCTTCTGTTAAGTGTGATCAGTCCACGGGTCATCATTACTTCTGGGATACCAATACCAAAGCAAAAGTACACGGATGACGGGAGGGATAGGCAGGCTCTTTATACAGAAGGAACCACTGCCTGAAGAACCTTTCTCCCAAAAATAGCCTCCGATGAAGCAAAAGTGTCAAATTTGTAAAATTTGGAAAAAGTATGAAGCGAAGACCAAGTTGCAGCCTTGCAAATCTGTTCAACAGAGGCCTCATTCTTGAAGGCCCAAGTGGAAGCCACAGCTCTAGTAGAATGAGCTGTAATTCTTTCAGGAGGCTGCTGTCCAGCAGTCTCATAAGCTAAACGAATTATGCTACGAAGCCAAAAAGAAAGAGAGGTAGCGGAAGCTTTTTGACCTCTCCTCTGCCCAGAGTAAATGACAAACAGAGAAGACGTTTGTCGAAATTCCTTAGTTGCCTGTAAGTAAAATTTTAGAGCACGGACTACATCCAGGTTGTGCAGTAGACGTTCCTTCTTTGAAGAAGGATTTGGGCATAAAGAAGGAACAACAATCTCTTGATTGATATTCCTGTTAGTAACTACCTTAGGTAAGAACCCAGGTTTAGTACGCAGGACTACCTTATCCGAATGAAAAATCAAATAAGGAGAATCACAATGTAAGGCTGATAATTCAGAGACTCTTCGAGCCGAGGAAATAGCCATTAAAAATAGAACTTTCCAAGATAACAACTTTATATCAATGGAATGAAGGGGTTCAAACGGAACGCCCTGTAAAACATTAAGAACAAGGTTTAAACTCCATGGTGGAGCAACAGTTTTAAACACAGGCTTAATTCTGGCCAAAGCCTGACAAAAAGCCTGGACGTCAGGAACTTCTGACAGACGTTTGTGTAACAGAATGGACAGAGCTGAGATCTGTCCCTTTAATGAACTAGCAGATAAACCCTTTTCTAAACCTTCTTGTAGAAAAGACAATATCCTAGGAATCCTAACCTTACTCCAAGAGTAACATTTGGATTCACACCAATATAGGTATTTATGCCATATCTTATGGTAAATCTTTCTGGTAACAGGTTTCCTAGCCTGTATTAAGGTATCAATAACTGACTCAGAAAATCCACGTCTTGATAAAATCAAGCGTTCAATTTCCAAGCAGTCAGCTTCAGAGAAGTTAGATTTTGATGTTTGAAGGGACCCTGTATCAGAAGGTCCTGTTTCAGAGGTAGAGACCAAGGTGGACAGGATGACATGTCCACCAGGTCTGCATACCAAGTCCTGCGTGGCCACGCAGGTGCTATTAGAATCACTGATGCTCTCTCTTGTTTGATTCTGGCAATCAATCGAGGAAGCAACGGGAAGGGTGGAAACACGTAAGCCATCCTGAAGTCCCAAGGTGCTGTCAGAGCATCTATCAGGACTGCTCCTGGATCCCTGGATCTGGACCCGTAACGAGGAAGCTTGGCGTTCTGTCGAGACGCCATGAGATCTATCTCTGGTTTGCCCCAACGTCGAAGTATTTGGGCAAAGACCTCCGGATGAAGTTCCCACTCCCCCGGATGAAAAGTCTGACGACTTAAGAAATCCGCCTCCCAGTTCTCCACTCCCAGGATGTGGATTGCTGACAGGTGGCAAGAGTGAGACTCTGCCCAGCAAATTATCTTTGATACTTCCATCATAGCTAGGGAGCTTCTTGTCCCTCCCTGATGGTTGATGTAAGCTACAGTCGTGATGTTGTCCGACTGAAACCTGATGAACCCCCGAGTTGTCAACTGGGGCCAAGCCAGGAGGGCATTGAGAACTGCTCTCAATTCCAGAATGTTTATTGGCAGGAGACTCTCCTCCTGACTCCATTGTCCCTGAGCCTTCAGAGAATTCCAGACGGCACCCCAACCTAGAAGGCTGGCGTCTGTTGTTACAATTGTCCAGTCTGGTCTGCTGAATGGCATCCCCCTGGACAGATGTGGCCGAGAAAGCCACCATAGAAGAGAATTTCTGGTCTCTTGATCCAGATTCAGAGAAGGGGATAAGTCTGAGTAATCCCCATTCCACTGACTTAGCATGCACAGTTGCAGTGGTCTGAGGTGTAAGCGTGCAAAGGGTACTATGTCCATTGCCGCTACCATTAAGCCGATTACCTCCATGCATTGAGCCACTGACGGGTGTTGAATGGAATGAAGGGTGCGGCAAGCACTTTGAAGTCTTGTTAGCCTGTCCTCTGTCAGGTAAATCTTCATTTCTACAGAATCTATAAGAGTCCCCAGGAAGGGAACTCTTGTGAGTGGAACGAGTGAACTTTTCTTTTCGTTCACCTTCCATCCATGTGACCTTAGAAATGCCAGCACTAACTCTGTATGAGACTTGGCAGTTTGAAAGCTTGAAGCTTGTATCAGAATGTCGTCTAGGTATGGAGCTACCGAGATTCCCCGCGGTCTTAGTACCGCCAGAAGAGCACCCAGAACCTTTGTGAAGATTCTTGGAGCTGTAGCCAATCCGAATGGAAGAGCCACAAACTGGTAATGCCTGTCTAGGAAGGCAAACCTTAGGTACCGATAATGATCTTTGTGAATCGGTATGTGAAGGTAAGCATCCTTTAAATCTACAGTGGTCATGTATTGACCCTCTTGGATCATAGGTAAAATTGTCCGAATAGTCTCCATCTTGAACGATGGAACTCTTAGGAATTTGTTTAGGATCTTTAAGTCCAGGATTGGTCTGAAAGTTCCCTCTTTTTTGGGAACCACAAACAGATTTGAGTAAAACCCCTGTCCCTGTTCCGATCGTGGAACTGGATGGATTACTCCCATTAACAAGAGCTCTTGTACGCAGCGTAGAAACGCCTCTTTCTTTGTCTGGATTGTTGACAATCTTGACAGATGAAATCTCTCTCTTGGAGGAGAGTATTTGAAGTCCAGAAGGTATCCCTGAGATATTATCTCTAGCGCCCAGGGATCCTGAACATCTCTTGCCCAAGCCTGGGTGAAGAGAGAAAGTCTGCCCCCCACTAGATCCGATCCCGGATCGGGGGCCCTCAATTCATGCTGTTTTAGGGGCAGCAGCAGGTTTCCTAGTCTGCTTGCCCTTGTTCCAGGACTGGTTAGGTTTCCAGCCTTGTCTGTAGCGAGCAACAGCTCCTTCCTGTTTTGGTGCAGAGGAAGTTGATGCTGCTCCTGCTTTGAAATTACGAAAGGAACGAAAATTAGACTGTCTAGTCTTGGCTTTGGCTTTGTCCTGAGGCAGGGCATGGCCTTTACCTCCTGTAATGTCAGCGATAATCTCTTTCAACCCGGGCCCGAATAAGGTCTGCCCTTTGAAAGGTATATTAAGCAATTTAGACTTAGAAGTAACATCAGCTGACCAGGATTTTAGCCACAGCGCCCTGCGTGCCTGAATGGCGAATCCTGAATTCTTCGCCGTAAGTTTAGTAAGATGTACTACGGCCTCCGAAATGAATGAATTAGCTAGTTTAAGGACTCTAAGCCTGTCCGTAATGTCGTCCAGAGTAGCTGAACCAATGTTCTCTTCCAGAGACTCAATCCAGAATGCCGCTGCAGCCGTGATCGGCGCAATGCATGCAAGGGGTTGCAATATAAAACCTTGTTGAACAAACATTTTCTTAAGGTAACCCTCTAACTTTTTATCCATTGGATCTGAAAAAGCACAGCTATCCTCCACCGGGATAGTGGTACGCTTAGCTAAGGTAGAAACTGCTCCCTCCACCTTAGGGACAGTTTGCCATAAGTCCCTTGTGGTGTCGTCTATTGGAAACATTTTTCTAAATATCGGAGGGGGTGAGAACGGCACACCGGGTCTATCCCACTCCTTAGTAACAATTTCAGTAAGTCTCTTAGGTATAGGAAAAACCTCAGTACTCGCCGGTACCGCAAAATATTTATCCAACCTACACATTTTCTCTGGTATTGAAACTGTGTTACAATCATTCAGAGCCGCTAACACCTCCCCTAGTAATACACGGAGGTTTTCCAGTTTAAATTTAAAATTTGAAATATCTGAATCCAGTCTGTTTGGATCAGAACCGTCACCCACAGAATGAAGTTCTCCGTCCTCATGTTCTGCCACCTGTGACGCAGTGTCTGACATGGCCCTAATATTATCAGCGCACTCTGTTCTCACCCCAGAGTGATCACGCTTACCTCTTAGTTCTGGTAATTTAGCCAAAACCTCAGTCATAACAGTAGCCATATCCTGTAATGTGATTTGTAATGGCCGCCCAGATGTACTCGGCGCTACAATATCACGCACCTCCCTCTGAGCGGGAGATGTAGGTACTGACACGTGAGGCGAGTTAGTCGGCATAACTCTCCCCTCGTTGTTTGGTGAAATTTGTTCAATTTGTACAGATTGACTTTTATTTAAAGTAGCATCAATACAGTTAGTACATAAATTTCTATTGGGCTCCACTTTGGCATTGCAACAAATGACACAGGTATCATCCTCTGAATCAGACATGTTTAACACACTAGCAAATAAACTTGCAACTTGGAAATACAATTCAATTAGAATAATATTAAAATGTACTGTGCCTTTAAGAAGCACAGAAGATCTATGACAGTTGAAAATTAATAAATTGAAACAGTTATAGCCTCAATCCTTGTAAACAACACAACTTTAGCAAAGGTTTAATCCCATTAGCAAAGATAACAAATTCTGAAAGCAGGAAACAAATTACAGAATAAACGTTTTTTATCTCAGTCAAACTATAATTCTCACAGCTCTGCTGAGAGAAATTACCTCCCTCAAAATAAGTTTTGAAGACCCCTGAGCTCTGTAGAGATGAACCGGATCATGCAGGGAATACAATGAGTTGCTGACTGAAATATTTGATGCATAGAAAAAGCGCCAAAAAACGGCCCCTCCCCCTCACACACAGCAGTGAGGGAGAACAGAAACTGTCAGAAAAACAGATTAAGCAACTGCCAAGTGGAAAAATAGTGCCCAAACATTTATTCACACAGTACCTCAGCAAATGAAAACGATTTTACATTCCAGCAAAAACGTTAAACATAATCTCTAGTTATTAAACAGCTTTATGTATTTCTTACAGTGTAATTCTAGTGAAGTACCATTCCCCAGAATACTGAAGTGTAAAGTATACATACATGACATTATATCGGTATGGCAGGATTTTCTCATCAATTCCATTGTCAGAAAATAAAAACTGCTACATACCTCTATGCAGATTCATCTGCCCGCTGTCCCCTGATCTGAAGTTTACCTCACTCCTCAGATGGCCGAGAACAGCAATATGATCTTAACTACTCCGGCTAAAATCATAGCAAAACTCTGGTAGATTCTTCTTCAAACTCTGCCAGAGAGGTAATAACACACTCCGGTGCTATTTTAAAATAACAAACTTTTGATTGAAGATATAAAACTAAGTATAATCACCATAGTCCTCTCACACATCCTATCTAGTCGTTGGGTGCAAGAGAATGACTGGGAGTGACGTAGAGGGGAGGAGCTATATGCAGCTCTGCTGGGTGAATCCTCTTGCACTTCCTGTTGGGGAGGAGTAATATCCCAGAAGTAATGATGACCCGTGGACTGATCACACTTAACAGAAGAAATTGTATACCATTTATACGTATGTACGGCATAATCACACAAATGTTCTATCACTGATAATAACCGGTAAATTCAATGTCAATATACAAGTAATATCTGTGGGACATATGTCATTTTCACTTAAACCAGAGAATTAATGTTTGGATTATTGAACTACAATATAGTAAAGTGCCGGCTCTATTTGAAATGACATTATATCTGACAACTAGTAAACATGATCATTCAATATAATGAATGAACCACATGTTATTCAATAAGTATCCGCCCATAAATGACATCAGCTATGACGATCAGTCCACAATCTAGGGATGGCTCATCTCATTGGTTGAGTCCGTTGATTAACTGGCCAAACAACCTGTAACATTTCTTATAGTGGGTACATTGTGTCCAAATCCTGATTTAGATAGTATTGAATTTTCCACAAACATTAAATAAAAGACATAAGCACTATTGGAAACATTAATATGGAATCACAACCCATTGTAATAATCTGTTATACAGATTAATGACTGGGTAGTTGTTATAACTGTCATCAACACCCTATATAAATTTTTAATATACAGAGTAACAAGTTGGCAGTAATGATACCTGTCATCAATACCTTTTACAAATCTCTGACATGCAGTTTAGTGACTGAGCAATGACAATACTTGTTATTAATAACTTACTATGCTCTTATGTGTTTAATATTTTGTGTAGATAATAAATCAGAGCAAAACAATATAAGAAGGGTGTGTATATCCATGATAAAATACTAAATAATGATAGTATTTAAAAATCCACAGATCATACACGAATGTACAATCTAAACATTCATTCTAACGGCTGCAATATTCTATACCATCTATATGTATGTACGTCATAATCACGCAAATGTTCTATCACTGACAATAACCGGTAAATTCAATGTCAATATACAAGTAATATCGGTGGGACATATGTCACTTCCACTTAAACCAGAGAATTAATATTTGGATTATCGAACTACAATATAGTAAAGTACCGGCTCTATTTGGATTGACATTATGTCTGACAGCTAGTAAACATGATCATCCAATAGAATGAATGAACCATACGTTATCCAATAGGTATCCACCCATAAATGACATCAGCTACGACGAATAGTCCACAATCTAGGGATGGCTCATCTCATTGGTTGAGTCCGTTGAGTGACTGGCCAAACAACCTGTAATATTTCAATATATAATCAAGTTTAATATTAGTTAATTGTTGAACTCCTTCCATAACCTGCTTTGAAGCTTATATTAGTTTAAGTAATGATAACATAATAACTGCCCTCGGATTGTAAGGGTTGCTTCAGACCTTTGATATTTGAATATATTTAACCTGAGTTTCAACTTTCTAATGATAATTTAACTCAACCACAGGATTTTGTGTTTTTAATGTTAGCTTAAGCTATTGTATGTGTGGAATTTTTTATTTTCTCTTTTGATAATAAAGATTATAGTATGAATGTTTGATATTTATAACTCAAATATCCTATTTTGACCCTTAAGGACAGAGTCTTTGATTGCATACATAGATGAGAGCAAACTATATACAATTGTATACTCTATTACAATTACTCTGTTAGTTGTGTTCTATCCTCTGCTCTGCATCTGTGGCAGGTAATACAGAGTTAGATATAGTAAGATTTATGTGCATTAATTTTTAATAATACTGTATATCGGTTTCCTGTTGACTTATACTCTGTCCTCCCCTATCCATTATTATATTTCAAAAGAATGACTGGGGGATGAGGGGAGTTGGGGAAGTATTTAAGCCTTTGGCTGGGGTGTTTTTGCCTCCTGCTGGTGGCCAGGTTCTGTATTCCCACAAGTAAGGAATGAAGCCGTGGACTCTCCTCATATTAAGATGGAAATGAATCATTGGGAACAAATTACATTTGTAGAGAAAAAATTGTAGATTAATCTGTACCTTTAATGATTTAAAAATCATAAATTCAATATCTGCTGTAATGTTGGCATCATTTAAGATTGCCATGATTTGAACCAGTGATCCAGAGGTAGTTTGGTTTTGCAGATACAGCACAATAATTTACATTTTTTATATAAGCACAAACTAAATAAAAATGTCACTCAAATTTGAAATTAATTTTGCCATTGTAAGGGATATACAAAACTAAAATTTAGCTACCTCAAAGAAAAAATACTGAAACTAATATTTTAAGACAAAGAGCACACAGTATTGAAAATGTGCTTAGCAGAGGGCATGTGAACAATGGCACATAGGCTCCAATAAGTTAATAGTATTGATGTTAGCGACTGATCAATTAATAGACAATGGAGCACATGCTGTGTATAAGGAACCGAGTGCAATTGTTAGTAAATATTTGAATAAATAATTCTGGGACTGTACTAGATATTATTTATATGACTAAATTAGTATTAGTAAGCTAGATTCTGTAAAGCAAAAGATGACAAGATAATCAAATTTTTAACATAAGTGCTCTATAACAGGTTTCCTACAAATTAATAACTAAATAAAACAAATACTAGTTCAAATACTTCAAACATTTTTAAGATGAAGCTCAATCCAATAATACCTGATTTAGCTTTGGCAGTTCTTGTGCAGCTTTTTGTTTAGACTTGTTTTCTCGTGCCCATATACGAAGGTAATTACGATTGTCCTGATTCGTCTTTTTACCTAAAAAAAAAATGAAAACAAGAAAGAAATATAGTTAACACAAAGTTTAATATACTCTAATCAACTGTGACACATATATTCTCGGTTGACAGACGAGTTATACATAGCAACGTCTGATTTTTGTCTGAAGAATTACGTAAATAAAGTAACTTAGAGAGACAATGAAGTACATCAAATGACTATAACATTTTATACAATGTAAAGAATACAAGTACTTATGGCTATTCAGTTTGAAAATAATTTCCTTCTGGAGACAAATATACAAAATTACACATTATGTATACAAAGCTTCTAGGGCCACCCACCAAAAATAATTCCTAGATGAGTGACTCATTTTGCTTTAGGACTCCATGGGGGCTGCAGGTAGTAGTCTCTTGTACTGTTACTTAGTAGTGTTTTCTTGGGATAAGTATAAGGCTATCATATGAACTAGGTGCCTTTGGTTCTTATCTGTCATCAAAATTAATTTTTCTATTTTAAACTATGAATAGTTTTAAACTATGAACATAGTCAAAATGCTTAACACAATAAAAAGAAGTGCAACAATATTCTTTCTCATTTTATTAAACATAAAAAAGGAGGCGACAAGAATTCATAATTAATTTATTTTAAAAAAATACTCTGCATAGACTGCTGGGTTGATTTAATACACAGTCTTTCTTATCAAAAGCGACTTATCCAAAAACAAACTAAGCATTGATTACTCCTTAAAACGAATGAGGTGTTTATGCATTCAGTGCACTGATTTGGGGATTCATACATATTGCTCTTAAAAAATGAATGTTTAGCTCAAAAATTTAGGAGTTTCCAAAATTTAAATTCTCCACTTTGTAATTCACATTATTCTGTTCATTAAAATGTTTTAGCTATTTTATTAGGGCAATCAAGGTCCTATACTCAGTTCCCACTGCAAGGATTAGCGGAGTGGGTTTCCAGTCAGCCCCGTTTGCCATCCTGAATGGAACCAGGCAGGGTTGTCCGCTGTCTCCGATGCTATTCGCATTGGCTATCGAGCCTTTGGCTCAGTTGATAAGAGATGATCCCGACATTCTGGGGGTTGATTTTGGGGGTTCAACCCACAAGATTGCGTTATTTGCAGACGACGTTACCCTACTACTCACATCCCCATCCTCATCTCTGTCAGCTGTCTTTAAATGTCTGGATATATTCTCTAAATGTAGTTTTTATAAATTGAACTACTCTAAAACGGAAGTACTACACATTTTATTCCTACAAAGAAATTATGACTTCCATTGGTCTGATACCTCTGTCAAACATCTGGGTATTCACCTGAGTCCAAACCCCGAAATCATGATCCAGAAAAATTTTACTGACCGCATTCCTGAGTTCAGGAGGCTTCTTGAAAGCTGGGAATTCAGAGAATTCTCGTGGACAGGGCGGATTGCTGTGGTCAAAATGTTGCTTCTTCCTAAAATCACGTACCTCTTTAGGTGCATAAATTTGACGGTCCTGAGACCTATACTCAATAAACTTCAGAGTCTAATCTCAAGATACGTCTGGAAAGGTGGAAGACCCAGAATCGCCACCACGACGATTCAACAACCTTTAGATAGAGGAGGACTAGCCTACCCTAGTGTTCTGATATATAATGATGCCGCACGTCTCTCTCATCTTATGTGTTGGAGCCTAAAGGTTGACCAGCCTAGATGGTATCAAGTAGAGCAGTCCCTTCTCCCTGGAGTTGTTCTGCTTTCTGACCTTCCTTGGATTCCAGTACATGTCCGTAAAACTTTGCGGATTGAACATCCTCTTATTTTGAACACCCTGCTACACTGGGATACCAGAAAAAATATGGAATCTATTGCCCCACACCCCTCTCCTCTTTATAGGATACGAACTATCTTGATTTCTATGCCGGAGACGCATGTAGGCAATTGGTCTGAGGCTGCTAATGAACCTATCACATCTTTATATAAAAAGGACTCCCTCTTGTCATTTGAAGAGGTCAAGGCTGGGCTCTCCATACCATCATATCTGAACTTTGAATTTATTAGGCTAGCGAGCATCCTCAGGGCTTGGGGACTTTCGGGGCAACCCACAAGACCTCTCACTAGATGGGAACAAAGATGGAATCTGGGCAAGCTACTCAAAGGTTCTCTCTCTTTCCACTATAATCTATTGGTGGCGCCCATAAAACCAAATAAACATAGTCAGTACAAAGCCTGGGAAAAGGAACTTAAAATTAACATTGAGATCACAATATGGCTTAAGGAGCTCATCAGCGCTAAGAAAATCTTACATAGCGCAACCTTATGGGAGCTTTATTATAAGATAACCACCAGGTGGCACCTCGTGCCGGTCACACTGAATAAATATTATCGAAAGACCTCCCCCCTATGTTGGCGAAACTGCGGTCGCTTGGGCACGCAGGTTCACATTTGGTGGGATTGCCCTATAATTAGGGGTGCCTGGGGATTTGCATTTGATGTTCTCAGGTCGCTAGACATATCACTGAGCCCAACCCCTTCAGTGGGCCTCCTACATCACCAGCTTCCACCTATGTCTGATACTGACAAACACCTTACCCTTTACGTCCTGATGGCTACTAAGCTGGCTATTGCCAGGGACTGGAAACAAGCCTCATCTCCTTCACCCAAAAAAAATAATCGCCATAATTGACCATATTAGACAGATGGAGGAGTTTGCATTCAGACATCTTAACAAATTAGAACTCTACCTAGAGATTTGGAATAAATGGAGTGAGGCACAGACCTTGTAGACATTAGGGAATCATACAGTACACGATCACTTACTTGAACTTCATCTGCAGAAACTCCCCCTCCCCCCCCTTTTTTTTTTTTTTCTCTCTTTCCTTCTCCTCTCCCCTCTCCTCCCTTTCTTTCCCTGCAGTCCCGTTCCCCCTTTTTTTTTCCCCTGTGTATTACCCTTAAAGGCCCGAGCACTTAACACTCTTCTACATAAACACGTCACTTTTAACTAAATTAATAAACTCACTAATCTTGAATGATGAACTATACACTGTGTCAAGCAGGATTTGAACCCAATATGAGGAGACGATCAATCTATCCAGGGCGCGCTGGTTGTTCAGAGTCTAAGATACAAGTTTAATGTTTGACTCTATATTCTCTCACACAAGAATGTATCTAATTTATGTACAAAAAGTAAAATGAGGAAATAATGTATGTGTACATACTTCCATCTCTTAACAAACAGTGTCTTATGTCTATATAGTATGCCATAGTTACTAATATAACTATTCTATGATGTTACAAAAATCTTATGCTCTAACAGATTTTGTGTTGTACGATTGTTCAAATTGTGTAACTTCTACACTTATGTTTTGTTCTCACTGTTAAATTTTTTTTATTGTTCCTCAATAAAAAACTATTTAAAAAAAATAAAAATGTTTTAGCTATTTTCATCCACCTTAAAAGTATGAAATCACAATGACAGACATCTCATCTCTAACTATGATAATGTGCTCCACATTGTGATTCTACCAGGCACGTTAATAAAAGTGACCAAGTGTTTTCTCATTTTGTCACTAAACATCTCACCAGTGCATGTGCACCTTAAAGTACCACACCCAGTGCATGTACACACATATATGCTATTTAAATCTTTTTGATGGATTGGTTCATTAGGATTTTCATGGTAGCACAATCACTTGGTGCCGTTGATGGCATTATTAGATAGGAGACACAACGGTTGGTTCTGGTTTAAGAGCCCCAAGCAAGCTGATAATTAAAGGAACATTAGCCCAAATTGATTCTCCATAAACTGCTTAAAGGGACATTAAAGACTTTGGGGTCAATTTATTCCTGTGGCCGAGCGGACATGATACGATGTAGCGTTATTCCTGTGGCCGAGCGGACATGATACGATGTAGCGTATTATGTCCGCTGCACATCAATAAATGCCGACAGCATACGCTGTCTGCATTTATCATTGCACCAGCAGTTCTTGTGAACTGCTGGTGCAATGCCACCCCCAGCAGATTCGCGGCCAATCGGCCGCTAGTAGCAGGTGTCAATCAACCGGATCGTATTCGATCGGGTTAATTTCTGTCCGCCGCCTCAGAGCAGGCAGACAGGTTATGAAGCAGCGGTCTTTAGAGCTTGATAAATTGACCCCTTTGAGACTGTTTAGTTATGTAGTCTAGTTATGTATAATTACATGTGGTAAAAACAAAACAAACAAAAAAAAACATACTTGCAATATAGTTTCCTTATTTATTTTGTTCCCTTTTCTACAAAGTAATAAGCACTGTCATGTTGTAACTTAGTTATCCTGGATTCAAAAGCCTGTACTTGTCTTACACTCTTGTTATATTCTGCATACCATGGTTTGCACACTTTTGTAACTCTTTTATATCTATCCCTTGAGATAAGGGAGAACTCAGTATCAACATTGGGGAGCCCATTACTTTATAGAAACTAAATATTTATACATATTTCTTCAATATCATCTACATATTTTTCTCAGTCTAATTTATGCTTTGAATATTCTATTATACGTACCATTTATGAAGTATTTAAAGGGACAGTAAAGTCATAATTAAACATTCATGATTTGGACAGATCATACAATTTTAAACAACTTTCCAATTTACTTCTATTATTTAATTTGCTTTCTTCTCTTGTTATCCTTTGCTGAAAGGTTAATCTAGGTAAGCTTAGGAGAAGCAAAGAACCTAGGTTCTAGCTGCTGATTGGTGGCTGCATGTATATACCGATTGTCATTGGCTCACCCATGTGTTCAGTTAGAAACCAGTAGTGCATTGCTGCTCCTTCAACAAATAATACCTAGAGACGGAAGCAAATTTGATAATAGAAGTAAACTAGAAAGTTGTTTAAAATTGTAAGTTCTACCTAAATCATGAAAGAAAATGTTTGGGTTTCATGTCCCTTTAATTATATACAGTGCAAAAATTTTTCAATTCAATGATTTACTTTATCCAGTTTTTATGTCATTAAAATCTGAAAATTTTAGTTTTTCCACTGCCCCCAGAGAGGCTGAAATGCATTCCATGGAACTCACATCTCTGGCTACCCTACACACTGCACAGTGATTGCTTGATATATACAGGTGGTCATTTACATCTATCCCTTATTCGCCACAGTATAGGAAATAGTAAATAACTGTAGACTGCAAACTAATGCAACTATTGGCAACACAATTGCAGTTTAAAATATTTTTAAGATGCATTTTACTTGCTGATCTTTTGCAATGCAGTGATGAATGATGGTACAGAATCAGCACATCACTACTCATTCACACAGTGTTCTTTACACCCTCTAGAGGTCACACCTTAGAATGCATTTTGCCTTTTCAGTTATGAACTTTGTTTTTCGTTGTTTACAATAGATACTGTGATAAATGTATAATCTTGTTTATGCTACATTTATCGAATCTGATAGATTAAAAAGCAACAACAATCACGTATTAATAAATACAGGCTAACCTTAGCTAATACATTGCTGCCATACAATTGATAGTTCCATTCTAAATAAGTAGCTGCTCTAGATAACTATGGGCCAGATTACAAGTGGAGCACTAAATATCGCTTTCAAGAAAGCGATATTAGCATTCCAATGAGTAATACTAGCGCACGCTAATGTTGAGCGCAATGCAAATGTGAGATTGCGTTCGAATTGCTAGGAAGCAATGCGCTCACGAGAGCAGGCTTCCATAGGCTCCAAAGGGAGCCTTATTCTCATGCCGTCAGACATGTTAAAAATATATGTTTATGATTATATACATATATATTTATGTGCTAATATGTGTATATACATATATTAAAAAATAAATATATATGTATATAAGGATATATACATACAGGGAGTGCAGAATTATTAGGCAAATTAGTATTTTGATCACATCATCCTCTTTATGCATGTTGTCTTACTCCAAGCTGTATAGGCTCGAAAGCCTACTACCAATTAAGCATATTAGGTGATGTGCATCTCTGTAATGAGAAGGGGTGTGGTCTAATGACATCAACACCCTATATCAGGTGTGCATAATTATTAGGCAACTTCCTTTCCTTTGGCAAAATGGGTCAAAAGAAGGACTTGGCAGGCTCAGAAAAGTCAAAAATAGTGAGATATCTTGCAGAGGGATGCAGCACTCTTAAAATTGCAAAGCTTCTGAAGCGTGATCATCGAACAATCAAGCGTTTCATTCAAAATAGTCAACAGGGTCGCAAGAAGCGTGTGGAAAAACCAAGGCGCAAAATAACTGCCCATGAACTGAGAAAAGTCAAGCGTGCAGCTGCCAAGATGCCACTTTCCACCAGTTTGGCCATATTTCAGAGCTGCAACATCACTGGAGTGCCCAAAAGCACAAGGTGTGCAATACTCAGAGACACGGCCAAGGTAAGAAAGGCTGAAAGACGACCACCACTGAACAAGACACACAAGCTGAAACGTCAAGACTGGGCCAAGAAATATCTCAAGACTGATTTTTCTAAGGTTTTATGGACTGATGAAATGAGAGTGAGTCTTGATGGGCCAGATGGATGGGCCCGTGGCTGGATTGGTAAAGGGCAGAGAGCTCCAGTCCGACTCAGACGCCAGCAAGGTGGAGGTGGAGTACTGGTTTGGGCTGGTATCATCAAAGATGAGCTTGTGGGGCCTTTTCGGGTTGAGGATGGAGTCAAGCTCAACTCCCAGTCCTACTGCCAGTTTCTGGAAGACACCTTCTTCAAGCAGTGGTACAGGAAGAAGTCTGCATCCTTCAAGAAAAACATGATTTTCATGCAGGACAATGCTCCATCACACGCGTCCAAGTACTCCACAGCGTGGCTGGCAAGAAAGGGTATAAAAGAAGAAAATCTAATGACATGGCCTCCTTGTTCATCTGATCTGAACCCCATTGAGAACCTGTGGTCCATCATCAAGTTTTGAGTGTCCTTGCAAAGAAAGGTGGCTATATTGGTCACTGATTTGTTTTTGTTTTGTTTTTGAATGTCAGAAATGTATATTTGTGAATGTTGAGATGTTATATTGGTTTCACTGGTAAAAATAAATAATTGAAATGGCTATATATTTGTTTTTTGTTAAGTTGCCTAATAATTATGCACAGTAATAGTCACCTGCACACACAGATATCCCCCTAAAATAGCTATAACTAAAAACAAACTAAAAACTACTTCCAAAACTATTCAGCTTTGATATTAATGAGTTTTTTTGGGTTCATTGAGAACATGGTTGTTGTTCAATAATAAAATTAATCCTCAAAAATACAACTTGCCTAATAATTCTGCACTCCCTGTATATATTTACAGGGAACACACAGACCGCAATGTAAAGGCACTTTCAGTGCCGTTTCTTTTACTAACACCCCACACCCGCCAACTTTAACCCCTTAAAACTGCATAGTGCAGTTGTTTTTTATTTTAAAATAATGCTACAATTTTTTAAAATACAAAAACTATAATACCCTCTATTTTGAGGGCAATTTGGGCACTTTTAGAAAATTAACCAGAGATCTATTATTATTATTTTATTATTATCAGGCATTTGTAGAGCGCCAACAGATTCCGAAGCACTATAAACATAGGAGGTATACAAGATAACATTTATAGGGATCAAGTGGGTAGAAGGCCCCGCAAAGAGTTACACTGTTGTAGTTGGCTCTTATGAAGGCAATCTACAAACAGCTGGACTCATAGGCTTACATTCTAAGGGGTTCAAGGGGAAAGCAATGGAGTTAGGAAAGGTTAGTGTACGTTGTATGCATCCCTGAATAGTAGAGTCTTTAGGGAGCGCTTGAAGCTGATAAAACTAAGGGAGAGTCTTGTAGAGCGAGGCAGGGAGTTCCACATGATGGGAGTCAGTCTGGAGAAGTCCTGTAAATGGGAATGTGAGGAAGTAACAAGAGAGGAGAGTAGGAGATTGTGAGTAGAGCAAAGGGGACGGGAGGGAGAGTATTTGGAGACAAGGTTTGAAATGTAGGGGGGAGCAGTGCAGTTGAGGGCTTTATATGTCAGAGTGAGGATTTTGTGTTTAATCCTGGATGCAAGAGGAAGCCAGTGAAGGGATTGGCAGAGAGGTGCAGCAGATGCAGAGGCATTTATTATGGATTGTAAAGGAGCTAGGCGGCAGCAAGGGAGACCAGAGAGGATGGAGTTGCAGTAGTCGAGGCGGGAAAGGATGAGAGAGTGGATTAAAATCTTAGTTGTGTCTTGTGTAAGGAAATGTCTAATTTTAGAGACGTGGAAGGCTTTAGCCAAGGACTGAATGTGAGGAGTGAAAGAAAAGGTCTGAGTCAAGTGTGACCCCAAGACATCGGGCATGCAGGGTAGGGGTAATGATCTGAGCTAGTTATATATTGCGCGCCTGCAATTGGGCAAATTTGCCCATTTGCGGGTGCGTGATAAATTAGTGCTCCACTTGTAATCGAGCCCTATATGCATTATACCTCATTTTTAAACCTAAACTCTTTTGATTATCATTCCTGTTTTTGATGACTGCCTTGTTCTCCCTTCCGTTTGTAATATCAAATAGATTTCTGTCATACCAACTAACAACTGTTTAGTAATGGCAAATGATTATGATCAGAAGACCAAAACCGGTCAAGCTATGTAACATTTCACCCCCTGTGCTTTGGACTTTATCCTGCTGTCATCTTTTTGGAACTTTTGTTTATTTATAACAGTGTGTTCATCCCAAGAACAATTTATTTATGAATCATAGAAAAGCAGTCAGTCATAATGTATATACTGTTTCCCCTGAATATTTTCCTCCTAATCGTACATATAGTTCCTAGTGTGTTTAGTGCGTAATATATGCAAAGTGCTTTACAGGTGAAAACCGACAAACTCACTAAATATGATACAACAGTGTTTAGTGCAAACAAAATACCTTGACTACACTCTGGAGTGATATCTTCAAAAAAGTACTGTGTAGCCTCAAAAGCAGAATCTGGCTCCTCTTGATCCAGAGAAAGATCTAAATAATTGGATAAAAGAAAAAAGTGGGGCAGATAATTTACCATTCACATTCACGTATGTCTCTTTAATATCACTTATGCGCCAACCTCCTTGGAATTGCTTTCTGGGAATATATCAAAACAATTCTATATATATTTTTAGTTTTATTTGTCGTTTACAACATATCACTTGCAATTACTGTACAATTTTTTTACTATTTCTGAATGTGTTTGCATCATCGTTATTTTCAGCCAAATGATAAACTAACAGAGCACTCATTATTGTTATTGCTCACCCTGCGTGGTTTTATTTAATAGAAATTAAAACATACATAGTGTACTGGGAGACATTGAGGAAGCTTGACAAGAACATTAGCTTTAACGATCGAATACAAATATATAATAAAAAAAATTACCAGGTGCATTAAAACAAAATATTGCAGAATATAGTGAAGAATAAAGTGAACAAACACAATATTTTACATAATATGTCACTGTAGCTATGAATTAGAAGGATCCCATTCTGCTTACTCATTGTCTAATAAACTGCATAACACGTACATCACATTTGTAAAACATAATAACAAATCTTTATTAGGCAGATATTAAAAGATGGCACTAAACATTTTACAAACATTTAAATATTGCACCCAAAATAGCTAACACATGATCTACATTAAATATCCTCAAATGACAAATTTCTTTATTGCTGGGAGGGAGGGTAGAATTTATTGTGATAGGTTATGATGTAGTCTATGGAATGAAGGAAGCTGATACTCACAAGGTAACGTGTGCATCCTGTACAGCAGCTTTAGCTTTTCTGTGAGGTCACCATGACATGCGGCACCTAAGCAGTTTAAACAATTATTATATTGAAGTATTTGTCACAAACAGTAAGAATGATGTATTTTAGCACAGTACACAAACCAATGTAAACATATTCCCAAGTACCCTCCACAAAAATACTGGACAATCTGAAGATGAATGGGCATGATAGTCTGTGGGGGTCACACAATGCCCTGCCCACAAAAGCTTTACCTGGTCCACACTTTTCATCCTACCATATATACTTTTTCACAACTAAGCAGTCATTTTACCCCTTGGCTGCCAGTAATATATAATTCAATAAATGTACCTATTTGGTTGGCAGTAACACAAACTGTTGGTCAAACACTAAACTGGGCAGCTTTTGGTTATGGTTTTTACCTTGTGTCATCAATAATTTATTTTTCATACACAAGTATGTGTGAAAGAGGCATCATAGTGAAAAGTGACAGGTTTTCATTAGTTACTTTATCACTATCAACCCTGCAAACCTATGTGTATAACCAACACACAGGGGTTAAACATATAGATTTGCAGGGTTGATAGTAATAACATGGCAAGCTCTAGCTAATGAGAACTTATCATTTAAAAATAGAGCTGATTTTACCTTTTCAGTCTGGGCTGGTTGATCTCATTCACTTTGTAACTCAAGGTCTGACAAACAAGATATGTTTAAATTGAAGCACAAAATCTCATAATTTCAACAGCTAAAAAAAAGATAAAAACCCCACATACGTAAGCTAAAATGTATTTTATTTTAATCTAAATACATCTAATGATGTTATTTCTTAAATTATAAAATATGGAAAACAACAGAAAATACATAATAAGAAAAGATGTGATATGTGTGTGTAAGCCACAGCCAATGAAAAACAAGCACAATGCAACTCAATAGATTATATAATTGATAATGTAACTAATCAGAATGCATCTGGATCAAGGAAGAGGGCCGATACTCAGAACCTAGGTAATTACCCAAAAGCACTTCCTCACCACTTGTACCCAGTGGCATCTCTATATTTTAAGCAAACAAAAGTAGAATAAAAACAAAATTTATGCTTACCTGATAAATTTATTTATTTCCGGAAATGGAGAGTCTACAACGTCATTCAATTACTAATGGGAATATCACTCCTGGCCAGCAGGAGGAGGCCAAGAGCACCACAGCAAAGCTGTTAAGTGTCACTCCCCTACCCATAATCCCCAGTCATTCGACCAAAGGGGGAAATGGAAAAGGAATAACACAAAGGTGTAGAGGTGCCTGAGGTTTAGTAAAAAATAACTGTCTTAAAGGACCAGTCAACACAGTAGATTTGCATAATCAACAAATACAAGATAACAAAACAATGCAATAGCACTTAGTCTAAACTTCAAATGAGTAGTAGATTTTTTTTCTGATAATTTTAAAAGATATGTCTTTTTCCACTCCCACTGTACCATGTGACAGTCATCAGCCAATCACAAATGCATTCACATACCATGTGATAACAATCAGCCATTCACAAATGCATACACGCTTATTCTTGCACATGCTCAGTAGTAGCTGGTGATTCAAAAAGTTTAAATATAAAAAGACTGTGCACATTTTGTTAATGGAAGTAAATTGGAAAGTTGTTTAAAATTGCATGCTCTATCTGAATAATGGAAGTTTAATTTTGATTGAGTGTCCCTTTAATAAAGGGTGGGGTCGTGGACTCCATATCCGGAAAGAAAGAAATTTATCAGGTGAGCATAAATTTTGTTTTCTTTCCTAAGATATGGAGAGTTCACAAAGTCATTCAATTAATAGTGGGAATCAATACCCAAGCTAGAGGACACAGAATGAACAGGAAGGGAGAACAAGACAGGAAGACCTAAACAGAAGGCACCACCGCTTGAAGAACTTTTCTCCCAAAAGAGGCCTCAGCCGAGGCAAAAGTATCAAATTTGGAAAAAGTATGCAGAGAGGACCAAGTTGCAGCCTTGCAAATCTGTTCCACAGAAGTTTCATTTTTGAAAGCCGAAGAAGAGGAGACACAGCCCTAGTGGAATGAGCTGTAATTCTCTCAGGAGGCTTCTGTCCAGCAGTCTCATAAGCAAAAAGAATTATAATTCTCAACCAGAGGGACAGAGAAGTAGCAGTAGCCTTTTGACCCTTAAGCTTTCCTGAGAAACAAACAGGGCAGAAGACTGGCGAAAATCCTTAGTCGCATGAAGGTAGAATTTTGGAGCATGCACAACATCCAAGTTGTGCAACAGACGTTCTTTATGAGAAAAAGGATTGGGACAGAGAGAAGGAACAACAATCTCCTGATTAATATTTCTATCTTAAACCACTTTAGGAAGAAACCCCAATTTAGTACAAAGAACCTCCCTATCCGCATGAAAGATTAGGAAAGGCGAATCACACTGCAAAGTCGAGAGTTCCGAAACTCTCAGAGCAGAAGAGATAGCAATAAGAAACAAAACCTTCCAAGATAGCAACTTAATATCTATGGAATGCATTGGATCAAACGGAGCCTGCTGCAAAACTTTAAGAACAAGATTAAGGCTCCAAGGAGGAGCAACAGGTTTAAACACAGGCTTGATTCTGACCAGGGTCTGACAAAAAGATTGAACATCTGGCACATCCGCCAGATGCTTGTGTAACAAAATAGATAATGCAGAAATCTGACATTTCAGAGAACTGACTGACAACCCTTTCTCCAGATTTACCTGGAGAAAAGACAAGATTCTAGGAATTCTGACCCTACTCCAAGAGTAGCTCTTCACATCAATGAAGGTATTTACGCCATACCTTATGGTAATTTTTTTGAGTAACAGGCTTGCAAGCCTGGATCAGGGTCTCAATGACCGATTCAGAAAATCCATGCTTAGGCAGAGCTAAGCGTTCAATCTCCAAGCAGTCAGAGAAACGAGATTTGGATGGAGGAATGTACCCTAAGTTAGAAGGTCCTTCATTTAGAGGCAACCTCCAAGGTGGCTGAGATGACAGCTTCACTAGGTCTGCATACCAGATCCTGCGAGGCCATGCAGGAGTTATTAGAATTACCGATGCTCTCTCCTATTTGATACGAGCAATAACTAGTGGAAGGAGCGCAAATGGACGAAACTGGTATGCTAGACCAAAATCCCAAGGAACCGCCAGAGCATCTATCAGAGCGGCCTGAGGATCTCTTGACCTTGACTGAACCGTACCTTGTAAGCTTGGGGTTCTGCCGAGACGCCATCAAATCTAACTCCGGCACCCCCCATTTGAGGGTTAACCTGGAGAATACCTTTGGATGGAGAGCCCACTCCCTGGGATGAAATGTCTGTCTGCTCAGGAAATCCGCTTCCCAGTTGTCCACTCCAGGAATGTGGATGGCAGATAGACAACAATTGTGAGCTTCCACCCACTGAATAATCAGTGCCACCTCCTTCATGGCTAAGGAACTCTGAGTTCCTCCCTGGTGGTTGATGTAAGCCACTGAGGTGATGTTGTCTGACTGAAACTTGATAAACTGGGCTAAGGACAATTGAGGCCAAGCCATCAGAGCATTGTAAATAGCTCTCAATTCCAAGATGTTTATTGGGAGACCCGACTCCTCCCGAGTCAATAGTCCCTGCGCCTTTAACGAGTCCCAGACTGCTCCCCAGCCTAGCAGTCCTGAGGGAACTCTTTTCCAGATTCACTTTCCAACCACGGGAACATAGAAAAGACAACAAGATCTCGGTATGAGAGTTTGCATGTTGAAAAGATGGAGCCTGAACCAATATGTCATCCAGGTAGGGCCCCACTACAATTCCCCGAGACCTGATCCCTGCCAAGAGAGCCCCCAGAACCTTTGAGAAAATTCTGGGAGCTGTGGCAAGGCCAAATGGAACAGCCACAAACTGAAAGTGTTTGTCTAGAAAGGTAAATCTCAGGAATGTGTGATCTATGTGGATGGGAATATGAAGATACGTGTCCTTCAGGTCTATGGTCATCATGAACAGACCCTCTAGGACCAAAGGAAGAATAGAACGAATGGTTTCCATTTTGAAGGACGGTACCCTGAGAAACTTGTTGAGGCAATTTAGGTCTAAAAAGGGTCAAAAAGGTCCCTCTTTTTTGGGCACCACAAACAGATTTGAATAGAATCCTAGACCATGTTCCCTTACTGGAACTGGAACAATCACTCCCAGGGAGGAAAGGTCCTGAACGCAGTTCAAGAATGCCTCTCTTTTTACCTGGTCTGTAGATAATTTTGAGAGGTGAAATCTGCCCCTGGGAGGGAAAGTTTTGAATTCTATTTTGTAATCTTGAGATACTATGGGAATATCACTCCTGGCCAGCAGGAGGAGGCCAAGAGCACCACAGCAAAGCTGTTAAGTGTCACTCCCCTACCCATAATCCCCAGTCATTCGACCAAAGGGGGAAATGGAAAAGGAATAACACAAAGGTGTAGAGGTGCCTGAGGTTTAGTAAAAAATAACTGTCTTAAAGGACCAGTCAACACAGTAGATTTGCATAATCAACAAATACAAGATAACAAAACAATGCAATAGCACTTAGTCTAAACTTCAAATGAGTAGTAGATTTTTTTTCTGATAATTTTAAAAGATATGTCTTTTTCCACTCCCACTGTACCATGTGACAGTCATCAGCCAATCACAAATGCATTCACATACCATGTGATAACAATCAGCCATTCACAAATGCATACACGCTTATTCTTGCACATGCTCAGTAGTAGCTGGTGATTCAAAAAGTTTAAATATAAAAAGACTGTGCACATTTTGTTAATGGAAGTAAATTGGAAAGTTGTTTAAAATTGCATGCTCTATCTGAATAATGGAAGTTTAATTTTGATTGAGTGTCCCTTTAATAAAGGGTGGGGTCGTGGACTCCATATCCGGAAAGAAAGAAATTTATCAGGTGAGCATAAATTTTGTTTTCTTTCCTAAGCTATGGAGAGTCCACAAAGTCATTCAATTAATAGTGGGAATCAATACCCAAGCTAGAGGACACAGAATGAACAGGGAGGGAGAACAAGACAGGCAGACCTAAACAGAAGGCACCACCGCTTGAAGAACTTTTCTCCCAAAAGAGGCCTCAGCCGAGGCAAAAGTATCAAATTTGGAAAAAGTATGCAGAGAGGACCAAGTTGCAGCCTTGCAAATCTGTTCCACAGAAGCTTCATTTTTGAAAGCCGAAGAAGAGGAGACAGCCCTAGTGGAATGAGCTGTAATTCTCTCAGGAGGCTTCTGTCCAGCAGTCTCATAAGCAAAAAGAATTATACTTCTCAACCAGAGGGACAGAGAAGTAGCAGTAGCCTTTTGACCCTTAAGCTTTCCTGAGAAACAAACAGGGCAGAAGACTGGCGAAAATCCTTAGTCGCATGAAGGTAGAATTTTGGAGCATGCACAACATCCAAGTTGTGCAACAGACGTTCTTTATGAGAAAAGGATTGGGACAGAGAGAAGGAACAACAATCTCCTGATTAATATTTCTATCTTAAACCACTTTAGGAAGAAACCCCAATTATGTACAAAGAACCTCCCTATCCGCATGAAAGATAAGGAAAGGCGAATCACACTGCAAAGTCGAGAGTTCCGAAACTCTCAGAGCAGAAGAGATAGCAATAAGAAACAAAACCTTCCAAGATAGCAACTTAATATCTATGGAATGCATTGGATCAAACGGAGCCTGCTGCAAAACTTTAAGAACAAGATTAAGGCTCCAAGGAGGAGCAACAGGTTTAAACACAGGCTTGATTCTGACCAGGGTCTGACAAAAAGATTGAACATCTGGCACATCCGCCAGACGCTTGTGTAACAAAATAGATAATGCAGAAATCTGACATTTCAGAGAACTGACTGACAACCCTTTCTCCAGATTTACCTGGAGAAAAGACAAGATTCTAGGAATCCTGACCCTACTCCAAGAGTAGCTCTTAGATTCACATCAATGAAGGTATTTACGCCATACCTTATGGTAATTTTTTTGAGTAACAGGCTTGCAAGCCTGGATCAGGGTCTCAATGACCGATTCAGAAAATCCATGCTTAGGCAGAGCTAAGCATTCAATCTCCAAGCAGTCAGAGAAACGTGATTTGGATGGAGGAATGTACCCTAAGTTAGAAGGTCCTTCATTTAGAGGCAACCTCCAAGGTGGCTGAGATGACAGCTTCACTAGGTCTGCGAGGCCATGCAGGAGTTATTAGAATTACTGATGCTCTCTCCTGTTTGATACGAGCAATAACTAGTGGAAGGAGCGCAAATGGAAGAAACTGGTATGCTAGACCAAAATCCCAAGGAACCGCCAGAGCATCTATCAGAGCGGCCTGAGAATCTCTTGACCTTGACTGAACCGTACCTTGTAAGCTTGGCGTTCTGCCGAGACGCCATCAGATCTAACTCCGGCACCCCCCATTTGAGGGTTGACCTGGAGAATACCTTTGGATGGAGAGCCCACTCCCTGGGATGAAATGTCTGTCTGCTCAGGAAATCCGCTTCCCAGTTGTCCACTCCAGGAATGTGGATGGCAGATAGACAACAATTGTGAGCTTCCACCCACTGAATAATCAGTGCCACCTCCTTCATGGCTAAGGAACTCCGAGTCAGTGTTAATTTCGTCGACTAAAACTAGACTAAAATGACTATAAAACTAAAGAAATTCTAATGACTAAAATACGACTAAAACTAAAATGACATTTTAGTCAAAAGACTATGACTAAAACTAAATCAAAATGACATTTTAGTCAAAAGACTATGACTAAAACTAAATCAAAATGACATTTTAGTCAAAAGACTATGACTAAAACTAAATCAAAATTTGCTGACAAAAACATTTTATGCAAGGTGTTAATCAATCCCTATCCAATTACTGCTCTTTTGTAAAATTTACTAAACTTAATTTTATTAAATTTTAAGATAGACATGTTATATACCACAACAGTTAAATCTGTTAAATCTGTATTGCATGTTCAAATCTTAATACCATAAATAAAATCAGGTTAATAAACCTTTACTCCAGGACTATATAATTTGTTTGGAAGTTCTAGAGCAGTGATAATTTCGTTGCCGAAAATGTTTCGAATCTGTGAACAATCAATTGATTCTTCCTATAGAAATAAGCATAACCCATGAGTATGGATTTAAGTTATGCTGTGCCTGTGCTATCTGCAGAAACTTTTTGTTGTGTTGAGTTACTTGATACTTGTTTTAATTATTAACAGAGAACTGTTAAAAATTTTATATTGGGTAATATGTGCAATACAGCCAATACAGTTTACAGTTTTGTTTTTTTATATTTTAAAGTTGCACTTCTGTTTGTTTATGAAACTTGGTTTTATTTAATTTTAAGTTTAATAAAGATATATCACAACGGCTAAATATGTGTCTGTATTGAGGGTTTAAACCTTAATACCATAAATGATAACAGGTGTTTACTTCTGGAGTATATAATCAGTTTGCAAATTATAGAGAAATGCTTAAATAATGCATTACACTTTAACTAAACCCCTTAGATTTTAGTTGACTAAATCTCCAGTAGACTAAATCTCCAGTAGATTTTAGTCGACTAAATCTCCAGTAGATACTGGAGATTTAGTCGACTAAAATCTACTGGAGATTCAGTCGACTAAAACTAGACTAAAACTAAAACAATTCAGATGACTAAAATACGACTAAAACTAAAATGGCATTTTAGTCAAAAGACTAAAACTAAGACTAAATTGAAATTTGTCGTCAAAATTAACACTGCTCCGAGTTCCTCCCTGGTGGTTGATGTAAGCCACTGAGGTGATGTTGTCTGACTGAAACTTGATAAACTGGGCTAAGGACAATTGAGGCCAAGCCATCAGAGCATTGTAAATAGCTCTCAATTCCAAGATGTTTATTGGGAGACCCGACTCCTCCCGAGTCAATAGTCCCTGCGCCTTTAACGAGTCCCAGACTGCTCCCCAGCCTAGCAGTCCTGAGGGAACTCTTTTCCAGATTCACTTTCCAACCACGGGAACATAGAAAAGACAACAAGATCTCGGTATGAGAGTTTGCATGTTGAAAAGATGGAGCCTGAACCAATATGTCATCCAGGTAGGGCCCCACTACAATTCCCCGAGACCTGATCCCTGCCAAGAGAGCCCCCAGAACCTTTGAGAAAATTCTGGGAGCTGTGGCAAGGCCAAATGGAACAGCCACAAACTGAAAGTGTTTGTCTAGAAAGGTAAATCTCAGGAATTTGTGATCTCTGTGGATGGGAATATGAAGATACGTGTCCTTCAGGTCTATGGTCATCATGAACAGACCCTCTTGGACCAAAGGAAGAATAGAACGAATAGTTTCCATTTTGAAGGACGATACCCTGAGAAACTTGTTGAGGCAATTTAGGTCTAAAAAGGGTCAAAAAGGTCCCTCTTTTTTGGGCACCACAAACAGATTTGAATAGAATCCTACACCATGTTCCCTTACTGGAACTGGAACAATCACTCCCAGGGAGGAAAGGTCCTGAACGCAGTTCAAGAATGCCTCTCTTTTTACCTGGTCTGTAGATAATTTTGAGAGGTGAAATCTGCCCCTGGGAGGGAAAGTTTTGAATTCTATTTTGTAATCCTGAGATACTATGTCCACAACCCAAGTATTTGGGACATCTCGTCTCCACGCTTGACAAAACAGGGAAAGTCTGCCCCCCTCCACTTGATCTGATCCTGGACCGGGGGCAAACCCTTCATGCTGACGTAGACTCAGCTGAGGGTTTCTTTGATTGCTTCCCCTTATTCCAAGACTGATTAGGCTTCCAAGAAGACTTAGACTAATCCTGCTTGGAAGAGGGAGAGGAAGACTTTTGACCTTTGAAGTTACGAAAGTAACGAAAATTACTTTGACGTCCTTTGAGTCTGTTCTTCTTGTCTTGCAGTAGAAAAGACCCTTTTCCACTCGTAGTATCAGAAATTATTTCTGCCAGACCAGGTCCGAACAAGGTGTTACCCTTGTAAGGAAGCACCAGAAGCTTGGACTTAGAGGTAACATCAGCTGACCAAGATTTTAGCCACAGTGCCCTATGGGCTAGGACAGTGAAGCCAGACATCTTGGCTCCCAGTCTAATAACTTGCATGTTAGCATCAGAAATAAAGGAATTGGCTAGTTTGATAGCCTTAATCCTTTCTTGTATCTCCTCCAATGGAGTCTCTACTAAAATTGATTTAGAAAAGGCATTGCACCAATAAGATGCCGCACTTGCTACTGTGGCAATACAAACTGCAGGTTGCCATTGAAGACCTTGATGAACATACTTCTTCTTCAAATAAGCTTCCAGCTTTTTGTCCATGGGATCCTTAAAGGAGCAGCTATCCTCTATAGGGATTGTAGTTCTCTTAGCCAGAGTAGAAATAGCCCCTTCTACTTTAGGCACAACGCGCCAAGACTTTTTAATGGAGTCAGCAACAGGAAACATCTTTTTAAATATGGGAGACTGGGAGAAAGGAATCCCTGGCTTCTCCCATTCCTGTGAAATAATCTCCGTCACACGGTCTGAAAGAGGAAAAATTCCCATAGAGGAAGGAACATCATAGTATTTATTAAGTTTACTAGACTTCTTAGGATTGACAACGACAAAAGTATCAGAGTCATCCAAAGTAGCCAATACCTCCTTTAACAGTACATGAAGGTGTTCACTTCTTCAGTATCAGATGAAGGAATAATACCGTCTGAATCTGAGATTTCACCCTCAGAGGCTACTGACGTATCCTCCTCATCAGACTTATGAGGGAAGGCAACCTGCATAGCAGTAGGTGGAACGGAAACCTTACTATCTGAATGTCTAATTTCCCTCTTGCGTTTTCCCAGCATAGGAAAAGCAGATAATGCAGCAGATACCGCAGAAGATACCTGTGCAGCAAAATCTTTAGGCAAATAAACTCCTCCAGGAGGCTGAGAGGAACTGCAGGGCACTGTATGTGACGCCATAGAGGCTTGGGACGTTTGAGGAGAAAGCTGTGGCATTGCCTGAACAGCATCATCCTGAGAGACATTGGGCTCAGCGGGCAACAATATATCTTTAAATTGAAGTGTTCTAGCTAAGCATGCAGCACAGAATTGAATAAGCAAAACAATTTGTGCGTCTAGGCATAACAAGCATTTGTTTAAAGACACAGAGTCTTCCATGTCCATAATACTAAATAAAAAAATCACCAAATTGTAGACATTTTTAAAGAATTTTTAATACCACAGCCACTTAACGTTATGCAAAAATTCTTTAAAATAATAAACCAATCAGGCCCCCTACAACTCAGACAGGCTGAGGTGCCTTACCGTAACACTTCTACTCAATTTGGCTGCCAAAAGTCTCTAAAACGTTCGTATAGTAGATCGACACTGAAGAGACTGAAATTCTATGATGTCGCTCCGCTCCGTAAATATACGACAGCAGAAGTCACATGACCAGCAGAGAGAGGAAACTATGCGGCAAGTAAAAGGCGTGCGTTTCCCTTTGCCTACAAAACCGGAGCTAAATTTACACAAACGCTCAAGCAGTCTGTCAGTTAGCCTGTTCTAGCTAAACAAGCAAAGAAAACCAACTGCCAAATTTTAAGTTTATACATAAATCAGCCCAAAGAGGAAAAACGTCCTAGTAAAGGGAAGATTAACCCCTAGTCTCAACATACATAATGTGCCTGCCCACTGCCAAAGAGAATCCTGTATAAAGTATTTTCAAAATGTCCCCATCTACTGCATATAAAATATTCTTCTGAAGTGCAAGTCTCCAAGACCTAGAAGACAAAAGCACTTACCTGCAAGTTTAGCTGTCCAGCAGGAAGACAGTTCACAAGGCATGAAAGGTCACATACTCCTTACAGAAACCTGTAGAAAAAGAAAGAACAGAGTAACCAACTCTGGCTTTCTGTACCATGGGCAGCAATGTGTTAGGAAACAAAGCAAGGACTACCTCATAACTTTCTAACTGCTTAAAAGCCACCGCTACTATACTGAAGAGATTGACTTGGACTCAGCAAAACCCAAAATCCTTGCTTACAGGGAAAAGTACCCAAAAAAGGAATTCATTTTTTCAGACACAAAACTTCACCTCCTTCATTGACAGAGGCAAAGAGAATAACTGGCGATTATAGGTAGGGACGTGACACTTAACAGCTTTGCTGTGGTGCTCTTTGCCTCCTCCTGCTGGCCAGGAGTGATATTCCCACTAGTAATTGAGTGACGTTGTGGACTCTCCATATCTTAGGAAAGAAATATGTAAAGGGTTATAAAGTTGAATCACTTCAACAGCCTGGCAAGAGACTCTGAGAGTATGTTAAAAGGCCGTTAAGCAGCAGACTACATTATTAATTGAGCAATCTTGACCTGCTCATTAGAATAAATTTCAACACTGTTTATCTCTGACATTTCTAAATGGCTATGGACCATCTGGACATATATACATAAATTGTTCCTGAGATTTAAAGTCTATACAGATATATATATATATATATATATACACACAGTATATATACTATATATATATATACTATATATATATATATATATATATATATACAGTATATATATTGTATATGTCCATATGGTCTAAACATCTGGGTACTTCTCAGTACCCAGACCTTTAAAGACTTGGGATGTTTCCCCCAGCTCAGGTCACAAAACATGTGAAAGTAGCCAATCGGATCATTGCCTCACTGTGTGCCATGCCTACAGCCCAATTATATATATATATATATATATATATATATATATATATATATATATATATATATATATAAAAAATACTTTGGTCATTAAAGGGCAAACTTCCTCATCCTTAAAGGGCAATACCAGGGATCAATCTGTTAAAAATATTTACTTACTCAGTCCTGAGACAAATTCTCGAAAGTTGACCAGTTGGTCTCCGTTTTCATCTAGCAGCCTGAAAAGTCTGAGAGCCAACACATCAGTGTGAGTGCCACACGCCCATGGAAACAGTAGGGCGAACAAACCCTTGAATTGCTGGAAGTCAATGCGGTACTGCTCAAGGTAAGGAAGGCTGGGGTCATTGCGGTCAAGTGCGCTGCTGTTACCACCCCAGTAGCAGCTGGTCAGGTGCTCAGCCTGAAACATTAAAATGTGACACTGTACACACACAGAACAGACAAAACATTTATACAGAAATACTATATTTGCAAATTTCACTTCTCAATTATATTTCAGTTTAACAACAGGAAGTGAAAGTAACAATATTGTGAAACTGTATCAAATATGTGTGTAGTAGAGATGTGCATTTGTGCTATGAACGACTTTATTTTGTCCGAATTTATGCCAATTCAGCTATTCTTCCACTATATAAGCAGACAAATACTTAATAGGATGAAACAGAAGAACCAACAACTGCCTGACCAAATCAATATGTTCACTCATTACTACCATTTGAAATAAAAAAAAAATATGCAGGAAGGGGCAGGAAAGCAACTATATAAGTTTGGCTAATCAGCTCCTTAGTTTGTAATGATGTACAGGGAGTCTGACCATTCCTGTGTCCATGCCCCCTGTCCAATTTACTAATGACTGATGTTTAGTAACAGCCATTCAGGCAGTAAATGTTGTTTCTTTCATGTAATTAGCAAGAGTCCATGAGCTAGTGACGTATGGGATATACATTCCTACCAGGAGGGGCAAAGTTTCCCAAACCTCAAAATGCCTATAAATACACCCCTCACCACACCCACAAATCAGTTTTACAAACTTTGCCTCCTATGGAGGTGGTGAAGTAAGTTTGTGCTAGATTCTACGTTGATATGCGCTCCGCAGCAGGTTGGACCCGGTTTTCCTCTCAGCGTGCAGTGAATGTCAGAGGGATGTGAGGAGAGTATTGCCTATTTGAATTCAATGATCTCCTTCTACGGGGTCTATTTCATAGGTTCTCTGTTATCGGTCGTAGAGATTCATCTCTTACCTCCCTTTTCAGATCGACGATATACTCTTATATATACCATTACCTCTACTGATTCTCGTTTCAGTACTGGTTTGGCTTTCTACTACATGTAGATGAGTGTCCTGGGGTAAGTAAGTCTTATTTTCTGTGACACTCTAAGCTATGGTTGGGCACTTTTATATAAAGTTCTAAATATATGTATTCAAACATTTATTTGCCTTGACTTTCGACGTTCCTTGATGTTCAACGTTCCTTATTTTCAGACAGTCAGTTTCATATTTGGGATAATGCATATGAATAAATCAATTTTTTTCTTACCTTAAAATTTGACTTTTTTCCCTGTGGGCTGTTAGGCTCGCGGGGGCTGAAAATGCTTCATTTTATTGCGTCATTCTTGGCGCTGACTTTTTTGGCGCAAATTTTTTTTTTCTGTTTCCGGCGTCATACGTGTCGCCGGAAGTTGCGTCATTTTTGACGTTTTTTTGCGCCAAAGCGTCGGCGTTCCGGATGTGGCATCATTTTTGGCGCCAAAAGCATTTAGGCGCCAAATAATGTGGGCGTCTTTTTTGGCGCTAAAAAATATGGGCGTCACTATTGTCTCCACATTATTTAAGTCTCATTATTTATTGCTTCTGGTTGCTAGAAGCTTGTTCACTGGCATTTTTTTTCCCATTCCTGAAACTGTCATTTAAGGAATTTGATCAATTTTGCTTTATATGTTGTTTTTTCTATTACATATTGCAAGATGTCCCAGATTGACACTGAGTCAGAAGATACTTCTGGAAAAACGCTGCCTGGTGCTGGATCGACCAAAGTTAAGTGTATCTGCTGTAAACTTGTGGTATCTGTTCCTCCAGCTGTTGTTTGTAATGAATGTCATGACAAACTTGTTAATGCAGATAATATTTCCTTTAGTAATGTTACATTACCTGTTGCTGTTCCGTCAACATCTAATACTCAGAGTGTTCCTGTTAACATAAGAGATTTTGTTTCTAAATCCATTAAGAAGGCCATGTCTGTTATTCCTCCTTCTAGTAAACGTAAAAGGTCTTTTAAAACTTCTCATTTTTCAGATGAATTTTTTAAATGAACATCATCATTCTGATTCTGATAATAGTTCCTCTGGTTCAGAGGATTCTGTCTCAGAGGTTGATGCTGATAAATCTTCATATTTATTCAAAATGGAATTTATTCGTTCTTTACTTAAAGAAGTCTTAATTGCATTAGAAATAGAGGATTCTGGTCCTATTGATACTAAATCTAAACGTTTAAATAAGGTTTTTAAATCTCCTGTAGTTATTCCAGAAGTTTTTCCTGTCCCTGATGCTATTTCTGAAGTAATCTCCAGGGAATGGAATAATTTGGGTAATTCATTTACTCCTTCTAAACGTTTTAAGCAATTATATCCTGTGCCATCTGACAGATTAGAGTTTTGGGACAAAATCCCTAAAGTTGATGGGGCTATCTCTACTCTTGCTAAACGTACTACTATTCCTACGGCAGATAGTACTTCCTTTAAGGATCCTTTAGATAGGAAGATTGAATCCTTTCTAAGAAAAGCTTACTTATGTTCAGGTAATCTTCTTAGACCAGCTATATCTTTAGCGGATGTTGCTGCAGCTTCAACTTATTGGTTAGAAGCTTTAGCGCAACAAGTAACAGATCATAATTCTCATAGCATTGTTAATCTTCTTCAACATGCTAATAACTTTATTTGTGATGCCATCTTTGATATCATTAGAGTCGATGTCAGGTATATGTCTCTAGCTATTTTAGCTAGAAGAGCTTTATGGCTTAAAACTTGGAATGCTGATATGTCTTCCAAGTCAACTTTGCTTTCCCTTTCTTTCCAGGGTAATTAATTATTTGGTTCTCAGTTAGATTCTATTATCTCAACTGTTACTGGAGGGAAAGGAACTTTTTTACCACAGGATAAAAAATCTAAAGGTAAATTTAGGTCTAATAATCGTTTTCGTTCCTTTCGTCACAATAAGGAACAAAAGCCTGATCCTTCACCCACAGGAGCGGTATCAGTTTGGAAACCATCTCCAGTCTGGAATAAATCCAAGCCTTTTAGAAAACCAAAGCCAGCTCCCAAGTCCACATGATGGTGCGGCCCTCATTCCAGCCCAGCTGGTAGGGGGCAGATTACGTTTTTTCAAAGAAATTTGGATCAATTCAATTCACAATCTTTGGATTCAGAACATTGTTTCAGAAGGGTACAGAATTGGCTTCAAGATAAGGCCTCCTGCAAAGAGATTTTTTCTTTCCCGTGTCCCAGTAAATCCAGCGAAAGCTCAAGCATTTCTGAAATGTGTTTCAGATCTAGAGTTGGCTGGAGTAATTATGCCAGTTCCAGTTCTGGAACAGGGGCTGGGGTTTTATTCAAATCTCTTCATTGTACCAAAGAAGGAGAATTCCTTCAGATCAGTTCTGGATCTAAAAATATTGAATCGTTATGTAAGGATACCAACATTCAAAATGGTAACTATAAGGACTATCCTGCCTTTTGTTCAGCAAGGGCATTATATGTCCACAATAGATTTACAGGATGCATATCTGCATATTCCGATTCATCCAGATCACTATCAGTTTCTGAGATTCTCTTTCCTAGACAAGCATTACCAGTTTGTGGCTCTGCCGTTTGGCCTAGCAACAGCTCCAAGAATTTTTACAAAGGTTCTCGGTGCCCTTCTGTCTGTAATCAGAGAACAGGGTATTGTGGTATTTCCTTATTTGGACGATATCTTGGTACTTGCTCAGTCTTCACATTTAGCAGAATCTCATACGAATCGACTTGTGTTGTTTCTTCAAGATCATGGTTGGAGGATCAATTTACCGAAAAGTTCATTGATTCCTCAGACAAGGGTAACCTTTTTAGGTTTCCTGATAGATTCAGTGTCCATGACTCTGTCTCTGACAGACAAGAGACGTCTAAAATTGATCTCAGCTTGTCGAAACCTTCAATCACATTCATTCCCTTCGGTAGCCTTATGCATGGAAATTCTAGGTCTTATGACTGCTGCATCGGACGCGATCCCTTTTGCTCATTTTCACATGCGACCTCTTCAGCTCTGTATGCTGAACCAGTGGTGCAGGGATTACACAAAGATATCTCAATTAATATCTTCCTGATATTCATTGTTTTGTACAAGCTTTGGTTCGTATAAAACCTGTCATTAAGTCAATTTCTCCTCCTTGGAGTTTGAATTTGGTTCTGGGGGCTCTTCAAGCTCCACCGTTTGAACCTATGCATTCATTGGACATTAAATTACTTTCTTGGAAAGTTTTGTTTCTTTTGGCCATCTCTTCTGCTAGAAGAGTTTCTGAATTATCTGCTCTTTCTTGTGAGTCTCCTTTTCTGATTTTTCATCAGGATAAGGCGGTGTTGCTAACCTCTTTTAAATTTTTACCTAAGGTTGTGAATTCTAACAACATTAGTAGAGAAATTGTGGTTCCTTCATTATGTCCTAATCCTAAGAATTCTAAGGAGAAATCATTGCATTCTTTGGATGTAGTTAGAGCTTTGAAATATTATGTTGAAGCTACTAAGAATTTCCGAAAGACTTCTACTCTATTTGTTATCTTTTCCGGTTCTAGGAAAGGTCAGAAGGCCTCTGCCATTTCTTTGGCATCTTGGTTAAAATCTTTAATTCATCATGCCTATGTCGAGTCGGGTAAAACTCCGCCTCAAAGGATTACAGCTCATTCTACTAGGTCAGTTTCTACTTCCTGGGCGTTTAGGAATGAAGCTTCGGTCGATCAGATTTGCAAAGCAGCAACTTGGTCTTCTTTGCATACTTTTACTAAATTCTACCATTTTGATGTGTTTTCTTCTTCTGAAGCAGTTTTTGGTAGAAAAGTACTTCAGGCAGCTGTTTCAGTTTGATTCTTCTGCTTATAATTTCAGTTTTTTTCATTATAAGATTTAAACTTTATTTTGGGTGTGGATTATTTTCAGCGGAATTGGCTGTCTTTATTTTATCCCTTCCTCTCTAGTGACTCTTGCGTGGAAGATCCACATCTTGGGTAGTCATTATCCCATACATCACTAGCTCATGGACTCTTGCTAATTACATGAAAGAAAACATAATTTATGTAAGAACTTACCTGATAAATTCATTTCTTTCATATTAGCAAGAGTCCATGAGGCCCACCCTTTTTGTGGTGGTTATGATTTTTTTGTATAAAGCACAATTATTCCAATTCCTTATTTTTTATGCTTTCGCACTTTTTTCTTATCACCCCACTTCTTGGCTATGCGTTAAACTGATTTGTGGGTGTGGTGAGGGGTGTATTTATAGGCATTTTGAGGTTTGAGAAACTTTGCCCCTCCTGGTAGGAATGTATATCCCATACGTCACTAGCTCATGGACTCTTGCTAATATGAAAGAAATGAATTTATCAGGTAAGTTCTTACATAAATTATGTTTTTTAGTCAAACAGCTTTGTCCAATCAAGCCTTAACCTATCATAGTGAGGTGGAAGACTAGGGGACATTCAGCCATTTTCAATAACGTTGACTAAAAAGGGTCAGATGCAAATCACAAAATCAGGAGGACCAGAGAGGTCAAGGTAGACTGCAACAAATCAGTGAGTTATAGAGTAGATTACAATCCTTTAGAAAAGCTTATCAAATGATTTCCCTACAAAAATCCTGATAGACTTTAATGGTGAATTTTGTAGAAAAATCAAAAAAGATTTCTAAAAAGATTGTATTTGTCCCCTATATGTTCAGTTGGCATTGAAACATAGGTTCTTTTAATTGCTTGAATTCTATAACGTAAGATTTTTATTAAGATTAGTTGTGAATTTGTTGCTCTCATTGGAAATAATGGTAATAGATCCAAAACCAATACATGGTCGAACCAAACACCCACATGAATGAAATTCGGCCAAACGAAACATTTTAAAAAATCTGAAACAAATCTTTTCGGACTACACACATTTTTTGCTCATGCACATGTTTAGTGTGTAGTTACTGATTGAAAATGTTAATTCATATTATATGTGTTAGTACCAAATAAGGCCCCTTGTGCCGCCAGTTAGCCATCCCTGACCTACATGATTAGAGCAATATATCAAGCAAGTATTTTTTTTTTTTTAATTTAACATGTAATGGGACATTTAACACTTTGAGGTTGCAAGATTTGGGGGTAGATTTTATAAGCAGCGGTTGCTGCTTTCTACGCCCGAAGTTTCCGGCTCGCCGGAAACGTAAGCTAAGAAGCAGCGGTCTTAAGATTGACACCCCCTTTTAGAGGCCAATTGGCCGAAAAATGTGCAGGGGGCGACATTGTACAAGTTTATGCTGTCGGCAATTAGCGATGTCGGGCGGACATGATTCGTAATATGATAAATTCACCCCAAAATGTTTATTTATGTGTAGTACAACAACTTTGAAATATATTATAATGCCACTCCCCCCCCATTTTAGGAATTCAACACTGAAAACTAACGACTAGATTACAAATCTTGCATTAAGATGAAAAAGCAGCGTTAACAGATCCTAACGCTGCTTTTTCACTACCGCTGCTATTACGAGTCTTGCAGGTTTAGGGGCACCGTACACTTCTTTGGCCTTACTGTAAAACGACTTACGTAAACTTCGTAAACCCTTTTTTCTATGGGACTTTCATAGCGCTAGTATTACATGTCTGTCCTGGGAGGCCAAAAAGTGAGCGGTACACCCTCTACCTCCAAGATTCCTAACACGTTCTAAAGTCAGTAGTTGTGAGTTTTACACTACAACGCCGTAGCATAAAACTCATAACTAAAGTGCTAAAAAGTACACTAACACCCATAAACTACCTATTAGCCCCTAAACCGAGGCCCTCCCGCATCACAAACGCTATAATGAAATTTTTAACCCCCTAATCTGCCGCTCCGGACATCGCCGCCACTAGAATAAACATATTAACCCCTAAACCGCCGCACTCCCACCTCTCAAACACTAGTTAAAAATTATTAACCCCTAATCTGACGCCCCTAACATCGCCGCCACCTACATTATACTTATTGACCCCTAATCTGCCGTCCCCAACGTCGCCGCCACTATATTAAATGTATTAACCCCTAAATCTAAGTCTAACCCTAACACCCACTAACATAAATATAATTTAAATAAATCTTAAGAAAATTACTATAATTAACTAAATTATTCCTATTTAAAACTAAATACTTACCTGTAAAATAAACCCTAAGCTAGCTACAATATAACTAATAGTTACATTGTATCTAGCTTAGGGTTTATTTTTATTGTACAGGCAAGTTTGTATTTATTTTAACTAGGTAGAATAGTTATTAACTATTTAATAACTAACTAGCTAAAATACAAATTGACCTGTAAAATAAAACCTAACCTAAGTTACAATAACACCTAACACTACACTACAATTAAATAAATGAAATCCAATAGGATTTTTTCTACCTTAATTCCAATTGGTTGAAAGAATTCTATCAGCCAATCGGAATCTAAGGGACGCCATCGTGGATGACGTCATTTAAAGGTACCTTCATTCGTCGTTAGTCCGTCGGATGAAAAGGATTCTCCGCGTTGGATGTCTTGAAGATGGACCCGCTCCGCGCCGGAAGGATATAGAAAATGCCGTCTGGATGAAGACTTCTGCCCGTCTGGAGGACCACTTTGTTGAAGACATCTTGCCGCTTGGATGAAGAGTTCTCACGGTAAGTGAATCTTCGGGGGTTAGTGTTAGGATTTTTTAAGGGTGTATTGGGTGGGTTTATTTTTAGATTAGGGTTTGGGCATGCAAAAGAGCTAAATGCCCTTTTAAGGACAATGCCAATCCAAATGCCCTTTACAGGGCAATGGAGAGCTTAGGTTTTTTTTAGTTAGTATTTTATTTGGGGGGTTGATTGTGTGGGTGGTGGGTTTTACTGTTGGGGGGGGGGGTTGTTTGTATATTTTCTTTTTACAGGCAAAAGAGCGGATTACTTTGGGGCAATGCCTATTAGATTAGGTGTAATTAGAATAAAGATCTTGTAATTTGTTTTTTATTTTCTGTAATTTAGTGTTTTGTTTTTTTGTGATTTAATTTATTGGCCGCGAGTCTGCAGGGGGCGGCGTTGCACCAGCAGCTCTTGTGAGCTGCTGGTGCAATGCTGAATACGGCGTGCGTATTGCTCGCTGTATTCAGTGAAGTCTGGCGGACCTGATCCGCACTGTCGGATCAGGTCCGCTAGACTTTGATAACTTGGGGCCAATGTAACTATTAGTTATACTGTAGCTATCTTAGGGTTTATTTTATAGGTAAGTATTTAGTTTTAAATAGGAATAATTTAGTTAATGATAGAAATTTTATTTAGATTTATTTTAATTATATTTCAATTAGGGAGTGTTAGGGTTAGACTTAGGTTTAGGGGTTAATACATTTAATATAGTGGCGGCAACGTTGGGGGCGGCAGATAAGGGGTTAATAAATGTAGGTAGGTTGCGGCGATGTTAGGGGCAGCAGATAAGGGGTTAATAAATATAATGTAGGTGGTGGCGATGTTGGGGGCAGCAGATTAGGGGTTAATAAGTATAATGTAGGTGGCGGCGGTGTCCGGAGTGGCAGATTAGGGGTTAATAAGAATAATGTAGGTGTCGGCGATGTCGGGGGCGGCAGATTAGGGGTTAATAAGTGTATGATTAGGGGTGTTTAGACTCGGGGTTCATGTTAGGGGGTTCGGTGTAAACATAAAATGATTTTCCCCATAGGAATCAATGGGGCTGCGTTACTGAGTTTTACGCTGCTTTTTTGCAGGTGTTAGACTTTTTCTCAGCCGGCTCTTCCCATTGATGTCTATGGGGAAATCGTGCACGAGCACGTACGACCAGCTCACAGCTGACTTAAGCAGCGCTGGTATTGGAGTGCAATACGGAGCAAAATTTTGCTCTACGCTCACTTCTTGCCTTTTAACGCCGGGTTTGTAAAAACCTGTAATACCAGAGCTGCAGGTAAGTGAGCGGTGATAAAAAAGTGCACGTTAGCATCGCATATCTCCTAACGAAAAACTCGTAATCTGGCCGTAAAAGTTTTCCACTGAAGATTGGAGGTGCATATGGCAGGCTACATATCTGCCCATGACAAATTATCAAATACGAAACTGCAAAACAATTGAGCTTTTGCTAACAAAGTTGCAGTTGCTAGCCGTAAAGTAAAACACTTTTAAAACGTGTAAAGCACCAATATATATAATAAAATAATTTTTGTATATCTAGAAATGCTCAAGAGTGTGTACGTGAATTGAGCACTAAATGGCAGGAGTGTTTGCAACAATTTATAACAATGTTACAAACATTGTTGAAAACAAGGCTGCCATTTAGTGCTCAAGACACACGCATGCCTCTGAGCCTACTTAGGTATACATCAACAACTTCTCATCTGAAATGAAAGATACAGTTAAAAACTAACCTTAAACAGAGCGTACAACTCCTCCAGCTCATCGATGGTGAATGCAGTGTCTGTCACAATAGTGCGAACCTAGGGAGGGAAAGTAATGAACAGGTTTTATTTTCATATTTACAAAAGGCTACAGTAGTAGCATCTACCTCTATTGATATCAATAAAACCTAAAGACATTGAGCTCTGATAAGGCACAATAA
This sequence comes from Bombina bombina, assembly GCF_027579735.1. Lineage (NCBI taxonomy): Eukaryota > Metazoa > Chordata > Amphibia > Anura > Bombinatoridae > Bombina > Bombina bombina. Next base: position 1,068,264,321 of record NC_069500.1, read on the forward strand.
TTTAAGCAAAAGGCACATGAATCTATGGGCACATAAAGATTTTCTATTTTGTTTTTGGAAATCTGTCAATATAAGTATAAGTAAGTTTATGTACTACATATTGCAGGCAGGAGTATAGGTATAAGTAAGTTCATGTACTACATATTGCAGGCAGGAGTATAGGTATAAGTAAGTTCATGTACTACATATTGCAGGCAGGAGTATAGGTATAAGTAAGTTCATGTACTACATATTGCAGGCAGGAGTATAGGTATAAGTAAGTTCATGTACTACATATTGCAGGCAGGAGTATAGGTATAAGTAAGTTCATGTACTACATATTGCAGGCAGGAGTATAGGTATAAGTAAGTTCGTGTACTACATATTGCAGGCAGGAGTATAGGTATAAGTAAGTTCATGTACTACATATTGCAGGCAGGAGTATAGGTATAAGTAAGTTCATGTACTACATATTGCAGGCAGGAGTATAGGTATAAGTAAGTTCATGTACTACATATTGCAGGCAGGAGTATAAGTATAAGTGAGTTCATGTACTACATGTTGCAGGCAGGAGTATAGTCGTTTCTATAGCATTGTTCTAGTAAATAAAAACAGTTTGCCATTAGTTTAATCATGGCTTCCCACAGGGTGTGCCAACTACATATTTAAAAGGGACATCAAGCACTTTGAGAATGAAACGTAATTATTTATAGTGAAACTAAATACACATTACTTACTTTAGTTATTTTGTTCCCTTTTTTGTAATTTAGCTTTAAAAATTTGGGGGTTTTCAAGTCGTGTAAGAACTGGAAGTATATACCACACTAGAAGTATTAACAGCGCAACTTGGTGGAGTATTGGATATGGGATATTAGCGTAAAGTAAGAGGGATATTAGAATAAATTAAAATAGTTTAAAATAGTTAGAATACTAAATAAATATTGCAGCAAAAATACATCAATGTAATAATAAATAAGAAATGCACATACAAGTTAATATAAGTTCATATATAAAATATCAATACTAAAAAACGATAACAAATAGTTAAAAAGCTAAAAAGCAAATGGTCTATCTGAATAGATATTACCCACTACAGGGAAGTGTCTTTAGGAGTGTTCACATAGAGTGATGGTTGTTGCGGTGGTTTGTAATGCCAACTCCTAATCACTGTCTTTAGAAAATGAGGTGCAGCTACTTCCAGAGGCTTGTTTCCAAACGCTCTCTTTATTTGTAGATCCAATGGCGAAAAGAAGAGACAGCGCAACCCCACATCAAGGTAGCAGTTTCCAAAAATTTATTCAACACATAAAAGTAATGCACTTACAAACAGTTTAAAATATCTCACATTGATCCCTTCATAGGGAAAAAAAGAAGAAGCAGGTCCCAGTTCACTTAGGAATCCTTCCGGTCACAGCTATATTGCTGCTGCTTCAATATTGCTTCCACACAGTCTTGGTATAATGGAGCCGTCCTTAGCTCTGTTATACCAAGACTGTGTGGAAGCAATATTGAAGCAGCAGCAATATAGCTGTGACCGGAAGGATTCCTAAGTGAACTGGGACCTGCTTCTTCTTTTTTTCCCTATGAAGGGATCAATGTGAGATATTTTAAACTGTTTGTAAGTGCATTACTTTTATGTGTTGAATAAATTTGTGGAAACTGCTACCTTGATGTGGGGTTGCGCTGTCTCTTCTTTTTGCCAACTGGAAGTATATGCTAAAGATTTAAAAGCCCAATCATGTTTTTCTTGAACACTGTTAATAACTGATGAACACTTTTCAAAAGGTTAGGTCTAGTGATTTAAAAAATAAACAAAATGTTAAGTTTTAAAACATTTATTTAGCATGCAGATCAGTTAAAATATAACGGTGGTTTTCAAAGACTTAGACAGTAGGCATCCCCTCTTATAAAATATCCCCTGTGATGAAATCTACAAGACAGAGCTCCCCCCTCCCCCATAATAGATGTTACTTTATTTTTTGTCTTCTGATCCAGGGTTTACATGCAGCTCTCAAGAGTGTTTACATTTGCACTTTGTTACTCCTGTGCTAAATGCAAGTTACAAATCAAGACAACAAACATATAATAGTGTCTGAGCTATTTCAACCTCAGTTCCTTTCTTCCACCTGATCTTTGCCTTATTCCACCAAGACATGACAATGCCATTGTCAGCTCCTAAATAATGTTCTATGTTTTGCCAAAATCAACCGCTGCTTGTGGTTTTCCATAGTATAGTGCAAAGTGTCACTGCTCCCGCGCCTATCCTTATATGCTCTAGCGCTCCCCCTCCACACTTATAGTGTTTACAAAGAAAGCCTCAATCACAATCTATCAACAGCTTTTTGATTTGCCAAGATTACAATAGGTTGTTTTCAACTGATTCTTGCACTTGCAAAAGGGTTTTCAGATCCTTGATAAAAACTCTAGTTTCCCTATGGAGCCAGCAAGTTGTCAGTGATCACAATGTATTTTCGAGTTACTTTTCATCAGCTTTTCAAACCTATTTTTGGATTTTTGAATTCAAGAGCTCAAGGTACTGGATAACTTCTCGAAAGGGCATTTTTGAAGATTTTAACACAACTTCATGATTATTTGCAGTCTATTATCTTGCACATATGTCAAATACTCTGAAATGGCTGCACAAGACCTTCTTGGTCTCCATTCATCCATATACAGTGAACAGGGCACACATTTATATATGTATAGGTATATACAGTATATATATGCATTTATTAGGGCTGCACGGTTAATTGCATATGCGATTTAAAATCGTGATTAATCGCCGCGGTTCAAAAACCGAGAGTACGCAATTTATAACCCCGCCCACTATGATGTCACTTATGACGTACAAGAGGTCTCAGCGGTGGCCACATGCAGGTAAAGGGGTGGCAGTGACTTACCAGTGCTGTGCTAGCCCGCACCTTCGGCATCAAATAGGGCTGGCAAGCAGTGGTTCCTTCCAGCGGCAGCAGCTTCTGAGTGTACAGCTAGTGGAACACCGTCACCTGTAACGCTGCTCAGACAGGTTTGTTGCTTACCCAGCTAACATGTTATGTGCGGGCACATGATCTCCTTACAGACCCATCTTGCAGCTAGAGCTTGTGCCATAAGTTTCAGTAACTTACAGTGACCTCGGGACCAAAACAATTGTGAGGTGAGCGCATTAGTAATTTTATGGGTTTCTGGCATACTAAGGCCTAGATTTAGAGTTCGGCGGTAGCCGTGAAAACCAGCGTTAGAGGCTCCTAACGCTGGTTTTGGCCGCCCGCTGGTATTTGGAGTCAGTGATTAAAGGGTCTAACGCTCACTTTACAGCCGCGACTTTTCCATACCGCAGATCCCCCTACGCCATTTGCGTAGCCTATCTTTTCAATGGGATCTTTCTAACGCTGGTATTTAGAGTCGTTTCTGCAGTGAGCGTTAGAGCTCTAACGACAAGATTCCAGCCGCCTGAAAAAAGCAGGAGTTAAGAGCTTTCTGGCTAACGCCGGTTTATAAAGCTCTTAACTACTGTACCCTAAACTACACTAACACCCATAAACTACCTATGTACCCCTAAACCGAGCTCCCCCCACACCGCCGCCACTCGATTAAAATTTTTAACCCCTAATCTGCCGACCGCCACCTACGTTATACTTATGTACCCCTAATCTGCTGCCCCTAACCCCGCCGACCCCTATATTATATTTATTAACCCCTAACCTGCCCCCCACAACGTCGCCGCCAGCTACTTAAAATAATTAACCCCTAATCTTCCGACCGCAAATCGCCGCCACCTACGTTATCCCTATGTACCCCTAATCTTCTGCCCCTAACATCGCCGACCCCTATGTTATATTTATTAACCCCTAATCTGCCCCCCACAACGTCGCCGACACCTACCTACACTTATTAACCCCTAATCTGCCGAGCGGACCTGAGCGCTACTATAATAAAGTTATTAACCCCTAATCCGCCTCACTAACCCTATCATAAATAGTATTAACCCCTAATCTGCCCTCCCTAACATCGCCGACACCTACCTTCAATTATTAACCCCTAATCTGCCGACCGGAGCTCACCGCTATTCTAATAAATGTATTAACCCCTAAAGCTAAGTCTAACCCTAACACTAACACCCCCCTAAGTTAAATATAATTTATATCTAACGAAATTAATTAACTCTTATTAAATAAATGATTCCTATTTAAAGCTAAATACTTACCTGTAAAATAAATCCTAATATAGCTACAATATAAATTATAATTATATTATAGCTATTTTAGGATTAATATTTATTTTACAGGCAACTTGGTATTTATTTTAACCAGGTACAATAGCTATTAAATAGTTAAGAACTATTTAATAGCTAAAATAGTTAAAATAATAACAAATTTACCTGTAAAATAAATCCTAACCTAAGATATAATTAAACCTAACACTACCCTATCAATAAAATAATTAAATAAACTACCTACAATTACCTACAATTAACCTAACACTACACTATCAATAAATTAATTAAACACAATTGCTACAAATAAATACAATTAAATAAACTATCTAAAGTACAAAAAATAAAAAAGAACTAAGTTACAGAAAATAAAAAAATATTTACAAACATAAGAAAAATATTACAACAATTTTAAACTAATTACACCTACTCTAAGCCCCCTAATAAAATAACAAAGACCCCCAAAATAAAAAATTCCCTACCCTATTCTAAATTTAAAAATTTAAAAGCTCTTTTACCTTACCAGCCCTGAACAGGGCCCTTTGCGGGGCATGCCCCAAGAAGTTCAGCTCTTTTGCCTGTAAAATAAAACATACAATACCCCCCCCCCCAACATTACAACCCACCACCCACATACCCCTAATCTAACCCAAACCCCCCTTAAATAAACCTAACACTAAGCCCCTGATGATCTTCCTACCTTGTCTTCACCATGCCAGGTTCACCGATCCGTCCTGGCTCCAAGATCTTCATCCAACCCAAGCGGGGGCTAGACATCCACTGAAGAAGTCCAGAAGAGGGTCCAAAGTCTTCCTCCTATCCGGCAAGAAGAGGACATCCGGACCGGCAAACATCTTCTCCAAGCGGCATCTTCTATGTTCTTCCATCCGATGACGACCGGCTCCATCTTGAAGACCTCCAGCGCGGATCCATCCTCTTCTTCCGACGACTAGACGACGAATGACGGTTCCTTTAAGGGACGTCATCCAAGATGGCGTCCCTCGAATTCCGATTGGCTGATAGGATTCTATCAGCCAATCGGAATTAAGGTAGGAATTTTCTGATTGGCTGATGGAATCAGCCAATCAGAATCAAGTTCAATCCGATTGGCTGATCCAATCAGCCAATCAGATTGAGCTCGCATTCTATTGGCTGTTCCGATCAGCCAATACAATGCGAGCTCAATCTGATTGGCTGATTGGATCAGCCAATCGGATTGAACTTGATTCTGATTGGCTGATTCCATCAGCCAATCAGAAAATTCCTACCTTAATTCCGATTGGCTGATAGAATCCTATCAGCCAATCGGAATTCGAGGGACGCCATCTTGGATGACGTCCCTTAAAGGAACCGTCATTCGTCGTCTAGTCGTCGGAAGAAGAGGATGGATCCGCGCTGGAGGTCTTCAAGATGGAGCCGGTCGTCATCGGATGGAAGAACATAGAAGATGCCGCTTGGAGAAGATGTTTGCCGGTCCGGATGTCCTCTTCTTGCCGGATAGGAGGAAGACTTTGGACCCTCTTCTGGACTTCTTCAGTGGATGTCTAGCCCCCGCTTGGGTTGGATGAAGATCTTGGAGCCAGGACGGATCGGTGAACCTGGCATGGTGAAGACAAGGTAGGAAGATCATCAGGGGCTTAGTGTTAGGTTTATTTAAGGGGGGTTTGGGTTAGATTAGGGGTATGTGGGTGGTGGGTTGTAATGTTGGGGGGGGGGGGGTATTGTATGTTTTATTTTACAGGCAAAAGAGCTGAACTTCTTGGGGCATGCCCCGCAAAGGGCCCTGTTCAGGGCTGGTAAGGTAAAAGAGCTTGTAACTTTTTAAATTTAGAATAGGGTAGGGAATTTTTTATTTTGGGGGTCTTTGTTATTTTATTAGGGGGCTTAGAGTAGGTGTAATTAGTTTAAAATTGTTGTAATATTTTTCTTATGTTTGTAAATATTTTTTTATTTTCTGTAACTTAGTTCTTTTTTATTTTTTGTACTTTAGATAGTTTATTTAATTGTATTTATTTGTAGCAATTGTGTTTAATTAATTTATTGATAGTGTAGTGTTAGGTTAATTGTAGGTAATTGTAGGTAGTTTATTTAATTATTTTATTGATAGGGTAGTGTTAGGTTTAATTATATCTTAGGTTAGGATTTATTTTACAGGTAAATTTGTTATTATTTTAACTATTTTAGCTATTAAATAGTTCTTAACTATTTAATAGCTATTGTACCTGGTTAAAATAAATACCAAGTTGCCTGTAAAATAAATATTAATCCTAAAATAGCTATAATATAATTATAATTTATATTGTAGCTATATTAGGATTTATTTTACAGGTAAGTATTTAGCTTTAAATAGGAATCATTTATTTAATAAGAGTTAATTAATTTCGTTAGATATAAATTATATTTAACTTAGGGGGGTGTTAGTGTTAGGGTTAGACTTAGCTTTAGGGGTTAATACATTTATTAGAATAGCGGTGAGCTCCGGTCGGCAGATTAGGGGTTAATAATTGAAGGTAGGTGTCGGCGATGTTAGGGAGGGCAGATTAGGGGTTAATACTATTTATGATAGGGTTAGTGAGGCGGATTAGGGGTTAATAACTTTATTATAGTAGCGCTCAGGTCCGCTCGGCAGATTAGGGGTTAATAAGTGTAGGTAGGTGTCGGCGACGTTGTGGGGGGCAGATTAGGGGTTAATAAATATAACATAGGGGTCGGCGATGTTAGGGCAGCAGATTAGGGGTACATAGGGATAACGTAGGTGGCGGCGGTTTACGGAGCGGCAGATTAGGGGTTAAAAGTGTAATGCAGGGGTCAGCGATAGCGGGGGCGGCAGATTAGGGGTTAATAAGTGTAAGGTTAGGGGTGTTTAGACTCGGGGTACATGTTAGGGTGTTAGGTGCAGACGTAGGAAGTGTTTCCCCATAGGAAACAATGGGGCTGCGTTAGGAGCTGAACGCTGCTTTTTTGCAGGTGTTAGGTTTTTTTTCAGCTCAAACAGCCCCATTGTTTCCTATGGGAGAATCGTGCACGAGCACGTTTTTGAGGCCGGCCGCGTCCGTAAGCAACTCTGGTATCGAGAGTTGTATTTGCGGTAAAAATGCTCTACGCTCCTTTTTTGGAGCCTAACGCAGCATTTGTTTGAACTCTCGATACCAGAGTTAAATTTATGGTGCGGCCAGAAAAAAACCCGCGGAGCGTTAACAGCCCTTTTACCGCCGAACTCTAAATCTAGCCGTAAACAACTACAACGAGCACAATTCCCTTTACTGTAGCGGTCACAAAGTTACTCAAAGTTATGGCATGTAACAGGCAGCTGTAGCTGCAAGATGGGTTTGCAAGCGATGTTGGTGTCGTAAAGTGACTATAGAAGTATGTCCATCTTACCAAAATATGCATGGTGATCATATGGATACTGAGTGTTGCCAATCTATTCTGATGACAATAGTTTAATGTGACACATGGAAATTAGTATGTGCATTGCAGAGTGAACCAAGAGGTTACTTTAATAGTTTTCCTGTAACCTTAAGAGGTGTGAATGAGTTATTGTATATGTCAGTTTCATGAGACCTCCAAGATTCTATTTCGAAAAGAGGCACTTTACACAAGAAAATGTGAGGTTTTAACAAACAAAATGAAATCGCATTGTGATCACTCGGTTGGAAAGCAAAAATTGTTTTTGGGAGAAAATCACAGATAGATTGTAATCGAGGCCATAATGTTCAATTAAAGTTATACTGAATAGTACCATATAATAGCTTGGCAAAAATAAGTGATCTCTGGAAATCACTGCCAGCAGTCATCAGTATACCTCTACCTGCTGTACTGTATACAATTCCTGAGCCATGAATGTTTCTAAACACATGTAAATGTTCATCGTCTTACATTCTCATATGGAAATAAGTAATGATCATGATGATAAGAAATTTAAAAAGCACATGAAACCCAAAATTTTTCTTTCATGATTCATAAGGAAAATAGAATTTTAAACATCCACTTTACTTCTATTATAAAATTGCATGTTCTTTCTAAATCATGAAAGAAAAAAATTGGGTCTCTTCTTCTCAAACTGAGTCACTTAACGGGATATGAAACCCAAATATTTTCTTTTGTGATTCAGACAGAGCAATCCATTTTTAAAACATTTCCAGTTTACTTCTATTATCAAATTTGCTTTGTTCCTGTTATATTCTGTGTTCAAGAGATACCTAGGTAGGCATCTGGAGCACTGCATGGCACGAAATAGTGCTGCCATCTAGTGCTATTGCAAATGGATAACATTTGTGCAAAACTGCTGCCATATAGTGCACCAGACAAGGGCTGGCTCCTAAGTATACATCCCTGCCTTTCAACAAAAGATACAAAGAGAACAAAGAAAAAACGATAACAGAAGTATATTAGAAAGTTAAAAATCAAATGCTCTATCTGAATCATAGCAGAAAAATGTTGGGTTTCATATCCCTTTAACATTGTAGTGATCTATTGCTTGGTAATACGTTAGTTAAATATATAGATTAAGCAAGCTAAAGTTCTCATTAGCAGTTAGACAACAGTTAAACTCTTGTGTCCTTTCCCTTCAGCTCTTATTCTAAAGCCTCTAACCCCACAGCCACCTCATCATTTCACAAGCTTGCTGCATTTAGCTTAGCTGACAATTGTTTCTCATGCACACCAGCTGGCATAAGCGCATTGCTATAGGGGGAAATCATGAGTCACTGGTACTTGTTCTTGCTGCACAGATCACATTCCGTGGTGTAGCCATGTTATAGCCATTAGCAGTGTCTGATGTAGCCCATCGCTTGTGTTTTTGTTTATTGCAAAAGCATTCTGCAAGCTTTCTTATCGCATACTTATAGTAGCAGCATTTCATTTTAATATGGTAGATGTTAAACAAAAGTGTATTCCATAAATTATTTTAATATACTTTAAAATGTCTGCTGTGCATTATAATATAAATGCTGGATTCAGCGTGTCTGAAATGTTATAGTGATTAAAAGAATATATCAAACCAGAAACACATGCAGTCTACCTATAAACTAATATATGCAGCAAAGCAAGAACCTACCACATTTCGTTTTGTAGTATCCTCTAAAGTCTGTATCACTTTGAGTCTTTGCTTAAATCTCATCTGTTCGATCACATCTGCCCTTATTGTTCCAAATTTCTGCAACGTTAAAAAAAAAAAAAAAAAAAAAAGTGTCTCAAACATGTTTTGTTTGATTAAATAAACAAAGCTAATCTCAGTAACTAAAACAGTGTAACATAATAAAAACATAAATTATGCTTACCAGATAATTTCCTTTCCATCTGTATGAGGAGAGTCCACGGCTTCATTCCTTATTTGTGGGAATACAGAACCTGGCCACCAGGAGGAGGCAAAGACACCCCAGCCAAAGGCTTAAAGGGATACTAAACCCAAAAATTTTTTCTTTCATGATTCAGATGGAGCATGCGATTTTAAGCAACTTTCTAATTTACTCCTATTATCAATTTGTCTTCGTTCTCTTGCTATCTTTATTGGAAAAGGCAGGAATGTACACTTAAGAGCCGGCCCATTTTAGGTTCAGCACCTGGGTAGCTCTTCTTGATTGGTGGCTAAATGTAGCAAACCAATCCGCAAGCGCTACCCAGGTGCTGAACCAAAAATGGGCTGGCTCTTAAGTTTACATTCCTGCTTTTTCAAATAGAGATAGCAAGAGAACAAAGAAAAATTGATTATAGCAATAAATTAGAAAGTTGCTTAAAATTGCAAGTTCTATCTGAATCACAAAATAAATAAATTGGTTTAGTATCCATTTAAATACTTTAAAAAGGAATGTTGTAGAAGTGATTTTGAGGAAGAGCAGGGTTTTATGGCTTGAGATAGGATAGAACAATTGAGTAATTTCAAAACATCCCTTACCCCATACAGTGAGTGGGGACGGGGTGTCTGGGATCTGTCTTTAAAGCCTAATGAGATGCTCACAATCTCAAGGAAATGGAAATTAGCATGATGAAGCCTCAGAGGGACATGCCCATAAATGGGTTTCCTGCCAAAGTAAGGAGCCGATCTGTCTGGGAAAGGGTTTGAGGATACAGGCATATTCAGGGAATTGTGGCTCTTGACAGCTGCCTGTTAAATGACCCCCTGTGAGCTATATACACATGTTATAGTTAAGCTATTTAAAATTCAATTTTTGATACAGCCTACATGATTATAAAATTAAAAAAAATATAACAATGTTTTATCTGCTGTATTTTGTATGAATATGTATGTATATATATATATATATATATATATATATATATATATATATATAGGTGTGTGTGTGGGGGGGTACACATATGTACAGTATATTCAGACACATATTAAACATGGAGACCTAAGAGCAAAAATTTCAAGATGTTTTCACCTATATATATATTTTTTTGGAAACATAGAATGTTTTGGGATTTAACATGAGCATTCTAACAATTATTTCTTTGGTTACAGACAACAATTGGACATGGGCATCAATTTATATATTCAGGAAGAAGTACACTGAATGTGAAACATGCTGTATTTGTATGTATATATATATATATATCAGGATTTTAAATGCTATTCATTTTAAGCTAATAAGTTAACAGTATAATTACTTTGATATAATATAACGTTGAAAAAAAAAAGGTGCTTGGTATAGGGGTAATCAGGAAAATGATATGATACTACCCAATCTATAATTAATATTGTAAGTGATTGATGCAAGAAGTTATGGTCTGATGAATAATCCCTTTATAAGAATATTGAATTGTTAAAAATGTTGGATGGTGAGATGTGTTTGTTGGTTGTCTGCTGCCCCCTAGGGGATTGGAATGGTGTAACAGCCAAATAAATGTCCTATTAGGACACACATACAGAGCCAATGAGGGAGCGTTCCCCAAAGTATCCAATAAGAAGGGACAAGCACCGGGGGCGTGAACGAAAAAAATCATCAATGATTATAAAAGGAATAGCTAAATGCAAACAAGGGACAGTTTTTGGTGATCTGCTTGTCACTAGTGATTGATAACTGGCAGCCATTCTCTTGGGGACACAATCATTTTAAGCAAGGAACTGAAAACTTACCTTGATCTATGCGATAACTTTCCTTCAAATGAGATGATCTAAAAATATTTGGAAAAGACAGCTACGAATTGGTGATGTATAATTGTCCTAATTTTTAATATTTGAAACAAAGGTTATTGGTAAGACCATATTCAAATTATAGTTAAGAGATTTAAAGGAGCACTCAGTATTTTTAAACTGTGTTCATAATCCTGTATAGTGTCAAATTTGACTTTTGTATGCTAACTAATTTATCTTTGCAATATATATATATATATATATATGTCTTAGAATTTGTTTTAACTGTAGGTAACTAAGAACTTAATTCAGCTTAGATAAATTGACATAGAGTTTGATTGTTGGCACAAATAATATATACAATTTCTGATGTTTTAAATTGAAATTATATTAGAATAAATTGTGGTTAAATAGCCGAGTGTATTGTTTGAATGTTAGCAGCTAAATATCTTGGAATCTCATTGTGTAAATTGAATGAAATTCTATTGTGAATAAGGCTAGTTTTAAAGGTAAACTTTTATGAACTTTGCATAGCATATTTTAAAAGTTTTAAACGTGTATAATATTGACTCATACTCTGGTTCCTACAAATATATTTCAATGTGTTCATAGATATTAACTAATAATAAAGAATTCAGGAATTTATATTAATTTTATGGTTTCTAGTATATGCATATTTTATTGGGGTTCAGTTTAAAGGATAATTATTAAATATATTGTGTTATAACCCTGCCATATAGTGACAAGCCAATAGATCTCGGATGTATTCCGTACTCAAACCGGAGCACTGTACACAAGGTCCGTCACTTGTAAGACACAGGACTGTAACCGCAGTTAAATTTCTCCCCTCTGTACACAGGAAGAGAAGAAAAGAGCGCGAAAAGGAAATTTTTCAGCGCGTCAGACCCGACAATCGTGAGCGTAATGAACTAATCTCCCGGTCGGTATGATTACACTGAGGAAAAAAAAAAAAAAACGCCGGGAGCAAGTAAAAACAATCACCATAAAACTGAGCCCATCTCCTCATCCCCAGTGCCTGCACCACTGCCTAAAATAAGGCCATAAACTCGCTATGATCCATATTCAGTGTCCCATTAAAATTAATAGTAAAGTGCCATCTTTTTCTTGAAGCAGCCCCAGAAAAAAATAAAATAGCACTTACCTTAATAAAGTCTGTCTGCAGCAAGGCAGCTCACTAGGTTTGAGAGGTCCTCTGTCTCACATGGACCTGTGGAAACAGAGATAAAGACTGAGTAATCTTACTCAGGCTTTCAATATTAGGGCAGCATTAACTACATGGGAGGTGCAGTGAGGATTGTACTCCACAAGTTCCCATTGCTTAAAAGCCACCACTGTTCTACTGAAGAGACTGATGTGGACTACGGCTACACCCTAGTAGAAAAACAGCACAAGCTTGTACTGTTAAAAAAAAATATATATAATCTTGATTGAAGAAACTTCCAGATACCTAAACTTTACCACTTCCTTGCTCTAACATAGGCAAAGAGAATGACTGGGGTGGGAAGGAAGGGAGGTGATATTTAACAGCTTTGCTGTGGTGCTCTTTGCTGCCTCCTGCTGGGCAGGAGTGATATTCCCAATAGTAATTAGATGATCCGTTAACTCACCGTGTCATTAGAAAGATTCTTTCAGGAGCAAGCTGGAGTAGGTATACATCAGTATTCTCCTAAAACATTGGGGCTTGGTAAGGAGTCTGAAAATCAGCGCAATGTTATTTAAAAATAAGCAAAAACATAATTGATGTAAGAACTTACCTGATAAATTCATTTCTTTCATATTGGCAAGAGTCCATGAGCTAGTGACGTATGGGATATACAATCCTACCAGGAGGGGCAAAGTTTCCCAAACCTCAAAATGCCTATAAATACACCCCTCACCACACCCACAATTGAGTTTAACGAATAGCCAAGCAGTGGGGTGATAATGAAAGGAGTAGAAAGCATCAACAAAGGAAATTTGCAAATAATTGTGCTTTATACAAAAAATCATAACCACCATAAAAAGGGTGGGCCTCATGGACTCTTGCCAATATGAAATAAATGAATTTATCAGGTAAGTTCTTAGATAAATTATGTTTTCTTTCATGTAATTGGCAAGAGTCCATGAGCTAGTGACGTATGGGATAGCAATACCCAAGATGTGGATCTCCACTCAAGAGTCACTAGAGAGGGAGGGAATAAAATAAAAACAGCCATTTTCCGCTGAAAAAATTAATCCACAACCCAAAAAAATAAGTTTATTTTCATAATTGAAAGAAAAAAACTTAAATCAAAAGCAGAAGAATCAACCTGAAACAGCTGTCTGAAGAACTTTTCTACCAAAAACTGCTTCCGAAGAAGCAAATACATCAAAACAGTAGAATTTAGTAAATGTATGCAAAGAGGACCAAGTTGCCACTTTGCAAATCTGATCAACTGAAGCTTCATTCTTAAAAGCCCACAAAGTGGAGACTGATCTAGTAGAATGAGCTGTAATTCTCTGAGGTGGGGCCTGACCAGACTCCAAATAAGCTTGATGAATCAAAAGTTTCAACCAAGAAGCCAAGGAAATAGCAGATGCCTTCTGACCTTCCCTAGGACCAGAAAATAAAACAAATAGACTGGAAGTCTTCCTGAAATCTTTAGTAGCTTCCACATAATATTTCAAAGCTCTTACCACATCCAAAGAATGTAAGGATCTTTCCAAAGAATTCTTTGGGATTAGGACACAAGGAAGGGACAACAATTTCTCTACTAATGTTGTTCACAACCTTAGATAAAAATTGAAAAGAAGTCCGCAAAACTGCCTTATCCTGATGAAAAATCAGAAAAGGAGACTCAGAAGAAAGAGCAGATAGCTCAGAAACTCTTTTAGCAGAAGAGATGGCCAAAAAGGAACAACACTTTCCAAGAAAGTAGTTTAATGTCCAAAGAATGCATAGGTTCAAATGGAGAAGCCTGTAAAGCTTTCAGAACCAAATTCAGACTCCAAGAAGGAGAAATTGATTTATTAACAGGCTTAACACGAACTAAAGCCTGTACAAAACAGTGTATATCAGGAAGTATAGCAATCTTTCTGTAAAATAAAACAGAAAGAGCGGAGATTTGTCCTTTCAAGGAACTTGCAGACAAACCCTTATCCAAACCATCCTGAAGAAACTGTAAAATTCTAGGAATTCTAAAAGAATGCCAGGAGAATTTATGAAAAGAACACCATGAAATGTAAGTCTTCCAAACTCTATAATAAATCTTTCTAGAGACAGATTTACGAGCTTGTAACATAGTATTAATCACTGAGTCAGAGAAACCTCTATGATTTAGTACTAAGCGTTCCATTTCCATACCTTCAAATTTAATGATTTGAGATCCTGATAGAAAAACGGACCTTGAGATAGTAGGTCTGGCCGTAACGGAAGTGGGCAAGGCGGGCAACTGGACATCCGAACCAGATCCGCATACCAAAACCTGTGTGGCCATGCTGGAGCCACCAGCAACACAAATGATTGTTCCATGATGATGTTGGAGATCACTCTTGGAAGGAGAACTAGAGGCGGGAAAATGTAAGCAGGATGATAACACCAAGGAAGTGTCAGCACATCCACTGCTTTCGCCTGAACATCCCTGGACCTGGACAGGTATTTGGGAAGTTTCTTGTTAAGATGAGAGACCATGAGATCTATCTCTGGAAGACCCCACATCTGAACAATCTGAGAAAACACATCTGGATGGAGAGACCACTCCCCTGGATATAAAATGTGGCGGCTGAGATAATCCGCCTCCCAATTGTCTACACCTGGGATATGCACCACAGAGAATAGACAGGAGCTGGATTCCGCTCAAGTAAGTATCCGAGATACTTCTTTCATAGCTTGGGGACTGCGAGTCCCACCCTGATGATTGACATATGCCACTGTTGTGATATTGTCTGTCTGAAAACAAATAAACGGTTCTCTCTTTAACAGAGGCCAAAATTGAAGAGCTCTGAGAATTGATTCAGCATACAAGGCTGTAGAGGTCTCATGTGAAAACGAGCAAAGGGGATTGCGTCCGATGCTGCAGTCATGAGCCCTAAAACTTCCATGCACATAGCCACTGAAGGGAATGACTGAGACTGAAAGTGCCAGCAGGCTGCAACCAATTTTAAACGTCTCTTGTCTGTTAGAGTCAGAGTCCTGGACACTAAATCTATCTGGAAGCCTAAAAAGGTGACCCTTGTCTGAGGAATCACAAAACTTTTTGGTAAATTGATCCTCCAACCATGTTTCCCGAAGAAACAACACTAGTTGATTTGTGTGAGATTCTGCAGTACGTAAAGACTGAGCTAGTACCAAGATATCGTCCAAATAAAGAAACACCGCAATACCCTGTTCTCTGAATACAGAGAGTAGGGTACCCAGAACCTTCGAAAAGATTCTTGGAGCTGTTGCTAGGCCAAATGGAAGAGCAACAAATTGGTAATGCTTGTTTAGAAAAAAGAATCTCAGAAACTGATAATGTTCTGGATGAATCGGAATATGAAGGTATGCATCCTGCAAGTCTATTGTGGACATATAATGTCCTCGCTGAACAAAAGGCACAATAGTCCTTAAAGTCACCATCTTGAAAGTTGGTACTCTTACATAACGATTAAAAATTTTCAGATCCAGAACTGGTCTGAATAAATTTTCCTTTGTTGGGACAATGAATAGATTTGAATAAAACCCCAACCCTTTTTCCTGAAGAGGAACTGGCATGATTAGCCCTGAAGACTCCAGGTCTGAAACACACTTCAAGAAAGCCTGAGCTTTTACTGGATTCGCTGGGATACGTGAGAGAAAAAATCTTCTCACAGGAGGTCTTACTCTGAATTCCTATTCGATACCCTTGAGAGACAATGCTCTGAATCCATTGTTTTTGGACAGATTTTATCCAAATATCCTTGAAAAACCTTAATCTGCCCCCTACCAGCTGAGCTGGAATGAGGGCCGCTCCTTCATGCGGACTTAGGGGCTGACTTTGGTTTCCTAAATGGCTTGGATTTATTCCAATTTGAGGAAAGCTTCCAATTGGAAGCAGATTCCTTGGGGGGAGGATTGAGTTTTTGTTCCTTATTCTGACGAAAGGAACGAAAACGGTTAGAAGCCTTAGATTTACCCTTAGGTTTTTTATCCTGAGGCAGAAAAACTCCCTTTCCCCCAGTGACAGTTGAAATAATAGAATCCAACTGAGAACCAAATAAATTATTACCTTGGAAAGAAAGAGATAGTAATCTAGATTTAGATGTCAGCATTCCAAAAGCCTGAGCTTTTACTGGATTTGCTGGGATACGTGAGAGAAAAAATCTTCTCACAGGAAGTCTTACTCTGAATCCTATTCGATACCCTTGAGAGACAATGCTCTGAATCCATTGTTTTTGGACAGATTTTTTCCAAATATCCTTGAAAAACCTTAATCTGCCCCCTACCAGCTGAGCTGGAATGAGGGCCGCTCCTTCATGCGGACTTAGGGGCTGACTTTGGTTTCCTAAATGGCTTGGATTTATTCCAATTTGAGGAAAGCTTCCAATTGGAAGCAGATTCCTTGGGAGGAGGATTGAATTTTTGTTCCTTATTTTGACGAAAGGAACGAAAACGGTTAGAAGCCTTAGATTTACCCTTAGGTTTTTTATCCTGAGGAAGAAAAACTCCTTTTCCTCCAGTGATAGTTGAAATAATAGAATCCAACTGAGAACCAAATAAATTATTACCTTGGAAAGAAAGAGATAGTAATCTAGATTTAGATGTCATATCAGCATTCCAAGATTTAAGCCACAAAGCTCTTCTAGCTAATACAGCTAAAGACATGGATCTAACATCAATTTTGATAATATCAAAAATTGCATCACAAATAAAATGATTAGCATATTGCAGTAAGCGAATAATGCTAGATAAGTCAGAATCCAATTCCTGTTGCGCTAAATTCTCCAACCAGAAAGTTGATGCAGCCGCAACATCAGCCAAAGAAATTGCAGGTCTAAGAAGATGACCTGAATATAAATAGGCCTTCCTTAGATAAGATTCAAGCTTCCTATCTAAAGGATCCTTAAAGGAAGTACTATCTTCCATAGGAATAGTGGTACGTTTAGCAAGAGTAGAAATAGCCCCATCAACTTTGGGGATTTTTTCCCAAAACTCTATAGATTTTGCTGGTAAAGGATACATTTTTTTTTTAACCTTGAAGAAGGAATAAAAGAAGTACCTGGCTTATTCCATTAATTAGAAATCATATCAGAAATAGCCTCAGGAATAGGAAAACCCCCTGGAGAAACCACAGGAGGTTTAAAAAAATAATTTAAAGGTTTATTAGACTGAACGTCAAGAGGACTGGTTACCTCAATATCCAAAGTAATTAAAACTTCTTTTAATAAAGAACGCATATACTCTATTTTAAATAAATAAGTAGATTTGTCAGTGTCAATGTCTGAGGAAGGATCTTTTGTATCCTCATCAGAAGAGGATAAATTATTATGTTGTTGGTCATTTGAAATTTCATCAACTAAATGAAAAGTTTTAAAAGACCTTTTACGTTTATTAGA
The DNA here is from genome assembly GCF_027579735.1 of Bombina bombina. Classification (NCBI taxonomy): domain Eukaryota; kingdom Metazoa; phylum Chordata; class Amphibia; order Anura; family Bombinatoridae; genus Bombina; species Bombina bombina. The sequence goes on from NC_069500.1 coordinate 1,068,282,143, forward strand.
AGGTGGAAATGCAGACAAAGCCTTCAAGATAGAATCAGAAACAAATTCTTTAAAATTTACAGGTATATCATGCACATTTGAAGTTGAATGAACTGCAACTGGCAATGTACTATTACTGATGGATACACTATCTGCATGTAAAAGTTTATAATGACAACTATTACAAATGACATTCGGCGAAATAATTTCTACAATTTTACAACAAATGCACTTAGCTTTGGTAGAACCGATGTCAGGCAGCAATGTTCCAGCAGAAACTTCTGAGGCAGGATCAGATTGAGACATCTTGCAAAATGTAAGAGAAAAAACAACATATAAAGAAAAATTATCTATTTCCTTATATGACAGTTTCAGGAATGGGAAAAAATGCAAATAGCATAGCCCTCTGATAGAGAAAAAAGCAAGAGGCAAACAACAATGGGGTATTGAAATAATAAAAAAGTTTGGCGGCAAGTATGATGCACAACGTAACGTAAACTTTTTTGTAGCCAAAAATAACCGGCAATGACACACTCACGTCACTAATGACGCAACCGTGTGAAAGATCTCGGCGTCAAGTATGACGCCGGAAATGACGAAGTTGCGTCATAGACGTATTTTTCCGCCCCAAAAATATTTTCGCGCCAAGAATGACGCAATAAAGTTTAGCATTTGACGCACCCGCGGGCCTAATACCGCCCGCAATTTGCAAGTAGTCGTCAATTAAAAAAAGACTAAACCCCAGGTAAGAAAAAAACATAATTTATGCTTACCTGATAAATTCCTTTCTTCTGTAGTGTGATCAGTCCACGGGTCATCATTACTTCTGGGATATTACTCCTCCCCAACAGGAAGTGCAAGAGGATTCACCCAGCAGAGCTGCATATAGCTCCTCCCCTCTACGTCACTCCCAGTCATTCGACCAAGGACCAACGAGAAAGGAAAAGCCAAGGGTGAAGTGGTGACTGGAGTATAAATTAAAAAATATTTACCTGCCTTAAAAACAGGGCGGGCCGTGGACTGATCACACTACAGAAGAAAGGAATTTATCAGGTAAGCATAAATTATGTTTTCTTCTGTTAAGTGTGATCAGTCCACGGGTCATCATTACTTCTGGGATACCAATACCAAAGCAAAAGTACACGGATGACGGGAGGGATAGGCAGGCTCTTTATACAGAAGGAACCACTGCCTGAAGAACCTTTCTCCCAAAAATAGCCTCCGATGAAGCAAAAGTGTCAAATTTGTAAAATTTGGAAAAAGTATGAAGCGAAGACCAAGTTGCAGCCTTGCAAATCTGTTCAACAGAGGCCTCATTCTTGAAGGCCCAAGTGGAAGCCACAGCTCTAGTAGAATGAGCTGTAATTCTTTCAGGAGGCTGCTGTCCAGCAGTCTCATAAGCTAAACGAATTATGCTACGAAGCCAAAAAGAAAGAGAGGTAGCGGAAGCTTTTTGACCTCTCCTCTGCCCAGAGTAAATGACAAACAGAGAAGACGTTTGTCGAAATTCCTTAGTTGCCTGTAAGTAAAATTTTAGAGCACGGACTACATCCAGGTTGTGCAGTAGACGTTCCTTCTTTGAAGAAGGATTTGGGCATAAAGAAGGAACAACAATCTCTTGATTGATATTCCTGTTAGTAACTACCTTAGGTAAGAACCCAGGTTTAGTACGCAGGACTACCTTATCCGAATGAAAAATCAAATAAGGAGAATCACAATGTAAGGCTGATAATTCAGAGACTCTTCGAGCCGAGGAAATAGCCATTAAAAATAGAACTTTCCAAGATAACAACTTTATATCAATGGAATGAAGGGGTTCAAACGGAACGCCCTGTAAAACATTAAGAACAAGGTTTAAACTCCATGGTGGAGCAACAGTTTTAAACACAGGCTTAATTCTGGCCAAAGCCTGACAAAAAGCCTGGACGTCAGGAACTTCTGACAGACGTTTGTGTAACAGAATGGACAGAGCTGAGATCTGTCCCTTTAATGAACTAGCAGATAAACCCTTTTCTAAACCTTCTTGTAGAAAAGACAATATCCTAGGAATCCTAACCTTACTCCAAGAGTAACCTTTGGATTCACACCAATATAGGTATTTACGCCATATCTTATGGTAAATCTTTCTGGTAACAGGTTTCCTAGCCTGTATTAAGGTATCAATAACTGACTCAGAAAATCCACGTCTTGATAAAATCAAGCGTTCAATTTCCAAGCAGTCAGCTTCAGAGAAGTTAGATTTTGATGTTTGAAGGGACCCTGTATCAGAAGGTCCTGTTTCAGAGGTAGAGACCAAGGTGGACAGGATGACATGTCCACCAGGTCTGCATACCAAGTCCTGCGTGGCCACGCAGGTGCTATTAGAATCACTGATGCTCTCTCTTGTTTGATTCTGGCAATCAATCGAGGAAGCAACGGGAAGGGTGGAAACACGTAAGCCATCCTGAAGTCCCAAGGTGCTGTCAGAGCATCTATCAGGACTGCTCCTGGATCCCTGGATCTGGACCCGTAACGAGGAAGCTTGGCGTTCTGTCGAGACGCCATGAGATCTATCTCTGGTTTGCCCCAACGTCGAAGAATTTGGGCAAAGACCTCCGGATGAAGTTCCCACTCCCCCGGATGAAAAGTCTGACGACTTAAGAAATCCGCCTCCCAGTTCTCCACTCCCGGGATGTGGATTGCTGACAGGTGGCAAGAGTGAGACTCTGCCCAGCGAATTATCTTTGATACTTCCATCATAGCTAGGGAGCTTCTTGTCCCTCCCTGATGGTTGATGTAAGCTACAGTCGTGATGTTGTCCGACTGAAACCTGATGAACCCCCGAGTTGTCAACTGGGGCCAAGCCAGGAGGGCATTGAGAACTGCTCTCAATTCCAGAATGTTTATTGGCAGGAGACTCTCCTCCTGACTCCATTGTCCCTGAGCCTTCAGAGAATTCCAGACGGCACCCCAACCTAGAAGGCTGGCGTCTGTTGTTACAATTGTCCAGTCTGGTCTGCTGAATGGCATCCCCCTGGACAGATGTGGCCGAGAAAGCCACCATAGAAGAGAATTTCTGGTCTCTTGATCCAGATTCAGAGAAGGGGATAAGTCTGAGTAATCCCCATTCCACTGACTTAGCATGCACAGTTGCAGTGGTCTGAGGTGTAAGCGTGCAAAGGGTACTATGTCCATTGCCGCTACCATTAAGCCGATTACCTCCATGCATTGAGCCACTGACGGGTGTTGAATGGAATGAAGGGTGCGGCAAGCACTTTGAAGTCTTGTTAGCCTGTCCTCTGTCAGGTAAATCTTCATTTCTACAGAATCTATAAGAGTCCCCAGGAAGGGAACTCTTGTGAGTGGAACGAGTGAACTTTTCTTTTCGTTCACCTTCCATCCATGTGACCTTAGAAATGCCAGCACTAACTCTGTATGAGACTTGGCAGTTTGAAAGCTTGAAGCTTGTATCAGAATGTCGTCTAGGTATGGAGCTACCGAGATTCCCCGCGGTCTTAGTACCGCCAGAAGAGCACCCAGAACCTTTGTGAAGATTCTTGGAGCTGTAGCCAATCCGAATGGAAGAGCCACAAACTGGTAATGCCTGTCTAGGAAGGCAAACCTTAGGTACCGATAATGATCTTTGTGAATCGGTATGTGAAGGTAAGCATCTTTTAAATCTACAGTGGTCATGTACTGACCCTCTTGGATCATAGGTAAAATTGTCCGAATAGTCTCCATCTTGAACGATGGAACTCTTAGGAATTTGTTTAGGATCTTTAAGTCCAGGATTGGTCTGAAAGTTCCCTCTTTTTTGGGAACCACAAACAGATTTGAGTAAAACCCCTGTCCCTGTTCCGATCGTGGAACTGGATGGATTACTCCCATTAACAAGAGCTCTTGTACGCAGCGTAGAAACGCCTCTTTCTTTGTCTGGATTGTTGACAATCTTGACAGATGAAATCTCTCTCTTGGAGGAGAGTATTTGAAGTCCAGAAGGTATCCCTGAGATATTATCTCTAGCGCCCAGGGATCCTGAACATCTCTTGCCCAAGCCTGGGCGAAGAGAGAAAGTCTGCCCCCCACTAGATCCGATCCCGGATCGGGGGCCCTCAATTCATGCTGTTTTAGGGGCAGCAGCAGGTTTCCTAGTCTGCTTGCCCTTGTTCCAGGACTGGTTAGGTTTCCAGCCTTGTCTGTAGCGAGCAACAGCTCCTTCCTGTTTTGGTGCAGAGGAAGTTGATGCTGCTCCTGCTTTGAAATTACGAAAGGAACGAAAATTAGACTGTCTAGTCTTGGCTTTGGCTTTGTCCTGAGGCAGGGCATGGCCTTTACCTCCTGTAATGTCAGCGATAATCTCTTTCAACCCGGGCCCGAATAAGGTCTGCCCTTTGAAAGGTATATTAAGCAATTTAGACTTAGAAGTAACATCAGCTGACCAGGATTTTAGCCACAGCGCCCTGCGTGCCTGAATGGCGAATCCTGAATTCTTCGCCGTAAGTTTAGTAAGATGTACTACGGCCTCCGAAATGAATGAATTAGCTAGTTTAAGGACTCTAAGCCTGTCCGTAATGTCGTCCAGAGTAGCTGAACCAATGTTCTCTTCCAGAGACTCAATCCAGAATGCCGCTGCAGCCGTGATCGGCGCAATGCATGCAAGGGGTTGCAATATAAAACCTTGTTGAACAAACATTTTCTTAAGGTAACCCTCTAACTTTTTATCCATTGGATCTGAAAAAGCACAGCTATCCTCCACCGGGATAGTGGTACGCTTAGCTAAGGTAGAAACTGCTCCCTCCACCTTAGGGACCGTTTGCCATAAGTCCCTTGTGGTGGCGTCTATTGGAAACATTTTTCTAAATATCGGAGGGGGTGAGAATGGCACACCGTGTCTATCCCACTCCTTAGTAACAATTTCAGTAAGTCTCTTAGGTATAGGAAAAACCTCAGTACTCGTCGGTACCGCAAAATATTTATCCAACCTACACATTTTCTCTGGTATTGCAACTGTGTTACAATCATTCAGAGCCGCTAACACCTCCCCTAGTAATACACGGAGGTTTTCCAGTTTAAATTTAAAATTTGAAATATCTGAATCCAGTCTGTTTGGATCAGAACCGTCACCCACAGAATGAAGTTCTCCGTCCTCATGTTCTGCCACCTGTGACGCAGTGTCTGACATGGCCCTAATATTATCAGCGCACTCTGTTCTCACCCCAGAGTGATCACGCTTACCTCTTAGTTCTGGTAATTTAGCCAAAACCTCAGTCATAACAGTAGCCATATCCTGTAATGTGATTTGTAATGGCCGCCCAGATGTACTCGGCGCTACAATATCACGCACCTCCCTCTGAGCGGGAGATGTAGGTACTGACACGTGAGGCGAGTTAGTCGGCATAACTCTCCCCTCGTTGTTTGGTGAAATTTGTTCAATTTGTACAGATTGACTTTTATTTAAAGTAGCATCAATACAGTTAGTACATAAATTTCTATTGGGCTCCACTTTGGCATTGCAACAAATGACACAGGTATCATCCTCTGAATCAGACATGTTTAACACACTAGCAAATAAACTTGCAACTTGGAAATACAATTCAATTAGAATAATATTAAAACGTACTGTGCCTTTAAGAAGCACAGAAGATCTATGACAGTTGAAAATTAATAAATTGAAACAGTTATAGCCTCAATCCTTGTAAACAACACAACTTTAGCAAAGGTTTAATCCCATTAGCAAAGATAACAAATTCTGAAAGCAGGAAACAAATTACAGAATAAACGTTTTTTATCTCAGTCAAACTATAATTCTCACAGCTCTGCTGAGAGAAATTACCTCCCTCAAAATAAGTTTTGAAGACCCCTGAGCTCTGTAGAGATGAACCGGATCATGCAGGGAATACAATGAGTTGCTGACTGAAATATTTGATGCTAGTAAAAGCGCCAAAAAACGGCCCCTCCCCCTCACACACAGCAGTGAGGGAGAACAGAAACTGTCAGAAAACAGATTAAGCAACTGCCAAGTGGAAAAATAGTGCCCAAACATTTATTCACACAGTACCTCAGCAAATGAAAACGATTTTACATTCCAGCAAAAACGTTAAACATAATCTCTAGTTATTAAACAGCTTTATGTGGGGGCGGAGTTAACTCTGAGTCTGAGCGGTCGCACATCGCCTTAGCTCCGGCTATCTATTGATAATAAATATACAATTGACCGCTCAGCTCAGACTATTTATTAACTACAAGGTACCTATTTGTTCCCGAGGCTCGAATAAGAACCCTGAAAGGAGGAAGTACGCAGCTTTTGCAAACTTTGGTGGCGATATTTAGTGAGGCCTACAGATAGTGGCCATTTTTCTTTTTTACTGCGTGAGTCCCTCAATCGGCCAAAAGAAGAAGGATTTTGAGAAGACCCTTTTCAATTTAAAGACTGGTATACTTACAGTCCGACTTACAAGATGAACACCGACAGTGTTATTGTGGAGCTAGCCCGCATACTGGAGAAGCACCATGTTGCCCTCGAGGAGACATTACATGCAGCGCTCCATACGAGCGGCTCCTGCGCAGCCCAACCACCCGCCCAGCTGAAGTATGGTCATATGGAAAGTGTAAACGGTAGCGTTTTGGAGCATCGAGGTCTACCTTTTAGTGTTACACAGATCAATCAGACGATTGGGGCGATCCAAATACCCGACCATATTACCTATCCAGCCGTGAACACATCACAAGCAGCAACCACAAACAACACTCTGGTCCCAGGTCAGGAGGAAGAAGGGCAGCTGCAAACAACACTGGCCTCCCCAGCTTATATATTGCTCTCGAGTTGGGATTACACAGATCTGAGCGCTTTGCATATAGATGAGTCGCCAAGATGGGACATCACTGATATATGTGCAGGAGATCTTAGCTCGCTGGACAAACAAATGGGATCACAGCTTGCAGGTACATACACTCCAGAGCCGTTGGAACTTCTTTCTCCACCGGACTGCTCTCTTCAGAACAACCCTATAACTGCAGCCCAGAATCTCAACATAGTAGCTCAGAGACCTCTTATTGTGTACAAAGCTGTTGGCAGGAGGTTGACTACATTGTGCTTGTCTTACTATGAAGCGGGCTAACTAAGGTGTCAGCAGATCTTGCCCCACGGGATGATAGTCAGTGCTCTGGATAAACAGCTTTATGTATTTCTTACAGTGTAATTCTAGTGAAGTACCATTCCCCAGAATACTGAAGTGTAAAGTATACATACATGACATTATATCGGTATGGCAGGATTTTCTCATCAATTCCATTGTCAGAAAATAAAAACTGCTACATACCTCTATGCAGATTCATCTGCCCGCTGTCCCCTGATCTGAAGTTTACCTCACTCCTCAGATGGCCGAGAACAGCAATATGATCTTAACTACTCCGGCTAAAATCATAGCAAAACTCTGGTAGATTCTTCTTCAAACTCTGCCAGAGAGGTAATAACACACTCCGGTGCTATTTTAAAATAACAAACTTTTGATTGAAGATATAAAACTAAGTATAATCACCATAGTCCTCTCACACATCCTATCTAGTCGTTGGGTGCAAGAGAATGACTGGGAGTGACGTAGAGGGGAGGAGCTATATGCAGCTCTGCTGGGTGAATCCTCTTGCACTTCCTGTTGGGGAGGAGTAATATCCCAGAAGTAATGATGACCCGTGGACTGATCACACTTAACAGAAGAAAATTTCATTAAAAGATGTTTATATTTCCCAAATATGAAACTGACAGTCTGCAGGAGGAAATACATGAACCTGACTCATGGCAAATATAAGAACAATACATATATTTAGAACTTTATATAAATGCATAAAGTGCCAAACCATAGCTGAGGTGTCTTAAGTAATAAAAAACATACTTACCAAAAGACACCCATCCACATATAGCAGATAGCCAAACCAGTACTAAAACAGTTATCAGTAGAGGTAATGGCAATTTGAGAGTATATCGTTGATCTGAAAAGGGAGGTATGAGATGAATCTCTAAGACCGAAAACAGAGAACCTATGAAATAGACCCCCGTTAGGGAAATCATTGTATTCAATAAGTGATACTCCCTTCACGTCCCTCTGACATTCGCTGTACTCTGAGAGGAATCGGGCTTCAACAATGCTGAGAAGCGCATATCAACGTAGAAATCTTAGCACAAACTTACTTCACCAACTCCATAGGAGGCAAAGTTTGTAAAACTGAATTGTGGGTGTGGTGAGGGGTATATTTATAGGCATTTTGAGGTTTGGGAAACTTTGCCCCTCCTGGTAGGATTGTATATCCCATACGTCACTAGCTCATGGACTCTTGCCAATTACATGAAAGAAACTATACATAAAAAAAAACAAAACTGTATAGGCTATATAAATGGATCATTTACAAAACATTAATGCAAAGAAAAATTTAGTGTATAATGTCCCTTTAAGTATATAGTAAAGCTGTATAGACTATATAAATGGATCATCTACAAAACATTAATGCAAAGAAAAATTTAGTGTATAATGTCCCTTTAAGTATATAGTAAAGCTGTATAGACTATATAAATGGATCATCTACAAAACATTAATGCAAAGAAAAATGTAGTGTATAATGTCCCTTATAGTATATAGGTTTGTTTTCTATTATAACACATGACTATACATAATATAAAGACTTAATTCTAAAATGATTCGATAATTAAAAGTTTTAACTGCTCTACAGAGTAGTGGTAAAGGTTTGCAATTATGAATGTATAGACCTGAGTTTGATCTCCAATAAGAATAGAGATATTATTATTCCCTTTAATTTAATATTTGTATTTTTATTTGTTATATGTAGTATAGATTACATATATATTCATCTATTGCTATTAATGTTTTGGATTACAGTTTTATACATTTAAGTAAGATATTGTTTTTTATTGCAAAATTGTAAATTATTGTAAATGTGAAGTGTATATTTGTTAAAAATATGTTAGCAATTAAGGGCAAACCATTACATATTGTAAACTGCAAATCAGACATGATGGAGTTAATTAAACAATTAAGGAAACAGTGGATTACCCAATAAGGAAAGAAAGGACTTTTTAAATAAGAAGATGGAGAACCTGCATCCTTGAAAAAGTTACTGGTAAAGCGTACGTTGGATAATTACAGACTACTATGCCACAAGTGGGGCGGGACTTTGTTGTATCACTCAGTTGTACACCTGGGATTGGCAAAGAACACCCTGTGGCATTTGCTGAACTTGTAGCCTCCATACCCACAGCATGACTACTATTAATCTCATATGCGCTTGTGTATTGTGTCCATTGTTTTTATATTATTATATTATTTAAATAAATGTTATTTCACTGGATCCACAGCATACTCATTTCTAATGCCATAAGAGTGGAACCCAGGAGTTAAAACTGAGGGCAAACCATAGCTCTTTTGAATGTGAGCATCAGGTGCTTGTTGATTTAACGGAACTTCACTAAATCACTCACCTTTTCTCCCTTTGAGGTCACCATGGTATTTATCACGTTGAAGATTATCAAGTTTGCTTTCTCAGTAAAGTCCAAATTAAACTTTCATTATTCAGATAGGGCATGCAATTTTAAACAACTTTCTAATTTACTTTTATCATCAAATTTGCTTTGCTCTCTTTTTATTCTTAGTTTAAAGCCAAACCTAGGTAGACTCATATGCTAATTTCTAAGCCCTTGAAGGCCGCCTCTCAACTGAATGCATTTGACAGTTTTTCACCACTAGAGGGCGTTAGTTCATGTGTTTCATATAGATAACACTGTGCTCATGCACTTAAAGTTATTTAAGAGTCAGCACTAATTGCCTGAAATGCAAGTCTGTCAAAAGATCTGAGATAAGGAGGCAGTCAGCAGCTTAGATACAAGGTAATTACAGAGGTAAAAAGTATATTTCTATAACAGTGTTGGTTATGCAAAACTGGGGAATGGTAAATAAAGGGATTATCTATCTTTTTAAACAATAACATTTTTGGTGTTTACTATCCCTTTAAAATGACTAAATCCTTTATATTGGTGCACACAGAGCCCTGATACAATTTGTGTTTTACTTGATTAATTATCCAGTCATTAGCTAACCATTGTTGCTTTCTTTGTCACATAAAATAAATAGACATTGCAATGGATCTGCTGTTGTACAAGATTTTATAAGAGAAATGCATATATTTTTCCAAGGTTTTAAAAAAGGAAATTTATGCTTACATGATAAATGTATTTATTTTCCGATACAATGAGTCCACGGATTTCATCCTTACTTGGGGATTACGCCTCCTTGTCAGCAGGAGGAGGCAAAGAGCACCACAGCAGAGCTGTATAAATAGCTCCTCCCTTCCCTCCCAACCCAGTCATTCGACCAAAGTTAGGAAGAGAAAAGAAAAACCAAGGTGCAGAGGTGTCTGAAGTTTAACAAAATATAAAAACCTTTCTTATAAAACAGGGTGGGCCGTGGGACTCATCGCATCGAAAAAGAAATAAATTTATCAGGTAAGCATAAATTTCCTTTTCTTTTTCAAGATACAATGAGTCCACTGATTTCATCCTTACTTGTGGGATACAATACCAAAGCTATAGTACACGGTTGAAACGGGAGGAACAAGACAGGGAACCTAAACAAAAGGCACTGTAGCTTGAAAAACCATCTACCCAAAAACAGCCCCAGTGGAGGCAAAAGAATCAAAATTGTAAAATATGGAAAAAAATGCGAAGAGACGACCAAGTCGTAGCCTTGCAAATCTGTTCAACAGAAGCATTCTCTTCGAATGTCCATGAGGAAGCCACAGCCCTAGTGGAATGAGCCGCAATCCATTCAGGAAACTGCTGTTCAACAGTCTCATATGCAAAGCGGATGATACTCTGCAGCCAAAAAGAAAGAGAGGTAGCCGTAGCCTTCTGAGCCCTACGTGCTCCAGAAAAAAAACAACAAAAAATGAAAATGAATGGAGAAAATCCTAAATCGCCTAAAAGTAGAACTTCAAAACATGGACTATGTCCAAAGTATGTAATAGACGCTCCTTCTATCTAACTAACACCGGCAAAGAGAATGAATGGGTTGGGAGGGAAGGGAGGAGCTATTTATACAGCTCTGCTGTGGTGCTCTTTGCCTCCTCCTGCTGACCAGGAGGCGTAATCCCACAAGTAAGGATGAAATCCGTGGACTCATCGTACCTTGAAAAAGAAATTAAAGGGCCATTTTCTATAATTCAGTTCCCATTTCACAAAAAAATCAGTGCAAATATTTCAGACCTAAAACAAAGTTAACAGATTCTGAAATACCCTTTTCAGCATCAAATGTTTACTTTATTTTTTAAAACATTTTTTTAAAAACAAAGAATTAGACTGGAAAAGGGGTTGGCCTAAGCGCCATATGGGTGCCTATGTGCCTGCGGGTGGGTGACTCCTAGCTGTTACCCAGAAAAATTAGAATATGAAAAGAGATTGACCCAGGCACCTACCCTGAGGAGGCTAAGGTGTTTAAAAACAGAGATTAACTTGCCAAAAAAATCTAATTTAATAAGATGCAAATTCACAAAAGATTAATAGTAAAAGCAATACATGAAATATCAGAATACAATAAAAAACAACTTCATGGATCCATGGTTGAATGATAACATACAATAAAAGATTAATACAAATGAATGTTATAAAAACAGATAGGTAATATAAAAACAATGGTAGCAATGCAGAAAACAATAGATAAATCAATAACTAAATATACTAATAAATGGGGTGTGTCGAAAGTCCATATAAAATCCAAAAGGTTAAAGGTGATGAAATCAAACTGATTTTTGAATAAGTGTCCAATAATATTGGTGAAGTTCAAAATCCAAAAAAGGAAGTTCCAAATACAAAAAAAGGGATAAATGCTGTGAAAAAATGTATGAGTGGTCAGCGTGAGAGAATAAAAACAAAAACTCTCCAAGAGAATAAGGCCTAGATTTGGAGTTTGGCGGTAGCCGTGAAAACCAGCGTTAGAGGCTCCTAACGCTGGTTTTAGGCTACCTCCGGTATTTGGAGTCACTCAAAAAAGGGTCTAACGCTCACTTTTCAGCCGCGACTTTTCCATACCGCAGATCCCCTTACGTCAATTGCGTATCCTATCTTTTCAATGGGATTTTTCTAACTCCGGTATTTAGAGTCGTGTCTGAAGTGAGCGTTAGAATTCTAACGACAAAACTCCAGCCGCAGAAAAAAGTCAGTAGTTAAGAGCTTTCTGGGCTAACGCCGGTTCATAAAGCTCTTAACTACTGTGCTCTACAGTACACTAACACCCATAAACTACCTATGTACCCCTAAACCGAGGCCCCCCCACATCGCCGCCACTCGATTAAATTTTTTTAACCCGTAATCTGCCGACCGCCACCTACGTTATCCTTATGTACCCCTAATCTGCTGCCCTAACACCGCCGACCCCTATATTATATTTATTAACCCCTAATCTGCCCCCCTCAACGTCGCCTCCACCTGCCTACACTTATTAACCCCTAATCTGCCGAGCGGACCGCACCGCTACTATAATAAAGTTATTAACCCCTAATCCGCCTCACTAACCCTATAATAAATAGTATTAACCCCTAATCCGCCCTCCCTAACATCGCCGACACCTAACTTCAATTATTAACCCCTAATCTGCCGACCGGAGCTCACCGCTATTCTAATAAATGTATTAACCCCTAAAGCTAAGTCTAACCCTAACACTAACACCCCCCTAACTTAAATATAATTTAAATCTAACGAAATTAATGAACTCTTATTAAATAAATTATTCCTATTTAAAGCTAAATACTTACCTGTAAAATAAATCCTAATATAGCTACAATATAAATTATAATGATATTATAGCTATTTTAGGATTAATATTTATTTTACAGGTAACTTTGTATTTATTTTAACCAGGTACAATAGCTATTAAATAGTTAAGAACTATTTAATAGCTAAAATAGTTAAAATAATTACAAAATTACCTGTAAAATAAATCCTAACCTAAGTTACAATTAAACCTAACACTATACTATCATTAAATTAATTAAGTAAAATACCTACAATTACCTACAATTAAACCTAACACTACACTATCAATACATTAATTAAATACAATACCTACAAATAACTACAATGAAATAAACTAACTAAAGTACAAAAAATAAAAAAGAACTAAGTTACAAAAAATAAAAAAATATTTACAAACATAAGAAAAATATTACAACAATTTTAAACTAATTACACCTACTCTAAGCCCCCTAATAAAATAACAAAGACCCCCAAAATAAAAAATGCCCTACCCTATTCTAAATTACTAAAGTTCAAAGCTCTTTTACCTTACCAGCCCTGAACAGGGCCCTTTGCGGGGCATGCCCCAAGAAGTTCAGCTCTTTTGCCTGTAAAAAAAAACATACAATACCCCCCCCCCCCCAACATTACAACCCACCACCCACATACCCCTAATCTAACCCAAACCCCCCTTAAATAAACCTAACACTAAGCCCCTGAAGATCATCCTACCTTGTCTTCACCTCACCGGGTATCACCGATCGGTCCTGGCTCCAAAATCTTCATCCAACCCAAGCGGGGGCTGGCGATCCATCATCCGGTGGCTGAAGAGGTCCAGAAGAGGCTCCAAAGTCTTCATCCTATCCGGGAAGAAGAGTAGATCCGGACCGGCAACCATCATCTTCCAAGCGGCATCTTCTATCTTCATCCGATGAGGACCGGCTCCATCCTGAAGACCTCCACCGCGGACCCATCTTCATCCGGCGACGTCCAACTGAAGAATGACGGTTCCTTTAAGGGATGTCATCCAAGATGGCATCCCTCGAATTCCGATTGGCTGATAGGATTCTATCAGCCAATCGGAATTAAGGTAGGAATATTCTGATTGGCTGATGGAATCAGCCAATCAGAATCAAGTTCAATCCGATTGGCTGATCCAATCAGCCAATCAGATTGAGCTCGCATTCTATTGGCTGTTCCGATCAGGAGTCAGCACTAACAAGCTAAAATGCAAGTCTGTAAAAAGAACTGAGATAAGAGGGCAGTATGCAGTGTCTTAGATATAATGTAATCACAGAGGTAAAAAGTATATTAATATAACTGTGTTGATTGTGAAAAACTGGGGAATGGGTAACAAAGGGATTATAAATCTTTTAAAACAATAAAACATTTGCAGTAGACTGTCCCTTTAAATAAAAATGCAATAAAAAACAAGTAATTTTATTGAAAATGCAGCAAACTAAAATCCATTGTCTTAAAAAGCTTACAGCAAAATTAAACTTTCCTATGACTACTATTAGTCATGTTATTTCCTCAAGCACCTCTGAATTATCATAACAAAATACCGGTGCTCGGACAAAATGCCGACGGACAGAATGCTGAAGCACATTGGTCCGTATGACATATGTCCGCGATACACTGCTTCCAACTGCAGGCCGAACAGCACAATCATGCAATTACGTAATTGTCATCACAAAAAAAGTGGAAAATTTTAATATATATTGTGCACTACTGAGGAAAAAAAGACAACACAAACACTTAAATAAATTTAAAAAAAACATATCAAATTAAAAAAATAGAGTTCATAAATACATGTAAAGGAGGAAGAAAAATGTTACATGAATCAGTGACTCGTGCACCACAATTGCCTCTGGGAACCTATCCATGGGTCCCTACCCTCACAATGTGCTTTTAACACATTATATAATTATAAGTTAATATATTATATTTATATGTAACTTAATATATGTATATAGCAAATAAGTTTATATATAATTTGTGTTATTTATAAGTTAATTTAATTGTCTTTCCTTTTTCTTATTCCCCAAAATTCTAATAGAGGGCACTCTGAATATTTATGTTCTTGTTGTTAATACAATAAAACATATTCCTATATTATAAAAGGACAGATATGTTTGTCTGATGCAGTCCATCATGCGCAGTAGAGACTGCAGCGCGAGACTGCAGCGCGAGACAAACATACCTGGCCATAAGGAAGGATCAGTCACTGAGGATGAGACAGCAGAAAGGGGGGGGGGGGGGCGAGGGGGGAAGTGAGGGGGAGGCGGAAGCGGGTGTGACCGCTGCACTACAGAAAAAAATTAAGTTGAGAGTGGCAGGGAAGGGGAAGGAGGGAGGGAGAGGGGATCCAAGTGGATTGTGATTTTTTTAGGACTAGTTTTTAATTAATGTCATCAAGTTTATTAATATGTTATACTCAGTTCACTATTAAACATGTTTTAGCTAAAAAACGTTTAAACGTTTTAGCTAAACCATGATTTTTAAGCCTCATTACCACCCAGCAGCCGGATAAATGTCTTCCGGATTATTGTCCGTCGGATAAGTGTCAGTCGGATAACAGTCCGGCCACGCAAAATACCATCTCAGTTATCTGATCATAAACATAAATCTCTTGACATTTTGTTTTGTGGCTATTGATGTCTCATAACCACTCAATGACATTATACTCCAATATTAAGCAATTATCGTAACTCAGTAGTAAACTGTAGAGCTCAAACTATTAGTGTTTGATAATAAAAATCATTGCAAAATAACAAACCTGATATGATGCAGAGATTAGTTTAAAAATGTCCACTTCTGGATATGGTTCTACATCATCAGTAAGGAGGGAGTGGAGGTGAGGAATTGGTGGCAGAGTGCTGTCTTTGTTAGTGACACTATCAAGATATCTAAAAGCAAAACAAGTTATTAAGGCTTCTGTATACTAGAACGCTTGGTACAAAAGAGGTTAAGCACCACATGGAATGTTTTATTCAGACACACATGATCCACAATTCTCTCTTTGTTTAAACAAAAGAGCAATTATTTTCTTTTCTTTTTTTTAGTTTCCAGTTTCTCAATAAACCTATTTTTTCAAACGTGTTTTTCCTATCAGCCAGTGAACATAATGTTACATTATGAGCTGTGTATGAACATGCATTTTAATATTCAACAGCAATAACTTTTTCCCCATGCAAAAGAAATCACCATCATCACTTTATTTGTGATTTATTCTTATTAATAGGATTATATTGCACTCCTTGTCTCTTTAAATAATATTATACAATTCTATCGTTATAGCTTTGTTATCTCACATGATCGTTTGACAAAACAAAACTAATATATTCATTGTAAATTGCTATTTCATGCAATTACCAAATTGTATTTAATGTCACTTTAAAGAATTTGCGAAGGGGAAATAAAATGGTAATCATGGAAAGAATGTTAACCGTGTACCTTCCAAGGACTGTCATGGCTTCTCCATCATCTTTACAGTTCAATAGCTTGTCCACATTGGCCTCTAGTACTGCAAGTGCAAGCTGGAATATCACCTTGATACCTTCATAGAAGAAACAATCCACAACCACAACAGCACTTTCAAAGGGCATAACACTGAGAAACAATGTGAGGAACCAAGAAAGAGAGATGGTAGAGATAACGCCCAGGTCTTGCATGCAATCATAAAGCTGCGGCACGTAATCTCGAGCCAACTCCTCGAAGACTCCCTGATCAACTAGCGCTCCTGCAAAAATAAAAACAAAGGAAAAATGCTGAGGCTGAAATTCTAATCCAAGATCTAAATTCTTTTTTACAACTTGTTAACAAAACAAAGAATTCAATATATATATATATATATATATAAACACTGTCCAAAGCCCTATTTAACCTACATATATACATACTGTACATGACTTCTGTGTTTCATTTTGAATGAGAAGATTACTTGTATTTCTGATAAAGTAATTTGAATAATTGATTATGGAACAATACCCAAAATTAAAGCTGGTACTACCTGAACTTAGATAACCATATATTTCTAAATATATTTCGGCGATGCAAACACTTTTTGAGAGTATGTCCACAAAAACAGAATTTATGCTTACCTGATAAATTACTTTCTCCAACGGTGTGTCCGGTCCACGGCGTCATCCATAACTTGTGGGAATATTCTCTTCCCCAACAGGAAATGGCAAAGAGCACAGCAAAAGCTGTCCATATAGTCCCTCCCAGGCTCCGCCCCCCCAGTCATTCGACCGACAGATAGGAGAAACAAAGGAGAAACTATAGGGTGCCGTGGTGACTGTAGTGTATAAAGAAAGACATTTTTCAAACCTGATTAAAAAACCAGGGCGGGCCGTGGACCGGACACACCGTTGGAGAAAGTAATTTATCAGGTAAGCATAAATTCTGTTTTCTCCAACATTGGTGTGTCCGGTCCACGGCGTCATCCATAACTTGTGGGAACCAATACCAAAGCTTTAGGATACGGATGAAGGGAGGGAGCCAATCAGGTTACCTAAACAGAAGGCACCATGGCTTGCAAAACCTTTCTCCCAAAAACAGCCTCCGAAGAAGCAAAAGTATCAAATTTGTAGAATTTGGCAAAAGTGTGCAGAGAAGACCAAGTCGCTGCCTTACATATCTGATCAACAGAAGCCTTGTTCTTGAAGGCCCATGTGGAAGCCACAGCCCTAGTAGAGTGAGCTGTGATTCTTTCAGGAGGCTGCCATCCGGCAGTCTCATAAGCCAATCGGATAATGCTTTTCAGCCAGAAAGAAAGAGAGGTAGCAGTAGCTTTTTGTCCTCTCCTCTTACCAGAGTAAATGACAAACAAAGATGAGGTTTGTCTAAAATCCTTTGTTGCTTCTAAATAGAACTTCAAAGCACGGACTACATCTAAATTGTGTAACAAACGTTCCTTCTTTGAAACTGGTTTCGGACACAGAGAAGGAACAACTATTTCCTGGTTAATATTCTTGTTGGAAACAACTTTTGGAAGAAAACCAGGCTTGGTACGCAAAACAACCTTATCTGAATGGAACACCAGATAGGGTGGGTCACACTGCAAAGCAGATAATTCAGAAACTCTTCTAGCAGAAGAAATAGCAACTAAAAACAGAACTTTCCAAGATAATAATTTGCTATCTATGGAATGTAAGGGTTCAAACGGAACCCCTTGAAGAACTGAAAGAACTAAATTTAGACTCCAGGGAGGAGTCAAAGGTCTGTAAACAGGCTTGATCCTGACCAAAGCCTGTACAAAAGCTTGAACATCTGGCACAGCTGCCAGTCGTTTGTGTAACAAGACAGATAGAGCAGAAATCTGTCCCTTTAGAGAACTCGCTGACAATCCCTTATCCAAACCTTCTTGGAGAAAGGAGAGGATCCTGGGAATTTTAATCTTACTCCATGAGAATCCCTTGGATTCACACCAACAGATATATCTTTTCCATATTTTATGGTAAATCTTTCTAGGCACGGGTTTTCTGGCTTGGACCAAAGTATCTATCACTGAATCCAAAAACCCGCGCTGGGATAAAATCAAGCGTTCAATTTCCAAGCAGTCAGCTGGAGAGAAATTAGATTTGGATGTTCGAATGGACCTTGCACTAGAAGATCCTGTCTCAAAGGTAGCTTCCATGGTGAAGCCGATGACATATTCACCAGGTCTGCATACCAAGTCCTGCGTGGCCACGCAGGAGCTATCAGAATCACTGAGGCCTTCTCCTGTTTGATCCTGGCTACCAGCCTGGGAAGGAGAGGGAACGGTGGAAACGCATAAGCTAGGTTGAAGGACCAAGGCGCCACTAATGCATCCACTAGAGTCGCCTTGGGATCCCTGGATCTGGACCCGTAGCAAGGAACCTTGAAGTTCTGACGAGACGCCAACAGATCCATGTCTGGAATGCCCCATAGTTGAGTTAACTGGGCAAAGACCGGATGGAAAGTCTGACGACTCAGATAATCCGCCTCCCAGTTGTCTACACCTGGGATGTGGATCGCAGATAGATGGCAGGAGTGATCCTCCGCCCATTTGATGATTTTGGACACCTCTCTCATCGCCAGGGAACTCCTTGTTCCCCCCTGATGGTTGATGTAAGCAACAGTTGTCATGTTGTCTGACTGGAATCTTATGAATCTGGCCTTCGCTAGTTGAGGCCAAGCCCGGAGAGCATTGAATATCGCTCTCAGTTCCAGAATGTTTATCGGGAGAAGAGACTCTTCCCGAGACCATAGACCCTGAGCTTTCAGGGAATCCCAGACCGCGCCCCAGCCTAATAGACTGGCGTCAGTCGTGACGATGACCCACTCTGGTCTGCGGAAGCTCATTCCCTGGGACAGGTGATCCTGGGTCAGCCACCAACGGAGTGAGTCTCTGGTCATCTGGTCTACTTGAATCCTTGGAGACAAGTCTGTATAGTCCCCATTCCACTGCTTGAGCATGCACAGTTGTAATGGTCTTAGATGAATTCGAGCAAAAGGAACTATGTCCATTGCTGCAACCATCAGCCCTACTATTTCCATGCACTGAGCTATGGAAGGCTGCAGAATAGAGTGAAGAACTTGACAAGCGTTTAGAAGCTTTGACTTTCTGACTTCTGTCAGGAAAATCTTCATTTCTAAAGAATCTATATAATGCTTGTCCAGATAGGCGAACCTTAGGAACTGAAAATGATCTTTGTGGATAGGAATATGTAGGTACGCATCCTTTAAATCCACGGTAGTCATAAATTGACCCTCCTGGATTGTAGGTAAAATCGTTCGAATAGTTTCCATTTTGAACAATGGAACTCTGAGAAATTTGTTTAGAATCTTTAAATCCAGAATTGGTCTGAAAGTTCCCTCTTTTTTGGGAACTACAAACAGATTTGAGTAAAACCCCTGACCTTGTTCCACATTTGGAACTGGGTGTATCACTCCCATCTTTAACAGGTGTTCTACACAATGTAAGAATGCCTGTCTCTTTATTTGGTTTGAAGATAAGTGAGACATGTGGAACCTTCCCCTTGGGGGTAGTTCGTTGAATTCTATAAGATAACCCTGAGAGACTATTTCTAGTGCCCAGGGATCCTGAACATCTCTTGCTCAAGCCTGAGCAAAGAGAGAGAGTCTGCACCCTACTAGATCCGGTCCCGGATCGGGGGCTACTCCTTCATGCTGTCTTGGTAGCAGCAACAGGCTTCTTGGCCTGTATACCCTTGTTACAGCCTTGCATCGGTTTCCAAGCTGGTTTAGTCTGGGAAGCGTTACCCTCTTGTCTAGAGGCTGCAGAGTTGGAAGCCGGTCCGTTCCTGAAATTGCGAAAGGAACGAAAATTAGACTTATTCTTAGCCTTGAAAGGCCTATCTTGTGGGAGGGCATGGCCCTTACCCCCAGTGATGTCTGAAATAATTTCTTTCAATTCTGGCCCAAAAAGGGTCTTACCTTTGAAAGCGATATTAAGTAATTTTGTCTTGGAAGATACATCCACCGACCAAGACTTTAGCCAGAGCGCTCTGCGCGCCACAATTGCAAACCCTGAATTTTTCGCCGCTAATCTTGCTAACTGCAAAGCGGCATCTAAAATAAAGGAATTAGCTAACTTAAGTGTGTGAATTCTGTCCATAACTTCCTCATACGGAGTTTCCCTACTGAGCGATTTTTCTAGTTCTTCGAACCAGAACCACGCTGCTGTAGTGACAGGAATAATACACGAAATAGGTTGGAGGTAACCTTGCTGTACAAAAATCTTTTTAAGCAAACCCTCCAATTTTTTATCCATAGGATCTTTGAAAACACAATTGTCCTCAATAGGAATGGTTGTGCGTTTGGCTAGTGTAGAAACCGCCCCCTCGACCTTAGGGACTGTTTGCCATAAGTCCTTTCTGGGGTCGACCATAGGGAATAATTTCTTAAATATAGGAGGAGGGACAAAAGGTATGCCTGGCTTCTCCCACTCCTTATTCACTATGTCCGCCACCCGCTTGGGTATTGGAAAAGCGTCAGGGTGCACCGGGACCTCTAAGAACTTGTCCATCTTGCACAATTTTTCTGGGATGACCAGATTGTCACAATCATCCAAAGTAGATAGCACCTCTTTAAGCAATGCGCGGAGATGCTCTAATTTAAATTTAAATGTCAGAACATCAGGTTCTGCCTGCTGAGAAATTCTTCCTGTATCAGAAATTTCCCCATCTGACAAAACCTCCCTCATTGCCACTTCAGATTGGTGTGAGGGTATGACAGAAAAATTATCATCAGCGCACTCCTGCTCTACAGTGTTTACCACAGAGCAATCGCGCTTTCTCTGAAATGCTGGCATTTTGGATAAAATATTTGCTATGGAGTTATCCATTACTGCCGTCAATTGTTGCATAGTAACAAGCATTGGCGCGCTAGAAGTACTAGGAGTCTCCTGCGTGGGCAAAACTGGTGTAGACACAGAAGGAGATGATGTAGAACTATGTCTACTTCCTTCATCTGAGGAATCATCTTGGGCAACTGTATTATCTGTGACAGTACTGTCCTTACTTTGTTTGGACGCTATGGCACAATTATCACACATATTAGAAGGGGGAATCACATTGGCCTCCATACATACAGAACATGATCTATCTGAAGGCACAGACATGTTAAACAGGCTTAAACTGGTTAATAAAGCACAAAAAACGTTTTAAAACAAAACCGTTACTGTCTCTTTAAATGTTAAACAGTGCACACTTTATTACTGAATATGTGAAAAACTATGAAGGAATTATCCAATCTTTACCAAATTTTCAGGCTGTTAACCCTTAAAATGTGGAAACCGGATCAGTTTACAACTTTAACCCCCTTACAGTCCCAGACCCAGCCTTTGCTGCGACTTCACCAATCCCAAGGGGGTATACGATACCAAATGAAGCCTTCTAGGAACCTTTTCAGTGAATTCCAGACCCACACACATGCAGCTGCATGTACTGCTCTCAAAAGTAACTGCGCAGTAATGGCGCGAAAATGAGGCTCTGCCTACTACAGAGAAAGGCCCTTCCTGACTGGGAAGGTGTCTAAACAAGTGCCTGGCGTAAAAAACGTTCCCCAAAGTTATAAAAGTGTGAAATTCAACTTCAAACTGTATATAATACCTAAATAAAGCAATCGATTAAGCCCATAAAAGTGTCTACCAGTTTATAGCCCATAATAAGCCCTTTATTCTGTTTGAGACTAAGAAAATGGCTTACCGGTCCCCATGAGGGGAAAAATGACAGCCTTCCAGCATTACACAGTCTTGTTAGAAAAATGGCTAGTCATACCTTAAGCAGAAAAGTCTGCAAACTGTTCCCCCCAACTGAAGTTCTCTCAGCTCAACAGTCCTGTGTGGGAACAGCAATCGATTTTAGTTACTGCTGCTAAAATCATCCTCCTCTTATAAACAGAACTCTTCATCTCTTTCTGTTTCAGAGTAAATAGTACATACCAGCACTATTTTAAAATAACAAACTCTTGATAGAAGAATAAAAAACTACAACTAAACACCACATACTCTTCACCATGTCCGTGGAGATGCTACTTGTTCAGAGCGGCAAAGAGAATGACTGGGGGGGGGCGGAGCCTGGGAGGGACTATATGGACAGCTTTTGCTGTACTCTTTGCCATTTCCTGTTGGGGAAGAGAATATTCCCACAAGTTATGGATGACGCCGTGGACCGGACACACCAATGTTGGAGAAATGACAATTATCTTAAAAAATATTATGGTCATTTTAATTAACGTTAAAAGGCCATTAAAGAGACAATTTGGTAGGTATGTAGTAGATCAAGCGCTCGTGGGTACCCCTATAGCTCTCTTCCAAAAAGTCCCTTAGTGGACTTGAAAATATACAACTGTACTGAATGAGGAAGTAAGCGCTCAAAGTATATAGGGCAAAAATAAGGACGGTATAGACTTAAATCCCGTTAAAATGTTTAATAGAAACAAATAATACAATACAATACTATAAAAACGTCATGGATCCATGTTAACAAAACAGAATTTATGTTTACCTGATAAATTACTTTCTCCAACGGTGTGTCCGGTCCACGGCGTCATCCTTACTTGTGGGATATTCTCTTCCCCAACAGGAAATGGCAAAGAGCCCAGCAAAGCTGGTCACATGATCCCTCCTAGGCTCCGCCTACCCCAGTCATTCGACCGACGTTAAGGAGGAATATTTGCATAGGAGAAACCATATGGTACCGTGGTGACTGTAGTTAAAGAAAATAAATTATCAGACCTGATTAAAAAAACCAGGGCGGGCCGTGGACCGGACACACCGTTGGAGAAAGTAATTTATCAGGTAAACATAAATTCTGTTTTCTCCAACATAGGTGTGTCCGGTCCACGGCGTCATCCTTACTTGTGGGAACCAATACCAAAGCTTTAGGACACGGATGAAGGGAGGGAGCAAATCAGGTCACCTAAATGGAAGGCACCACGGCTTGCAAAACCTTTCTCCCAAAAATAGCCTCAGAAGAAGCAAAAGTATCAAACTTGTAAAATTTGGTAAAAGTGTGCAGTGAAGACCAAGTCGCTGCCCTACATATCTGATCAACAGAAGCCTCGTTCTTGAAGGCCCATGTGGAAGCCACAGCCCTAGTGGAATGAGCTGTGATTCTTTCGGGAGGCTGCCGCCCGGCAGTCTCGTAAGCCAATCTGATGATGCTTTTAATCCAAAAAGAGAGAGAGGTAGAAGTTGCTTTTTGACCTCTCCTTTTACCGGAATAAACAACAAACAAGGAAGATGTTTGTCTAAAATCCTTTGTAGCATCTAAATAGAATTTTAGAGCGCGAACAACATCCAAATTGTGCAACAAACGTTCCTTCTTTGAAACTGGTTTCGGACACAGAGAAGGTACGATAATCTCCTGGTTAATGTTTTTGTTAGAAACAACTTTTGGAAGAAAACCAGGTTTAGTACGTAAAACCACCTTATCTGCATGGAACACCAGATAAGGAGGAGAACACTGCAGAGCAGATAATTCTGAAACTCTTCTAGCAGAAGAAATTGCAACTAAAAACAAAACTTTCCAAGATAATAACTTAATATCAACGGAATGTAAGGGTTCAAACGGAACCCCCTGAAGAACTGAAAGAACTAAATTGAGACTCCAAGGAGGAGTCAAAGGTTTGTAAACAGGCTTAATTCTAACCAGAGCCTGAACAAAGGCTTGAACATCTGGCACAGCGGCCAGCTTTTTGTGAAGTAACACAGACAAGGCAGAAATCTGTCCCTTCAGGGAACTTGCAGATAATCCTTTTTCCAATCCTTCTTGAAGGAAGGATAGAATCCTAGGAATCTTAACCTTGTCCCAAGGGAATCCTTTAGATTCACACCAACAGATATATTTTTTCCAAATTTTGTGGTAAATCTTTCTAGTTACAGGCTTTCTGGCCTGAACAAGAGTATCGATAACAGAATCTGAGAACCCTCGCTTCGATAAGATCAAGCGTTCAATCTCCAAGCAGTCAGCTGGAGTGAAACCAGATTCGGATGTTCGAACGGACCCTGAACAAGAAGGTCTCGTCTCAAAGGTAGCTTCCAAGGTGGAGCCGATGACATATTCACCAGATCTGCATACCAAGTCCTGCGTGGCCACGCAGGAGCTATCAAGATCACCGACGCCCTCTCCTGATTGATCCTGGCTACCAGCCTGGGGATGAGAGGAAACGGCGGGAACACATAAGCTAGTTTGAAGGTCCAAGGTGCTACTAGTGCATCCACTAGAGCCGCCTTGGGATCCCTGGATCTGGACCCGTAGCAAGGAACTTTGCAGTTCTGACGAGAGGCCATCAGATCCATGTCTGGAATGCCCCACAGCTGAGTGACTTGGGCAAAGATTTCCGGATGGAGTTCCCACTCCCCCGGATGCAATGTCTGACGACTCAGAAAATCCGCTTCCCAATTTTCCACTCCTGGGATGTGGATAGCAGACAGGTGGCAGGAGTGAGACTCCGCCCATAGAATGATTTTGGTCACTTCTTCCATCGCCAGGGAACTCCTTGTTCCCCCCTGATGGTTGATGTACGCAACAGTTGTCATGTTGTCTGATTGAAACCGTATGAACTTGGCCCTCGCTAGCTGAGGCCAAGCCTTGAGAGCATTGAATATCGCTCTCAGTTCCAGAATATTTATCGGTAACAGAGATTCTTCCCGAGACCAAAGACCCTGAGCTTTCAGGGATCCCCAGACCGCGCCCCAGCCCATCAGACTGGCGTCGGTCGTGACAATGACCCACTCTGGTCTGCGGAATGTCATCCCTCGTGACAGGTTGTCCAGGGACAGCCACCAACGGAGTGAGTCTCTGGTCCTCTGATTTACTTGTATCTTCGGAGACAAGTCTGTATAGTCCCCATTCCACTGACTGAGCATGCACAGTTGTAATGGTCTTAGATGAATGCGCGCAAAAGGAACTATGTCCATTGCCGCTACCATCAAC
This sequence comes from Bombina bombina, assembly GCF_027579735.1. Classification (NCBI taxonomy): domain Eukaryota; kingdom Metazoa; phylum Chordata; class Amphibia; order Anura; family Bombinatoridae; genus Bombina; species Bombina bombina. The sequence continues at coordinate 1,068,307,322 of NC_069500.1, forward strand.
CCGATCACTTCCATGCACTGAGCTATGGAAGGAAGAGGAACGGAATGAAGTATCCGACAAGAGTCTAGAAGTTTTGTTTTTCTGGCCTCTGTCAGAAAAATCCTCATTTCTAAGGAGTCTATTATTGTTCCCAAGAAGGGAACCCTTGTTGACGGAGATAGAGAACTCTTTTCCACGTTCACTTTCCATCCGTGAGATCTGAGAAAGGCCAGGACAATGTCCGTGTGAGCCTTTGCTTGAGGAAGGGACGACGCTTGAATTAGAATGTCGTCCAAGTAAGGTACTACAGCAATGCCCCTTGGTCTTAGCACAGCTAGAAGGGACCCTAGTACCTTTGTGAAAATCCTTGGAGCAGTGGCTAATCCGAAAGGAAGCGCCACGAACTGGTAATGTTTGTCCAGGAATGCGAACCTCAGGAACCGATGATGTTCCTTGTGGATAGGAATATGTAGATACGCATCCTTTAAATCCACCGTGGTCATGAATTGACCTTCCTGGATGGAAGGAAGAATAGTTCGAATGGTTTCCATCTTGAACGATGGAACCTTGAGAAACTTGTTTAAGATCTTGAGATCTAAGATTGGTCTGAACGTTCCCTCTTTTTTGGGAACTATGAACAGATTGGAGTAGAATCCCATCCCTTGTTCTCTTAATGGAACAGGATGAATCACTCCCATTTTTAACAGGTCTTCTACACAATGTAAGAATGCCTGTCTTTTTATGTGGTCTGAAGACAACTGAGACCTGTGGAACCTCCCCCTTGGGGGAAGTCCCTTGAATTCCAGAAGATAACCTTGGGAGACTATTTCTAGCGCCCAAGGATCCAGAACATCTCTTGCCCAAGCCTGAGCGAAGAGAGAGAGTCTGCCCCCCACCAGATCCGGTCCCGGATCGGGGGCCAACATTTCATGCTGTCTTGGTAGCAGTGGCAGGTTTCTTGGCCTGCTTACCCTTGTTCCAGCCTTGCATTGGTCTCCAAGCTGGCTTGGCTTGAGAAGTATTACCCTCTTGCTTAGAGGACGTAGCACTTTGGGCTGGTCCGTTTCTACGAAAGGGACGAAAATTAGGTTTATTTTTTGCCTTGAAAGGCCGATCCTGAGGAAGGGCGTGGCCCTTACCCCCAGTGATATCAGAGATAATCTCTTTCAAGTCAGGGCCAAACAGCGTTTTCCCCTTGAAAGGAATGTTAAGTAGCTTGTTCTTGGAAGACGCATCAGCCGACCAAGATTTCAACCAAAGCGCTCTGCGCGCCACAATAGCAAACCCAGAATTCTTAGCCGCTAACCTAGCCAATTGCAAAGTGGCGTCTAGGGTGAAAGAATTAGCCAATTTAAGAGCATTGATTCTGTCCATAATCTCCTCATAAGGAGAAGAATCCCTATCGACCGCCTTTATCAGCTCATCGAACCAGAAACATGCGGCTGTAGCGACAGGGACAATGCATGAAATTGGTTGTAGAAGGTAACCCTGCTGAACAAACATCTTTTTAAGCAAACCTTCTAATTTTTTATCCATAGGATCTTTGAAAGCACAACTATCCTCTATGGGTATAGTGGTGCGTTTGTTTAAAGTGGAAACCGCTCCCTCGACCTTGGGGACTGTCTGCCATAAGTCCTTTCTGGGGTCGACCATAGGAAACAATTTTTTAAATATGGGGGGAGGGACGAAAGGAATACCGGGCCTTTCCCATTCTTTATTAACAATGTCCGCCACCCGCTTGGGTATAGGAAAAGCTTCTGGGGGCCCCGGCACCTCTAGGAACTTGTCCATTTTACATAGTTTCTCTGGGATGACCAACTTGTCACAATCATCCAGAGTGGATAATACCTCCTTAAGCAGAATGCGGAGATGTTCCAACTTAAATTTAAATGCAATCACATCAGGTTCAGCTTGTTGAGAAATGTTCCCTGAATCAGTAATTTCTCCCTCAGACAAAACCTCCCTGGCCCCATCAGACTGGGTTAGGGGCCCTTCAGAAATATTATTATCAGCGTCGTCATGCTCTTCAGTATCTAAAACAGAGCAGTCGCGCTTACGCTGATAAGGGTTCATTTTGGCTAAAATGTTTTTGACAGAATTATCCATTACAGCCGTTAATTGTTGCATAGTAAGGAGTATTGGCGCGCTAGATGTACTAGGGGCCTCCTGAGTGGGCAAGACTCGTGTAGACGAAGGAGGGAATGATGCAGTACCATGCTTACTCCCCTCACTTGAGGAATCATCTTGGGCATCATTGTCATTGTCACATAAATCACATTTATTTAAATGAATAGGAATTCTGGCTTCCCCACATTCAGAACACAGTCTATCTGGTAGTTCAGACATGTTAAACAGGCATAAACTTGATAACAAAGTACAAAAAACGTTTTAAAATAAAACCGTTACTGTCACTTTAAATTTTAAACTGAACACACTTTATTACTGCAATTGCGAAAAAACATGAAGGAATTGTTCAAAATTCACCAAATTTTCACCACAGTGTCTTAAAGCCTTAAAAGTATTGCACACCAAATTTGGAAGCTTTAACTCTTAAAATAACGGAACCGGAGCCGTTTTTAACTTTAACCCCTTTACAGTCCCTGGTATCTGCTTTGCTGAGACCCAACCAAGCCCCAAGGGGAATACGATACCAAATGACGCCTTCAGAAAGTCTTTTCTAAGTATCAGAGCTCCTCTCACATGCGACTGCATGCCATGCCTCTCAAAAACAAGTGCGCAACACCGGCGCGAAAATGAGGCTCTGCCTATGCTTTGGGAAAGCCCCTAAAGAATAAGGTGTCTAAAACAGTGCCTGCCGATATTATATATCAAAATACCCAGATAAAATGATTCCTCAAGGCTAAATATGTGTTAATAATGAATCGATTTAGCCCAGCAAGAGTCTACAGTCTTAATAAGCCCTTTTTGAAGCCCTTATTTACGATCGTAATAAACATGGCTTACCGGATCCCATAGGGAAAATGACAGCTTCCAGCATTACATCGTCTTGTTAGAATGTGTCATACCTCAAGCAGCAAGAGACTGCTCACTGTTCCCCCAACTGAAGTTAATTGCTCTCAACAGTCCTGTGTGGAACAGCCATGGATTTTAGTGACGGTTGCTAAAATCATTTTCCTCATACAAACAGAAATCTTCATCTCTTTTCTGTTTCTGAGTAAATAGTACATACCAGCACTATTTTAAAATAACAAACTCTTGATTGAATAATAAAAACTACAGTTAAACACTAAAAAACTCTAAGCCATCTCCGTGGAGATGTTGCCTGTACAACGGCAAAGAGAATGACTGGGGTAGGCGGAGCCTAGGAGGGATCATGTGACCAGCTTTGCTGGGCTCTTTGCCATTTCCTGTTGGGGAAGAGAATATCCCACAAGTAAGGATGACGCCGTGGACCGGACACACCTATGTTGGAGAAATAAACAATAATGCAAATGAAAAGCAATGAGTATACAAAATGCTTGGATAAGGGAGACGAAACAGATGTCACTCCTTATTACACATATAAATATGAGAAACACTTGGGTGGAATAAGGTGATAGAGGATACGATGATAGAGAATTCTATCTGTGGTCGTGTTAATAGGTGTGTATAGTAGCCTAATCCTAATACCTAATAATGAGTGGTAAAAAATAATATGTGGTAAGAAATATCCAATATGTCTCAAATGGATAGTGAATAAAATAAAAAAAAATAAAAAATATAGATGGTACAGGGAATCAAAATGCAGTCCAAAAAAGAAATCCAAAAAGATATGTATAACAAAAATGAGTGAAAAAAATATATATGCCAAAGACAAATATATATGCCAAAGACAAAATAATGAAAAAATATGAAGTAGTGTGATAGTGAAAAGTCTGTAGTGGATAAACACAAAATCTTAAATATAAGAATAACTATGCTAGATTGCTTCTGTGTGTTGTATGGTGTAAGTACAAGAAAATAAAAAATCCAACTCTAAAAATCCATAAAATCCAAGAAAAATAGTGAAGAATAGTAATGTCTGAAGAAGTGTCCAAGTTGGAATCTTATTTCTTTAAAAGTCTAGATTATATTTGTATCCAAGCTGGAGTATTGTTTCATTAAAAATGACCAAAAAATACCAAACAAATGTGATAGTGTTTGAAGTCCTCAATCTGTAAAAACAAAGAATAACAATAGTGCAATAAAGTTTAAAAATCCTTTAAAATAATGAAATGGAGCTCACCAGTAGTATGTCAACGTGTTTTGGCCTTTTCCAGGCCTTTCTCAAGACAAGTTTGTCTTGAGAAAGGCCTGGAAAAGGCCGAAACTCAGTCCTAAATACAGAGGTGTGCGCCTGTTTACCAATACTGCTGTGGGAGTTGCCCTTAAAGGGACAGTCTAGTCAAAATTAAACTTTCATGATTCAGATAGGGCATGCAATTTTAAACAACTTTCCAATTCACTTTTATTGTCAAATTTGTTTTGTTCTCTTGGTATTTTCTCAGTGTTTTGTTTTTTGTCAGTTAGACAGTGCTAGCTCACATGTGCCATATAGATAACATTGAGTCAGCACCGATTGGCTAAAATGCATATCTGTCAAAATAACTGAAATAAAAGGGTAGTCTGCAGAGGCTTAGATACAAGGTAATCACAGAGGTAAAATAGTGTAATGATATAACCATGTTGGTTATGCAAATCTGGAGAATGAGTAACAAAGGGGTTATCTATCTTTTTAAACAATAACAATTCTGGAGTAGACTGTCCCTTTAACAGCCAGTGAGCTTCTATCCAACAGACAGTTGTGCAGAAACATGCACGTTATGCTATTTGCAATATCATTTTAAACCTTATTTTTTTCCATGCAAAACATATGTGCACGATATAGAATTTTAAAATTTATTGGTTGATTGGTAATAGTTTGCTTTATGTGCATCTTAAAAGGTAAAATGTATTTTTTCTTTCCTTTCTTTTTTGCTAAACTTCTAGCGTTCAGTACTTAAAAACCTCTGATCTCAGTTTTGTCCATAAAGTGTATCCATCTACTATTTTGAATTTATGAGCTTTTAGTTTTCCTTCACCACTACTGAACAACTAACATATTAAGATTAAGTGACATATTGAAATATAAATTAAGTCAAAATTAGACTGTGATGATTCAGATAGAGCATACAATTCAATTTGTATCCTTTATTGAGGAGTAAACCTAGGTAGGCTCAAGAGCAGAATTGCACTCCTAGGAAGTTGCTGAACACATTGAATGAGCCAACGACAATAGGCACATATGTGCAGCCACCAATCACCAGCTAGTTCCTGAGCTTTCCTAGGTAAACTCTTCAACCACGAATAGCAAAAGAACAAAGAAAATTTGATAATGGAATCAAATTGGAGAATTGCTTATTACTGCAGGTTCTAACAAAATCATTTAAAAGTTTAATTTTGACTTTACTGTCCCTTTTAAGGGACAATCTACATTTATTGTTTAAAAAGATAGATAATCCCTTTATTATCCATTCCCCTGATTTGCATAACCAACACTGTTATATTAATGTACTTTTAACCTCTGTGATTATTTTGTATATAAGCCTCTTTTGACAGCCCCCTGATCACATGGCTATTTATTTATTATCTATTGACTTGCATTTTAGCCAATTAGTGCAGTGTCAGCCACAACCCACAGGCGTTGCCACAATGTTATCTATATGGCCCACATGGATTAGCAGTCTCCTCTTGTGAAAAGCAAATAAAAATGCATGTGATAAGAGGCTGTCTGTAGTGGCTTAGAAACAGGCAGACATTTAGAGATTTAAATATTATAAAGTATATTAATATAAGAATGTTGGTTGTGCAAAGCTGAGGAATAGGTAGTAAAGGCATTATCTATCTTTTTAAACAATAACATTTTTGTGTTGACTGTCCCTTTAAGCTCAAAATGTTACTATAAATTGAATTTTACTTATTTAGATATTTCCTTGTTACTTTAGTTATGTTTATATAGTAGTACTATAAAGTAATTGCAAAGACAATAGTAAAATGAATGGTTTGGGGATCTTTATTAGTGACATATATAATCATAGCTAAATACATAAAACGTCAAAATATTGTCCTCTGTTTGTCAACTTACCAACGACCCTTGTATTATAGTAATCAGGAAGCATACGCTCACATAGAGCAACCAGCAGCCAAAATGCCTCCTCCTCTTTGGCATATAGAAGCAGAACTGATGTGACTATATTCATGGCCTACAAGACATAGCATAAAAAATATCATTAAAAAGGTCTTCAAAATAAACTTGGTAATACAGGATCATTTGCATATGTTTTGACTGATATTTTTGCAAATACAATAATATAAACCCTTTTATGCTTTGTTGGTATGTCTAAAGCCTGGCTTCCGCCTCTCAAACAACATGACCTCTTTCTCTTGATCACAACAACATAAGAGTGGGCCCTGTCTATACACAAACCTCATTGGTTAACCTGATTAAGCAATCAGATTATTTATTTTTTTAATAAGGGAATCCTAAGAAATATTAGCTGGTCAGAAGAGACTAAAGATTCTTTAACGGGACTTCAAATAAGACAAATTAATTATTTTTTTGTAATTTAGGGTATGGTTTGGGAGGGAGGTCTTGTGGGATATTTGTGACGGTGGAGGTAAAAATGTATAATATGATTAAATTAGAAAGATGCTTAAAAATTGCATGCTCTATCTGAATCATAAAAGAAAAAAATGTTGGTTTGTGTCCCTTTAAAATTAAAATGTTTATAAATAAGTTTTATTTAACTTTATTTTGAAATAGCTGGCTTTTCCTGTTGTATCCTCACCTATACTTAAAATTTCAGTATTTAAGAATTGGCAATATTAAAGCTATGTTAACAAGAAGGTGCAGAAAAATGTACATTTCCAAATGTTCATTTTCAATTGCACTTGCTATTGTGTAATCAGACAGAGATAAGATAAGGAGATCATATAGAGAGGAAAAAAAAACATAATTTATACTTACCTGATAAATGTATTTCTCTTGTGTTGTATCAAGTCCACGGATTCATCCTTACTTGTGGAATATTCTCCTCCCCTACAGGAAGTGGCAAAGAGAGCACCCACAGCAGAGCTGTCTATATAGCTTCCCCCTTAGCTCCACCCCCCAGTCATTCGACCAAAGGCTAGGAAGAAAAAGGAGAAACTATAGGGTGCAGTGGTGACTGAAAGTTTTAAAATAAAAATATATATGCCTGTCTTAAAAAACAGGGCGGGCCGTGGACTCGATACATCACAAGAGAAATAAATTTATCAGGTAAGTATAAATTATGTTTTCTCTTGTAAGATGTATCGAGTCCACAGATTCATCCTTACTTGTGGGATACCAATACCAAAGCTTTAGGACACGGATGAAGGGAGGGACAAGACAGGGACCTTAAACGGAAGGCACCACTGCTTGTAGAACCTTTCTCCCAAAAATAGCCTCCGAAGAAGCAAAAGTATCAAATTTGGAAAATTTGGAAAAAGTATGAAGCGAAGACCAAGTCGCCGCCTTACAAATCTGTTCAACAGAAGCCTCATTTTTAAAAGCCCATGTGGAAGCCACTGCTCTAGTAGAATGAGCAGTAATCCTTTCAGGAGGCTGCTGTCCAGCAGTCTCATAGGCCAAACGGATGATGCTTTTCAGCTAAAAGGAAAGAGAGGTAGCCGTAGCCCTTTGACCTCTCCGTTTACCAGAATAAACAACAAACAATGAAGATGTTTGACGGAAATCTTTAGTTGCTTGTAAGTAGAACTTTAAAGCACGAACCACATCAAGATTGTGTAACAGATGTTCCTTCTTTGATGAAGGATTAGGACACAGAGAAGGAACAACAATCTCTTGATTGATATTCTTATTAGAAACAACCTTAGGATGAAACCCAGGTTTAGTATGCAAAGCCACCTTATCTGCATGGAAAACCAGGTAAGGGGAATCACAATGTAAAGCAGATAGCTCAGAAACTCTTTGAGCCGAAGAGATAGCTACTAAAAACAAAACTTTCCAAGATAGAAGCTTAATATCTATGGAATGCATATGTTCAAACGGAACCCTTTGAAGAACTTTAAGAACTAAGTTTAGGCTCCATGGCGGAGCAACAGGTTTAAATACAGGCTTGATTCTGACCAAAGTCTGACTAAATGCTTGAACGTCTGGAACATCTGCCAGACGTTTGTGTAGTAAAATAGACAAAGCAGATATTTGTCCCTTAAGGGAACTAGCTGATAATCCCTTCTCCAAACCTTCTTGGAAAAAAGACAATATTCTAGGAATCCTAATCTTACCCCACGAGTAACCTTTGGATTCACACCAATAAAGATATTTGCGCCAAATCTTATGATAGATCTTCCTGGTGACAGGCTTTCTAGCCTGAATCAGGGTATCAATGACCGACTCAGAGAAACCACGCTTTGATAGAATCAGGCGTTCAATCTCCAAGCAGTCAAACGCAGAGAAATTAGGTTTGGATGAGTGAACGGACCTTGGATTAGAAGGTCCCGCCTCATTGGCAGAGTCCCCGGTGGAACCGAGGACATGTCCACTAGGTCTGCATACCAAGTCCTGCGTGGCCACGCAGGTGCTATCAGAATCACAGAAGCTCTCTCCTGCTTGATTCTGGCAACCAGACGTGGAAGGAGAGGAAACGGTGGAAATACATAGGCCAGACTGAAGGACCAAGGCACTGCTAGAGCATCTATCAGTACCGCCTTGGGATCCCGGGACCTGGACCGTAGCGAGGAAGTTTGGCTTTCTGACGAGACGCCATCAGATCCAATTCTGGTGTGCCCCATAGCTGAATCAGCTGGGCAAATACCTCCGGATGGAGTTCCCACTCCCCCGGATGAAAAGTCTGACGACTTAGAAAATCCGCCTTCCAATTTTCCACTCCTGGGATGTGGATTGCTGAGAGATGGCAAGAGTGATCCTCTGCCCATCGGATTATTTTGGTTACCTCCATCATCGCTAGAGAACTCCATGTTCCTCCTTGATGATTGATATAAGCTACAGTTGTGATGTTGTCCGACTGAAACCTAATGAATTTGGCCGCAGCTAGCTGAGGCCACGCCTGAAGTGCATTGAATATCGCTCTCAATTCTAGAATGTTTATCGGAAGGAGAGTTTCCTCCCGAGACCATAAGCCCTGTGCTTTCAGGGAGTTCCAGACTGCACCCCAGCCTAGCAGGTTGGCATCTGTCGTTACAATGAGCCACTCTGGCCTGAGGAAACATATTCCCTGAGACAGGTGGTCCTGAGACAACCACCAGAGAAGAGAATCTCTGGTCTCCTGGTTCAGATGCAGTTGAGGAGATAAATCTGCATAATCCCCATTCCACTGTTTGAGCATGCATAGCTGCAGTGGTCTGAGGTGTAGGCGGGCAAAAGGAACTATGTCCATTGCCGCTACCATGAGACCGATTACCTCCATACACTGAGCCACTGATGGCCAAGGAATGGAATGAAGAGCTCGGCAAGTGGTTAAGAGTTTTAAGTTTCTGACCTCCGTCAGAAATATTTTCATTTCTACCAAGTCTATCAGAGTCCCTAGGAAGGAAACTCTTGTAAAAGGGAAGAGAGAACTCTTTTTTTATGTTCACCTTCCACCCGTGAGATCTCAGAAAAGCCAACACGATGTCCGTGTGGGACTTGGCTAGCTGAATTAAGATGTCGTCTAGATAAGGCGCCACTGCTATGCCCCGTGGTCGTAGAACAGCCAGAAGGGACCCTAGCACTTTTGTGAAAATTCTGGGAGCCGTGGCCAACCCGAAGGGAAGGGCCACAAACTGGTAATGCCTGTTTAGAAAGGCGAATCTGAGGAATTGATGATGATCTCTGTGAATAGGGATGTGTAGATACGCATCCTTTAAGTCCACGGTAGTCATATATTGACCCTCCTGGATCAGAGGTAGAATAGTCCGAATAGTCTCCATCTTGAATGATGGAACTTCGAGGAACTTGTTTAGAATTTTGAGATCCAAGATTGGTCTGAAAGTTCCCTCTTTCTTGGGAACTACAAACAGGTTTGAATAAAACCCTAGCCCCTGTTCCTCTTTTGGGACTGGGCGGATCACTCCCATGGTATGTAGGTCTTCTACACAGCGTAAGAACGCCTCTCTCTTTGTCTGGTTTACAGACAATCGAGAAATGTGAAATCTCCCCCTTGGAAGGGAGCCCTTGAATTCCAGAAGATATCCCTGGGACACAATTTCTAAAGCCCAGGGATCCTGAACATCTCTCGCCCAAACCTGAGCGAAGAGAGAGTCTGCCCCCTACTAGATCCGGTCCCAGATCGGGGGCTACCCCTTCATGCTGTCTTAGAGGCAGCTGCAGGCTTCTTGGCCTGTTTAACCCCTTGTTCCAAGCCTGGTTAGGTCTCCAGACTAACTTGGATTGGGCAAAATTCCCCTCTTGCTTTGTAGCAGAGGAAGCTGAAGCGGGACCACTTAAAGTTCCGAAAGGAACGAAAATTATTTTGTTTGGTCCTCATCTTATTTGATCTATCCTGAGGGAGGGCATGACCTTTCCCTCCAGTGATGTCTGAAATAATCTCTTTCAGTTCAGGCCCGAATAGGGTCTTACCCTTGAAAGGAATGTTCAAAAGTTTAGACTTAGATGACACATCAGCAGACCAGGACTTAAGCCATAAAGCTCTGCGTGCTAAAATGGCAAAACCTGAATTCTTTGCCGCTAATTTAGCCAGTTGAAAAGCGGCATCTGTAATAAAAGAATTAGCCAACTTAAGGGCCTTAATTCTGTCCATAATTTCCTCTAATGGAGTCTCCATTTGAAGAGCCTCTTCTAGAGCCTCAAACCAGAAAGCAGCTGCAGTTGTTACAGGAACAATGCATGCAATAGGTTGGAGAGAAAAACCTTGATGAACAAAAATTTTCTTCAGGAGACCCTCTAATTTTTTATCCATAGGATCTTTGAAAGCACAACTGTCCTCAATAGGTATAGTTGTACGCTTAGACAGAGTAGAAATAGCTCCCTCCACCTTAGGAACTGTCTGCCATGAGTCCCTTTTGGTGTCAGATATGGGGAACATTTTCTTAAAAACAGGAGAGGGAGTGAACGGAATACCTGGTCTATCCCACTCCTTAGCAATAATATTCACAATCCTCTTAGGGACTGGAAAAACATCAGTGTAAACAGAAACCTCTAAGAATCTATTCATTTTACACAATTTCTCTGGGACCACTATAGGGTAACAATCATCTAGAGTTGCTAATACCTCCCTAAGCAATAAGCGGAGGTGTTCAAGCTTAAATTTAAAGGCCGTCATATAAGAATCTATCTGAGGAAGCATCTTTCCTGAATCAGAAATTTCTCCCTCAGATAACAAATCCCTCGCCCCTTCAGAGCATTGTGAGGGCATATCAGATAAGGCTACTAAAGCGTGAGACGGCTCAGCATTTTTCCTTAATCCAGAGCTGTCCCGCTTTCCTTGTAAACCAGGCAGTTTGGATAAAACCTCAGTGAGGGTTGTATTCATAACTGTGGCCATGTCTTGTAAAGTAAATGAATGTGACGCACTAGAGGTACTTGGTGTCACTTGTGCGGACGTTACTGGTTGTGACACTTGGGGAGAGCTAGATGGTGAACCCTCTTTTACTCCTGACTGAGAATCATCTATTGCCCTATCTTTAAGTGCTAATATATGTTCTTTACAATTTATAGACATATCAGTACAATTGGGACACATTCTAAGAGGGGGTTCCACAATGGCTTCCAAACATATTGAACAAGGATTTTCCTTGGTGTCAGACATGTTAAACAGGCTAGTAATGTAACAAGCAAGCTTGGAAAACACTGTAATCAAAGTAAATAACACTTAGAAATAAAACGGTACTGTGCCTTTAAGAGAAAAAAAGCTGCACAAGTTCTGCAAAACAGTGTAAAAAAGCAGTAAACTTAACAAAATGTTTACAGTAGTATCTTATAGCCTTAATAACTTTGCACAGCTATGCAAATAAACGATTAACCCCTTAATGGCAAAACCGGATTGAAAAAACGGCAAAACCGGTAAAAAAGACTTCCAGCACCTTGCCACAGCTCTGCTGTGGCGCCTACCTGCCCTTCAGAACGATTTGTGGGGAAAAAATCTCCTTTACAGCCCTCAAACACAGCAGGAACCTCTATAGAAGCAGTTGGATGCCTTTAAGGAAAGAAACTGCACAACTGAGGCACGAAAATAGGCCCCTCCCACCTCACCCGATCTTTTGAGGCCTATTAGAAAAACACCTGAGTGTCTCTTAATTAACCATGTGGGTTAAAAAACCCTAACACAAGCCACAATGACCCCTTTAGTCCCTTCAAAAAACGTTATAATTGCATCATTTACTGAACAAACAAAAACGTTTTTTCCTAACAGTAACACCAGTAACAAATGAGCCCTTCAAGCAAGCTGAAATTCCTATCCAAGTGTCTGAATAAAGCTTACCCTTCCCTCATGGGAATATTGGCAGCCTTTTCTAGAACAAACACAGTCTGTCTAGAAAACTATAAACTGAACATACCTCATATGCAGCATAACATGCAAACCGTTCCCCCAACTGAAGTTTTCCTGTACTCTTCAGCCCTTGTGAGAACAGCAGTGGATCTTAGTTACAAAGTGCTAAAATCATAATCCTCCTTGCAGAAATCTTCATCTCTTTTCTGCCAGAGATTAAATAGTACACACCGGCACCATTTAAAATAACAAACTAACATTTTTGTCACCACACTCGCTCTGCACTTCCTAGTTACTTAGAGTAGGCAAAGAGAATGACTGGAGGGTGGAGCTAAGGGGGGAGCTATATAGACAGCTCTGCTGTGGGTGCTCTTTTTGCCACTTCCTGTAGGGGAGGAGAATATTCCACAAGTAAGGAATATTGGACTCGATACATCTTACAAGAGAAATAAGGATGTCTGCTCTCTAAGAATTTCAACCTATTTATATGGGTTACAATTTCAAATAGCAAAAACAGTTATTTAATATACAAATAAAAACCCAAAGGAGCTAATTACCATACATTTCATACTCAGCAGTTCGTATAACAAATCATCAGAAACACAATAAGGGAAAACAATTTTACAGTACAGATGTTATTGATTGTACAACCAGATAAGAATATTAACCACTAACCACAGTAGAATTGCATAATCAAGTAAATGCATAATAAAAAGACAATGCAAATGAAAGTTAATTTAAATTTCAAATGAGTAGTAGATTTCGGACAAATTTTAAAGTTAATTCTATTTTCCCTCCCACTGCATCAAGTGACAGCCATCAGCCAATCACAAAATGCATTTATGTATATTCTGTGAATTCTTGCACATGCTCAGTAGGAGCTGGTGCCTCAGAAAATTTGCAAATAAAATACTGTGCTCAATGAAGGCTGAAACGATCGTCTGGGGTTGCTATGTTCCTTGTTCAGAGGACAATTGCCTGGTATTTCAGGACTGTATTGACCTTGCTAGTCGGGATCAGACTGATATACTTCAGGAAAGTTCTCCTCTGTAGGGCTAAAAGAGGTTGCTACTAGGTGGTAACTCCCCATAATACAAGCTACTGAGCTGTTGTCCGTTCTCTTTTTATATGCATTTGTATTATGACCATGGGGATGTCTCCCTAAGGGTGATGGGGTAAACCCAGATATGGACTCCTTGCCCAATGTGCTTAGCGGAATATAACTGCACCTCACTGATGAGGCCCAATAAAGGCTGAAACAATCATCTGTCTCTTTAAAAGGGACATAAAATTCAGAGTACGTCATTTTAAATGGACTTGGAACACAAATTTTTTCTTTCATGATTCAGATAGAGAATAAAATTTTAAACAACATTCCAATTTACTTATATTATCTAATTTGCTTCATTCTTTACATATCCTTTGATGAAGAAATAGCAATGCACATGGGTGAGCCAATCACACAATACATCTATGTGCAGTCACTTATCAGTAGCCAGTGAGCATACTTAGATATGCTTTCCAACAAAGGATACCAAGAGAATGAAGCAAATTAAACAATAGAAGTAGAGTGACCATATTGCTGCTTTAAAAAGGTACACATATGAAAAATACATGTCAGGGTTCTAATACAAAACATTTCTTTAAACAGCCCTGACATGTATTTTTCATATGTGTCCCTTTTTAAAGCGGCAATATGGTCACCCTAAATAGAAGTAAATTGGAAAGTTGTTTAAAATTGCATGTTCTATCTAACTCAAGAAAGAAAAAATTTAGTTTTCATGTCCCTTTAAGTACATATCCTCAGCAGCAGCAAAACAGTACTGTGAGCTAGCTGATGATTGTGGCTATGCACATATGTCTCTTTTCTTTGGCTCACAATTGTTTTCATCTAGCTTTTGCAAGAGTGAAACACGGTTATTTGCAAGCAACGGTGCAATAATTAATCCCTTAACGACTAAGGACATGCCAGGCACGTCCTACAAAAAGTGTCAGTTAATGACCAAGGACGTGCCTGGCACGTCCTCTGGGGTTTCAAGCGATGGAAGCGATTGTGATCGCTTCCAGCTGCTTTCAAGGTATTGCAGTAATGCCTCGATATTGAGGCATCACTGCAATACCATTTTTTACCCACCGATACAGAGAGAGCCATTTTGTGGCACTCTCTGCATCGACCAGCAATGGTGCCAATCGTTGGTGGGTGGGAGTCATAGCAGGGAGGCGGGTGAGCTGCTCATAGCTGGATTACTTCCAGATCCTCTTCATCCAGTGCACGCGAGTGGTTGGGAGCTCGCTGGGGGCGGGTGGGCGCTAGTACATAACGCTCTATTGCATTGTATGGGATGGAGGGAGAGTGAAAGGGGGCGTAATTAAATGTAAAGAAAGGGATCTGGTAGGCTATTGAGGGAGGGGGCAGCTACACTACAGCAAAAAAACAATTTATGCTTACCTGATAAATTTATTTCTCTTGTGGTGTATCCAGTCCACGGATCATCCATTACTTGTGGGATATTCTCATTCCCAACAGGAAGTTGCAAGAGGACACCCACAGCACAGCTGTTATATAGCTCCTCCCCTAACTGCCATATCCAGTCATTCGACCGAAAACAAGCCGAGAAAGGAGAAACCATAGGGTGCAGTGGTGACTGTAGTTTAAATTTAAAAATGACCTGCCTTAAAATGACAGGGCAGGCCGTGGACTGGATACACCACAAGAGAAATAAATTTATCAGGTAAGCATAAATTGTGTTTTCTCTTTTAAGGTGCATGCAGTCCACGGATCATCCATTACTTGTGGGATACCAATACCAAAGCTAAAGTACACGGATGAAGGGAGGGACAAGGCAGGTACTTAAACGGAAGGTACCACTGCCTGTAAAACCTTTCTCCCAAAAATAGTCTCCAAAGAAGCAAAAGTATCAAATTTGTAGAATTTTGAAAAGGTATGAAGCGAAGACCAAGTCGCCGCCTTGCAAATCTGTTCAACAGAAGCCTCATTTTTAAAGGCCCAAGTGGAAGCCACAGCTCTAGTAGAATGAGCTGTAATCCATTCAGGAGGCTGCTGTCCAGCAGTCTCATAGGCTAAGCGGATTTTGCTTCTTAGCCAAAAAGAAAGAGAGGTTGCCAAAGCCTTTTGACCTCTCCTCTGTCCAGAGTAGACAACAAACAAAGCAGATGTTTGACGGAAATCTTTAGTAGCTTGTAAGTAAAACTTTAAAGCAGGAACCACGTCCAGATTGTGTAATAGACGTTCCTTCTTGGAAGAAGGATTAGGACACAAGGATGGAACAACAGTCTCTTGATTGATATTCTTGTTAGATACCACCTTAGGTAAAAACCCAGGTTTGGTACGCAGGACTACCTTATCCGTATGGAAAATCAGATAAGGAGAATCACATTGTAAGGCAGATAACTCGGAGACTCTACGAGCCGAGGAAATAGCTACCAAAAAAAGAACTTTCCAAGATAAAAGTTTGATATCTATGGAATGAAGAGGTTCAAACGGAACTCCTTGAAGAGCCTTAAGAACCAAATTTAAGCTCCATGGCGGAGCAACAGGTTTAAACACAGGCTTGATTCTAACTAAAGCCTGACAAAATGCCTGAACTTCTGGAACATCTGCCAGACGCTTGTGCAAAAGAATAGACGGAGCAGAAATCTGTCCCTTTAAGGAACTAGCTGACAATCCTTTTTCCAAACCCTCTTGGAGAAAGGATAATATCCTGGGAATCCTGACCTTACTCCATGAGTAACCCTTGGATTCACACCAATAAAGATATTTACGCCATATCTTATGATAAATTTTCCTGGTGACAGGCTTTCGTGCCTGTATTAAGGTATCAATGACTGACTCGGAGAAGCCACGCTTTGATAAAATCAAGCGTTCAATCTCCAGGCAGTCAGTCTCAGAGAAATTAGATTTGGATGGTTGAAAGGACCTGAAGTAGAAGGTCCTGTCTCAGAGGCAGAGTCCATGGTGGAAAGGATGACATGTCCACTAGATCTGCATACCAGGTCCTGCGTGGCCACGCAGGCGCTATCAAAATCACTAATGCTCTCTCCTGCTTGATCGTGGCAATCAGTCGAGGGAGCAGAGGAAACGGTAGAAACACATAAGCCAGGTTGAAAGACTAAGGCACTGCTAGAGCATCTATCAGCGTCGCCTTGGGATCCCTGGACCTGGATCCGTAACAAGGAAGCTTGGCGTTCTGGTGAGACGCCTTGAGATCCAGTTCTGGTTTGCCCCAATGATGAATCAATTGTGCAAACAGCTCCGGATGGAGTTCCCACTCCCCCGGATGAAAAGTCTGACGACTTAGAAAATCCGCCTCCCAGTTCTCTACACCTGGGATATGGAGAGCTGATAGGTGGCAAGAGTGAATCTCTGCCCAGCGAATTATTTTTGAAACTTCTAACATCGCTAGGGAACTTCTTGTTCCCCCTTGATGGTTGATGTAAGCCACAGTCGTGATGTTGTCCGACTGAAATCTGATGTACCTCAGAGTTGCTAACTGAGGCCAAGCCTGAAGAGCATTGAATATCGCTCTCAGTTCCAGAATATTTATTGGAAGGAGTGTCTCCTCCTGAGTCCACGATCCCTGAGCCTTCAGGGAGTTCCAGACTGCACCCCAACCTAGAAGGCTGGCATCTGTTGTTACAATTGTCCAATCTGGCCTGCGAAAGGTCATACCTTTGAACAGATGGACCCGAGATAGCCACCAGAGAAGAGAATCCCTGGTCTCTTGATCCAGATTTAGTAGAGGGGACAAATCTGTGTAATCCCCATTCCACTGACTGAGCATGCATATTTGCAGCGGTCTGAGATGTAAGCGTGCAAACGGCACTATGTCCATTGCCGCTACCATTAAGCCGATCACTTCCATACACTGAGCCACCGAAGGGCGCGGAATGGAATGAAGAACACGGCAGGAATTTAGAAGCTTTGATAACCTGGACTCCGTCAGGTAAATTTTGATTTCTACAGAATCTATCAGAGTCCCTAGGAAGGAAACTCTTGTGAGTGGGGATAGAGAACTCTGTTCCTCGTTCACTTTCCACCCATGTGACCTCAGAAATGCCAGTACTACGCCCGTATGAGACTTGGCAATTTGAAAGTTTGACGCCTGTATCAGGATGTCGTCTAAATAAGGGGCCACTGCTATGCCCCGCGGTCTTAGGACCGTCAGAAGCGACCCTAGAACCTTCGTAAAGATTCTTGGGGCTGTAGCTAATCCAAAGGGAAGAGCTACAAACTGGTAATGCCTGTCTAGGAAGGCAAACCTGAGAAACCGATGATGATCTTTGTGTATCGGAATGTGAAGATAAGCATCCTTTAAATCCACTGTAGTCATGTATTGACCCTCCTGGATCATAGGTAGGATGGTACGAATAGTCTCCATCTTGAATTTGTTTAAGATCTTTAGATCCAAAATTGGTCTGAAGGTTCCCTCTTTTTTGGGAACCACAAACAGATTTGAGTAAAAACCCTGTCCCTGTTCCTCCTTTGGAACTGGATGGATCACTCCCATAAATAGGAGGTCTCGTACACAGTGTAAGAATGCCTCTCTCTTTATCTGGTTTGCAGATAATTGTGAAAGGTGAAATCTCCCTTTTGGGGGGGAAGCTTTGAAGTCCAGAAGATATCCCTGGGATATAATTTCCAACGCCCAGGTATCCTGGACATCTCTTGCCCACGCCTGGGCGAAGAGTGAAAGTCTGCCCCCTACTAGATCCGTTACCGGATAGGGGGCCGTTTCTTCATGCTGTCTTAGAGGCAGCAGCAGGCTTTTTGGCCTGCTTACCTTTGTTCCAGGTCTGGTTTGGTCTCCAGACCGTCTTGGACTGAGCAAAATTTCCCTCTTGTTTTGTATTAGAGGAAGTTGATGCCGCACCTGCCTTGAAGTTTCGAAAGGCACGAAAATTAGACTGTTTGGCCCTTGATTTGGACCTGTCCTGAGGAAGGGCATGACCTTTTCCTCCAGTGATATCAGCAATAATCTCCTTCAAACCAGGCCCGAATAGGGTCTGCCCCTTGAAGGGAATGTTAAGCTGCTTAGATTTTGAAGTCACGTCAGCTGACCATGATTTAAGCCATAGCGCCCTGTGCGCCTGTATAGCAAAACCAGAATTCTTAGCCGTTAGTTTAGTCAAATGAACAATGGCATCAGAAACAAAAGAATTGGCTAGCTTAAGTGCTCTAAGCTTGCCAAGTATGTCATCCAATGGAGTTGCTACCTGTAAAGCCTCTTCCAGAGACTCAAACCAGAACGCCGCAGCAGCAGTGACAGGAGCAATGCATGCAAGGGGCTGTAGGATAAAACCTTGCAAAAGTATCAGGGTTTTGATCTCCCTATGGAGGTGCGCTCATGGATGTAGAAAAAAATGTCCAAAGTAACGGCAGCTCTTCCGAAGGTTTCAGGTACGATGAGGAGATCTATAGTAGGAATAAGAAGGCGCCAAACATAGGGTGATATTGTAAATGACTGGAAGCACACTCGGGTAACAGATAGAAGGGATACTTACAAACAAAGCGGCACCACGATGTGCCTAGCAACACAGACCGGGACCTCAACCGTCGCCCAGAAGACCAAACAATGGCGTGCACCAAGCCTCCTGCAGTCACGTGAATCGTGTGGCCAATCACAAACCCTTGGGCTCACACACCTTTCTTCCGAGTTTCCGATTGAGCTATGCAGCAACAGTGTAGACAAACCAGGTGTGCCATACACTGCAATCTCTGGAAATTGGTTAGTTATAGTAGGAGGGTAAAAGGAAGAGCCACTCCAAAGAGGTACTATAAAAACAATTTATTTAAAATGTCCTTAAAATCAGCAACGCGTTTCTCAGCCACGCAGGGCCGTTTCATCAGGCTGTAATGTGATGTGGGTCTTCCTTTTACCCTCCTACTATAACTAACCAATTTCCAGAGATTGCAGTGTATGGGACACCTGGTTTGTCTACACTGTTGCTGCATAGCTCAATCAGAAACTCGGAAGAAAGGTGTGTGAGCCCAAGGGTTCGTGATTGGCCACACGATTCACGTGACTGCTTGGTCTTCCGGGCGACGGTTGAGGTCCCGGTCTGTGTTGCTAGGCACATCGTGGTGCCGCTTTGTTTGTAAGTATCCCTTCTATCTGTTACCCGAGTGTGCTTCCAGTCATGTACCATATCACCCTATGTTTGGCACCTTCTTATCCCTACTAAGGATAAAACCTTGTTGAATAAACATTTTCTTAAGGTAACCTTCAAATTTTTTATCTATTGGATCTAAAAAAGCACAACTGTCCTCGACAGGGATAGTAGTACGCTTTGCTAGAGTAGAAACTGCTCCCTCCACCTTAGGGACTGTCTGCCATAAGTCCCGTGTGGTGGCGTCTATTGGAAACATTTTTCTAAAAATAGGAGGGGGAGAGAACGGCACACCTGGTCTATCTCATTCCTTATTAATAATTTCTGTAAACCTTTTAGGTATTGGAAAAACATCAGTACACACTGGCACTGCATAATATTTATCCAGTCTACACAATTTCTCTGGCACTGCAATTGTATCACAGTCATTCAGAGCAGCTAAAACCTCCCTGAGCAATACGCGGAGGTGTTCAAGCTTAAATTTAAATGTAGAAATATCAGAATCAGGTATCTTTCCTGAGTCAGAAACATCACCCACAGACTAAAGCTCTCCTTCCTCAGCTTCTGCATATTGTGAGGCAGTATCAGACATGGTTCTTAAAGCGTCAGTATGCTCTGCATTTCGTCTAACCCCAGAGCTATCTCGCTTACCTCTAAATTCAGGTAGTCTGGCTAATACCGCTGACAGTGTATTATCCATGACTGCCGCCATGTCTTGTAAAGTAATCGCTATGGGCGCCCTAGATGTACTTGGCGCCATTTGAGCGGGAGTCCCTTGAGCGGGAGTCAAAGGATAAAACACGTGGGGAGAGTTAGTCGGCATAACTTCCCCCTCGTCAGATTCCTCTGGTGATAAATTTTTTAAAGACAGAATATGATCTTTATTGCTTAAAGTGAAATCAGTACATTTGGTTCACATTCTAAAAGGGGGTTCCACCATGGCTTTTAAACATAATGAACAAGGAGTTTCCTCTATGTCAGTCATGTTTGTACAGACTAGCAATGAGACTAGCAAGCTTGGAAAATACTTTAAATCAAGTTAACAAGCAAATATAAAAAATGGTACTGTGCCTTTAAGAGAAACAAATTTTGTCAAAATTTGAAAAACAGTGAAAAAAGGCAGTAAATAAAACGAAATTTTTACAGTGTATGTAATAAGTTAACAGAGCATTGCACCCACTTGCAAATGGATGATTAACCCCTTAGTTCAAAAAACGGATAAAAAAAAACGATATAGACGTTTTTTAACAGTCACAACAAACTGCCACAGCTCTGCTGTGGCCCTACCTTCCCCAATAAACGACTTTGGAAAGCCTTTGAGCCCTTTAGAGATGTCCTATAGCATTCAGGGGACTTCTAAGGAAAGCTGGATGTCTCAGTCTGTAATTTTAACTGCGCAAAAAAGCTTTAAAATAGGCAAAATTTAAGCCAGCCACACTCTTTTTTTTTTAGCAAACTGGTTACTGGCAGACAGTACCCAAGATGGCGACAAATAGGTAGAGGGGGGAGGGTTAGAGAGCTGTTTGGGGGGGATCAGAGTGGTTGGGGGCTAAAGGGGTATCCAACACTGCAGAATTAAAAAAAATATATTTTTTTTATATATATATATATATATATATATATATATATAGCCTTTTATTTTAGTACTGGCAGACTGGTGACAATTGTGAGATGGGGGAGGGAAGAGAGCTGTTTGAGGGGGATCAAGGAGGGATCAGGGGGTGGGATATGTCAGGTGGAAGGCTAATCTCTACACTAAAGCTAAAATTAACCTTACAAGCTACCTAATTAACACCTTAAAGGGACACTGAACCAACATTTTTTCTTTTGTAATTCAGAAAGAGCATGCAATTTTAAGCAACTTTCTAATTTACTCCTATTATCAATTTTCTTTGTTCTCTTGCTATCATTATTTGAAAAATAAGGCATCTAATTTTTTTTTGGGTTTCAGTACTCTGGACAGCACTTTTTTATTGGTGGATGAATTTATCCAACAATCAGCAAGGACAACCCAGGTTGTTCACCAAAAATGGGCCGGCATCTAAACTTACATTCTTGCATTTCAAATAAAGATACCAAGAGAATGAAGAAAATTTGATAATAGGAGTAAATTAGAAAGTTGCTTAAAATTTCATGCTCAATCTGAATCACAAAAGAAATTTTTTGGGTACAGTGTCCCTTTAACTGTTGGGCATAATACAAGTGTGGTGAGCAGCTGCATTTAGCGGCCTTCTAATTACCAAAAATTAATGCCAAAGCCATATATGTCTGCTATTTCTGAACAAAGGGGACCCAAGAGAAGCATTTACAACCATTTGTGCCATAATTGCACAAGCTGTTTGAAAACAATTTTTTTTATTTGATCGCATTTGGCGGTGAAATGGTGGCATGAAATATACCAAAATGGGCCTAGATCAATACTTTAGGTTGTCTACTACATTACACTAAAGCTAAAATTAACCCTACACGCTATCTAATTAACCCCTTCAATGCTTGGCATAATACAAGTGTGGTGCGCAGCGGCATTTAGCGCCTTCTAATTACCTAAAAGTAATGTCAAAGCCATAAATGTCTGCTATTTCTGAACAATGGGGATCCCAGAGAAGCATTTACAAACATTTGTGCCATAATATTTACCAGCAATGCTTTTTTATCCATAATGTTTTGAGGATGGCTGTGTTGTGGGAAATTCTATTCACAATGCTGCAATCAATTTCTATCTTACCGGTTTCCTGCTGATAAATGGAGTTTCTGTTTCTTTTTGATTGATTTTCTGAGCAGTGAATGGTTTCTTACTTTTTGTCCTATGTTAGAAAGGGTGGTGTCTGGTTCCACATAATTTTAGAATCTAGCAACACCCCATATTGGCAAGAGTCCATGAGCTAGTGACGTATGGGATATTCAATCCTAGCAGGAGGGGCAAAGTTTCCCAAACCTCAAAATGCCTATAAATACACCCCTCACCACACCCACAATTCAGTTTAACGAATAGTCAAGTAGTGGGGTGATAGAAAAAGGAGTAAAAAGCATAAAAAAAGGAACTGGAAATATAATTGTGCTTTATAAAAAAAAAACATAACCACCATAAAAAGGGCGGGCATCATGGACTCTTGCCAATATGAAAGAAATTAATTTATCAGGTAAGTTCTTACATAAATTATGTTTTCTTTCATGTAATTGGCAAGAGTCCATGAGCTAGTGACATATGGGATAGTAATACCCAAGATGTGGTACTCCACAGAGGAGTCACTAGAGAGGGAGGGATAAAAATAAAAACAGCCATTTTCCGCTGAAAGTTTTTATCATAATTGAAAAGAAAAAACTTAAAACATAAGCAGAGGACTCAAACTGAAAGAGCTGCCTGAAGAAATTTCTACCAAAAAATGCTTCCGAAGAGGCAAATACATAAAATGGTAGAATTTAGTAAATGTATGCAAAGAAGACCAAGTTGCTGCTTTGCAAATCTGATCAACTGAAGCTTCATTCTTAAAAGCCCACGAAATGGAAACTGACCTAGTAGAATGATCTCTGATTCTCTGAGGCGGGGCCTGACCGGACTCCAAATAAGCCTGATGAATCAAAAGCTTTAACCAGGATGCCAAGGAAATGGCAGAAGCATTCTGACCTTTCCTAGGACCAGAAAAGACAACAAATAGACTAGAAGTCTTCCTGAAATCTTTAGTAGCTTCAACATAAAATTCCAAAGCTCTTACAACATCCAGAGAATGTAAGTATCTCTCCAAAGAATTCTTAGGATTAGGACACAAAGAGAGAACAATTTCCCTATCAATGTTGTTAGAATTCACAACTTTAGGTAACAATTTAAATGAAGTCTGCAAAACTGCCTTATCCTGATGGAAAATCAGAAAAGGAGACTCACAAGAAAGAGCAGATAATTTGGAAACTCTTCTAGAAGAGATAGCCAAATGGAACAACACTTTCCAAGAAAGTAGTTTAATATCCAAAGAGGAGAGATTGATTTAATGAGAGGCTTAATACGGACAAAAGCCTGCACAAAACAGTGAATATCAGGAAGCTTAGCAATCTTTCTGTGAAATAAAACAGAAAGAGCAGAGATTTGTCCTTTCAAGGAACTTGCAGACAAACCTTTATCCAAACCATCCTGAAGAAACTGTACAATTCTAGGAATTCTAAAAGAATGCCAGGAGAATTTATGAGAAGAACACCATGAAATATAAGTCTTCCAAACTCGATAATAAATCTTCCTAGAAACAGATTTACGAGCCTGTAACATAGTATCAATCACTGAGTCAAAGAAACCTCTATGACTAAGCACTAAGCTTACCTTCAAATTTAACGATTTGAGATCCTGATGGAAAAACAGTCCTTGAGACAGAAGGTCTGGTCTTAAAGGAAGTGGCCAAGGTTGGCAACTGGACATCCGGACAAGATCCGCATACCAGAACCTGTGAGGCCATGCTGGTGCTACCAGAAACACAAACGATTGTTCCATGATGATCTTGGAGATAACTCTTGGAAGAAGTACTAGAAGGAAGATATAAGCAGGTTGGTAAAACCAAGGAACTGCTAACGCCTCCACCGACTCCGCCTGAGGATCCCTGGACCTGGACAAGTACCTAAAAAGTTTCTTGTTTAGATGGGAAGCCATCAGATCTATTTCTGGAAGACCCCACATCTGAACAATCTGAAAAACACATCTGGATGGAGAGACCACTCCCCCGGATGTAAAGTCTGACCGCTGACATAATCCGCTTCCCAATTGTCTACACCTGGGATATGTACTGCAGAAATTAGACAAGAGCTGGATTCCTGTAATAAATGAAGAGCAAGGTCCCGTGGAATGATGAAGTTAAAACTGAAATTTATTAGTACCGGTTAAAACCAGCTAGCTGGAGGGTACAAACAGTGCAAAGGAGATGGGAGCATAGCACCAACGGCTTACATGTTTCGGCGCAAAGCCATAATCATAGCCTGATTCAAGAGCTGGATTCCGCCCAAGAAAGTATCCAAGATTCTTCTTGCATAGCTTGGGGACTGTGAGCCCCTCCCTGATGATTGACATATGCCACAGTTGTGATATTGTCTGTCTGAAAACAAATGAATGGTTCTCTCTTCAACAGAGGCCAAACCTGAAGAGCCCTGAATATAGCACAGAGTTCTAAAATATTGATTGATAACCTCACCTCTTGAGATTTCCAAACCCAGACAGCTCCCCAACCTGAAAGACTTGCATCTGTTGTGATTACAGTCCAGGTTGGACGTACAAAAGAGGCCCCTTGAACTATACAATGGTGATCTAACCACCAAGTCGGAGAGAGTCGAACATTGGGATTTAAGGATATTAATTGTGATATCCTTGTATAATCCCTGCACCATTCAGCATACAAAGCTGAAGAGGTCTCAAATTAAAACGAGCAAAGGGGATCGCGTCCGATGCTGCAGTCATGAGACCTAAAACTTCCATGCAGATAGCCACTGAAGGGAATGATTGAGACTGAAGGTTTCGACAAGCTGAAACCAATTTTATTTGTCTCTTGTCTGTGAGAGACAGAGTCATGAACACTGAAGCTATCTGAAAACCTAAAAAGGTGACCCTTGTCTGAGGAATCAAGGAACTTTTTGGTAAATTGATCCTCCAACCATGTCTTTGAGGAAATAACACTAGTTGATTTGTGTGAGATTCGGCACAATGTAAAGACTGAGCTAGTACCAAGATAGTACCAAGATATCTTCCAAAGAAGGAAACACCGCAATACCCTGTTCTCTGATTACAGAGAGCAGGGAACCGAGAACCTTTGAAAAAATTATTGGAGCTGTCGCTAGGCCAAATGGAAGAGCAACAAATTGGTAATGCATGTCTAGAAAAGAGAATCTCAGAAACCGATGGTGGTCTGGATTAATCAGAATATGAAGATATGCATCCTGTAAGTCTATCGTGGACATATAATGACCTAGCTGAACAAAAGGCAAAATATTCCTTATAGTCAACATTTTGAAAGTTGGCACTCTTACAAAACGAATCAAAATTTTCAGATCCAGAACTGGCCTGAATGAATTTTCTTTTTTTGGGACAATGTATAGATTTGAATAAAACCCCAGACCCTGTTCCTGAAACGGAACTGGTATGATTACCCCTGAAAGCTCTAGATCTGAAACACACTTCAGAAAAGCCTGAGCCTTCACTGGACTTGCTGGAACGTGTGATAAAAAAAAATCCTCTCACAGGAGGTCTTACTCTGAAACCTATTCGATACCCTTGAGAGACAATACTCTGAATCCATTGATTTTGGACAGAATCTGCCCAAATGTTTTGGAAAATTTTTATCTGCCGAGCTGGAATGAGGGTCGCACCTTCATGCGGACTTGGGGGCTGGCTTTGGTTTCTGAAAAGGCTTGGATTTATTCCAACTTGAAGAAGGTTTCCAATTGGAACCAGATTCTTTGGGGGAAGGATTGGCTTTCTGTTCCTTATTCTGTCGAAAAGAACGAAAACGATTAGAAGCTTTAGATTTACCCTTAGATCTTTTATCATGAGGTAAAAAAGCTCCCTTACCCCCAGTGACAGTTGAAATAATTGAATCCAACTGAGAACCAAATAAATTGTTACCTTGGAAAGAAAGAGATAGTAATCTAGACTTAGATACCATGTCAGCATTCCAATATTTGAGACACAAAGCTCTTCTAGCTAAAATAGCTAAAGACATAGATTTAACATCAATATTGATGATATCAAAAATAGCATCACAGATAAAATGATTAGCTTGTTGAAGCAAGCGAACAATGCTAGGAAAATCAGGATCTTTTTCCTGATGTGCTAAGCTTTGTAACCAAAAAGTTGATGCAGCTGCAACATCAGCCATGGATATAGCAGGCCTAAGAATGTAGCCAGAAAATAAATAAACTTTCCTTAGATAATATTTAAGTTTCCTATCTAAAGTGTCCTTAAAAGAAGTACTATCTTCCATAGGAATAGTAGCACGTTTGGCAAGAGTAGAAATAGCCCCATCAACTTTGGGGATTTTTTCCCAAAACTCCAATCTTACTGCTGGCAAAGGATACAACTTTTAGAAGAAGGAATAAAAGAAGTACCAGGCCTATTCCATTCCTTTGAAATCATATCAGAAATAGCATCAGGAACTGGAAAAACCTCTGGAGTAACCACAGGAGGTTTATAAACAGAATTTAAACGTTTACTAGTTTTAGTATCAAGAGGACTAGTTTCCTCAATATCCAAAGTAATCAAAACCTCTTTTAACAAGGAACGAATATACTTCATCTTAAAGAGATAAGTAGATTTTTCAGTGTCAATATCTGAGGTTCTGAACCAGATAGATCCTCATCAGAGGAGGATAATTCAGTATGTTGTCGGTCATTTGAAATTTCATCAACTTCATGAGAAGTTTTAAAAGACCTTTTACGTTTATTAGAAGGCGGAATATCAGACAAAGCCTTCTGAATCGCATCAGCAATAAAATCTTTTAAATTCACAGGGATATCATGTACATTAAATGTTGAAGGAACCACAGGCATTGTACTAGTACTGATGGATACATTCTCTGAATGTAAAAGCTTATCATGACAACTGTTACATACTACAGCTGGAGATATAATCTTCGCTAATTTACAACAGATACATTTAGCTTTGGTAGAACTGTTATCATGCAGCAGGGTTCCAACAGTGGTTTCTGAGACAGGATCAGATTGAGACATCTTGCAATTGTAAGAAAAAACAACAACATATAAAGCAAAATTATCAATTTCCTTATATGGCAGTTTCAGGAATGGGAAAAATGCAAACAGCATAGCCCTCTAAACATAAAAAAAGGCAAGAGGCATATAGGAAGTGGGGTTTAAATAATTAAATTATTTGGCGCCAAGTATGACGCGCAACGCAAAATTACATTTTTTTGCGCTAACAACATCCGGAAATGACGCAACTCGCGTCAACAAGGAAACCTGGCGTCAACTAAGATGCCGTAAATGACGAATTTGCAACACTGAATGTACCTTCGCGCCAAAAAATTCTTGCGCCAAGAATGATGCAATAAGTATATCGTCGATCTGAAAAGGGAGGTAGGAGATGAATCTCTAAGACCGATAACAGAGAACCTTTGAAAAGATTTCCTGTGAGGAAAACAATAGAATCAATAGGTGATACTCTCTTCACATCCCTCTGACAAACACTGTACTCTGAGAGGAACTGGGCTTCAAAATGCTGAGACGCACATATCACAGAAGATCAAGCACAAACTTACTTCACCACCTCCATATGAGGCAAAGTTTGTAAAACTGAATTGTGGGTGTGGGGAGGGGTATATTTATAGGCATTTATAGGTTAGGGAAACTTTGCTCCTCCTGGTAGGATTGTATATCCCATACATCATTAGCTCATGGACTCTTGCCAATTACATGAAAGAAATGGTCTGGTCACTAAGAGGTTAAATGCATTAACATATTAGAGCATTTTATTTTTGCATTTGTATGTCCCTTTAATAGCCGACATTCAATTCTCTTTATTTTTTCTCTAACGTGACACTCTACAGCAGAGCTTTCCAAACGTTTTATGTTGGTGACACACTTTTTAGACCTACATCATTTCGTGACACAGTAATTCAGTTGTACTAGCAAACAGGAGGTTAATCTAACTTGTTTTAAGAGACACATACATAAATTATATAATAACAAAATGTATTTACAAGTAACAGTATGTATGTGCAATAGTTAAAAAAAAATGTTTAACAACACCAATAGCTACTTACTATTTTAATGGGATGTATGAGGTTGATGGGATGAACAGTTTCTGAATATTTGGTGGAATATTAGATAAAGACACTCGCATTTCATCATAAAGCATTTTTAAGCTTCCACTTCCTATCCATATATCAAGAGCAGGAGCAGCAATGCACTACTGGGAGCTAGTTGCAAAAAAAACCCACTGACTTCTGACTGCAGCTCAGCGTTTAAGCTGCCGCCCTCAGAGCTCTTTGAGTTGCACTGACTAGTGCCCATACAGCAAACACAGTTATCCCACTCACTAACTAGACATGCAGTAACGAGCCGACTGAGGAGACTACACGTGCAGTCAGGAGCCAATGTGCCGCCAAAGCCGCCAATGGGAATAGTTTCAGTTCCCACTAAGCTGCGCCGATAGGTTGAGATGATCTGTGACCCACTAGGTATCAATCATGACTCAACCGTGTGATATGCGTAGCAAGCAGGCGGAAAGTCGGAAACCAAAAAAAATTATGTAAAAATCATTTTAAATTGAGAAAAATTTGTGCTGAAGCAGGAACACACCTAAACACTGCTGCCGACACACTAATATGTCACGACACACAGTTTGGAAAGCACTGCTCTAGAGGAATATTTAAAAATGGTTTACATTTCAAGGAGAGAAATGCTTAAATGTAAAACAAATTGCAAGTTAATTATATCACAGCTGGGGTGTGCATATGAGAACAAAATCTCATGCCCATCAATCATGAATAAAAATTAAACAAATACATTATTTTTCACCTCAGCGTGAGTTATATTAAAAACAAAATGTCATACTACATATTAAACAACAGTACAATGAAACATCAGGTTTTTACCAATTACAATATCTGTTAGGAGCTTTTTATTTTTTTACAACAGCAGAACTATATAAGTGGTCAAATCATTTCTCGATTTCCATTCTGGATTTTGGGCTGCACCGCCCTCCTCCTTAGCTATCTCTCCTAATTTTACCACATAACATATGTTCTTGTTCTAGAAGCAAACATTTACTGAAAGGGACATAAATATACTATAATGTATAGCATATAGAGCATTTTCTTATTATGCTGTAGCTTGCTTATACCTATTTGTTTACTTCCAAAAAGTGATTAAACACATAGATAAAGTCAACTGCGGGAGTTGCAATACGCTGCCAATCTTTAGATAGTTATGGTCCATGGCCATGTTCAGCTACAGACCAGTAGTGCACTGCTGGTCTAAAGATATCTCTCTGTGGGGGAATTAAATGCTTAGCCACAGACATGCAACAGTCAGCTATAAGAAAATGATCTAACACTTATGATCAATTGCTAGAATTCTCTACATCAATGGTTGTATTTATTGTGGAACAGTGAAGTGGGTCAAGACGGAAATGTGCAACTTAACAGGTTGCTGATTTAACAAATTTGATAGAAATAAAACATTGCGGAAATTTGTATGAAACTGAAAGTGCTGATAGTACTGTGCATCATTTTGAGCGATGAGAAAATGTTAAATGTTCAAATCAGAACTCTTTGTTATTATCATTTCAAACAACACTCAACAAAACACAGATTACAAATGGCACGCTATTTAGCGATTTGCTTGAGCGATAACAACATCAGAAGTAAATATTTTGCACGCGGGTGTTAGAGCACTTATTACAAGCTCAAAGTGAAACTTTTGTGCGCGGCTGAAACCCGGCACACTTTTTTTTTCATAGACTTCAATGGAGAAGTAAATTTGATTGTGCTTGAGCACACTCGTTTATTTTCAACTTGTAATACATGCGCAAATTAACGCGGGCGCGATATTGCTTTAGGGTGCCCAGAAAGCATTAATAGTATCAAACTGTAAAATGTAATACTATGATTTTCGTGTAAGCATTTTAATGACTTGTAAAAAAACAGAATTTATGTTTACCTGATAAATTACTTTCTCCAACATAGGTGTGTCCGGTCCACGGCGTCATCCTTACTTGTGGGATATTCTCTTCCCCAACAGGAAATGGCAAAGAGCCCAGCAAAGCTGGTCACATGATCCCTCCTAGGCTCCGCCTTCCCCAGTCATTCGACCGACGTAAAGGAGGAATATTTGCATAGGAGAAATCATATGATACCGTGGTGACTGTAGTTAGAGAAAATAAATCATCAGACCTGATTAAAAAACCAGGGCGGGCCGTGGACCGGACATACCATTGGAGAAAGTAATTTATCAGGTAAACATAAATTCTGTTTTCTCCAACATAGGTGTGTCCGGTCCACGGCGTCATCCTTACTTGTGGGAACCAATACCAAAGCTTTAGGACACGGATGATGGGAGGGAGCAAATCAGGTCACCTAGATGGAAGGCACCACGGTTTGCAAAACCTTTCTCCCAAAAATAGCCTCAGAAGAAGCAAAAGTATCAAATTTGTAAAATTTGGTAAAAGTGTGCAGTGAAGACCCAGTCGCTGCCTTACATATCTGATCAACAGAAGCCTCGTTCTTGAAGGCCCATGTGGAAGCCACGGCCCTAGTGGAATGAGCTGTGATTCTTTCAGGAGGCTGCCGTCCGGCAGTCTCATAAGCCAATCTGATGATGCTTTTAAGCCAAAAAGAGAGAGAGGTAGAAGTTGCTTTTTGACCTCTCCTTTTACCAGAATAAACAACAAACAAGGAAGATGTTTGTCTGAAATCCTTTGTAGCCTCTAAATAGAATTTTAGAGCACGAACTACATCCAAATTGTGCAACAAACGTTCCTTCTTTGAAACTGGATTCGGACACAAAGAAGGCACGACTATCTCCTGGTTAATATTTTTGTTAGAAACAACTTTCGGAAGAAAACCAGGTTTAGTACGCAAAACCACCTTATCTGCATGGAACACCAGATAAGGAGGAGAACACTGCAGAGCAGATAACTCTGAAACTCTTCTAGCAGAAGAAATTGCAACCAAAAACAAAACTTTCCAAGATAATAACTTGATATCAACGGAATGTAGGGGTTCAAACGGAACCCCCTGAAGAACTGAAAGAACTAAATTGAGACTCCAAGGAGGAGTCAAAGGTTTGTAAACAGGCTTGATTCTAACCAGAGCCTGAACAAAAGCTTGAACATCTGGCACAGCCGCCAGCTTTTTGTGAAGTAAAACAGATAAAGCAGAAATCTGTCCCTTCAAAGAACTTGCAGATAATCCTTTCTCCAAACCTTCTTGAAGAAAGGATAGAATCTTAGGAATTTTTATCTTGTTCCATGGGAATCCTTTAGATTCACACCAACAGCTATATTTTTTCCATATTTTATGGTAGATTTTTCTAGTTACAGGCTTTCTGGCCTGAACAAGAGTATCAATGACAGAATCTGAGAACCCTCGCTTTGATAAAATCAAGCGTTCAATCTCCAAGCAGTCAGTTGGAGTGAGGCCAGATTCGGATGTTCGAACGGACCTTGAACAAGAAGGTCCTGTCTCAAAGGTAGCTTCCATGGTGGAGCCGATGACATATTCACCAGATCTGCATACCAAGTCCTGCGTGGCCACGCAGGAGCTATCAAGATCACCGATACCCTCTCCTGTTTGATCCTGGCTACCAGCCTGGGAATGAGAGGAAACGGTGGGAACACATAAGCTAGGTTGAAGCTCCAAGGTGCTACTAGTGCATCCACTAGAGTCGCCTTGGGATCCCTGGATCTGGACCCGTAGCAAGGAACCTTGAAGTTCTGACGAGACGCCATCAGATCCATGTCTGGAATGCCCCACAATTGAATTATTTGGGCAAAGATTTCCGGATGGAGTTCCCACTCCCCCGGATGAAATGTCTGACGACTCAGAAAATCCGCTTCCCAATTTTCCACTCCTGGGATGTGGATTGCAGACAAGTGGCAGGAGTGAGTCTCCGCCCATTGAATTATTTTGGTCACTTCTTCCATCGCCAGGGAACTCCTTGTTCCCCCCTGATGGTTGATATACGCAACAGTCGTCATGTTGTCTGATTGAAACCGTATGAATTTGGCCTTTGCTAGCTGAGGCCAAGCCTTGAGAGCATTGAATATCGCTCTCAGTTCCAGAATGTTTATCGGGAGAAGAGATTCTTCCAGAGACCAAAGACCCTGAGCTTTCAGGGGTTCCCAGACCGCGCCCCAGCCCACCAGACTGGCGTCGGTCGTGACAATGGCCCACTCTGGTCTGCGGAAGCTCATCCCTTGTGACAGGTTGTCCAGGGTCAGCCACCAACGGAGTGAATCTCTGGTCCTCTGATCTACTTGTATCGTCGGAGACAAGTCTGTATAATCCCCATTCCACTGACTGAGCATGCACAGTTGTAATGGTCTTAGATGAATTCGCGCAAAAGGAACTATGTCCATTGCCGCGACCATCAAACCTATTACTTCCATGCACTGCGCTATGGAAGGAAGAAGAACAGAATGAAGTACTTGACAAGAGCTTAGAAGTTTTGATTTTCTGGCCTCTGTCAGAAAAATCCTCATTTCTAAGGAGTCTATTATTGTTCCCAAGAAGGGAACTCTTGTTGACGGAGATAGAGAACTTTTTTCTACGTTCACTTTCCACCCGTGAGATCTGAGAAAGGCCAGGACAATGTCCGTATGAGCCTTTGCTTGTGGTAGAGACGACGCTTGAATCAGAATGTCGTCCAAGTAAGGTACTACTGCAATGCCCCTTGGTCTTAGCACCGCTAGAAGGGACCCTAGTACCTTTGTGAAAATTCTTGGAGCAGTGGCTAATCCGAATGGAAGTGCCACAAACTGGTAATGCTTGTCCAGAAAGGCGAACCTTAGGAACCGATGATGTTCCTTGTGGATAGGAATATGTAGATACGCATCCTTTAAATCCACCATGGTCATGAATTGACCTTCCTGGATGGTAGGAAGAATTGTCCGAATGGTTTCCATTTTGAACGATGGAACCTTGAGAAATTTGTTTAGGATCTTGAGATCTAAGATTGGTCTGAATGTTCCCTCTTTTTTGGGAACTATGAACAGATTGGAGTAGAATCCCATCCCTTGTTCTCCTAATGGAACCGGATGAATCACTCCCATTTTTAACAGGTCTTCTACACAATGTAAGAATGCCTGTCTTTTATGTGGTCTGAAGACAATTGAGACCTGTGGAACCTCCCCCTTGGGGGTAGCTCCTTGAATTCCAGAAGATAACCTTGGGAGACTATTTCTAGCGCCCAAGGATCCAGAACATCTCTTGCCCAAGCCTGAGCGAAGAGAGAAAGTCTGCCCCCCACCAGATCCGGTCCCGGATCGGGGGCCAACATCTCATGCTGTCTTGGTAGCAGTGGCAGGTTTCTTGGCCTGCTTACCTTTGTTCCAGCCTTGCATTGGCCTCCAGGCTGGCTTGGTTTGAGAAGTATTACCCTCTTGCTTAGAGGATGTAGAACTTGAGGCTGGTCCGTTTCTGCGAAAGGGACGAAAATTTGGTTTATTTTTAGCCTTAAAAGACCTATCCTGAGGAAGGGCGTGGCCCTTACCCCCAGTGATATCTGAAATAATCTCTTTCAAGTCAGGGCCAAACAGCGTTTTCCCCTTGAAAGGTATGTTAAGCAATTTGTTCTTGGAAGACGCATCCGCTGACCAAGATTTTAGCCAAAGCGCTCTGCGCGCCACAATAGCAAACCCTGAATTTTTCGCCGCTAATCTAGCTAATTGCAAAGTGGCGTCTAAAGTAAAAGAGTTAGCCAATTTAAGAGCGTGAACTCTGTCCATAATCTCCTCATAAGAAGAATCTTTATCGAGCGACTTTTCTAGTTCATCGAACCAGAAACACGCTGCTGTAGTGACAGGAACAATGCATGAAATTGGTTGTAGAAGGTAACCTTGCTGAACAAACATCTTTTTAAGCAAACCCTCTAATTTTTTATCCATAGGATCTTTGAAAGCACAACTATCTTCTATAGGGATAGTAGTGCGTTTGTTTAGAGTAGAAACCGCCCCCTCGACCTTGGGGACTGTCTGCCATAAGTCCTTTCTGGGGTCGACCATAGGAAACAATTTCTTAAATATAGGGGGAGGGACAAAAGGTATGCCGGGCCTTTCCCATTCTTTGTTTACAATGTCCGCCACCCGCTTGGGTATAGGAAAAGCTTCGGGGGGCCCCGGGACCTCTAGGAACTTGTCCATCTTACATAATTTCTCTGGAATGACCAAATTGTCACAATCATCCAGAGTAGACAACACCTCCTTAAGCAGAGCGCGGAGATGTTCCAATTTAAATTTGAATGTAATCACATCAGGTTCAGGTTGTTGAGAAATTTTCCCTGAATCTGAAATTTCTCCCTCAGACAAAACCTCCCTGGCCCCCTCAGACTGGTGTAGGGGCATGTCAGAACCATTATCATCAGCGTCCTCATGCTCTTCAGTATTTTCTAAAACAGAGCAGTCGCGCTTTCGCTGATAAGTGGGCATTTTGGATAAAATGTTTTTGATAGAATTATCCATTACAGCCGTTAATTGTTGCATAGTAAGGAGTATTGGCGCACTAGATGTACTAGGGGCCTCCTGTGTGGGCAAGACTGGCGTAGACGAAAGAGGGGATGATGCAGTACCATGCTTACTCCCCTCACTTGAGGAATCATCTTGGGCATCATTTTCTCTAAATTGTTTGTCACATACATCACATCTATTTAAATGAGAAGGAACCTTGGCTTCCTCACATACAGAACATAGTCTATCTGATAGTTCAGACATGTTAAACAGGCATAAACTTGATAACAAAGTACAAAAAACGTTTTAAAATAAAACCGTTACTGTCACTTTAAATTTTAAACTGAACACACTTTATTACTGAATATGTGAAAAAGTATGAAGGAATTGTTCAAAATTTCACCACAGTGTCTTAAAGCCTTAAAAGTATTGCACACCAAATTTGAAAGCTTTAACTCTTAAAATAACGGAACCGGAGCCGTTTTTATATTTAACCCCTATACAGTCCCTGGTATCTGCTTTGCTGAGACCCAACCAAGCCCAGAGGGGAATACGATACCAAATGACGCCTTCAGTAAGCTTTTTCTATGTATCTGAGCTCCTCACACATGCATCTGCATGCCTTGCTTCCCAAAAACAACTGCGCATTAGTGGCGCGAAAATGAGGCTCTGCCTATGATTAGAGAAGGCCCTCAGTGAAAAAGGTGTCCAATACAGTGCCTGCCGTTTCTTTAACATAATTCCCAAGAATAAAATAACTCCTCAAAGCTATAAACTATTAAAAATGCTTATAAATCAATCGTTTTAGCCCAGAAAAATGTCTACCAGTCTTTAAAGCCCTTGTGAAGCCCTTTATTCTTATTTAATAAAAATGGCTTACCGGATCCCATAGGGAAAATGACAGCTTCCAGCATTACCAAGTCTTGTTAGAAATGTGTCATACCTCAAGCAGCAAAAGTCTGCTCACTGTTTCCCCCAACTGAAGTTAATTCCTCTCAACAGTCCTGTGTGGAAACAGCCATCGATTTTAGTAACGGTTGCTAAAATCATTTTCCTCTTACAAACAGAAATCTTCATCTCTTTTCTGTTTCAGAGTAAATAGTACATACCAGCACTATTTTAAAATAACAAACTCTTGATTGAAGAATAAAAACTACATTTAAACACCAAAAAACTCTAAGCCATCTCCGTGGAGATGTTGCCTGTGCAACGGCAAAGAGAATGACTGGGGAAGGCGGAGCCTAGGAGGGATCCTGTGACCAGCTTTGCTGGGCTCTTTGCCATTTCCTGTTGGGGAAGAGAATATCCCACAAGTAAGGATGACGCCGTGGACCGGACACACCTATGTTGGAGAAATAAAAGCCATTTTTCAGATATTGTTAATTGTTATTAGTAGTAGAAAAAATATTAATAATAGAGAGTGTCTTGCCTCATGGATTTCATTGTTATGCTAAAGTGACAGACAATTTCACTGGATGTTAGGCTTGTCACCATGGACCGCCATGAAGTTCAATGCGATTGGCTGATTGTATCAGCCAATAGGATTTTTTCAACCTTAATTCCGATTGGCTGATAGAATTCTATCAGCCAATCGGAATCTAAAGGACGCCATCTTGGATGATGTCACTTAAAGGAACCTTCATTCGTCGGGAGTCGTCGGAAATAAGAGGATGCTCCGCGTCGGATGTCTTGAAGATGGACCCGCTCCGCGCCGGATGGATGAAGATAGAAGATACCGTCTGGGTGAAGACTTCTGCCCGTCTGGAGGACCACTTCTGCCGGCTTCGTTGAGGACATGTTGTGGCTTGGATGAAGACTTCTCCCGGGTTCGATGAGGATGGATGTCGGCTCTTCAAAACTGTAAGTGGATCTTCAGGGGTTAGTGTTATGATTTTTTAAGGGTGTATTGGGTGGGTTTTATTTTTAGATTAGGGGTTTGTGCTGCAATAGAGCTAAAGTTAGGGTTTTATTTGGGGGGTTTGGTTGTGTGGGTGGTGGGTTTTACTGTTGGGGGGGTTGTTTGTATTTTTTTTCAGGTAAAAGAGCTGATTTCTTTGGGGCAATGCCCTGCAAAAGGCCCTTTTATAAGGGTGTATTGGGTGGGTTTTATTTTTAGATTAGGGGTTTGTGCTGCAATAGAGCTAAAGTTAGGGTTTTATTTGGGGGGTTTGGTTGTGTGGGTGGTGGGTTTTACTGTTGGGGGGGGTTGTTTGTATTTTTTTTCAGGTAAAAGAGCTGATTTCTTTGGGGCAATGCCCTGCAAAAGGCCCTTTTAAGGGCTATTGGTAGTTTAGGCTAGGGTTTTTTTTATTTTGGGGGGGACGGCTTTTTTTATTTTGATAGGGCTATTAGATTAGGTGTAATTAGTTTAAATATCTTGTAATTTGTTTTTTATTTTCTGTAATTTAGTGTTTGTTTTTGTAATTTAGCTAATTGTATTTAATTTAGGTAATTTATTTAATTGTAGTGTAGTGTTAGGTGTTAGTGTAACTTAGGTTAGGTTTTATTTTACAGGTAAATTTGTATTTATTTTAGCTAGGTAGTTATTAAATAGTTAATAACTATTTAGTAACTATTCTACCTAGTTAAAATAAATACAAACTTGCCTGTAAAATAAAAATAAACCCTAAGCTAGCTACAATGTAACTATTAGTTATATTGTAGCTAGCTTAGGGTTTATTTTATAGGTAAGTATTTAGTTTTAAATAGGAATTATTTAGTTATTAATAGTAGGTTTTCTTTAGATTTATTTTAATTATATTTAAGTTAGGGGGGGTTAGGGTTAGACTTAGATTTAGGGGTGGCTACGTTAGGGGCGGCAGATTAGGGGTTAATAAATGTAGGTAGGTGGCGGCGATGTTAGGGACAGCAGATTAGGGGTTAATAATATTTAACTAATGTTTGCGAGGCAGGAGTACGGCGGTTTAGGGGTTAATATGTTTATTATAGTGGCGGCGATGTCCGGAGCGGCAGATTAGGGGTTAATAATTTTATTTTAGTGTTTGCGTGCGGGAGGGCCTCAGTTTAGGGGTTAATAGGTAGATTATGGGTGTTAGTGTACTTTTTAGCACTTTAGTTATGAGTTTTATGCTACAGCTTTGTAGTGTAAAACTCATAACTACTGACTTTACAATACGTTACGAATCTTGACGGGATAGGCTGTACCGCTCACTTTTTCGCCTCCCAGGACAAGCTTGTAATACCGGCGCTATGGAAGTCCCGTAGAAAATAGACTATACGCAATTTGCGTAAGTTGATTTGCGGTAAGGCCAAAAAAGTGTGCGGTTCTCCTAAATCTGCAAGACTCGTAATACCAGCGGTAGTAAAAAAGCAGCGTTATGAGGCTTAACGCTGCTTTTTTACTCATAACGCAAGACTCGTAATTTAGCCGTAAATAAATTAATAAATACAACTAATACAACTATACGCTCCTTCTATTTTAATTTATAACTAGTCTAGAAATATATTTCATTACACCAAAAAAAAAAAAGTATAAATATGTATTAAAGTTTAGCAGATAGTGTCTCCAACGTTTATAGTGTACTAGCAAACTAGTACGCTTTTTCTTGAGACTAGTAGCATTTTGGGATAATTAAGGTTTTTCCTGGGACTAGTAGCATTTTGGAATAATTTTCAATCACGGATTTTAAAGTATATGAAACCCAAAAATATATATTTTGTGATTCACAGATCATACAATTTTAATATAATTACTAGTTTACTTCTGTTATCAAATTTGTTTCGTTTCCATGATTTTCTGTGTTGAAGAGATACCTGGGTAGGTGTCTAGACAACATGGCAGGAAAATTGTGCTGCCATCTAGTGCTCAAGAAATGGGCTGGCTCCTAAGCATATGTCCCTGCTTTTCAACAAAAGATACCAAGAGAATGAAGAAAATTTGATCATAAAAGTAAATTGGAATAAATGTATATATATATATATTTATTTTTTCCATATGGAGTAAGCACACATGATTCTTTAGAGCTGTGGTCCATTCATATCATTAGAATCAAATAAGACAGCTCTTTTTTGCATCTTTTATTCATTAATTGTAATGTCACGTGTTTCAGCCTCCACCTGGGCCTTTATCAAGGTTACAAATAAAAACATAATTTATTATTATTATTATTATTATTATACTTTATTTATGAAGCGCAAACATATTCCGCAGAGAGGAGGTGATAGTAGATAGTAGAGGTAGATCAGGGTGTCATCATCATAGAGGTGATATTTGAAGCCATAACTGTTGATAAGTTTACCCAGCGAAGAAGTATAAATGGAGAAGAGTAGAGGACCCAGAACAGATCCTTGAGGTACTCCAACAGACAGAGGCATCGGATAGGAGGAGTCGCCGGCAAATGACACAGAAATATGACCTGTGAGAAAGATAGGAGTGAATCCAGGAAAGAGCAGTGTCACAGAGGCCAAAATAGCTAAGGGTCTGTAGGAGGAGGGGGTGGTCAACTGTGGTGAACGCAGCTAAGAGGTCAAGTAAGATGAGTATAGAGTAGTGGCCAATATTTTTAGCAGAGAGAAGGATTGTTAGTAACCTTGGTAAGGGCAGTCTCGAATGAGTGTTTGGGGCGGAATCCAGATTGCAGGGGGTCAAGCAAAAAGTTGGTGGACAGGATGTGGGTTAGGCGATTGTAAACTAGTTTTTCAAGGAGTTTTGATGTTAGTGGAAGCAATGATATGGGGCAGTAGCTTTCAGGAGAATTAGGGTCGAGAGAGGGTTTTTTGAGTATGGGAGTGACTTTTGCGTGTTTGAAAGAAGATGGGAGTGACCTGGTAGAGAGAGATAGGTTGAATATGTGAGTAAGAGCAGGAGTGAGGGTGGAAGACCGGGAGGGTATTAGATGGGAAGGGATAGGGTCGAGCGGGCAGGTAGTGAGGCGTGAGTAAGATAGTAAGGAAGAAACTTAATTCTCAGTGGCTGGATGGAAGATGCAGAGGGTGGCAGAGGGAGTAACTGGGCCTGCTGTTGGAATATTGCAGGTTGGTGTTGGGATGTTGCTTCGGATAGTACATGTTTTGTTTAAAAAGTAGTCTGCCAGGTCTTGAGCACTAAAGACAGAGGGAGGGGGGGTTGGAGAAAGTGGGTAGAGAAGAGAGTTAAAGGTGGAGAAGAGTCGTTTAGGGTTTAAGGAAAGAGTAGATATGAGAGAAGAGAAGTAGGTTTGCTTGGCTAAGTGAAGGGCAGACGTGTATGAATGAAGAATAAACTTATAGTGTATGAAATCAGGTTCAGAGTGAGTTCTCCTCCAGACACGCTCAGCAGTACGGGAGCATTTTTGTAAACAGCGTGTTTGCTGAGCATGCCAGGGCTGTAACTGACGGTGTTGTTTTGCGCAGTTGGGGAGGGGCAAGTGTGTCTAATGCAGAGGAGAGAGTTTTGTTATAGTGGGCTGTAGCGATATCAGTGCAGGTTATAGTGGAAGTGTAAGGGAGGAGATCTTGAATGATTTTTGAAAATTGGAAGAGAATCCACAGCATGTAGATTTCTACAGGTGCGGGGGCGGGATGGAGGAATGGGTTTAGCTGTTGCATTAAAATTATAGGTGACCAGATGATGGTCTGAAATGGGAATAGGGCGGCAGGTGAGGTCAGATATAGAACAGAGGTAGGAAAATACCAGGTCGATGGAGTGTCCATCAATGTGAGTAGGGAATAGGGTGGATTGTGAGAGACCGAAGGAGGATGTGAGTGAAAGAAGTTAGAGGCAGCAGGGGCAGATGGGTTGTCAATGGGAATGTTGAAGTCCCCAAAAATTAGGGTTGAAATATTTGAAGAGAGAAAGTGAGGAAGCCAGGAGGCAAAGTTGTCAAGGAAATGGGAGGTCGGTCCAGGAGGGCGATAGATGACTGCCACTTTGAGGGAGAGGGGGGAGAACAGGCGAATACAGTGGACTTCAAAGGAGGAGAAGGAGAGAGAGACATATACTCACACATATATCCTGGTAACTCACATAGCCACACCCAAACCCAATTGATACCATACATTTCTGCCATCTAGTGGTAACACAGGATAACTGCCAGCTTTGCTCCTTTTCCAGTTACAATTTCTTACTTGACGAAACAAAGTATTAAATGTAAAAGGAGCAAAGCTTGCAGTTATCTCATGTTACCACTAGGTGGCAGAAATGTAACGTATTAATTGGGTGTGGGTGTTGCTATGTGAGTAACCAGGATATATAAGCATGATTATATGTGATTATTTGTAACCTTGATAGAGGTGGAGGCCGAAACGTTGGAAATTACAATGAATGAATAAAAGATCGAAAAAAGTGCTAAGTCTTATGTGATTTTTTTTATTTTTTATATACATATATACAGTATATATATTTTTGCGTACGCCCATGCTTGTCACAGGAGGAGGACATATGGGGATAAAGGACAAAGATGATATAAGTGAGAAGAAGTAAGTTTGCTTTAATACAATTCAATGCAATTATTTTCTATTCCCAGCAGCAAAAAAAAAAAAAAAGAAGCAATAGCCAATCAGCATCAGCAACGCTGATGTCATGCTTTGCTGTGCATGCTTTGCTGTGATCTCATGAGATTTTACTGAAATCTAGTGAGATTTTATAGTAAACTTCCTTAAAATTAGTATGGAAATAACATGACTGTGCCTGCACGTGCCAGATGCACACTCCCTTGCAAGTCCTAAGACAAGTATCCTGATTGGCTGCTTAAAGTCCCTTTACAATGGAATGTGGTTATTGAGGAAATTTTGAGGTAAAATATCTTCCTTAATTTATATAGAGGTGTACATGTGATATTTTCTTGTCAGCTTTTTACAGATATGCTGCATAACTTTCAAGGGCTTCAATATTTGAATATCCTGTTCCTTTAAAAATAAAGGTTTAATCACACTTTTGAACAAATAAACTCACACACGAATGAAATATCACCAGTGTTTGACTGCTTAAAAGCTTGTGGTTAGCCTGTTTTTTAGGTTTGTTTTCAGCATGTTTAACTAAATTTTTCTGTTTTTGTATTCAATGGCTAATTTATTGTTTGAAATTGATTTAAAAAAACAAGAACAAAAAAACAAACAAAAACATAATTTATGCTTACCTGATAAATTTAGTTCTCTTGTGGTGTATCCAGTCCACAGATCATCCATTACTTATGGGATATTCTCCTTCCCAACAGGAAGTTGCAAGAGGATCACCCACAGCAGAGCTGCTATATAGCTCCTCCCCTAACTGTCATATCCAGTCATTCGACCGAAAACAAACAGAGAAAGGAGAAACCATAGGGTGCAGTGGTGACTGTAGTTTAATTAAAATTTAGACCTGCCTTAAAAGGACAGGGCGGGCCGTGGACTGGATACACCACAAGAGAAATAAATTTATCAGGTAAGCATAAATTATGTTTTCCCTTGTTAAGTGTATCCAGTCCACGGATCATCCATTACTTATGGGATACCAATACCAAAGCTAAAGTACAAGGATTATGGGAGGGACAAGGCAGGATTAAGCAGAAGGAACCACTGCCTGAAGAACCTTTCTCCCAAAAACAGCCTCCGAAGAAGCAAAAGTATCAAATTTGTAAAATTTGAAAAAAGTGTGAAGCGAAGACCAAGTCGCGGCCTTGCAAATCTGTTCAACAGAAGCCTCATTTTTAAAGGCCCAGGTGGAAGCCACAGCTCTAGTAGAATGAGCTGTAATCCTTTCAGGGGGCTGCTGTCCAGCAGTCTCATACGCTAGGCGTATTATGCTCCGAAGCCAAAAGGAAAGAGAGGTTGCCGAAGCTTTTTGACCTCTCCTCTGTCCAGAGTAAACGACAAACAGGAAAGATGTTTGACGAAAAT
This sequence comes from Bombina bombina, assembly GCF_027579735.1. Classification (NCBI taxonomy): domain Eukaryota; kingdom Metazoa; phylum Chordata; class Amphibia; order Anura; family Bombinatoridae; genus Bombina; species Bombina bombina. The sequence continues at coordinate 1,068,349,838 of NC_069500.1, forward strand.
CTTTAGTAGCTTGTAAGTAAAACTTCAAGGCACGGACTAAGTCCAGATTATGTAAAAGACGTTCCTTCTTTGAAGAAGGATTAGGACACAATGATGGAACAACAATCTCTTGATTGATATTCTTGTTAGAAACCACCTTAGGTAAAAACCCAGGTTTGGTACGCAGGACTACCTTATCTGCATGAAAAATCAGATAAGGAGAATCACATTGTAAGGCAGATAGCTCAGAGACTCTCCGAGCCGAGGAAATAGCCATCAAAAACAGAACTTTCCAAGATAAAAGTTTAATATCAATGGAATTAAGGGGTTCCAACGGAACTCCTTGAAGAACTTTAAGAACCAAGTTTAAGCTCCACGGGGGAGCAACAGGTTTAAACACAGGCTTAATTCTAACCAAAGCCTGGCAAAATGCCTGGACGTCTGGAACCTCTGCCAGACGCTTGTGCAAAAGAATAGACAGAGCAGAAATCTGTCCCTTTAAGGAACTAGCTGATAATCCTTTGTCCAAGCCCTCTTGGAGAAAAAACAATATTCTAGGAATCCTAACCTTACTCCATGAGTAATTCTTGGATTCACACCAATAAAGATATTTACTCCATATCTTGTGGTAGATCTTCCTGGTAACAGGCTTTCGTGCCTGTATTAAAGTATCAATGACTGACTCGGAGAAGCCATGCTTTGATAGAATCAAGCGTTCAATCTCCATGCAGTCAGTCTCAGAGAAATTAGATTTGGATGATTGAAAGCTTGACGCCTGTATCAGGATGTCTTCTAGACACGGAGCCACCGCAATGCCTCGCGGTCTTAGAACCGCCAGAAGTGAGCCCAGAACCTTTGTAAAGATTCTCGGGGCTGTAGCCAACCCGAAGGGAAGATCTACAAATTGGTAATGCCTGTCTAGAAAGGCAAACCTTAGAAACCGATGATGATCTTTGTGAATCGGTATGTGAAGGTAGGCATCCTTTAAGTCCCCTGTGGTTATGTACTGACCTTCTTGGATCATAGGTATGATGGTCCGAATAGTTTCCATTTTGAAAGATGGAACTCTGAGGAATTTGTTTAAGATCTTTAGATCCAAAATTGGTCTGAAGGTTCCCTCTTTTTTGGGAACCACAAACAGATTCGAATAAAAACCCTGTCCTTGTTCCGTCCGCGGAACTGGATGGATCACTCCCATAACTAGGAGGTCTTGCACACAGCGTAGGAATGCCTCTTTCTTTATCTGATTTGCAGATAGCCTTGAAAGATGAAATCTCCCTTGTGGAGGGGAAGCTTTGAAGTCCAGAAGATATCCCTGAGATATGATCTCCAACGCCCAGGGATCCTGAACATCTCTTGCCCACGCCTGGACGAAGAGAGAAAGTCTGCCCCCTACTAGATCCGTCGCTGGATAGGGGGCCGTTCCTTCATGCTGTCTTAGAGGCAGCAGCAGGCTTTCTGGCCTGCTTGCCTTTGTTCCAGGACTGGTTAGGTTTCCAGGCCTGCTTAGATTGAGAAAAAGTTCCCTCTTGTTTTGAAGCGGAGGAAGTTGATGCTGCACCTGCCTTGAAATTTCGAAAGGCACGAAAATTAGACTGTTTGGCCTTTGCTTTGGCCCTGTCCTGAGGAAGGGTGTGACCCTTACCTCCAGTAATAATTTCCTTCAAACCAGGCCAGAATAAGGTCTGCCCCTTGAAAGGAATGTTGAGTAATTTAGACTTCGAAGTCACGTCAGCTGACCAGGATTTAAGCCATAGCGCCCTACGCGCTTGGATGGCGAATCCGGAATTCTTAGCCGTTAGTTTAGTCAAATGAACAATGGCATCAGAAACAAATGAGTTAGCTAGCTTAAGTGTTCTAAGCTTGTCAATAATTTCAGTCAATGGAGCTGTATGGATGGCCTCTTCCAGGGCCTCAAACCAGAATGCCGCCGCGGCCGTGACAGGCGCAATGCATGCAAGGGGCTGTAAAATAAAACCTTGTTGAATAAACATTTTCTTAAGGTATCCCTCCAATTTTTTATCCATTGGATCTGAAAAAGCACAACTGTCCTCAACCGGGATAGAAGTACGCTTTGCTAAAGTAGAAACTGCTCCCTCCACCTTAGGGACCATCTGCCATAAGTCCCGTGTAGTGGCGTCTATTGGAAAAAAATTTCTAAATATAGGAGGTGGGGAAAAAGGCACACCCGGTCTATCCCACTCCTTGCTAATAATTTCTGTAAGCCTTTTAGGTATAGGAAAAACATCAGTACACACCGGTACCGCATAGTATTTATCCAGCCTACAGAATTTCTCTGGTACTGCAACTGTGTTACAGTCATTCAGAGCAGCTAATACCTCCCCAAGCAACACACGGAGGTTCTCAAGCTTAAATTTAAAATTTGAAATATCTGAATCAGGATTCCCCGAATCAGAGATGTCATCCACAGACTGAAGCTCTCCGTCCTCATGATCTGCATATTGTGACGCAGTATCAGACATGGCCCTTACAGCATCTGCACGCTCTGTATTTCTCCTAACCCCAGAGCAATCGCGCTTGCCTCTTAATTCAGGCAACCTGGATAATACCTCTGACAGGGTATTATTCATGATTGCAGCCATGTCCTGCAAGGTAATCGCTATGGGCATCCCTGATGTAATTGGCGCCATATTAGCGTGCATCCCCTGAGCGGGAGGCGAAGGGTCTGACACGTGGGGAGAGTTAGTCGCCATAACTTCCCCCTCGTCAGAATCTTCTGGTGATATTTATTTTATAGTTAAAGACTGATCTTTACTGTTTAAGGTGAAATCAATACATTTAGTACACATTCTCCTATGGGGCTCCACCATGGCTTTCAAACATAATGAACAAGTAGTTTCCTCTGTGTCAGACATGTTTAAACAGACTAGCAATGAGACTAGCAAGCTTGGAAAACACTTTAAACAAGTTTACAAGCAATATAAAAAACGTTACTGCACCTTTAAGAAACACAAATTTTGTCAAAATTTGAAATAACAATGAAAAAAGGCAGTTACACTAACGAAATTTTTACAGTGTATGTAACAAGTTAGCAGAGCATTGCACCCACTTGCAAATGGATGATTAACCCCTTAATACCCAAAAAAATAATAAAAGACAAAAACTTTTTTTTTTTTTTTCAGTCACAACAATAGCCACAGCTCTACTGTGGCTTTTTACCTCCCTCAAAAACGACTTTGAAGCCTTTTGAGCCCTCCAGAGATGTCCTGGATCATGCAGGAAGAAGCTGGATGTCTGTGTCTGTAATTTTTGCTGTGCAAAAAAACGGCAAAATAGGCCCCTCCCACTCATATTACAACAGTGGAAAGCCTAAGGAAACTGTTTCTAGGCCAAATTCAAGCCAGCCATGTGGAAAATAACTAGGCCCCAATAAGTTTTATCACCAAATACATATAAAAACGATTAAACATGCCAGCAAACATTTTATATTACATTTTTATAAGAGTATGTATCTCTATTAATAAGCCTGATACCAGTAGCTCTCACTGCATTTAAGGCTTTACTTACATTAGTTCGGTATCAGCAGCATTTTCTAGCAAATTCCATCCCTAGAAAAATATTAACTGCACATACCTTATTGCAGGAAAACCTGCACGCCATTCCCTCTCTGAAGTTACCTCACTCCTCAGAATATGTGAGAACAGCCATGGATCTTAGTTACTTCTGCTAAGATCATAGAAAACGCAGGCAGATTCTTCTTCTAAATACTGCCTGAGATAAACAGTACACTCCGGCACCATTTAAAAATAACAAACTTTTGATTGAAGAATAAACTAAGTATAAAACACCACACTCCTCTTACGACCTCCATCTTGGTTGAGGCTTGCAAGAGAATAACTGGATATGACAGTTAGGGGAGGAGCTATATAGCAGCTCTGCTGTGGGTGATCCTCTTGCAACTTCCTGTTGGGAAGGAGAATATCCCATAAGTAATGGATGATCCGTGGACTGGATACACTTAACAAGAGAAAAGAAAACACCTAGGTGCACAAACTGTTTGGAATGGAGCCTATTGAAGGTTTTCCTCTCTAGGGTCAACAAATATAAGATTGCAACATCAATTCCGGAGTTATAGAATGTAGGGCTCACCAGGCAAATAAAGGAAAATGTCTTCCTCCCTTGTTACATATTATTAAAGTATATTTCTTTGAATAACATATTACTGTATGTAGATAAATAAAAATGAGAATGTTGGCACAATACATTATCAAAAACTAGCATATTGTTGACAAAGACATTTGGGTCAACTATATATTCCTTAATATTACAGATAAACACCTATTTATTTTGATTCAATGCATTTATGGACTTACTTGACAATAGCCAATATTGGGATTTCTGAATGCATATGCAGTAAGCACCCTCCTAAGGGCAGAAATGCCAATTTCATTTTGGAATGCAGGATGTTCTGGCAGAGAACGGTGCAAATCCCTCTCAATCTCCTCTGTGGCAAGATTATACTTCCCCATGGACTTTTCAACCAGCTCCTCATAATACCCAGGGTGTGTGGCCATCTCATTAATAGCTCCTATCAAGGGAAAATAGGAACGAGTATTACAAAATTAAATATGTAATCATTATTATTGGTTTAGGGTCTATATGATCTATATATTCTGCATTTTAAAAGAAATTGCAGACACATTAAATGTATAAGGGTTCAAATATCCATAATAGAATTTCATCATTAGATAGACAGCATTTAATGCCAAAATGTGCCCCTCACATCATCCCATCCTTTTTCATCTTCTAATTATTTCAAATTAAGACCAACACAACATTCGAGACTGTTTTAGAGAGGACACAAGTCTTTGCAAAAGTAAATAAACACATACGTCACTTAGATATTATCTTTAAAAGGGACATGAAACCCCAAAACATTATTTCATGATTCAGATAGAGAATACCATTTTAAACAACATTCCAATTTACTTCTATTATCTAATGTGCTTCATTCTTTAGATATCCTTTGTTGAAGAAATAGTAATGCACATGGGTGAACCAATCATACAAGTCATCTATGTACAGCCACCAATTTGCAGCTCCTGGGCCTATTTAGATATGCTTTTCAACAAATTATATCAAGAAAATTAGATACATTTGAAAGCTGTTTAAAAAAAGGATGCTCTATCTAAAACCATGAGAGAAAAAAATGTGTGTTTCCTATCCATTAAAAGTTAGTACATTCCCACAAGAGCAAGGCAACTTTTTAAGCTTCCTTTAAGAGGCCTTGCTATAAGGTAAGGTGCACAATCATGCCACTGTAGATTTTTGCAATCACACCCAATGTGGAATCATATCATTACTGCTATCATTGTTTAGCAAATTGGCGTTTATAATATTTTTAAAGTTTTACTATTATTACTCTCAAATATTCCCTTTTGCAATGTGGCTTTGACGATCCTTTGGTGCCATATACAGTCGGGATAGGTGAATATTGGATTTTTGCCATTTGTTTTGTAATCGCAAAAAATGAAAAAATTTCGCTTTTTTTTTTTTCTTTCTTTTTTTTTTTTAAATTTGCCAAAACATTCTCCTTCCTTTTGTCCAAACAAATATAGCTTCTAAAAACTTGAACTTGTGCGGGCTGAGTTCGCTAGTTTGAATCCTAAATTCTATAAGAAACTAGAATTGACCTCATAAAACATTCAGATGGTCACAATAAAGTCACCTGATAATAGTAGCCAGAGCTCCCCTCGCATGACTTCTGGGATGCCTTTCAGCACAAGTTCTCTGGTTTTCTCTGTGCGATACATGCAGACACCTTGCCCATATTCTGCAAAATGTAATTTCCATGCTTGTTCCTTTAGAAATTCTTTGGCCTATGAGAAAATGTTATTATTTTGTATTTTTTATGAAAAAAAGAAAGTAATCCTATATAGCTATTTTTGCATTTTGTTTAAAAGGAGTTGGCTTGTTCATCTAGTTATGTCCCTTAAGAGTGCTAAATGTTTACTTGTTTATACAGATTGCATTTAGTTTATTAACAACTTCTTCAGTCAGCATTAATTGGCTCTGTTCCAGTGTGTTAGACGAGCCATGCAATGTATCTTGCAAGGTTTCCAATTCAAGGTCAATTCAATCCATTTTAAAAAACATTAGAATGGAATGGGGCCCATACAGGTATTTTAAATCCTACTTTGAAAATCATATTAGTTTGCTTTGCAGTTTACAAATTTTCACTATTTATTGCATTTACCCTCCTAATGTAATCAAAATCTGTGATAACTGGAGAACAACATTTTTAGCTGCCAAAGACAGTTGCAACACATTGTTAGCCATTGGGAATAGCCCTCTTTTGCAGACACGGGGTTACAAATATTGATTTAAAACTTTATTGTTCATTTATGCTAATTATTTCTACTACAGTCATGTCTGGATTCGTGACGTCATTTACAGAAGTATTAAACTAAAAGGATACACTGTTCTATATAGTGCATGTTTTTTTTTTTTTATAATCCGCACACAGCTGCAGACCACTTATTGGCTGACCTGGCTGTATCTACAGGTTAGTAACAACACTCAGTATGTTACATTACATAATAAAATTAAGAAAGCCCATGAGGTGGGTAGAAAAAACAGTTATATCAATACACAGCTGTTTATTTAGCTTAGCTGCAAACTACTCATTGCCATTAGAAGTAGACTAAATCTTTACTGAGCATGTGCACCCCCTGTGGCAGCCTAGAGCCCATATGTTCTTATTATCGGTATAAAATTGCTATGACATGTAGCTGGACAATACTATTTTTAATTAACTCAGTTTCCAGTGGTACATAATTAGCTACATTTCAATAGTTACTGTCATAATATTTATAATATAGTAATTTATAATGATTCTGTTTATACATTTAAATAATGCTAAACAGACTGGATTTACATTTTTGACAAAGTTGTATTCTATTAAAAGAAGTTGCTTTGGCGATTACCAGTTTAGGGTTGAATTCTTCTGGCGACCTCCTGCGATACATGGTCATTAGTGTCTGAGTGGCTGTTGGAGCACTGTTTCCATTGAGGTTGAATGGTCGCTCTCCTTCCACCTCAGCACTTAGACTTTGCTGGGGGCTGCTGGAAACATAAGTGCTGACTCTGGAGTAAGTCTGTAAAAATAAAAAATATAGACTCTTTAAACATTCACAGTTAGACAAATTCTGCAAATCATTTAAAAGCGACTGTACATTACATTCAACGGCAAAGTTTGTTGATGCCAAAGTTAAGGTTCTTCCACATACACATTAATGTCTGGAAATGTCCAGGTTTGCATTTTCAATTAATAGGAAATTCTGAAGCTAAATTCTCTGTCCCCAGAACTGTAACGGCAACTACAGAAACACTAATACTCCTATACCAGAAACTTGTGATTCTATAAACCCTGGAATTGAGTAGTCTATCATTCAAGCCCCCATGTTTTCTCTCTTTTGTATAATTTAGTCCAGTGTTTTTCAACCAGTGTGCCGTGAGAGATCCTCAGGTGTGCCGCGGCAGACTGACAACAGTGCGGGGTGTCCCTCTTTCTAATTTTGAAATATTGGGAGGTATGTGACAGGCTCATCAGGCATCATTTACAACCATGACATTGACATTCATTCACAGACAATCATTATGATTGTTTGTGAATGAATGTCAATATGTCATGTATAGTTTGTAGGAGGCATGGCATGACAGCACAGTACAGTGTGTATATATATATATATATATATATATATATACTGTATATATATCCTGTATTAGGCTACAATGTGTGATTTTGTAAAATTTTGGGATGGTGGTGTGCCACAGGATTTTTTAATGTAAAAAAGTGTGCCACAGCAAAAAAAAGGTTGCAAATCACTGTTTTAGTCTATCATTCAGTCAATCAGACAATGGTTGCCTGGCTGACTCAGGGACATTTTTTAAGAAGTTCTAACCACACCCACGAGGTAAAACTGATTTCCAGGTGCTTACATGATAAATTAATTTCTTTCATGATGGTGAGAGCTCACAAGTCATCAAGTATGGGAATATTCCCCTCCTGATAACAAGGAGCAGGCAAAAGAGGCCCCAACACACCAGAGCTTTAAATCCCTCCCACTTATCATGATCCTCAGTAATACATATATCCAAGTTAATGAGATAAAAAGAAAAGCAGGAAAGATAAAGTGGGGCAAAAAAGTGCAAGAAACAACTACTGCCGCCACATGAACAAAATTAAAGGGTGGGACTCGTGGACTCTCACCATAATGAGATTAATTTATCAGTTAAACATATATTTTGTTTTCTTTCATCAGATGGTGAGAGTCCACGAGTCATGTGTGGGAATCAATACCCAAGCAGTGGAGTCCACGAGATCACCATGAATGGGGGGACAAATAGTGAAGGTAGGGCATTTCTGCCATTCAAATAAATGAATGGGAACTCCATTTAATAGGACACGAAACCCAATTTGTTTCATTCATGATTCAGATATAGAGCATGCAATTTTAAACAAAATTCTAGTTACTTCTATTATCACATTTTCTTTGTTTTCTTGGTATCTTTTGTTGAAAAACATAAATTATGCTTACCTGATAATTTCCTTTTCTTCTGATGGAAGGAGTCCACAGCTGCATTCATTACTTTTGGGAAATAAGAACCTGGATGAGGCAAAGACACCCCAGCCAAAGGCTTAAATACTCCTCCCACTCCCCCAGTCATTCTGCAGAGCAACAAGGAACAGTAGAAGAAATATCAGGGTGAAAAGGTGCCAGAAGAATATAAGGACGCCCCACAGAAAATGACAGGTGGGGAGCTGTGGACTCTTTCCATCAGAAGAAAAGGAAATTATCAGGTAAGCAAAATTTATGATTTTCTTCTTAAATGGAGAGTCTGCATTCATTACTTTGGGAAACCAATACCCAAGCTATAGAGGACACTAAATGCAAAGACGGGAGGGTACAAAAGGCGGCCCTTACTGAGGGCACCAAACCTGAACCTTGTAAAATAATGGAAGTAGCTGGATATTTTTAAGAGGGCTTTTTTTTTAGTCAGATAGGCCACAGTGGATATTTTTGCTTATGCTTTATTTGTGTCTAATTTATCTTGTCTTCTATCTTGTTTGAAAACTCCTGTCATGTGAGTATCTTACCTCTCTGCATGTAACATTGGGCCAGGTAACTATCTGAAGGATAACAAACAGTTAATTGCTGTATTTCTTTCCCTGTCCAAAATTAGAGAAGTCACATGAATGGTTCAACTTGGTACGTGATCAATAAACAAAATCTCAACAAAGAACCTGTGTATTCCTTGACTGTGGATATTTGTGTCAGGGAAAACAACAACAGTTTTGGTGCGTTGGCCGGGAATTGCAATATCTCGGAATCCTCTTCAGGCAGACACCTCTGGACTCTGGAGACACTCAACAAAGACCAGTCAAAACAGGCAAGCCACCTTTAAATGGCTTTAGCTTAATTGGTTGTGTGTCTCTAGGTAAGGGGGAATATGCTTGAACATTCTGGGTGATGCGATTCCTAGAGATTTTGTTTATTGACTTTATTGATTTTACTGTGATATCACTCATTTAATAGTTTAATTGTAACTTAAATTATTAAAATAATTTGGTTTTGATGAATTTGTGTGACCAGGAGGTTGTCAGCAGAACAGGCAAGTGAGAGTGGTACTGGGTCCTCAGTCTCAATAAGTCTCCGGGGGGCTTGGGAGAGAGTTAGAAGAGAGAGTGAGGCGATGCCCTTTGCTCAAATCTTGACCTGGTTGGCATCCTAAGGGAAACACAAAGACAAAATGTACTGCATATGTATAAGAAATTACCGGTAAAATAGGTGCTATCTGAAGGAGACTGGGTCTTCTGGTGCGTAAAACTTAAGTTGCAATTGAGAAATATAAGTGTAATAAGTGCTAGCTGAAGACAGGGTCTTCTGGTGCGTAAAACTTAAAAGGCAAACAAACTGTAATATACGTAAAATAGGTGTGTAAAACTATAGTAGCAATTAAGATGGGACAGAAATCCAGTAAGGGTAGTCATGAAACAGAAGAGGGACCCAAGTGGCCCCAGGGTCCCCTGCAGCCTATTTGGAGCGACATTGTGGTCCATTAATTAATTCCTATCATGATAAATGGGTAAATACTAATAGAGCCAAAAACACACCATTAACCACCTGAGGGTACATGGAATTTAGATTATTTGCACACATTGCAGGACAGGTTACTTAACACACAGAAAAAGAATAAGCCCAAGCTTTCTGAATGGAATGTCTATCTGAAATGGCACGCAGAAGCTGAAAAACATCAGCTGGCCTCTCTGAAAACCTCATTAGAGGAAAATTTCAGAAAACAGATAGAAGGAGAAAAGGCAAAGTTACAGGATCCCACTTATAACCTCCCGTTGCTGAGCAAGGGAGTAAAGAAAAGGAAAGACAGAATTGGTCCACCACCCTATAGTGAGCCAGATCTAGTGCTGGAGCAAGACATAGTGCAATTTCGTGCCCTATACCCCGCATTGTCCCCACAACCTCCAATAGAGCATGTGCCCACAGCCCCCCCAGCAACTCCTGTGCTGCGCAGATCTAACAGGAATAGACAAATCCCTAGTGGGTAAGTTGGGTTTGTGACACACACAGCCCTTGTGAAAACATTCACAAAGACTCTCACTGGTGTAAGTGATGAGTCAGAGATTTGTGGCAGTTTTTTGAGTCTGTATTTACTCCATAAGAAAAAGTAAAATTCATTATCAGTGGGGAACTGAAACTGCTAGGAGTGTTACTGCCTGGGATGCTATAGCTGATGAAAAAGACAAGATTAAATTACACCAGTGGTATACATACACACACACATACAGAAGTGTATTGCAGAGACGTTTACTTCAGCTGTACATTGGAATAAAATTAACAGATAAGTTTGCAAAAGAAATATTGCAAAATTAAAGCAGTACGGGGGAATTGAGGATGTGTAAAGGAATGCAAAAACCTTTATAGTCAGTGCATTTGTAAATGGCTTAGACCCAGAAGTGTGTAAACAATTACAACTGTCAATGCTAGGATGGTCAACCCTGCCATTTGAAACAGTGTGCACAGGGGCTGGACAAGTGTACCGGACCCATAGAACAGAGAAAAGTTAATGAAAGCGCAAGAGAGAGCAGCAGAGGCTCAGACTGCAATAACTGTTCAGAAGCTCAGACATTTTGCTAGAGACTACTGGTCATCCAAACAGAGAAAGGGGAACCAGGGAGGGGACAGACATGACAGAGATGGACAGAGACAGGGGGGAGGTGGTAACTCCTTTAACCCTGAAGTTTACGCAAACTATGACTGACTAGCTGATGATAATACACTGGTGACTGTCACTGTTGAGCAAGGTAAAGAGCCTACTGTGACTGTAATGGGGAATAGCATCCATTTTTAATTAACATTGGAGCCACTAGATCTACACTATCTAACACCTTGTCCTCATATATTCATGTAGCTTACCAAAAACCTGCAGGGACCATGAAATTTGTGATGACGTCAAAAATAATTATTGCATGCAACTAAGATCAATACTTAAGTCTCTCCACCTGCAGGTAAAGGCTGCGCAGCCCCAGAGTCACAACGTGCCAGTGCATGCCATCGCTCCTGGTGACCTGGTTATGGTCAAGAGTTTCTCCAGAAAACTGCTCTAGAGCCAAGATGGAAAAGGCCCTTCCAAGTACTGCTCACCACTAACACCGCTGTAAAGATTGCTGAAATTAATTCCTGGATCCCATTGCAAGATTGCCCCACCTGAGACTGATCCTTTTGTTGAAAGGCCAAAGAACAAAGACTAAGTGTGTAGGGGAGTATAATTCTTTATTCCTTGCTATCTGAGTAATGAGTAACTGGTGGACTGATCATCCTCGGTACGCAGTAATCATACATCTGATGATATTTGCTACTCTTATCTTTTGTGTAATTGTGCAGAGCATTGTGGCAGCCAAGTTGCTATTACGCTGCAAATTTAATTAAGCATTTGTATTGTTAGAGTGATCACTCAATTGCTATAATGTTATCTGTTATAACTCTTTTATTTCTTACTGTACAGGTGAATAGCACCCCATGGGCTAAAGACAACTCCTATATCCTTGCCACCTGTACTATGTACAACGCCTTAAATTTAACTGATTCTTGCTGGATTTGTGGTTTTGTGCCTAGGTCAGCAGGCCATGGTACTCCATACATAGGTGTCCCATTTCAGATAGACATGCTCAATCACACTGATCTGCGTAAGTTAGACATGCACAAAATGATTGACAGACTCCAGTATAACCAGACTGTTAGAGTTCACATAGTTAATGCACCTAACCAAGGACTGGTGTGTGTACGGAGTAACCCTAACCACACTGAGGGAATACATGTGGGATATTCTGACTGTTCAGGGTCCTCCATAAATATCACTACTGCATCTGACTATGCCTTTATTTCCTGGTCCTGCCTCCAACCAGATGGTAGTTATTCTGATGACTGTGGGGGACACTGCTCTGTGCATAATTTTACTGCTTTGCTACCACTATTTAAAAATTGGTTCTATGGACTCCGGTCTTATCACAGCCGTAAAACTATACCATTATTAACTTCTAGGGGTACATATTGGATATGAGGTCAGTGGGGATATAGGTGGTTGCCCATTATGTTACAAGGTTCTTGTTACCTAGAGAATATCGTCCCAGGGTTCTATCCCTCCCAACAGCTGCCTGAAGGTTGCATCTGCTCCTGTAGGGGTATGCTGGTAATCATCTAACTGTAAAATCCTCTAAAAGTCAGTAAGTGGGAGCAGGATTTCTCCCTGCATATGGGGCTGTACTTTTGATGTATAAGGTTCACTTGTTGGTAGATTTGTTGGCCGAAGTACTCAATGAGACAACTGCCATAGAACTGCTCTCCCAGGAACAGGTACAAAACAGGATGGTTGCATTACAAAATGGGATGGCCTTAGACTGCATATTAGGAGTTTATGCACTTGTGCAGGATTTTTGTTGTGTTTTTATTCCTAATAATTCTGCACTCATAGCTGATCATATAGACAACATAAGAGAAGTACAACAGAGGCTGAGAGAAGTACCTCAAGGGTACCAAGATGGTACAGCCATCCCCCCCAGAGTACAAGTACAATCTGACTCTGAAAAACATACAAGGCCATAGACCCAAGGATCTATCAAAACAAGGCCCCTTAGTTCGACATGGAACTAGCAAGATTCCAGATGGAACCAAGTCCACCGTCCACTTCCCGACCAGGAGAAGCCCTTAGTAAGGACTCCGCCTCCCGAAGAAGCGAATATCCCCTAAAGAAAAAGAAGAAGCCAGAAGGGCAAACACCGCCCTCAAGGCCCGAAGCCACCGGCTAAACGGGAGAAAAGATCCCCTGCAAATGTCCTAGAAGGACTACAAGTAGTTCGCCTAACAGAGGCACAGTCAACCCATTCGCCTGCAGAGCAGAGAATCCACAGGTTTCCTGGCAAACCAAGCTGGGAATGTAACCCTAAGGCGCACCAGAAGACTGTAATCCAGCGCCAGCAGCTGGGTAGAAACACACCAGTCTAGAGACGGAAGCCACCCAACTAACCCCAGATGATATGGGTTACTCTGTGGCAAGGAGTATCCTCCAATAGACCGAGCCAGCCCTGACTCGGTCAGGTAGATGGAACAAGGACATAGCCCCATTTCCCAACAACCGTGGAACATCCCGACCGGCCCAAAAAAAAAACACAACTGGGACAGGAGCGAAGCCCCAGAAAGATTAAGACTCAGGAAGAAAAAACAGGTCCAGGTACCTAATAGTGCAGGCAACTATACCCTGGAACTAAACACCCCGACTGGCCAAAAGGCCAGACTAGAGAAACAGAGCATATCCAGAAAACACTGACAGCACAGAGAACTCGAAAGCTCTTACCAAATGAAGGAACCACCCCTAGATAAGTTCAACTCTCCAAGGAGCAAGGCCAGAAGTCAAATGAAGAGACTGCACCAGGCCACCGGACAACCGAAGGGATACCTCAAGTTCCCAAAACCCTACTAGCAGGGCTAGTCTCCCCGTCTCCTCTACATAGGCAGAGGACACAGGGGAAAGAAAAGATGCTATACCTTCCCGGCTCCGGAAAAACCTGAGCTAAACAAATCCCCACAAGGACCAACCAACGTCCGGAACACAGATCCCAAAAAGGAGATGTAATCCACCCGGATACAATGGAAAAAGACCCAAGGTCTCATAACAGACCTTACGTGGCACTAGAGTAAGAGCCATATCTAGATACACTAGAAACAGCTGACACGCACCCCCTTAAAGGTGCCAAACCAGCAATAGGTTTCAAAATACAAATCCTTCCACATGCTGGACAAACCATACAACATGTTGAATCAAGTCCCATAGGACCATCCCGGGGTCTGAAAAATAGAAGGCCAAACCACTCAACCAGTGGCAATGGGGCAATACGCCCGCCAGCCCCCTCCCACAAAGAGGTGGAACTCTAAGTTCTGATGAAATCAGATGTCAAATGGAGGGATGCAGCCAGAACCCTCCCCTGCCCAGACATCCATGACTGAAGGCTATAAGAGGACTGATACAATACTTGCCCGCCTCATGTAGCCACAGGTCCTCTCGAATGCTTAGTGGAACATAAGAAAACAGTGATAACTTGAGCACTCAGCGCTACTACTGATCCAGCAGAAGCAGCGTAACGTGTCTGAACAGCCACAAAACCTAACGAACCCGACAGGACCAGCCTGTACCCCGAGTCCTAACCGGCAAGCTGCATAAATTCTCCCACATTGGGGAAAAAAGGAAAACAGACATTATTAAACATAGGACTAACATGTCCAAACAACTTCTGAAGAAGTAACAAAGAGTATTGATCTCAGAACGTTCCCGAAGGAATCAGAACGAAAATAAAAGACATCCCATCGGATACAAAACAAAATATAAGGCAACCCGAAGGTTAACGCCCAAAAAAAAAAGACACAGGCCTAGCCGTAGGACCAGCCAAACGGAGCCCTACTTGTCAAAACTGGGAAAGAACTCCAAAACAAAGACAATAGGAGATTACCTCAACTTCACATGTCTAACGAGTTGTACCATTTGGACTATCAGACGGAAAATTCTCATATCTGAGAATTACAGGATCACTCAATAAGTCAAACAGATGTCTGAGCAAAACACGAAAGCACGCAATCTGGTATCGAAAGGCACAACACTCTGAAACAGCACCCTCAGGCTGCGGAGCTCCCCCCCCCAAGGTGGAACACCCGGGACAATAGGGCACGCACACATTCTCAAAGAAACGTCTGGATCCTGCAGACGAGCAAGTGCCAACAAGATCTGCAAACGAAAACGTGCTGTAAGCTCCGGGGGAACACGCCACCCCGCGTGGAGAAACCATAAACTGGGTTACCCGCATGTGTAGGAGGAATAATCAGTAGGGAACTCGCCCCCTGGAAGACAGGACCCCCAGAGGCGGATGGCTCATCAGATCCCTGATTCCCCGAGCCCGAGGAACCGGGTGCTCTTATATGGCATATGGAACAACACTGGTTGACAGGAGTCAACGAGGCCAAACCGGATTCGTCACCGGACACAGAATCTGAATCTGATATCCTAATCATCTCTGTATCAGAACTTTCGAAACTGAATCTGAAATGATCACAGGCTCAGCATCAGCATCCCCCATAACTGTAAAGAGGATTTAGGAATATGGATTATAAACAAAAAAGGCACCTGACACCACCAATGGCTGGGGCACTCACCACCTCCTAAGACCAGGCCCCTGCGGACTAGAATATCTCAGTCGCTAGATGTACAGGAATGCGGAAATGAGAACAGAGCATAACCACGCCTGGACACAGGGTGAACCGTACAGTAAAAAAAGCGTGCAAAAGGCCTCAAAGTTCCAAACCACAAGTCCATAAGTCCTACACATAAGCAGGTTGAATCACATAAAAAACATAATTATAAACCCCACTATCCAACAACCCCCTCAGGAGATGTTAATCCTCAATTCCAAGATACTAACAGAGACTCACTGAGACCCTTATGTTATATGATAAACCCGTGAGGTGATAGCCACACGGAAAACATTCATAATACAATACATTGAATAAAGTAAAATGAAATGATCTTACCGGAATCAACGCCGTGGAACAGGAACATGGCCTTTCCAGTGTGACGAATAGTGGCATCGCCTCCTCCATGGACTTGAGAGAAGAAAGCAGGCAGCGGAGCGAAGTTCGACAACGCCGATTGTTTGAGGAGCTGTTAACATGATTCGGGATGGTTTCGCAGAAAGAGACTTCCTGCATCTCCGGACTCTAACTTTCATCCAAGCCCTCACTGAAAGACTGACAGGACTACTTAAAACTCCTGTCCCATGTCGAAGAGTACTACCCTCCATAAGAGACAAAAACAAAAATTAAAAAGTTAAAAATTCTGACACGTCTCTGCCAACCTCCTGAGACGAAAGGCAAAGAATAACTGGGGGATGAGGGGAGTGGGAGGAGTATTTAAGCCTTTGGCTGGGGTGTCTTTGCCTCCTCCTGGTGGCCAGGTTCTTATTTCCCAAAAGAAATTAATGCAGCTGTGGACTCTTTCCATTTAAGAAGAAAAGCAGGGGCATAAGCTCAGGAGCATGCACGTGTCTGGAGCCCTATATGGCAGCAGTTTTGCAAGAATGTTATCCATTTGCAAGAGCACTAGATGGCAGCACTATTTCCTGCCATTTAGTGTTCCTGACACTTACCTAGGTATCTCTTCAACAAGGAATACCATTGAAACTACATTTGATAATAGAACTAAATTGGAATACATTTTACAAATGTTGGGTTTCAAATCCTTTACAATTTAAAAAAATAGCATATATTCAAACATATCCAACCTTAAAGACATTGCAGTGATAATACAAAAGGGGCTATTTGGACCCAACATGTTTTTATATTTGCACATCACCTGGCATTGATATTGGAACACATTGAGATACAGACTTAGCAAGTATACAGCGTTAAAGGGTCAGTAAACCTAGAAAATAATGTTATATAATTCTGCACATTAATTATATAACATTATCTTAGCCAAACTTTATGCAACATAATATTGCCGGTGAAATTTGATTAAAAAAGAACGTTTTTTTAGACTGCCACTCTTGATCTACTGAGCGGGTCTGGTTTTCCCCTTAACGCATCTGGGCAGTTGTCTAGTCACAGCCCGGCCCGATCGCACCATTACACTCAATGTAGCTCGCTCCTGCTCTGTCCGATAGCGGAAGCGAGCTACATTGATTGTAATGGCACGATCGGGCCGGGCTATGACTAGACAGCTGCCCAGATGCACTCAGGGGGAAAACCAGACCCGCTCAGTAGAGAAAGAGCGGCGGTCTGAAAAATCCTCGTTTTTTAATCAAATTTCACCGGCAATATTATGTTGCATAAAGTTTAGATAAGATAATGTTATATAATTAATGTGCAGAATTATATAACATTATTTTCTAGGTTTACTGCCCCTTTAATACCAATTAGTGGCTCCATATGCTCCGAGATTGTCACTCATTATTTTATTTGTTTATTTGAAGTAAGAGTGGGCTGGGACTTGTTAAACATGATGGTGAGAACAAATTGTGCCTTATTAGCACTAGAATACACCAGTAATTTAAAGAAGCCGAGTAAGCTCCCACATAAATAATTATAATACAGTAATGGAGAGATGGTATTAGATTATAGATTGTTTTATAATATTAAGCTGTTTATATACATTAGATGCTAAAATTCTCATAATGCTAAATTATTCATTTAAACGTACAAAGCATTTCCCCAGTGGCAAACGTTAAGTTATTATCTGTATTTTTATAACCCTGAGAGAGAACTGATGCTAGAGTGCTGCTTTGGCATCAAGGGTTAAACCCACTATCATTAATATATAGATTATTCACTTACTTCTTCATCTAGGCTGTTGTCACTTCCAGAAATATCTATATCGAAGTACATTTTTGAAGTAGTTTGTTGCAAGAAATCGGAAATCCTCTGGACAAGAAAATCTCTGTCCTTTAGCTTGGCAAACAGGAAAGTCATTCTGTTTTTTGTACTGATAGAAAGTGGACTTGGCAAAACGCTGGAACTGTCTGCCTTTTCCACTATTGTTACCTAGAAAATAAATGCAGCACTGCATTTTTACAGAATCTATATTGATAAACCATTATTACAATTGTTTTACCGATTATCAAAAACATACCTAGGTTTTACAAAATATCAATCTTTTACCCAGAACTACAAAGGCATAAAAATGAGAAAAGGAGGTACCTTAATATCTCGGACAAAAAAAGAACAGAAAGAGAAAAGGAAATAACAACAAAGAAAGTCAAAAAAAAAAAAAAAAACAAGAAAGAAAAAAGATCAAACCCATCATCCACACATATCCTGTGTAGAACAATTGTAATATTCATAAGTACCGTTTGGTTCCCAACTCTAAAGACTATAGCTTTTGCTCTATATGTACTAGGTGGTAAGTGTGTTATTCATAACCCAATAGAACCAGATCTTCTCAAATGACTCCCTGGTATTCATGATCCATGAAGCGGCTTCATACATTCTAAACGTGTTTTTTATCTAATTCCTTATTTCCATCCATGATGGAACCCCCGTTTTCCAATGATAGGCTATAGCTGTCCTAGTGATAGTACACATTATTCTAATGAAAGTGTTAATATCTTTGTTATATTTTTTGTTTCCTGTGTGTAGCAAAGCTTGTGATATATTGAGCTCTATCTCCTCTTCTAGTATCGTGCTAAGTAGGGTTGAGAGAGAATGCCAGATCTGTTTGACCCCTTCACATTACCATCACATGTGCTTAAAGGTACCTACACTCCCACAGCCCTTGTAACATAGTCTGGATTTGGCTAGTGACGTGTGGGAGGTTATGACTGGTGTAAGATACCAGCAAAAAGCTGTTTTAAGGGAGTTTTCGCGTAAGTCTGCGCTAATCAGACCTTTGCTAATCGAGCTAAATATGTTCTCCCATGTGCGTTTGTCATAGGTGATGTTGATGTCTTCTTCCCACTTAAGCATTAGAGATGTCTTTGGGGTATTATTGTTGTCCTGAATAGCTAAGTATAAAATGGATATTGTGCATTTAGGTCTAGATGCTAAGGACTACATTTTTTCCAGTGCTATGGGGGGATGAATCCTAGTGTCGCCTATATATTTCCGTATGGATGAGGATAACTGTAAGTATTGAAACCACCTTATCTCTATTGGTGTCAGTTTGTCCTGAATCTGAGTATAAGTCATAAGTTTGTTGTTAAGGAGAATGTCCGCTACTCTGTACAGCCCTTTATTAGCCCATTTGTCTATATTGACATGGAGCTCTTTAGGTAAAATGTTCCTTAGTGGGATCATCACTGTTTGTATTGGTAGTATCGTGTTGTGTTTTGTTATCCATTTTTTAACTTGTCTGGTGGATGCATATGTCGGAGATCTGTATGTAGGTGTACGATCTGTTTGATCATTCCACAAAATGTCATCTACCTGTGACAGATCCTCTATCCCCGCCTCTAATTTAGGCCAGATTACATCCCCTTGCTTTCTCCCCATCAGCATTGTTTGGGATATTCTCGCTGCCTTATAATAATCTAACAAATTTGGGATGCCCACTCCTCCTAGAGTTTTATGGTGTGTCAGTGTAATTGAGGGAATTCTCGCTTTTTTGCTGCCTCTGACGTAAGCTATTAATTATTTTTGTAATGTGGACAATTCCAGGGTTGGTATTGGTATAGGCAGAGTTCGAAATAAGTAAAGTAGTCATGGAAAAATGTTCATTTTGACTGCGGAAAGGCAATTATACCAAGAAAAGGTGTATTTCTTCCATTTCTGCAGGTCTTGTCTTATAGATTTATAGAGTGGTATGTAATTATGTTTATACAATAGATTGAACTGAGCTGTTAATTGTATCCCTAGATATTTGAGAGAGTGTTTTACCCACTTGAATTCAAAGTTAAGTTCTATGGTTTTCTTAGTATGGGGGAGTAAAGCTATTGGTAGTGCCTCACACTTCTCAAGATTAATTTTATATCCCGAGATCTGTGAAAATTTATCGAGAAGATTATATAGGTTCGGGAGAGATATCAAGGGTTTTGTGATTGTAACTAAGATATCGTCCGCAAACAGGGTTAGATTGTAGTCGTGATTAGCTATTTTTGCACCGGTTATGTCTGGGGACAATCGTATTCTGGCTGCTAAGGGTTCTATGCAGAGTGCGAATATTAGGGGAGAAAGAGGACACCCTTATCTGGTTCCATTCCATATGGGAAATGGTTTAGACCTATAGCCTGCTGAAACCACTTGTGCTGTGTGATTAGAGTAGATCGCTTGGATTGCCTTAATAAAGGGACCATCAAAGCCCATATGTCACAGAACTCTCATCATATATCTCCAATCTATCCTATCGAACGCCTTCTTTGCATCCAAAGATAGGAGTTTTGTTTCCCATTATGCTTCTGAAAAGTTGTTGCAAATAGTTGGGCAGATCTTTACCGGCTACTATCTCTGGTATACCTTTTAGTCTTAGATTACTTAGATTACTGCTCCTGTTCTCTAGGTCCTCTATTTTGTCTTGCATCTCCGTGAGCAGGTGTTGATGTGAGGATACAGTTTGTGAGACCCTAGCTATGTCCTCAGTGATTGCTTCTGTGTGTTCTTCGAGGGTATCTATTCTGCCTCCCAGTTCAGCGATATCCGATCTGATTTCTGTCAGGCTTGTAGTAACTGCCATGTGTATGGAATCGATTTTGTCCCATAATTTATCGAAGCTGGTTGAGATATATTATTTTGAAACTAGAGATTTTAGATCTCCTTTAGTCACAGGAGTCTGGTCTGTGACTGATGTTGTGGTTTCTGAATCTGAGTCCATTTCTTCTTCAGCTTCTATATCTGGTTGATCAATCTGTTTCATTGACTTAGACAATTTAAAATAAGTGTTCAGTGATGAAATCTTGCTTTGTTTATCCTTAGCAGATTTTCTGGCAGACATTTCAGGAGATATGTGGGTATCCACAGACAGTCTCTGGAAGGTATCCTAATGGATTGGAGAGTAGATATCGCCAGAAGGGAGATCAGCCCTGTTAAGAATAGGGAACATCTGGAGATTCTATAAGCTGGGGGAGAGGCCCACACCGCAATTTCTTTGTTTACCTATGTATATATGGTACCGGAGTGACTGGAATATTACATAAGTTCACTCTGTTGTATTATGAGTGGTATGTTCTAGAAGGCTGTTCCCCTGAGACCCACACATATCTTTTTGCCGCTCTATGGGACACAGGTCGTCTATCCTCCAGGGGAATCTCGGGTGTCTGTAATTCTCTAGTGTAGCACTTGCACAGCATGCATCTGAAATTTAGGGGGCACGCATTCTTCTAGGTGTTGTTGACATCCATTTATTCACGTATGCAATACTTTAGGCCTTGCTCTGCTCCCCAGGGTCAGTGTCCTCACAGGACGATAAAGGAGGAGGGGATTCAGGATATGACTCACCACCACTATGGATGACAGGAAAAGGGAGGGGAGAGAGTAGTGTCTTAATATGTTTAAGTTGTTGCTACTGATTTTGGGTTCCCAAAACTTTCGGTGGGTGAGACCTTGCCGGGGGCTAGCAACTTGAATGTGGGGAGGTCTCAGGCTCTATTTTATAAAGTGCCAGTCAAAGTTCCCAGTAGGCTATAAAATATCTGTGACCCAGTACACTAGTTGCGACCAGCTCTGTTTCAATGAGAGCACTGTCTGACAACTAGGGTTGTGAAGAAAGATAGTGGTTTTTCCTGCCACTGGTCTTCCTGCAAATATGTGGTACTGGCCCTGTAGCTTACAATTTAGTACCAATAAAGTGATGTTTCAGTTGCCAAGTGTCCCCAAGTCTGTGGTCAGTTGATCTAGGGTGTATGATTGATCATTTGCTGCATCGTCATGGAATAGGGCCTCTGGAGTGTTTATATCTCTTATTAATCATAAAGTACTTAGAATCTCACCCTTGCTGTCTTTATGATGCGTGGCTCTGCTTCTCATCCACCCTCGGTGGGGTCACTGGCACCTTTGTTGGGAGAGCAGCTAGAGAGGTCAGTGCACAGGCTGGTGCTAGCGGCCAGACTCTGTACTTTAACCACCCGCCTCCAGCCTAAACTCACCTCCACACCTCTGCCAGGCTTCTCTACCTCGCGGCTGCAGCCGTTGGAGAATCAGCCGGAGGATCCATCTCAGTGACCTGATAGGTAGAGTGCTATTACTGGCGCTGCCACGTGGGGACTAGAGGAGACCTTCTCTACATACGGCGCAGGCAGTAAATAAGCCCCTGCTCCTTACACACTTGACCTTAAAGGACTGAACAGTACCCTGCAGACCCTAATACATTTTTGGGCTCTCAACGGGACAGACTCACATCACGTTCAGTGGAATCTCACAATATTCTACACTAATATAGCTTGATTATCACTTTATGGGGCCTCACTAAGTGACATGAACTGACCTCAAAGAGGCCTAGTCTCCTGCTACCCCTGTTGCCGCCAAACATCAGTTAACTACTACATACTGCACAGGGATATCTTGACAGCCAGGCCCAGGATCTCACAGAGACTGAACACCCTATATAACTATCCTTAAGTCTCCTGGTTTGATAGATATCTATTGTATAACTGAAGAGTCAATGCATACATTTTCAAAATAGATCTTTCTACTGAAACCACATTCCTCAAAGTTACAAACTGAGGCCCTGAAAACCTAGTAAAATAAAACCTTGCTGCATTAATATTGTCTGCCCTCTCTCCTTCCTTTCCCGTCGGCCTTTTTTGCCTACGGGTCATACCCCACGATCCTTTTTCCTAACCTGCTCAGGGAGAGCGCACGCCCCTGGAGAGAGAGGCAGAAAACTAGCGGCTGAACTCACAGACCTTCAGCCTAGATATCTCTGAAACACGACTCCTGATTGTCACATTTTTCCATTTTAATATATATCTTTAAGAGATTATGATGTGCTAAGTGCACCTTGCAGGGGGGGGGGGGGGTGCCGAATCTCTGTTCTCCACTTACCACTTATCATAAGAGGCTCTTGTAATTTCATACCATTGGAATTTTGGAAGTCACACTATCCTTACGGTATAATATGTCTCACTCACAAAAGAAGAAGCCTAAACATACTGATGTCCCGAAAAGGACTCTCTCGGATCACTTTTTGAATAAGACGCCTTATGAACAGGAAATGTCAGACGAAGATTCTAGAGAATCAATAACTTCCACTAAGGGTTCCCATAGACCTACCTCCCATTCCGCTGAAAGGTCCATGAACTCCCATTCTTCTATTTTAGACTCTATTAAAGAGCTCTCAGACAAGATGGACTCACACCACTCATCTCTCAAACAAGAGCTCAAAATGTCAGTTTCGGAACTCAAAAAGGGATATCTCCTCGTTAGGAGAAAGGACTGAAAATTAAGAAAGAAAACAAGAAGACCTTCATCTGGATCACTCCAACCTGCTGGCATATACACAGTGTCTCGCGAAAATGATTACAGACTTAGAATAAAAAATGGCGGACCTAGAAGATAGGTCCCGCCGTAATAATATTAGAATCCGTGGCATACCCGAGGAAGTGGGGACAACTGAACTTGACAAATATCTCTCTGATCTATTCAAAGAACTATTAGGGCCTATACAGGATCAAGAGGCCTTGATAGATAGTGCCCACCAAGCTCTTCGAACAAGAAATGCTCCCTCCGGTTCACCCAGAGACGTAATCATCAGGATGCGCTACTATACATTCAAAGAAAAGATCCTTAGAGCTTCATTCCAGAACAAACAGTTAAAGGACCCATTTCAGACCATCCAGATATTCCCGGATTTATCTTCACATACGCTATCTAAAAGACGCTCCTTTCAAGTAACCCAAGCCCTCCGCCAAAACAACATAAAATACAGATGTGGCTTCCCAGTCAAGTTATTTTTCCAAATCGATGATCACTCATACATCGCCTCCACCCCAGACCAGGGGTGCAAAATCCTACTTTCTGCAGGCCTACTTTACAACCAAAATCAGCCTAAAGACTCCACAGACAAAGCAGAGAAGTTCAATGCCACCGCACCTGAGTGGCGCCCACTTCCACAAAGATTCAACTATCAAGCCAAAAGGAAGGAAATTCTCTCCAATCATGATGACTCTTGACTTCTCCCACTGAGGGAACGATAATTCACCTATTTACATTTGGTCATTGTAATCCAGTGTTCCCACTCTCTTTATTCTCAGGATTTTTTTTTTTTTTTTTATAGTTTTAGATGGGAATACTTGATAATACTATGGTCAAGAGACAACATGGACAGTTCTTATGATGGCTGGTAACGTACTCTATTCTGTTTTGCTAACAGTTATTAAGTTATCTTTTGTTGTATTATTGTTATAATATGTTGATGTTATTATTCTTTAGCCCAGGGATTTAATTTCAATTAGGTTAAACCTTTAGATGGTTTTTCGGGGTACTTTACCCCGCTATCACCTTACACAGCACAACAGATCTGTCTCCAGTTAGATAATCTTCGGCCCACCTATATATTTTAGAGCCATCCTATGTTGTTTTTACCTACTGGCTACAGCAGGCTGGTCTCCACTTCACTTTGAGTCATAGGATGGATACTTAATTATAGTACAATATTAACCCACAACATATATGAGTATACCAATTAGTCATCAGCTTTAACGCTTAAGAGCAGTTGATACTAAATAGGGTTGGTTCTCAGTTTTATATACATCTATTAAATAGCGACATTTACTAATGTGAGGGTTCTAGAACTAGTAAGAAGTGAACACCAATGATTATCTCTTTATCCTCCCTAAGGTATATAGTATACCACCTCATCTTCTAGAAGAGTCTACTATTCTACAAGTTCTCCACCCTTCCACCTTAGCTTACTAGAGGTTAACCTCATTTAGACAGCATATCGACCTCCTATAGCTCTTAGTTATATTGTTATATTTATCACATTGTATTTTTATATCCACTGAAATGTATAGTATCTATATTTTGGCTTTCTCTGTTAGCCTCAAAAGTCAATTTTAATATAATATACCTGAGGGACAGCCATCATCTCCGAAACTGTTATTATTTTCTCAGTATCCATGCAAACATACCTACTGTATAATTTTCCTGAGGTCTTGCGGTCCTGAAGACCCCTAGCTTATAATCTCTTATAGATTTCCTTTTTCTTTTCATTTTTTCTGATGCCTGCCACTTGTGGAGAATCTCCCCTCCCCTCCCACTTTTAGGCACCCCCCTTATGCCAATTTCTATTTTATTCATTTTTATTTATCTAAGTACTCTTAAGTACCCTTTTTTGTATCCCCGCCCCTAGTATAGTTTTTATGTTCAAGACTATACCGAATATCAGTAGCACTTGGTTCACCATATTCTTTAACTTATTGCGTACTCCCAATTATATTTTTCTTTTGTTCTATTGTCATTATATATGCACGCAACTCCAGCCCCCCCCATCTCCATCTCCTTCCCTATTACTTATGAGCGGTTCTCGCCCGCTGAATTTCCCTCCCTTATGCCTGGTTGACATAGCGATATTACGCACATATTTGGATTTGTTATTCTCGTAGATTCGAAAGCCTATTTCTTTCTTTTTTTTTTTTTTCTTTTCCCCTTCCCCTATACACCCATAATCTAGTCATGACACAAATGCGCATTTTGACACTTAACGTACAGGGCCTCAATTCCCCTACTAAGCGCAGCATCATGTTGAATATGCTCCAACGCGCCAGAATAGAGATCGCTCTGTTTCAAGAGACACACTGGTTCACGGACACTGACACTTCTCGAAAATATAAGAAATACCCAGTAATCATTACTGCATCATTTAGTTCTAAATCCAGAGGAGTTGCGATCCTTATTAGTTCTTTAGTCACTTATGAACCTATCTACATAGAGCGTGACCCACAGGCCCGATATATCATACTAGTGTGCAGATTAAACGACAAATTAACCACCATAGTAAACGCCTATGCTCCTAACACAAAACAAATAAAATTCCTTAGACAACTGTTAAGTTTAGTGTCAGCAGTCAAACAAGGCAAGTTGATTTTGGGAGGTGATTTAAATTTAATATGGGACCCTAGTCTAGATAGATTAGGTCCGAGGATCTCTTTGGTAGAGAGATCCACCCACCCCCTCTCAATAGCATTCCAAAAATTATTTATTCAATATGATCTATATGATGTTTGGAGAGCTCTTCATCCCTCGGATAAAGAGTTTACATTTTATTCCCCGCCACACCAATCCTATACTCGCATCGACTTCTTTTTTATGAGCTCATATGCTCTAGACCACGTTGCGCAGGCTAGGATTTCCCCAGTGACCTGGTCGGATCACGACTCTCTTATTCTCACATTGGGCCCACATTTCACCTGCTCACCTCTCCCTGCATGGTGGCTCAGAGACTCTCTAATCACCCACCCGACTCTCAAACTTGAAACTCAAGACATAATCACAAACTTTTTAGAAGTAAACGACACCAGCTGTGTCACTGCAGAAGTTTTGTGGGCATCCCTCAAAGCATTTCTTAGGGGTCATTATATTTCCAAAGCAGCATAGATACATAGAGCTCAGAACACATCCATAGCTATACTGACTTGCCAACTTAGATCCCTCAAAAGCAGACTCTCTACATCCTATACCATTGACCTGAACACCCAAATCTCAGATCTCATGCGACAGCTTAGAACTCTTGAATTCCAGAGAACGCAGATCAATTTGGAGAAACTTAAACAAATGTACTATTATAAAAGCAATAAGGCCTCCTCACTCTTAGCTACAAAACTACGAAACTGAATGGAACAAGCTAAAATACTTCGTCTTACTTCGCAACGTGGTATGGTTACCTCGCCAAAGGAGATTGGGGAAACCTTTCGGGTTTATTACGCGGACTTGTAAAATTTAGGGGACACTGATCCTACCCCCCTCCTCCCTGCAGGGGAAATGCGTCGGTTCCTAGAGGCCCTTAATCTTCCCCAAATTACCCAAGAAACCTCCCAAAATCTCATTGCCCTGATTTAACTTGAAGAGGTCAGAACTAGCATTAAAGAACTTAAGGTAACTAAGTCACCTGGAAAAGATGGCTTTACTGGACAGTTTTATAAGACTTATGACCTTACAGTTGCTCCCATTTTATGTAGAACCTTTAACTTAGTCATGAAAAATGGCTCCTTTTGTAAAGAATACCTAGAAGCTACTATTACCACCATCCTTAAGCCAGGTAAAGATCCTTTAGATTGTGGTAGCTACCGCCCTATTTCATTGCTAAATCTTGACACTAAACTATATGCCAAAATCATAGCTAACCGTCTCTCCAAAATAATTCCTACTTTAATACACCCTGATCAAGTGGGCTTCATTCCCATGAGAGAGGGTCCTGATGCCACAAGACGGGTCCTAGACGTTCTATTTAAGGCAGCTAAATTAGAGACTCCCATGCTCGCCCTGACGTTGGATGCCGAAAAGGCCTTTGACAGGGTGAGATGGGATTATTTATGGGAAACTATGAGTACGTTTAAGTTCCCGGACACTTTTATCACAGCTGTACAAGCACTCTACTCTAGCCCTTCTGCTAAGGTTAAAGGGGTGGGTTTTAAATCCGACTTCTTTCAAATCTCCATTGGGACCAGGCAGGGATGCCCCCTCTCTCCATTATTATTTGCGCTTTCAATAGAACCCATAGCTCAGGCTATTAGACTAGACCCGAATATTTCAGGGTTCCCCACTATTGAGGCCCAGCACAAAATCACACTCTATGCAGACGACATCACCTTACTCCTGACACATCCACTTAGGTCTCTCCCAGCCGTATTTAAGCTACTCAATTTATTTACCACTTTAAGTCACTACAAATTGAATGTTTCCAAGACTGAGGCCCTTCATTTAAACATCCCGCCTACTGATTTAGCTCTATTACAAAAACAATATCAGTTCCAATGGTCCGCACAATACATTAAATTACTAGGTATACATCTCAGTATGAATGCCACTATAATCATCTCCAAAAACTTTCTAGATAGACTCCCTGAATGGCAAAAACTCCTGGACTCTTGGGAATACCGAGAGATTTCTTGGACAGGTAGGATAGCTGCTATTAAAATGTCCTTTATCCCTAAGATTATTTACCTGTTCCGTTCCCTCCCAATTAATGTCCCTAGACCCATTCTTAATAGATTGCAGAGCCTCATCACCTCCTATATTTGGAAAGGTAAAAAACCAAGGACGGCTACACAGACACTACAGAGAAACATTCTTAAAGGCGGTTTGAGTTTCCCAAACATTATCCTATACTACAAAGCTGCTCGCCTAACCCATCTGCTGAGTTGGAGCTATACAGCTAATACAGCTTCGTGGAGAATGATCGAGCAGTCTTTACTGCCAGTCGGTTTACATTTACAAGATTTACCTTGGGTGCCCACACACTACAGGAGAGATTTTAAACTGATGCATCCCGTGATTCTTGACACCTTACAATTCTGGGACCAATCCAGACATCTCCCCACTATTGCACCTCATCCCTCACCATGTCAGACAATTGCTAGCACTCTTGTCTGTCTCCCTGACTCACATATCCTTACATGGAACAAACTCAATGTAAAATATATTTCAGACTTATACGACCATGCAAACACACTGTCACATAATAGACTTTGCACTGACCTACAAATACCACGTCCTCTGAGATTTGAGGCGTTTCGCCTTTGTTCTATTCTCAGGTCTTGGGGATTCCCTGGAACTGACCTTAGAGAAACTACCAATTGGGAAAGGAGATGGTAGCAAGCCCTTATGATCAGGGGAGCCCTCTCATACCATTATGACCTGCTTCTTGACCCTCACTCGCACCACAAGATTTCACAGCATATAGCATGAGAAAGAGAGTTGCATTTTACCACTGATATTGACTCATGGCATAGAGAGATTCTATTCACTAGAAAGATTCTGCACTGCGCTACATTATGGGAGTTGCATTTCAAGATAACGGTACGCTGGCATCTAGTCCCGGCTACTTTACATAAAATATATAGCACTCACCCTTCTACTTGTTGGAGAGGCTGTGGCCTTGTTGGTACACAGAGTCATATCTGGTGGTACTGTCCACTTCTCACACCCCTATGGACACAACTTTTCAACATTCTCAGCCGACTCAACATTACCCTCCCACTGAGCCCCCAAACTTGTATTCTCCATTTAGATTTTCCTGCACTCACCACAGCACAAAAATCTTTAACCATTTATCTACTAATGTCAACCAAACTTGAAATAGCAAAAGCTTGGAAACAGAAATCCCCTCCATCAATTAAGCAAGTCATTGCCACTGCTACCTACCTACATAACATGGAATCGTATGCTTATTCTGCCCAAAATGGGATAGACACTTATCTTGACATATGGAGACCCTGGGTGGAGAAATTCCCCCACTAAGGCTTTTTGTGAAAATAGGGTCACCTTACCCCATCATATTTTTTTCTCTTCTTCTTCGTTCTAACAATCTACGAGAAGTATTGGTGTATTGGAATATGTTGTTTAATATCAGAAAATGAGAAATAACTATATAACTTTGGAAACTTTTGGTTAACAATTTCCTAGTCAGCAACTTTGTCTTTTCATACGTACCGTTTTAATGAATGACTATACCCTAGGACTCTAGATGTTTAATTTCTCGCTATTTAAGGTTAAAATATTGTTGTTCATTATTTGTTCATGACTGACTTTTATTTTAGTCTAAAGTTACTCTGAAAATGTGATTGTACGAGTATAAATACTTCCCTGCGTGGATATTTTAGTATTTCATGTTTGTACCTAATGTTCTCAATAAAAATCTTTAATAAAAAAAAAATATATATATATAATTTTAAACAACTTTCCAATGTACTTCTATTATATAATTTGCTTCCTTTTCTTGGTATCTTTTGTTGAAGAAGTAGAAATGCACTACTGGGAGCTAGCTAAATGCAATGGGTGAGCCAAGGCATATATTTGCAGCCACCAATCAGCAGCTCCTGAGTATCCTATGCATCATTTTCAACAAAGGATACAAAGAGAACAAAACAAATTTGATAAAAGTAGTAAATTGAAAAGTTGTTTAAAATCAGATATCTGAATTATGAAAGAAAAAATAAGTGTTTCATGTCCCTTTAAGTGCCACAAATAGACACATAAAAGTGTACCACTGAAGAACTAATCAGAAAATAATAAAGAAAAAAAATCAAATTCACATAAATGTTTCACAGATAAATGTTCATTAATTACCAACATCTACATTAAAAACAATAATAAATAAATGTGACGTTCTAGTGTTCCCACCTCTCTAAGTGGAATGATGAGACTGCACAAGTTCTCTTCTTTACTAGAGAAGCAAATGTAATTTGTGGACACAAACATCTGACCCACAATGTGCCTTTTACTGAAGGGCGTCCATAATGTGCAGTCTGTATGTCCGTCCAACTTTTCATCTTTAGGTAGACGGAACAATGCCCGATATCTTTCACTCTTTGCTCTTGCATCCAAATCCCTGTAAAAAACAACACACAACAGCTATTACAACTATATGATTATTCTTAATTAAAGGGACAGTGCGATTTTGTTCTCGTTTAATGTATTCCCAACAATCCATTTTACCTGCGGGAGTCTATTACATTGTTTACAAATACATCCTTTACCTTGATTTTGTCATTTGAAATAGCTGGTTTTGTCCCTTTGTATCCTCACCTATACTGAAAATGTCAATGCTTAAAGTGAATGTAAAGTTTAATGAATAAGTGCCCGGTATCTAAAAAACAATGTAAAAACAGGTGCACTTTCATTAAAGGGACATTTTGCTCAAAAATATCCCCTTTAATTTGTTCCCAATAATCTACTTTACCTGCTGGAGTGTATTAAATTGTTTACATGTATTTCCATTAACCTTATATTTGCATTTGAATTAGTTTATTTAGCCTGTGGTATCACCACCCATCCTGAAAGTTTTTGGCCTCAAGGCCAAGCTGTGTTAAAGGGGCAGTAAACGTACATAATAATGTTATATAATTCTGCACATAATGCAAAATTATATAACATTAGCTTACCGGCAGATGTATACTTTCAATTATTTCAGAGAAATTGCATGTTAAAACCTCCTTTTACCAGAAGGCCACTCCTTGCTCTACTGAGCGGGTCTGGTTTTTACACAGCGCATCGCTGCAACACTGTTTAGTCACAGTGTGCCCGGTCGTACCATTAAAATGAATGTAGCTCGCTCACGCTCTGGTTTAGTAGCAGGAGAGAGCTACATTCATTTTAATGGCGCTACCGGGCACACTGTGACTAGACAGTGTTGCCGCGATGTGCTGTGTTAAAACCAGATCCGCTCAGTAGAGCAAGGAGCGGAGTTCTGGTAAAATGAGGTTTTTACATACAATTTCTCTGAAATAAATGAATGAAAGTATAAATGTGCCGGTAAGCACCTGACTCTTGCATATATAGACTCAATGAACAGGTCGCGGCTCAGCTTCCAGGGCCACCCAGCTCCTTTTCTCTAGCTTCCGTGGTCAGCACAGTGCTCCAAGTAAAGGAGCTCCAGCCAGTAAAAAAACAATAGCAGAGAGCGTGCAGCTACTCCGGAGCCCAGGTCCTTTTCTTTAGGCATCAGAGAAGGGAGTTTAAGCACCTTACCTTAAGGCTCAATGTGGATGCATGTTGCTGCGAGGAGACAGTACACACACACACACATATATATATATATATATATATGTGCACACAATATATATATATATATATAATTCCAAGTAATAGATCCGCCCCACCATCTTCAAAATTCACCAGCCATCACTGCTTTACATTGAAGCTTCTTTTTAAAATACTTACCTTTTCTTTATGGAAAGTAGACCAGCGATCCTCCGCCAGATTCTCCTGCCGTAGTTACCAGATCGATGACGAATCCAGCTTCCTCCAATCGTTGCATTGCCTGACAAGCTGGGGAGCACGCAACGATTGTAGGCCCTACTCTCCCCTCTTTTAATCACCTTGCCATAGTGTAGTGGCTCTCTAGGAGTAGAATCTTTTCTAGAGCGTGGCAATCCAGCCCCTTCCCGCCCCCCTCCGTCGATGGGCTGCTCACACGCATCCCTCCTTCCCTCCCACACCACCAATGGCAACACCACAAGCCGATGCAAACAGTAGCACAGCGTGTTTTGCATCAGCGATCTAACTTCAAATGGTAATGGGAGCACGATCAGCGATTCCATACCATATGAAGACAGATGCCTTCTTCCCCTGGCTGCGGTCTTAGCTGTCAGGGTAACAGCTGGGACCGAAGCATTAGGCAGAAAGTTGGGTGTAGGTACTTTGCCAACAGGGAACTTTGGGCAAAGTACCATGTGAGGTAATACCTACGTCCAGGTGGGTATTACCTCACATGGTACTTTGCCCAAAGTTCCCTGTTGGCAAAGTACCTACACCCAACTTTCTGCCTAATGCTGCGGTCTTAGCTGTCAGAGTAACAGCTGGGACCGCAGCATTAGGCAGAAAGTTGGGTGTTAGGCAAATTAGGGGTTATTAACCACCTGGACGTAGGTATTACCTCACATGGTACTTTGCCCAAAGTTCCCTGTTGGCAAAGTACCTACACCCAACTTTCTGCCTAATGCTGCGGTCTTAGCTGTCAGAGTAACAGCTGGGACAGCAGCATTAGGCAGAAAGTTGGGTGTAGGTACTTTGCCAACAGGGAACTTTGGGCAAAGTATCATGTGAGGTAATACCTATGTCCAGGTGGCAAAAGGTTTGAACTCTGAATGGAATGTTAAACTTTTTGTATAGTCATCATTTGTTATAAGTATATATATTTTTGGGTGTGATATTAGCACCTGTATTCCTTCAGGACGAATGTATATATATAAAAAAATATATTGTTCCATTTTTTGTAGCAATTTATGTTCTTGCAACTATGTTCTTAACAACTGAATAATGATTTTGCATTATATTCAAGTATTCCTTAATTTAAAAAAAAACAAAAAAACCCTCCCCTTTTTTTTAATTCATGAATAAGATAGCCTTTGTGTTACTCAGGTGTATTAGATGATAGTACCTGATTTCTAACTTGTGTTGGGGGAGGAGCTTTTTGACTATAAATGAAGGGAGCCAATACTTGTCTAATACAGGTCATTGATAAAGTATAATATGTAGGAATTACGAAACATGTTTGACCTATTTTCTGTTTTTGTACTCTGATATAATTGGGTGCCGATTCAATTTTGCTTTTTAACTCTGAGAGAGTCTGCTGAGTCTGCTGGTTTTTTTCCGGGTTCTGCCTTTTTCTTCTGGATGTATTCTGTGTTTGAGTGTTAATGGAGCGCTTTGTGCAGGGTAAGCACCGGTGATGTCATCATCCTGAGACCGTTTTCTCC
Organism: Bombina bombina; assembly: GCF_027579735.1. Taxonomy (NCBI): domain Eukaryota; kingdom Metazoa; phylum Chordata; class Amphibia; order Anura; family Bombinatoridae; genus Bombina; species Bombina bombina. The sequence goes on from NC_069500.1 coordinate 1,068,383,238, forward strand.
CCTTGGCGTTCAGCTGCAGTCAGGTAGCGTGAAGACGGCTACCTGACGGCTGTGCTTTCCGTGTGGGCTGTGTACCGTTGCGGAGGAGATATCACTTTGAACGCTGCTCTTTGTTTTTTGGAGGCTTAAGGGGTTACACCTGGAAGTTTATTAATGATTGGCAAAAAAAAAAAACACTTCTCTTATCTCTTATTATTGTGGCGACTAGCTGTAAATGAGTTGGTACACAGATCTAAACTACAACAGTCTAATTTGTATAAGCCGCTTTATTTGGTTTTCATTCTCATTAGGCAGCTTGTTACATTTATCTATTGTTGCTCACATTCACATAGATTACGAGTTTTGCGTTAGCCTTAAAAAGCAGCGTTGAGAGGTCCCAACGCTGCTTTTTAATGCCCACTGGTATTACGAGTCTGGCAGGTACAGGTGTACCTCTCACTTTTTTTCCACGAATACTGCAAATCCACTTACGTCAATTGCGTATCCTATCTTTTTAATGGGATTTGCCTAACGCCAGTATTACGAGTCTTTCAAAAAGTGAGCGGTAGACCCTATCCTGTCAAGACTCCTACCGCATTTAAAAGTCAGTAGTTAAGAGTTTTATGGGTTACTGCCGTAACATAAAACTCTTAACTAAAGTGCTAAAAAGTACACTAACACCCATAAACTACCTATTAACCCCTAAACCGAGCCCCCCACATCGCAAACACTTAAATACATTTTTAACCCTAACCCCTAATTTGCCGACCGGACATCGCCGCCACTTCAATAAATATATTAACCCCTAAACTGCCGCACTCCTGCCTCGCAAACACTAGTTAAATTTTATTAACCCCTAATCTGCCGTCCCTAACATTGCCGACACCTACCTACATTTATTAACCCCTAATCTGCCGCTCCCAACGTCGCCGCAACTATATTAAATGTATTACCCCCTAAACCTAAGTCTAAACCTAACCCTAACACCCCCTAACTTAAATATAATTTAAAATAATCTAAATAAAATTACTACAATTAACTAAATTATTCCTATTTAAAACTAAATACTTACAGATAAAATAAACCCTATACTAGCTACAATATAGCTAATAGTTACATTGTAGCTATCTTAGGGTTTATTTTTATTTTACAGGCAACTTTGTATTTATTTTAACTAGGTAGAATAGTTATTAAATAGTTATTAACTATTTAATAACTTCCTAGTTAAAATAAATACAAATATACCTGTAAAATAAATCCTAACCTAAGTTACAATTACAGCTAACACTACACTATCATTAAATAAATTACCTAAATTAATTAGAATTAAATTAAATAAACTAAATTACGAAGAACCCCCCCCCCCCACTAAATTACAGAAAAAATAAAATTACAGTTTTTTAAAACTAATTACACCTAATCTAACCCCCCTAATAAAATAAAAAAGCCCCCCAAAATAATAAAAATCCCTGCCCTATACTAAATTACAAATAGCCCTTAAAAGGGCTTTTTGCGGGGCATTGCCCCAAAGTAATCAGCTCTTTTACCTGTAAAAAAAAAGACAATACCCCCCCAACATTACAACCCACCACCCACACACCCAACCCTACTCTGAAACCCACCCAATCCCCCCTTAATAAAACACTTACCCCCTGAAGATCACCCTACCTTGAGACGTCTTCACCCAACCAGGCAGAAGTGGTCCTCCAGAGGGTCCAAAGTCTTCATCCTATCCGGGCAGAAGAGGTCCTCCAGACGGGCAGAAGTCTTCATCCAGGCGGCATCTTCTATCTTCATCCATCCGGAGCGGAGCGGGTCCATCTTCAAGACATCCGACGCGGAGCATCCGCTTCCTTCCGATGACTAACACTAAATGACGGTACCTTTTTTATTTTATTAGGGGGATTAGATTAGGTGTAATTAGTTTTAAAAAAAATTATTATTAATTATTAATTATTTTATTTTTTTCTGTAATTTAGTGTTTGTTTTTTTCTCGTAATTTAGTTTATTTAATTTAATTGTAATTAATTGTAGTTAATTTAGGTAATTTATTTAATGATAGTGTAGTGTTAGGTGTAATTGTAAATTAGGTTAGGATTTATTTTACAGGTATATTTGTATTTATTTTAACTAGGAAGTTATTAAATAGTTATTAACTATTTAATAACTATTCTACCTAGTTAAAATAAATACAAAGTTGCCTGTAAAATTAAAATAAACCCTAAGATAGATACAATGTAACTATTAGTTATATTGTAGCTATCTTATGGTTTATTTTATAGGTAAGTATTTAGTTTTAAATAGGAATAATTTATTTAATAATAGTATTTTATTTAGATTTATTTAAATTATATTTAAGTTAGGGTTAGACTTAGGTTTAGGGGCTAATAACTTTATTATAGTGGCGGCGACATTGAGGGCAGCAGATTAGAGGTAATAATTGTAGGTAGGTTGCGACGACATTGGGGGCGGCAGAATAGGGGTTAATAACTATAATGCAGGTGTCGGTGATGTTGGGGGCGACAGATTAGGGGTTCATAAGTATAATGTAGGTGGCGGCGGTGTCCGGAGCAGCAGATTAGGGGTTAATAATATAATGCAGGTGTCGGCGATGTTGGGGGCAGCAGATTAGGGGTTAATAAGTGTAAGATTAGGGGTGTTTAGACTCGGGGTTCATGTTAGGGTGTTAGGTGTAGACATAAAAAGTATTTTCCCATAGGAATCAATGGGGTTGCGTTAGGAGCTGAACGCTGCTTTTTTGCAGTTGTTAGACTTTTTTTTCAGCCAAATCAGCCCCATTGATTCCTATTCAGCCCCATTGATTCTCATAAGCTAAGCGTATTATACTCCTTAGCCAAAAAGAAAGAGAAGTTGCCGAAGCTTTTTGGCCTCTCCTCTGTCCAGAGTAGACAACAAACAAAGCAGATGTTTGACGAAAATCTTTAGTAGCTTTTAAATAATACTTGTCAAGATTGTGTAATAGACGTAGCTCCAAGGTGGAGCAACAGGTTTAAACACAGGCTTGATTCTAACTAAAAACCTCCAATGGATTGTACAGCTGGATAGCACTCTTATTCCCTATATTAATGAAATATATGCAAACCCTTTTGAAAAAACAGAATTTATGCTTACCTGATAAATTACTTTCTCTTACAGTGTATCCAGTCCACGGATTCATCCTTACTTGTGGGATATTCTCAATCCCTACAGGAAGTGGCAAAGAGAGCACATAGCAGGGCTGTCCATATAGCTCCCCTCAGGCTCCGCCCCCCCAGCCATTCGACCGACGGTTGGGAGAAAAAGGAGAAACCATAGGGTGCAGTGGTGACTGTAGCTTTACAAAATTAAATTTGAACCTGACTTAATTGCCAGGGCGGGCCGTGGACTGGATACACCGTAAGAGAAAGTAATTTATCAGGTAAGCATAAATTCTGTTTTCTCTTACATGGTGTATCCAGTCCACGGATTCATCCTTACTTGTGGGATACCAATACCAAAGCTTTAGGACACGGATGAAGGGAGGGAACAAGTCAGGTAACCTAAACGGAGGGCACCACTGCTTGTAAAACCTTTCTCCCAAAAATAGCCTCAGAAGAAGCAAAAGTATTGAATTTGTAAACATTTGGCAAATGTATGCAGTGAAGACCAAGTCGCTGCCTTACAAATCTGTTCAACAGAAGCCTCATTCTTGAAAGCCCAAGTGGAAGCCACAGCACTAGTGGAATGAGCTGTAATTCGTTCAGGAGGCTGCTGTCCAGCAGTCTCATAAGCCAATCGGATGATGCTTTTCAGCCAGAAGGAAAGAGAGGTAGCAGTCGCTTTCTGACCTCTCCTCTTCCCAGAATAGACAACAAACAAAGATGATGTTTGTCTGAAATCTTTAGTTGCCTTTAAATAGAATTTTAAAGCATGAACCACATCAAGATTGTGTAACAGTCGTTCCTTCTTAGAAACTGGTTTAGGATACAGAGAAGGAACAATAATTTCCTGGTTAATATTCTTATTAGAAACCACTTTTGGAAGGAAACCAGGTTTGGTACGCAAAACAACCTTATCTGCATGGAACACCAGATAGGGTGAATTACACTGCAAAGCAGACAATTCAGAAACTCTTCGAGCAGAAGAAATAGCTACCAAAAACAAAACTTTCCAAGATAATAACTTAATATCTATAGAATGCAAAGGTTCAAACGGAACCCCTTGAAGAACTGAAAGAACTAAATTTAGACTCCATGGAGGAGCCACAGGTTTGTAAACAGGCTTGATTCTAACTAAGGCCTGTGCAAACGCCTGAACGTCTAGTACAGCTGCCAGACGCTTGTGTAACAGGATAGACAGAGCAGATATCTGTCCCTTTAAGGAACTAGTTGACAAACCTTTCTCCAATCCTTCTTGGAGAAAAGATAATATCCTTGGAATCCTAACCTTACTCCACAAGTAACCCTTGGATTCACACCAACAAAGATATTTCCGCCATATCTTATGGTAAATTTTCCTGGTGACAGGCTTTCTGGCCTGGATCAGAGTATCTATAACTGATTCAGAGAACCCACGCTTAGCTAGAATTAAGTGTTCAATCTCCAAGCAGTCAGTTGCAGAGAAACTAGATTTGGATGCTTGAATGGACCTTGAATTAGAAGATCCTGCCTCGATGGCAGTTTCCATGGTGGAACCGATGACATGTCCACTAGGTCTGCATACCAAGTCCTGCGTGGCCACGCAGGCGCTATCAGAATTACCGAAGCCTTCTCCTGTTTGATTCTGGCTACTAGCCGAGGGAGAAGAGGAAACAGTGGAAAGACATAAGCTAGACTGAATGACCAAGGCGCTACTAAAGCATCTATCAATGCCGCCTTAGGATCCCTGGATCTGGATCCGTAAAGGGGAAGTTTGGTGTTCTGACGGGACGCTATCAGATCCAATTCTGGAATGCCCCATAGCTGGGTCAGCTGAGCAAAAACCTCCAGGTGGAGTTCCCACTCCCCCGGATGGAAAGTCTGACGACTCAGAAAATCCGCCTCCCAGTTGCCTACTCCTGGGATGTGAATTGCAGATAGATGGCAGGAGTGATCCTCCGCCCATTTGATGATCTTGGTTACTTCCTTCATCGTTAGGGAACTCTTTGTTCCTCCCTGATGATTGATGTACGCTACAGTCGTGATGTTGTCCGACTGAAATCTCCGCTAGTTGAGGCCATGCCTGGAGCGTATTGAATATCGCTCTCAGTTCCAAAATGTTTATCGGGAGAAGAGATTCTTCCCGAGACCATAGACCCTGAGCTTTCAGGGAGTCCCAGACCGCACCCCAGCCTAACAGACTGGCATCGGTCGTGACAATGATCCACTCCGGTCTGCAGAAACTCATTCCCTGAGACAGGTGATCCTGAGACAACCACCAGAGAAGAGAGTCTCTGGTTTTCTGGTCCATTTGTATTTGAAGAGACAAATCTGCATAATCCCCATTCCACTGTTTGAGCATGCGCAGTTTCAGTGGTCTTAGATGAATTTGGGCAAAAGGGACTACGTCCATTGCCGCAACCATTAAACCAATTATCTCCATGCACTGAGCCACAGAAGGCCGAGGAATGGGATGAAGAACTCAGCAAGTATTCAAATGTTTTGACTTCCTGACCTCTGTCAGAAAGATTTTCATTTCTACCGAGTCTATTAGTGTTCCCAGGAAGGGAACCCTTGTGAGCGGGGACAGAGAACTTTTTTCTACGTTCACCTTCCACCCGTGAGACCTTAGAAAGACCAGAACAATGTCCGTATGAGCCTTGGCTCTGTGAAAAGTCGACGCCTGTATTAAGATGTCGTCTAGGTAAGGTGCTACTGCAATGCCCCGCGGTCTTAGTACCGCTAGAAGGGACCCTAGCACCTTTCTGAAAATTCTGGGAGCGGTGGCCAACCCGAAAGGAAGGGCCACGAACTGGTAATGCGTGTCCAGAAAGGTGAACCTTAGGAACTGATGATGATCTTTGTGGATAGGAATATGTAGGTACGCATCCTTTAGATCCACGGTAGTCATATATTGACCTTCCTGGATCATCGGCAAGATTGTCCGAATGGTTTCCATTTTGAAAGATGGAACTCTGAGGAATTTGTTTAGAATTTTTAGATCCAGGATTGGCCTGAAAGTTCCTTCCTTTTTGGGAACTACAAACAGGTTTGAGTAAAAGCCCAGTCCTTGTTCTGCAATTGGAACTGGGTGTATCACTCCCATCTTTAAAAGATCTTCTACACAGCGTAAGAACGCCTGTTTCTTTGTCTGGTCTGAAGACAAACGAGTAATGTGGAACCTTCCCCTTGGAGGAAAGTCCTTGAATTCTAGAAGATACCCCTGAGCAACAATTTCTAATGCCCATGGATCTGGAACATCTCTTGCCCAAGCCTGAGCAAAGAGAGAAAGTCTGCCCCCAACTAGATCCGGTCCCGGATAGGGGGCTACCCCTTCATGCTGTCTTGGCAGCAGGTGCAGGCTTCTTGGCCTGTTTACCCTTATTCCAGACCTGCAAGGGTTTCCAGGTTGCTTTGGGCTGAGAAGCGTTACCCTCTTGCTTTGCGGCAGCAGAGGTTGAAGCAGGTCCGCTCCTGAAGTTGCGAAAGGAGCGAAAATTAGCCTTGTTTTTGGCCTTAAACAGTCTATCCTGCGGGAGGGCATGACCCTTCCCCCCAGTGATATCCACGATAATTTCTTTCAACTCGGGACCAAACAGGGTCTTTCCCTTGAAAGGAATGTTTAGTAACTTAGTTTTGGACGACACGTCAGCCGACCATGATTTGAGCCAAAGCGCTCTTCGCGCCATAATGGCAAAACCTGAATTTTTCGCCACTAACTTAGCTAATTGGAAAGCGGCATCGGTGATAAAAGAATTAGCCAGCTTTAGAGCGTGAATTCTATCCATGACTTCGTCATATTAAGTCTCCCTCTGGAGCGACTCCTCCAGCGCCTCAAACCAAAAAGCCGCTGCAGTAGTTACAGGAATAATGCAGGCAATTGGTTGAAGAAGGAAACCTTGCTGAACAAACATTTTCTTCAGCAAACCTTCCAATTTTTTATCCATAGGGTCTTTAAAAGCACAACTGTCTTCTATAGGTATAGTTGTACGCTTAGCAAGTGTTGAAACTGCTCCCTCTACCTTAGGGACCGTCTGCCATGCGTCCCGCCTGGGGTCATTTATGGGAAACATTTTCTTAAAGATAGGGGGGGGGGGGGGGGGGGAAATGGTACACCTGGTCTCTCCCACTCCCTAGTCACAATATCCGCCACCCTCTTCGGGATCGGAAACGCATCAGTGTATACAGGGACCTCTAAAAACCTGTCCATTTTACACAATTTTTCTGGGACCACCATGGGGTCACAATCATCCAGCGTAGCTAAAACCTCCTTAAGCAGGACACAGAGGTGTTCCAGCTTAAATTTAAACGCTAAAGAATCTGAATCTGCCTGCTGAGAAATTTTTCCTGTGTCAGAAATGTCTCCCTCTGACAGACCATCCCTCACTGCCACTTCAGAGTGTTGTGAGGGTACAACAGACAAATCATCCAAAGCTTCTGATTACTCATCCTCTGTTCTTAAAACTGAGCTATCACGCTTTTTTTGAAAACTGGCAGTTTGGATAGAAATGCCGCAAGGGAAATATCCATGACTGCTGCTAATTGTTGTAATGTAATAGGGCACAATGCGCTAGAGGTACTAGGCAACGCTTGCGCAGGCGTAACTGGTGTCGACACATGGGGAGAGGAAGGAGGACTATCTTCATTACCTTCCGTCAAGGAATCATCTTGAGCTACATTTTAAAGTGTCACTGCATGGTCATTAAAATGTTTAGATACCTTAGCACACTTTAAACACATCTGTAGGCTCAGACATGTTAGACAGACTTAGATAGCACTCAAATTCAGAAAAATACACTTTTTGAAAAAACGTTACTGTGCCTTTAAATAATAAAAAGCACACACTTTTTTACCAAATCTCAAAAAAACATCCGATCTTTATGAAATTTACACCATATGATCCTAATGCTTTGAAAATATTGCACACCAAGTTTCAAGCCAATTAACCCCTTATTGCCCAAACCGGAGCAAATTGAAGCTGGCCACCGGTTTAACACACTACCTTCCTTGGTGAATAGTTTTGGAACGAAAATAAGCCTCCCTGTAGTCCTCCTGCAATCTCTGGACTCTACATGTGAAGCTGCATGAAGTTGTCTTGTAAAAGAACTGCGCAATTGAGGCGCGAAAATTAGGCCCCCTCCATCTTCACTCCGGAGTTGTGGGGCCTTCCTAAGCCAAATTAGGTGTCTAAAATTATGCCAGGCGTATAAAAACCCCTAAAAAGTGTTCCAAACATAATAAACACTTGTGCAAATGTCAGATTATAGTAAAAAATAATCGATTTTCCCCATAACAGTGTCCACCAGTGATTTAAGCCCTTTTACCTAAGCCATCCTTCTATACTGAGTCTCAGAATATGGCTTACCTTCCCACATGGGGATTTCTATCAGTCTTCTAGCATTACCAAGTCTTGTTAGAAAAAAAGTGACTGAGCATACCTTATGCAGTTAAGCCTGCAAACTGTTCCCCCCAACTGAAGTTCTCCGGTACTCAACAGTCCTGTGTGGGAACAGCAATGGATTTTAGTTACAACATGCTAAAATCTTTTTCCTCTCAGCAGAAATCTTCATCACTTTCTGCCTCAGAGTAAATAGTACAAACCGGCACTATTTTAAAATAACAAACTCTTGATTGAAGAAATAAAAACTACAAATCTAACACCACATACTCTTTACCCTCCCGTGGAGATGCTACTTGTTAGAGCGGCAAAGAGAATGACTGGGGGGGCGGAGCCTGAGGGGAGCTATATGGACAGCCCTGCTGTGTGCTCTCTTTGCCACTTCCTGTAGGGATTGAGAATATCCCACAAGTAAGGATGAATCCGTGGACTGGATACACCATGTAAGAGAAAGCCGTGTTTACGGCGAAACATGTCAGGGGAGGTGGGGAGTTGATGGGCTCCTATTTTGTGTAATTTTAATCATAGCAAGAACTTAACTTAAAAACCAGATACAAATTCTGTTAGTCAACCCACGATCCTAGCTGGCGTTATTGAGCCGCATATAGTTATATGTAAAGACGGCTGTGGGGAGCTAATAGCTATATTGCTTTAACATGGACGGGCAGCTAAGCATTTTGTGGTAATATCGGTTGAATATGGGTTTACTTGGATAATTAATTCACTGTGATTAGAGTCTAACAAGACAGTTATTTCAGTAAATTTTACTGTTAACAAACATATTAGTGAATTATGACAAGTATAACTGGCACATAGTTGTCTCTAAGTATTCATTTAAGGATAAATTGGTGATAATTTTAGTGGTACATCAGTACTACCGTTTTGATTATATAAGCTAATCGCCATACAGACGAAGTGATACTAATTTTGGGTTTTGTCTACTGTATTAATAAGTAGCTTAGCCATTCCATAAGGGAACTGCTATCCCTTACACCAGATAAACCAGTACTAATTATATGTACAAAGTACAATTAGCATCATGTTATAATTTTAGTTGGAAACAAATATTACCTCTTAATTATTAATGGCATGAGAGGAATTTAGTTAACTGTGAAGCTACTATGGTAACATCTTGGTTCTGTGTAAGTTAATAATATTCATTAAAGCACCTTTAATTTTATGGCAAAGCAATTACAGTATTATAAACACTTGATGCCAATATCCTATTATATGTACATGGTATACCCCATTATACCATAAATCACTTCACAATAAGCAGGATACTATCTGGATATACAAAGCCTAAACTATTTTTGTTGATAATTGGTACACACACTATACCTTATTAGATTATAAACCACTAACCAGTTATAAGATAGTATTGTGATATACCCACTTTATACTAAGCCTGCCCATACCTGGGCTCTATCTTCCAAGGATTAATATCCCTCTATTGATTTGTGGATTAATATATATTTTGATATTTATTATCACCTTACCATTCTATCTGTCAGTTTATGCTGATTATCAAACAAACACCCAGTCCTCTGTTTTTCCCGTCCAGAATTTAAGTTAATCCAGTTCCTGCAATTTTTAAATGTATTGTCCTACCATTGATTTTAATAAGTCCCAATAAAAGTTAAATTTTATTTTACCTAGTTTCACCCGCTACTTAGTACTCTGACCATATTTCATTAATATAGGGAATAAGAGTGCTATCCAGCTGTACAATCCATTGGAGGTTTTTACCTCCTCCTTTTTCGTCTATAAGCCGTGTACAGAGCACCTAGTTACAACAACATCTGATATTATAATATTAGAGGGGTTAAATTGTTATTCACTCATCCCCTCTGATTATCGTTTATAATTATATTCCCTACTTCATTTCTCAGTAGTGCCATTGGGCTTTTGTTTCTTTTGCCATTTTGATTCTAACTAAAGCCTGACAAAATGCCTGAACGTCTGGAACATCCGCCAGACGCTTGTGCAAAAGAATAGACAGAGCAGAAACCTTTAAGGAACTAGCTGACAATCCTTTCTCCAACAAACGATTTTGGAAGGCCTAAGAGCCCTTGAGAGAGGTCCTATAGCATTCAGGGGACTCCTGGAGGAAGCTGGATGTCTCAGTCTGTAAAAGTTACTGCACAAAAAAGCGCTAAATTAGGCCCCTCCCACTCATAGTAACACAGTGGAAAGCCTCAGGAAACTGTTTCTAGGCAAATTTAAGCCAGCCATGTGGAAAAAAACTAGGCCCCAATAAAGTTTTATCACCAAAGTATATATAAAAATGTTTAAACATGCCAGCAAACGTTTTATATTGCAAATCTATAAGAGTATTACCTCAGAAAGTAAGCATGATACCAGTCGCTATTAAATCACTGTATTCAGGCTTACCTTACATAAATCTGGTAACAGCAGCATTTTCTAGCATTCACATCTTCTAGAAAAAATTTTAACTGCACATACCTCATAGCAGGATAACCTGCACGCCATTCCCCCGCTGAAGTTACCTCTCTCTTCAGTCATGTGTGAGAACAGCAATGGATCTTAGTTACAACCTGCTAAGATCATAGAAATCACAGGCAGATTGTTCTTCTATTTTCTGCCTGGGACAAAATAGTACAACTCCGGTACCATTTAAAATAACAAACTTTTGATTGAAGTAAAAAAAAAAAACCACTACGTTACACCACTTCTCTCTTACTACCTCCATGCTTGTTGAGAGTTGCAAGAGAATGACTGGGTATGGCAGTTAGGGGAGGAACTATATATCAGCTCTGCTGTCGGTGATTCTCTTGCAACTTCCTGTTGGGAAGGAGAATATCCCACAAGTAATGGATGATCCGTGGACTGGATACACCTTACAAGAGAAATCACTGCTACAATCTTTGTGCCACGGTTGTTATATCAGCTGGTTATTGCTAGGGTTAAAGGTGAAGCTTTCTTTACCACATTCTCTGTAGTATCACTAACACTCTTTAAAAATCAAAAGGTTAATGGCAAGTAAAGCTATTACATAAAAAAACCACACCAGTTATCACTAGTTGAAGGGAAAGTGAACACCTTGTAATTACATTTTTTTCTGTAGTTTTCCAATAGATTACTATATCAAGAGTGTCTGAATGTTAGAAGATACCAGACTTAAAGAAAAAGGGGGCAAAATAATGAAAGTTATGTAAAGAGCAGAAGATATATTTTTATCTATATATTTATTTATTAGTTGAAAGGTCCACTTTGTATCTAAATTCTATGTTGCAATGTTTGCTAATTTGTACTTTTAGGAATTATGAGATGTTGTTTTATAAATATCCATACTAATGTTTTTTTGTCAGAATTCCATTAAAGCGGGTACTGGTAGCACCTGTATTGTAATACAGGCATTACCAGTAGGTTTAAAAATATATGTAAGGGGTTAACGTCACATGAAGTTCTTCAGTAACATAATAAACTCACCTTTTTAATGCAGAAACTTTTTTTGGAGACTTCTTTTTAAGTTTTGGGAGGGAGCGGTCTTGCTCGAAGCCCTCATTATCAAGCAGCTGTCTCATAGCTATATTAGCAAGCTGTTCCATGAGTTTGAATGTCTCGATGATGTTGAGAAACACTGAAAAGTAATGTTCACTAGACCGTGTGCTGACCTTAATCATGTCGGGGAGAAGAAGAGTAGCCGTTTTTTCCAGCTGTGTTATATCCACCCATCGAATCACCAACTTAGCTAAGAAAAATAACAGTAGATTACAACATTATTCCAATTAATGATTTAGACATTTTAGAGGTGGTTGCAACTAGTAATTCCCAGTTTTAAAACCTAGTTCATAATGATAAAACTATCAGCTTACTTGAAAAATCTTAAACCGTTTCTAACTCCCTAAAAAAACAGAATTTATGCTTACCTGATAAATTACTTTCTCTTGCGGTGTATCCAGTCCACGGATTCATCCTTTACTTGTGGGATATTCTCATTCCCTACAGGAAGTGGCAAAGAGAGCACACAGCAGAGCTGTCCATATAGCTCCACCCCTCAGTCATTCAACCAAAGGTTAGGAAGAAAAAGGAGAAACCATAGGGTGCAGTGGTGACTGTAGTTTAAACAAAAAATTTTTACCTGACTTAAATGTCAGGGCGGGCCGTGGACTGGATACACCGCAAGAGAAAGTAATTTATCAGGTAAGCATAAATTCTGTTTTCTCTTGCAAGGTGTATCCAGTCCACGGATTCATCCTTTACTTGTGGGATACCAATACCAAAGCTTTAGGACATGGATGAAATGAGGGAACAAGACAGGTACCTTAAACGGAAGGCACCACTGCTTGCAAAACCTTGCTCCCAAAAATAGCCTCCGAAGAAGCAAAAGTATCGAATTTGTAAAATTTGGCAAAAGTATGCAGTGAAGACCAAGTTGCTGCCTTACAAATCTGTTCAACAGAAGCCTCATTTTTGAAAGCCCATGTGGAAGCCACTGCTCTGGTAGAATTAGCAGTAATTCTTTCAGGAAGCTGCTGGCCAGCAGTCTCATAGGCCAAACGGATGATGCTTTTCAGCCAAAAGGAAAGAGAGGTAGCAGTCGCTTTCTGACCTCTCCTCTTACCAGAATAGATAACAAACAAGGAAGATGTTTGTCTGAAATCCTTAGTTGCTTGTAAATAGAACTTTAAAGCATGAACTACATCAAGATTGTGTAATAGACGTTCCTTCTTCGAAGATGGATTAGGACACAGAGAAGGAACAACTATTTCCTGGTTAATATTCTTGTTAGAAACAACTTTAGGAAGAAAACCAGGCTTGGTACGCAAAACTACCTTATCTGCATGGAACACCAGGTAAGGTGAATCACACTGTAAGGCAGATAATTCTGAAACTCTTCGAGCAGAAGAGATAGCTATCAAAAACAAAACTTTCCAAGATAACAACTTAATGTCTATGGAATGTAAAGCTTCAAACGGAACCCCTTGAAGAACTGAAAGAACTAGATTCAAACTCCATGGCGGAGCCACAGGTTTATAGACAGGTTTGATTCTGACTAAAGCCTGAGCAAACGCTTGAACGTCTGGTACCTCTGCCAGACGCTTGTGTAACAGGATAGACAAAGCAGATATTTGTCCTTTTAAGGAACTAGCTGACAATCCTTTCTCCAATCCTTCTTGGAGAAAGGACAATATCCTGGGAATCCTAATCTTACTCCATGAGTAACCCTTGGATTCACACCAACAAAGATATTTCCGCCATATCTTATGGTAGATTTTCCTGGTGACAGGCTTTCTAGCCTGAATCAGAGTATCTATAACTGACTCAGAGAAACCACGCTTTGATAGAATTAAGCGTTCAATCTCCAAGCAGTCAGACGTAGAGAAACTAAATTTGGATGCTTGAACGGACCCTGTATCAGAAGATCCTGCCTCATTGGCAATGTCCATGGTGGGACAGATGACATGTCCATTAGGTCTGCATACCAAGTCCTGCGTTGTTCTGACGGGACGCCATCAGATCCAACTCTGGAGTGCCCCAAAGCTGAGTCAGCTGGGCAAATACCTCCGGGTGGAGTTCCCACTCCCCCGGGTGAAAAGTCTGACGACTTAGAAAATCTGCCTCCCAGTTGTCTACTCCTGGGATGTGAATTGCTGAGAGATGGCAGGAGTGATCCTCCGCCCACCTGATTATTTTGGTTACTTCCGTCATTGCTAGGGAACTCTTTGTTCCCCCCTGATGATTGACGTAAGCTACAGTCGTAATGTTGTCCGACTGAAATCTGATGAATTTGGCCGCAGCTTGTTGAGGCCATGCCTGAAGAGCGTTGAATATCGCCCTCAGTTCCAGAATGTTTATCGGGAGAAGAGTTTCTTCCCGAGACCATGAGCTTTCAGGGAGTCCCAGACCGCACCCCAGCCTAACAGACTGGCGTCGGTCGTTACAATGACCCACTCTGGCCTGCGGAAACATATTCCCTGAGACAGGTGGTCCTGAGACAACCACCAGAGAAGAGAATCTCTGGTCTCCTGGTCCAACTGAATTTGAGGAGACAGATCTGCATAATCCCCATTCCACTGTTTGAGCATGCATAGTTGCAGTGGTCTGAGGTGTATCCGAGCAAAAGGGACTATGTCCATTGCCGCTACCATTAGTCCGATTGTCTCCATGCATTGAGCTACAGATGGCCGAGGAATGGAATGAAGAGCTCGGCAAGTAGTTAACAGTTTTAACTTTCTGACCTCCGTCAGAAATATTTTCATTTCTACCGAGTCTATCAGGGTTCCTAGGAATGGAACTCTTGTGAGGGGGGAGAGAGAACTCTTTTTGACGTTCACCTTCCACCCGTGAGACCTCAGAAAGGCCAATCCGATCTCCGTGAGAAACTTGGTTCTTCGGAAAGTCGACGCCTGAATTAAGATGTCGTCTAGGTAAGGCGCCACTGCTATGCCCCGTGGTCTTAGAACCGCCAGGAGGGACCCTAGCACCTTTGTGAAAATTCTGGGAGCAGTGGCCAACTGGGTGGATCACTCCCATTGTATGTAGATCTTCTACACAGCGTAAAAACGCCTCTTTCTTTGTCTGATCTGTAGACAGACAAGAAATGTGGAACCTTCCCCTTGGAGGAGAGACCTTGAATTCTAGAAGGTATCCCTGGGCTACAATCTCTAATGCCCAAGGATCGTGTACATCTCTTGCCCAGGCCTGAGCGAAGAGAGAGAGTCTGCCCCCTACTAGATCCAGTCCCAGATCAGGGGCTACCCCTTCATGCTGTCTTGGTGGCAGCTGCAGGCTTTTTGGCCTGTTTACCCTTATTCCAGCCCTGGTAAGTTTTCCAGGTTGCCTTGGGCTGTGAAGCGTTACCCTCTTGCTTTGCAGCCGGAGAGGATGAAGCGGGGCCGTTCCTGAAATTGCGAAAGGAACGAAAATTAGCTTTGTTCTTTGTCTTAAAGGGCTTGTCCTGAGGGAGAGCATGGCCTTTTCCCCCGGTGATATCTGAAATAATCTCTTTCAATTCAGGCCCGAAGAGGGTCTTTCCTTTGAAAGGAATGTTCAAAAGCTTGGATTTAGACGACACATCGGCCGACCAGGACTTTAGCCATAGCGCCCTGTGTGCCAAAATGGCGAAACCTGAATTTTTCGCCGCTAACTTAGCTATTTGGAAAGCGGCGTCAGTGATAAAAGAATTAGCTAGCTTTAGAGCCTTAATTCTATCCATAATTTCCTCATATGAGGTCTCCGTCTGGAGCAAGTCTTCCAGCGCCTCAAACCAGAAAGCAGCTGCAGTAGTTACAGGAATAATGCAGGCAATAGGTTTTAGAAGAAAACCTTGTTGAACAAAAATTTTCTTAAGTAAACCCTCTAACTTCTTATCCATAGGGTCTTTAAAAGCACAACTGTCTTCAATTGGTATGGTTGTGCGTTTAGCATGTGTAAAAACAGCCCCCTCCACCTTAGGGACCGTCTGCCACGAGTCCCGCACGGGGTCAGGTATGGGGAACATTTTCTTAAAAACAGGAGGGGGAGCAAAGGGAACACCTGGTCTATCCCACTCCCTAGTAACGATATCCGCAATCCTCTTAGGGACCGGAAACGTATCCGTGTAAACAGGGACCTCTAGGTACTTGTCCATTTTACACAATTTCTCTGGGATCACCAAAGGGTCGCAGTCATCCAGAGTAGCTAATACCTCCCTAAGCAAAACGCGGAGGTGTTCTAGTTTAAATTTAAAAGCCAATGTATCTGAATCTGTCTGAGGAGGAACCCTTCCTGAATCAGAGACTTCTCCCTCAGACATCAAATCCCTCTCTCCCACTTCAGAGCGTTGTGAGGATATATCGGATACGGCTACTAAAGCGTCAGAATGCTCATAATTTGTTCTTAAAACGGAGCTATCACGCTTTGCGGGTAACATGGGCAGTTTAGATAAGAAGGCTGTAAGAGAATTATCCATGACTGCCGCTAAGTCTTGTAATGTAAAAGGGTTAGACGCACTAGAGGTACTAGGCGTCGCTTGCGCGGGCGTAACTGATTGTGACACTTGGGGAGAGGCAGACGGGCTACCCTCGTTACCTTCAGTCTGAGAATCATCTTGGGCCACATTCTTAAGTGCAACAATACGATCTTTAAAGTGTATAGACATATCAGTACAAGTGGGACACATTCTGAGAGGGGGTTCCACCATGGCTTCTAAACACATTGAACAAGGATTTTCCTTAGTGTCAGACATGTTTAATAGACTAGTAATATACACAAGCAGGCTTGGAAATCACTTTAATCAAATAAAAAACACAATTTGAAAAAAACGTTACTGTGCCTTTAAGAGATAAAAAGAGCACACAATTTTACAAAACAGTGAAAAATGCAGCAATTCTCCTGAAATTTTCACAGTATGTAGCTAAAGCCTTAATAAGATTGCACCACAAGTTTCAAAACGATTAACCCCTTAATGCCCAAACCGGAGCAGCCTAAAGCCAACACCCGGTTAAAAATAGTACAGCACCTTGCCACAGCCTTGCTGTGGCCCTACCTGCTCTTAGGGATCAGATTTGGGGGAATATAGCTTCTATAAGGCCCTCAAACAGCAGCAGGACCCTCCATGTGAAGCAGCATGAACTTCTCTGCAATTCTAACTGCGCATCTGAGGCGCAAAATTAGGCCCCTCCCACTCTACTCCGGAGCTGTGAGGCCTAGTAAATCACTCTTAAGTGAATAATTCTAACACCACATTCACTTTACCCTCCCGTAGAGAGACCCTAGTGCTTAGAGCCGGCAAAGAGAATGACTGGGGGTGGAGCTAGAGGGGGAGCTATATGGACAGCTCTGCTGTGTGCTCTCTTTGCCACTTCCTGTAGGGAATGAGAATATCCCACAAGTAAAGGATAAATCCGTGGACTGGATACACCTTGCAAGAGAAATATTGTTTTAGTGTCCCTTTAAGAAATGCTTCTGATTTGACAGTAAAGATTACTCACTTGCCTGTTCAAGTCTTGCCTTGTATTCTTATTTAAAGGGATAGGAAAGTCAAAATTAAACTTGCAATTTTAAGACACTGTTAAAATCACTTCTATTTTAAAAAGTGGTTTGTATCCATTGTTGAAAATTAATATGCACATACCCTTCACTAGTGGGAGCTAGCTGGTGATTGGTGCCTGCATAAATTTGACTCTTGTGATTGGCTAACTAGATTTGTCCAGTTAACTGCCAGTAATGCAATTCTGTTCCTTCATAAAGGATAACAAGAGAATGAAGCATATTTGATAATAAAAGTCAATTTTAATGTTGTTTAAAATTGTATGTTCTATCCGAATCATAAGGGTTTCCTCTGTCCTTTAAAAGGCTCTTTACTATAAGATTAGCCCCTTGAGTGCTAATGACGGCTCTCCGTCGCAGAGTTTCCCACTCTGGTGCTAACGATGGCTCAGAGCCATCTATAGCACTCTCCCACCTTAAGGGAGATCTGGGGGCTCCCACCCACTCCTACCCCGGCAATTGAGCCTATATAGTGACAGGCATCGCCGGGGCTACACGTTATGCAATGACGTGATGATGTCACCGTGCAACTTTATTTAAAATTAACAATGTTAAGTGTAGGAGAAGGGGGCATGCTGCTTAGAAGCTTTGTTCCTTGGTATCTTTTGTTAAAACGCATACCTAGGTAGGCTCAGTAGAAGCAGGCATATATGCCTTTTGTGATTGAATCACCTGATGTGTTCAGCTAGCTGCTAGTATAGCAGTGATGCTCCTTCAACAATGGATACCAAAAGTACAAACAAAATGTTATAATAGAAGTAAATTGTGAAAATGTTTATTAGAAAATGCATGCTCTATCTGAATCATGAAGGGAAAAAAATTGTGTTTCACGTCCCTTTAAGAAAAAAAGGGGTTGTGGTCTCTATCAACAATGTGGTAACATGAGCCCCTCATAAATACTGATACTTTGTATAGTACGTTTTGATCCAGTCGATCACAACTAGCATTAGGATACACGGCTATTTGAGCAGCACTCATTTTTTTAAAGGGGTTCCTTAACCCTGCATTTTAAAATTGCCACCAAACTCCACCTTCCTTCTCTGCAATCTCCTTTTAGGTTGTTTTTTTTTTTTGTGCACTCATGCTCAATGTAGCAACGACATATAGTGAGAGTCATCACACATGCACAGTAAGTGCTTTTAGCAAATCAATAAAGAGGAGGGGAATTTGAATAGTAATGGACCCTGCCACTTTCTGCTTGTATCGGCTTTGAAGCGCGAAAAGGAAATGTATGCTTACCTGATAAATTTATTTCTTTTACGATATGACGAGTCCACGGATTTCATCCTTACTTATGGGATAACGTCTCCTGTTTAGCAGGAAGTGGCAAAGAGTACCACAGCAGAGCTGTATATATAGCTCCTCCCTTCCCTCCCACTCCAGTCATTCGACCGAAGTTAGGGAGAGAAAGGAAAAGCCAAAGGTGCAGAGGTGACTGAAGTTTAACAAAAATAATTACCTGTCTTAGAAATGACAGGGAGGGTCGTGGACTCGTCATATCGTAAAAGAAATAAATTTATCAGGTAAGCATAAATTTCCTTTTCTTTTACAAGATATGACGAGTCCACGGATTTCATCCTTACTTATGGGATACAATACCAAAGCTATAGGACACGGATGAAAGGGAGGGACAAGACAGGAACCTAAACGGAAGGCACCACTGCTTGAAGAACCTTTCTCCCAAAACCAGCCTCAGATGAAGCAAAAGTGTCAAATTTGGAAAATTTGGAAAAAGTGTGAAGAGACGACCAAGTTGCAGCCTTGCAAATCTGTTCAACAGAAGCATCGTTTTTAAATGCCCATGAAGAAGCCACAGCCCTAGTGGAATGAGACGTAATTCTTTCAGGAGGCTGCTGTCCCGCAGTTTCATATGCCAGATGGATGATACTCTTCAGCCAAAAAGAAAGAGAGGTAGCCGTAGCTTTCTGGCCCCTACGCTTTCCACAAAAAACAATGAATAATGAAGATGATTTACGGAATTCCTTAGTCGCTTGCAAGTAAAACTTCAGGGCACGAACCACGTCCAAATTATGTAACAGACGCTCCTGCTTAGAAGAAGGGTTAGGACACAAGGAAGGAACAACAATTTCCTGATTAATATTTTTGTTAGAAACAACCATAGGAAGGAAACCAGGTTTGGTACGTAAAACCACCTTATCAGAATGGAAAATAAGATAAGGCGAGTCACATTGTAACGCAGAAAGCTCGGAAACTCTACGAGCAGAAGAAATAGCAACCAAAAATAAAACCTTCCAAGATAACAACTTAATATCTATGGAATGCATGGGTTCAAACGGAACCCCTTGAAGAACATTAAGAACTAAATTCAAACTCCAGGGTGGAGCAATTGGTCTAAACACAGACTTGATTCTGGTCAAAGCCTGACAAAAAGACTGAACATCTGGAACATCTGCCAAATGCTTGTGTAGTTAAATCGACAAAACAGATCTCCAAGCAGTCAGCTGCAGAGAAACTAGATTCGGATGTTGGAAGGGTCCCTGAATGAGAAGGTCCTGCCTCAATGGAAGCTTCCACAGCGGCAGAGAGGACATGTCCACTAGATCGGCATACCAAGTCCTGCGAGGCCACGCAGGCACGATTAAAATTACCGAAGCCCTCTCCTGTTTGATCCGTGCAATCAACCGGGAAAGGAGAGCAAACGGTGAAAACACATAAGCTAGCTTAAACGACCAAGGCACTGCCAAGGCATCTATCAGTTCGGCCTGAGGATCCCTTGACCTGGATCCGTATCTTGGGAGCTTGGCATTCTGACGAGACGCCATCAGATCCAACATCTGAGAATCAGGGTGGCAAAGACCTCCGGATGGAGTTCCCACTCCCCCGAATGAAACGTCTGTCTGCTTAAAAAGTCAGACTGAAAACGGATGAATTTGGCCGAAGCCAACTGAGGCCAAGCCTGAAGCGCATTGAATATTGCTCTCAATTCCAGAACATTGATTAGAAGCAGAGACTCCGACCGAGTCCACACACCCTAAGCCTTCAGGGAATTTCAGACTGCACCCCAACCTAGTAGACTGGCGTCCGTTGTCACTATCACCTAGGAGGGTCTGCGGATGCACGTCCCTTGGGACAGATGATCCGGCGACAACCACCAAAGAAGAGAGTCTCTTATCTCCTGATCCAGATCTATCTGAGGAGACACATTTGCATAATCTCCATTCCTCTGCCTGAGCATGCTGAGTTGTAGCAGTCTGAGATGAAAACGAGCAAATGGAATGATGTCCATTGCCGCCGCCATTAATCCAATTACCTCCATGCACTGAGCCACTGATGGCCGAGGATTGGACTGAAGGGTTCGGCATGTATTCGGAATCTTTAAATTTCTGACCTCTGTCAAGAAAATTTTCATGGATATGGAATCTATCAGAGTTCCCGAAAAGGCAACCCTTGTCTGTGGAATTAGTGAACTCTTTTCTAGATTCACCTTCCACCCGTGAGTCCTCAGGAAGCACAGAACCATGTCTGTATGAGACTTTGTCAGATGGTAAGACAACGCCTGGATCAGAATATCGTCTAGATAAGGCGCCACTGCAATACCCCGCGGCCTGAGAACTGCCAGAAGAGACCCTAGAACCTTGATGAAGATCCTGGGTGCTGTGGCCAACCCGAAGGGAAGAGCCACGAACTGAAAATGTTTGTCCAGGAAGGCAAACCTTAGGAACTGATGATGATCCTTGTGGATAGGAATATGAAGGTATGCATCCTTCAAGTCCACGACGGTAGTCATATATTGACCCTCCTGGATCAATGGTAGAATTGTTAGAATAGTCTCCATCTTGAAAGATGGGACTCTGAGAAACTTGTTTAGACTCTTGAGGTCTAAAATGGGTTTGAACGTTCCCTCTTTTTTGGGAACCACAAAAAGATTTTAGTAAAACCCCTGCCCCTGTTCCAGTATTGGAACGGGACGAATTACTCCCATAGTAGAGAGGTCTTTTACACAACGTAAGAACGCCTCTCTTTTTATCTGGTCTACAGACAATCGTGAAAGAAGAAACCTCCCCTTTGGGAGAGAATTTTTGAATTCCAGTTGATACCCTTGGGACACCATTTCCAGTGTCCAGGGGTCCTGAACATCTCTCACCCAAGCCTGGGTGAGAGAAAGTCTGCCCCCTACTAGATCTGGTCCCAGATCGAGTGCAGCCCCTTCATGCTGTCTTGGGAGCAGCAGTGGGCTTATTGGATTGTTTACCTTTGTTCCAAGCCTGGTTGGGTGTCCAGACGGCCTTGGCTTGAGCAAAATTCCCTTCCTGTTTAGTGGAAGAAGAAGTGGGGACTCCTTTGAAGTTCCGAAAGGAACGAAAATTATTTTGTTTACCTCTCAGTTTAGCTGCTTTATCCTGAGGTAGGAGATGACCCTTACCTCCCGTACTGTCAGAAATTATTTCTTTCAAGTCAGGCCCGAATAGGGGTTTCCCTTTGAAAGGAATAGCCAAAAGCTTTGACTTAGATGACACATCAGCAGACCAAGACTTTAACCATAACGCTCTGCGCGCTAAAATGGCAAATCCGGCATTCTTAGCCACCAACTTGGCAATCTGAAAGGCGGCGTAGGTAATAAAAGAATAAGCCAGCTTAAGAGTCTTAATTCTATCTAAAATTTCCTCTAAAGGAGTCTCAGTCTTAAGAGACTCTTCTAAGGCGTCAAACCAGAAGGGCGCCGCAGTTGTGACTGGCACAATGCAGTCCGTCGGTTGTAACAAAAAAACCCTGATGAATAAATAACTTCTTTAGAAGACCCTCCAATTTTTTATCCATAGGGTCTTTGAAAGCACAACTGTCCTCAATAGGAATAGTAGTACGCTTAGCCAGGGTAGATATAGCTCCCTCCACCTTAGGGACTGTTTGCCAAGAGTCCTGGACGGTGTCAGCTATAGCATACATTTTCTTAAAATTAAGAGAAGGTGAGAACGGGATACCCAGTCTTTCCCATTCCCGCATAATAATTTCTGAAATTCTATTAGGAACCGGAAAAACATCAGAGTAAGTAGGCACTTCTAAATATTTGTCCATTTTACACATTTTCTCTGGTGGAACCACAATAGGGTCACAGTCATCCAGAGTCGCTAAAACCTCCCGAAGTAACAGGCAGAGGTGTTCAAGCTTAAATCTAAATGACATTACGTCCGAGTCCGTCTGAGGTAATGCACTTCCCGAGTCGGAAAGTTCCCCCAATCAGATCCCTGAGGATACATCGGAAATAGCCAACAAAGCATCAGAGGTCACAGTATTCACATTGACTTCTGTCCTGCTGCGTTCGCCCTGTAACACTGCAACTTAGATAAAACCTCTGTAAGGGTAGATGACATAACTGCAGAGTAAATGAAGAACTCGCGTGGTCGCTTGGGTGGGCATTAAAGGTTGTGACGCTTGGGGAGAAATTGGCGGCATACCCTGATTCTCATCAGACTGAGAATCATCCTTAGGCACACTTTCCTTAAAGAAAATCTGCTCTTTACATTGTAAGGCCCTTTCAGTACATGAGGGACAAAAAGTAAGAGGGGGTGAGGAGGCGGAGCTTGGCCGTGATTGAACATGGCCGCATAGTGTTTGAGCTCCAGCACCACTCTTCCCTATCAGCCCTCTTGGGAACCACCACCCTGACAAAACCTGACCCAAAAAGCCAGATGGGGTAAACTGTTTGCCCGGATCCTTCCGACACAGCAAAATCACGCCTGGATCTACCGCAACAACGGACCCGGGTCAAAAGCACGCCACCCCCTTCACATGGAGCTGCTGACACCGGCTTCTTAAACCACAACATACCGGTTACACTGGGGAGGCTCTATGTCACCAGAAGGCATCTTTTCTAAGCGGCTCTAGAGACAAGCAGAAACGACGAGGGTTCCGTCATGCTAAACAACCCCGGTCGCCATCTTTGATTCCGGGCCCACTATGCTCGCATCCTAACGCAGCATGACGGTACAGGCTTTACAACAGATCTGAGGGTGAGAGGGGAGCGGATCGATAGAGTGTTAAGGGTACTGCCTAATCTTGATAACTAGCCCACCTTATTATACATTACATCCACATCGTCCAAGGTTATGGGAGATAGAGGAGAAGGGAAAGTGCAGCCCCACAAAGCAGTGTAAAAGGGTTAACCTCCTAGATGCCAACTAGAAAACGTGCTGCTTGATCATAAGCCCTAACCCAAATCCTAAATCCCTGAAAGGGAGAAGTATTATATATAAATAAGATTAAGCAGACCATTATAAAAGAGGGTATTATATGTTTACAAAGACCATCTCAGCCTACAGAAAAAGGCATTGTGAGCTTTATATCCTTTGAAATCATACTATAATTCACATTTTTGCTACCTTTAATTTCATTTAATTGTCTCACAATTACTGGTGAAAATGTCGTCTAGGAGACCAGCAAAGTCAGATAAAAATGGAAAACCTGCCTCACAGACGTCATCTGTGTCTGCCTTTTTCTCTCCATCAGACCATGGAAAAATGAACACCCCCCCCCTCGCCAATAGAGCTCTCACAGAGTGCTCCAGTTCAAACAGCAATCCCCTCTTTGGACCAATCTATAACACAACAGCAACTCTCTACCCTACAAGCCACCATAGAAAAATTACCATCCAAATCTGATATAGCTGACTTGAAATCCTTTATACAGTCAGAAATCTCTACTGTCAAAAAAGAAATTAACACCTTAGGCGCCAGAATTGAAGATCTAGAAGAAAGCCAAGAGGTGATCAACTCCATGTTAAATAATACAGAATCAGGCCTATCACAGCAGGCCTCTTTAATCCACACTCTACAAGACAAGGTGGAGGACTTGGAAAATAGGAGTAGGAGAAATGATCTGAGAATACGTGGCATTCCAGAAGATGTTTCGGCAGAAGATCTCCACCCCTACTTAACAAGTCTCTTCAACTATATCACCAAGTCCTCCACCTTCACTGATTCTGATATAGAAAGGGCTCATAGGGCCTTACGGCCT
The DNA here is from genome assembly GCF_027579735.1 of Bombina bombina. Classification (NCBI taxonomy): domain Eukaryota; kingdom Metazoa; phylum Chordata; class Amphibia; order Anura; family Bombinatoridae; genus Bombina; species Bombina bombina. The sequence continues at coordinate 1,068,407,700 of NC_069500.1, forward strand.
CGCCCTAAACCTGCTGCGCCTCCAAGAGATGTGGTTGTCAGAATGCTACACTATAAAGATAAAGAATCTATCTGGTCGAATGCGAGAAATATCCACCCCCTGTCATTCAAGGACAAAGACCTACAAATCTACCAGGACCTATGCCCAACCACTATTGAACGGCGGAAATCCTTGAAATTCATAACTTCAGTGTTACAGGAACATAAACTTCAGCCTGCTTATACCACATGACGGTAGATTGTTGATATATAGAGAGTCTTCGGACTTGGACACTCTCTCCAGGTCACTGGGCCTAACATTTGTTGTTCCACCCCCACCTACCGATGAAGAGAGCAGCTCCAGAAGTCTACCCAAAAACAAAATGTCTTCAAGCTCACGCTCAAGTTGGTCTTCTGTCCCACTAAAGCATAAGAATCATAATTTGTCTGCTCGACAGAGTCCTCCACCTTGACCTCCTTCTTTGCTCGGATTGGAAGATCCTCTGGTCTAGCTACAGATAAGTAAAAGTACATCTTCTTAACTGGCATAACCCCTTTTTTCTAACAGGAACTGCCTCTAAGTGAACTTTTAAGGGATAGAGTATATGTTGATAAGATGTAATGCCTTCCTCTTCTCTCATTATTGTTTCTGAAAAGCTTTCAGTCACCCGGTTATTTTAAGCTCCCCGTTGGTTGGAATGCTCTAACTTAATTGAATATGTTCATGTTATGTTGCACGTCATGTTTTAGCGCTGATTAACGGAGAAAGTTATGATTGATGCCCTCCCCGCCACTTTTGGGACTTTCATCTCTGACATAGTATGCCTCACTCACAACTTAATGTCAAACCTTAAAAGGCTCGTTTAAGATTCGCCCATAGAAAACCATATGTTAGATGATACACACGGCTCTCAAAATAAAGACCTACCACCAATAATGACAACACATAGAACTAACTACCTCCTAATTCACATCAGGGAGGGGTATTGCCTATATAGTCATGATCGTCCACTGAACCCTGTAAGATTTATCATATTACACCTTCTAGACTAAGGTGAGGTGGAGGTCATTCTAACATGAATGGGCTGCTGGGGAGGAGGGGTCACTCCTCCCTGGAATCCGTCGTTTAAACGACAATAATGATCTTATCATGTTTTAAATTGTGTTCTCATAGTTGTTGTTTATTATTCTATGTTGAATTGTTTTTTTGTTTTTTGTTGTTTGGGTCTGGGCAACGACACACCATATACTACATGCTTTCTCCATTGACTCCCTATTGTATTTCTCAGAAATAACTAAGATAAAGTCTAGCAAATCAAAATTCCTTACATATGGCCTCGCAATCTAGCAAAGGTGTTAGCAGAAACATAAATTTTATAACCATAAATACCAAAGGCCTAAATTCTCCCCGAAAAAGAACAGCAGCAATAGGTGACTTTAAGAGGAAAAAGGGAGATATAATTCTTCTACAAGAAACCCACTTCCTGAAAGGGAAAGAACCCAAAACATTCCAATATAAATATGGTAAAAGTTATTATGCGTCTCACCCTCAAAAAAAAATACAAGGAGTGGGCATCCTGATTAGGAAGGGAATCCCATTTCAGGAAATCTCCATCAATAGAGATAGAGAGGGCAGATACATTATTTTAACAGGTCTCTTGTATGGCATCCCCATCACAATAGTCTCGATTTATGCACCACATACAAAACAACATTCCTTCCTTAAAAAAGTATCGAACGCAGTAATAGAGCTCCAAAAAGGCACATTACTATTGGGTGGAAATCTCAATATGCCATTAAACCCTAAATTGGATAGTTCCACTCACACTGCATCCATCTCAAAAACTAATATTAGGAAATCGAACAATATCCTGAGACAAATGGGCTGCTTAGACGTCTGGAGGACAGTGAATCTAGATACTACAGACTATACATTTTACTCCTTCCCCCACAAAATATACAGCAGACTTGATTATATATTCACGGACATAACTAGCATGAGCTTGGTAAGGTCTACCAGCATCTCTTCGATAACATGGTCAGACCATGCGGGAGTTAGCTGTGCTCTAGAATGGCCCTCTAAGCCTATAAAAAACTATATCTGGAAACTAGACGACAGTCTACTAACAGATCCCACCATTAAGTTGAAAATACAAAATAAGATAGACGACTTTTTCACACATAACGTACACACAGACACATCCCCACAAAACAACTGGGAAGCCCACAAATGCACTATTAGAGGCGAACTAATAGCATGCAAAGCATATCTTTCTAAACTAAAGAGAGAGGCAATTACCAACCTCATAAAAGAAATATCACAATTAGAGGGAACCCACAAAGCAAACCCCAAGGATACAATCACCCTACAACTCCTACAGACTAAACGTTTCAATCTTGCCTCTATTATTGGAAAGGAACAGAATAGAAAAGCCCTTTTTATTAGACAATATTCACACGCGGACTTTAATAAACAAGGCCGTGCGCTAGCCAGATACATTAAAAAAAATCAAAATCTAATTATATTCTTCACATAAAGGACAACAAGGGTAAATCACACCGGTCAACACAGGCAATTGCAGAGACATTTAGGAGATACTACCAAAATTTATACAACTTACCAATCTCTTCCCAGAGCGAACGCCCAAAAACCTCAACACGACAACAACTCATCACAGAATATCTTTCCGATTTAAACCTCCCCAAAATAACTCAACTACAAAAGGAAGCACTAGATGAACCTTTCTCACTAGAGGAACTACAAATAGTAATTAGAAATCTCCCAACTAGCAAAGCCCCAGGTCCTGACGGTTACACGTACAAATATTTCTCAACATTCGCTGAACAATTATCTACACATCTATTACAATATTTTAACTCCATAGATTCTAACCACCCCTTCCCGGATTCGGCCCTTGAAGCTCATATAACCATACTATTGAAACCCCAAAAACCTTCAGAAGAAACCACTAGCTACCGCCCAATCTCTTTACTAAATACAGATATCAAGATGTACTCGAAACTATTGGCTAATAGAATTAACGTCCTGTTACCTGATCTTATTCATCCCGACCAGGTGGGTTTCGTAGTAGGAAGGGAAGCTAAAGATAACACGGTCAGAGCCCTTAACACAATCTTTTATGCACAAGACCATAAATTGCCGCTGATAACACTGTCTATTGATGCCGACAAGGCTTTTGACCGGGTCGCATGGGATTATTTGCAACTCACACTCCAGGCCATGGGATTTGGGGAGGGGGTGATACATAGAATATTCGCCTTATACACTAACCCTAGCGCTAAAGTATTAATAAATGGGACCCTGTCGAGATCGTTCAAAATTTCTAACGGGACACGGCAGGGATGCCCACTATCCCCCTTGTTATTCACCTGTGTAATCGAGACGCTAGCCGCCAAAATTAGATCCCATCCAAGTATTAAAGGAGTCACAATAGATAACCAGCAATACATCATATCCTTATTCGCGGATGACCTACTATTTACTTTGACTAATCCTGAGGTGTCACTGCCCTTGTTGGTTGGGGTGTTCCATGACTTCCATGTCTTGTCAAACTTTCTGGTTAATATCTCCAAGTCCGAAATACTAAACGTTTCATTTGATCCCCATAAAAAGGAGACACTAGAAAACTTACACCATTTAAATGGAACAAACATTGCCTTAAATATCTAGGAATCTACCTAGCCACATCCGTAGAGGCGTTAATTCAACTCAATTACGAAAAGATTAAATTTGAGGTAGTTAGAGACCTATCAGCTTGGAGATCAAAAAAGTTGTCTTGGTTGGGTCGTATCAACCTAATAAAAATGAACATATTCCCCAGAATATTATATATTCTTCAGACCCTGCCAATTCCTTTACCAGAAAAATATTTAAACTCTTTACAACGAGCCCTTAGTGACTTTACATGGCATAAAAAACATCCTAGAATCAATAAAACTATTATGTCAATGCCTAAAATACAGGGCGGACTGGGTCTGCCTAATTTAACCTACTATAGATACGCAGTATTCTTACAAAGAATTGTGGACTGGAACGTCCATAAAAAGTACAAACGATGGGTGGATATGGAGCATGGAATGGCACGATCACAGAACCTTAGCAGACCATGCTGGTCCTTCAAATCACCAAAACTCACACCTTCTTGGTCAAGTATCACCATAGCAGAAACCTACAAATTATGGAATAAGATATTAATCCTTTTTCCAAATCTTTCTTCCAGACCCTCCCCATTAACATCTCTTATAACGAATGGAGAACTTGACATAGGACCTAGAATAGGTAAACACTCCTACCCTTCTCATCTCCATGATTTCCCAGTCTACTGGGTCGTTCAAAACGAACAGATCAAAACACAAACAGAACTAGTACAGCAAGGCTTTTCCTGTCTGAATAATTGGTTTATGTACAGGCAAATCCATAATTTTCTTACGACCCCTACGCAATCCCCAAATATGACTAGACCTCTGACTACATTCGAACAATTATGCATCAGATCTCCCCCAATTCGTCACACTCTATCATTAATATACAAAATATTAATCACACCATTCCCAGGATGTCCCATCCCATACTTAGAGAGCTGGGAAAAAGACCTAGGAATAATAATTCCACAACACATAAGGTTGAGGATAATTAACACAACACTAAAAACCTTTATCTCTACAGCCACTACAGAAATTAACTTGAAGCTACTCCATAGGTTGTATTACTCACCTCAAATATTACACCGTCTCTTTCACAAAACTAAAAACAAATGCTGGCGTTGTGGCCACGTAAATAGTGGTATGGCCCACATGTGGTGGTGGTGTACGGCCATCCAAAACTTATGGAGATTGGTTATATCCGAAATAGAGGACATACTTGAAACACAATTCCCTTTGGATCCCCTACTCTGGCTATTAAACAAACCCCCTAAAATAAAACACACACCCTCTCTCAAGCTATTTTTCATAATGTCAAACAGTATAAAATTCTTGATAGCCAAAAATTGGAGGTCAAAAGATCCTCCCACTGTAGAAATGTGGGTGCATAGGGTATCTGAACTAATTCACCTTGAAGAGCTGTACTACTTAAAAACGGACAGGATGGAGATATACTCGGAGATCCTAACAACATGGGAGACATATCTTAAAGATGGCTAGATGTGTCTGGTATTTAATAATAACCATGTGGGGAACTAGGCATATCCATTTAGTAGATCAAACCTTTATATAATATGTAGCACGAGGGTATGGAGGCTATGAATACTTATTATAATTTCTGCTATAATTTATTTTTTGAGAAATAATTTATATTGATGTGTGTTGGTTGTCCCAGCCCAAGGTTAAGTTATTAAAATTGAATCCGCTCAAAACATAACATGTTGTACCTTACCTTATATGTCTCACTTCGGAGCTGCGTCTCCATAACTTGTAACTTTATTATTATAATTTTTAAATAAAGCTGATTCAAAAAAAAAAAAAGTAAGAGGGGGTTCCACAATGGCATCTAAACACATAGAACAAGTAGTTTCCTCAAGTTCAGACATGTTAAACAGACTAGCAATAGCAATAATAGTCGTTCTTTACTTGATATATTGAGCTCTGAAGTCAAATTACATAGACAAAAATTTTGAACTAAAAAGTGTACTGTGCCTTTAAATAATAAAAGCGCAACAATTTTTCTGTTAGCAGACAAAAACAAAGTTTGCAGCAATAAAAAATGCCCTTATGTGCCCAAAATAGCTTAACAATATTGTACCACTTGGTAATTATTTTATATATCAATTTATATCAACTTTTATCGGTTTTATCAATTTATCTCAATTTAGGCCCCTGCACCTCACCACAGCTCTGCTGCGGCGCCTACCTGCCCCCAGATCACACTGATTCAGCCTAAGTATCCTTCGTACAAGAACAACGTAGGCCCTTGCAGCTGATCCGGATAAATGTTGCGCACCTGAGCACGCAAAATTAGGCCCCGCCCACCGTGGGCGTAACGCGAGCCAAACTGAAAACCGCATGGGAGTAAAACAACATGTCGGATTCTCACAACGTTAAAGCCATGTGCCCCTCCATACTCTCAATAATAAACGCAATGAAACAAAGCCCTCTCTCAAGACAGTTACAATGAAATAACCATTACAGCCCTTAGGCAGAAACCGCATCTCCCAGTGTCTAGCCCACACTGCTTTTTATACACATAAGTGAAAAACATACTGATATCCAAATAACGTTTGCATCAAGCAATCATTTTAAAAAGGGAATTTCAGGTACACCATTTCCATACATACAGTGCATACTGCTTACCCCTCCCCAGATAGGGAATACTGTCAGCCTGTTCTGATGTATCAAGTCTCCCCAGAAACAAATGACTGAACATACCTCAATGCTGCTTGATACCGTTCTCCACACTGAAGATATTTCTTTACACTACCTTCAACTGTTCTGGGGGAACCAGCAGGATCTTAGATAACGTTTGCTAAGATCATCAACATTAGGGCAGAAAATAAGATGTCTCCACTCCTCTTGGGAAGTAATTGACTGACGATTTCTCCCTGAGAAAAATAGTACTCACTGGCACCATTTTAAAATAAAAAACTTCTTGATTGAAGAATCTAAACTTACACCTCACTTTACCTCTTCCTATCACTAACACAGGCAAAGAGAATGACTGGAGTGGGAAGGATGGGAGGAGCTATATATACAGCTCTGCTGTGGTGCTCTTTGCCACTTCCTGCTAAACAGGAGGCGTTATCCCAAAAGTAAGGATGAAATCCGTGGACTCGTCATATCTTGTAAAAGAAAGTTTATTTTTTTGAACGGAGCAGCAGCATCTACTCAACATAAGAATTTTATTTAAAATAAAATTAATGATGGGTGCGGAGCTAACCGTCAGAGTGAATAGCAGCAAGGAGACTGAGTTCTACAAAGAAAAGTATATAAAAACCTTTTATAGGCATCAAAAAACAATTGTAAATAGGAGAAATTGGTGGCAGCTACACTTATTACCAGGCTGGATGATCCGGTAGCGATATTTGTGGGAAAAAAAGCGCTATGAAAACTCCTAATACTGCAAGGCGGATACAGCCTTAGGAAAGACCGCGGCTGCCGCCTATACCGGAACTTGAAAGTGGGCCTAGACTCTGCAAAACCCCAGGATAACACCCAGCACCATCCAAAGCACAACAGACTACAAGGGGTAAGCACAGCAAAACACCAGATTGCAGGGAATATAACAACAGAGGCAGGCCAGGATCTCCATTTAAGCAGAACATCCACTACCTGCAAATCTAGGCAGCCTAAAGGAGACAGTAAGCTTAGTGCCACTTGAGGCCCATCATTAATCTCCCTCTGTTAAGAAGATTTAGAGGACATAATATTGAATGAAAACAGGGGGAAGCTAAACAAACAGAAAGGAATCGGTCATATATAGCATTATCTGTGCTCACACACAGGAGAGACTTGGAGAGGCGGGAAAAGAGCCATCTTTAATACCAACAGACACAAAAGCTTTTGCATGGATTGTAGAAACTGTACCTCATTGAAACTTATCTGTTGAAGAAGAAATAAGTGATTGATATATAACCTACAGTTTATTAGAGAATATGCTCTGCTAGATTAGCAACCCCCCAGGGTTGTCCTTTTGGGAAATAAATACTACTCCTCCTGCCCCGCTACTGAAACAATAAGTGACAGTGGGAAGTTAGGAGAAGAGACATTGGAAAAGGACAACTAGCTCTTAGTAGCTGTGACGACTTAAAGGGAAGAAGCACAGCAGACAATACTCCTCACTGAAAGCATAAGTGAGGTCAAAGTCACCATGATACAATATATTATGTTCTAAAGGTGGAAGCATAGGATCAGCGGCAATACGATGTAAAACCTGATTCACAAGGTTCAGGAATACCTGTTATACTCATCATTATTTCTGGATAGAAGGTTTGAATATAATGAACACTATTGTATGAGATATTGAAATAATTGTATTGTTATCTACATCTGCATTTTTGTTTTGAAATGTTATATTATTTGACATATGCTAATAAAGGTATTTTCAACCAAAAAAATTTAGAAGCTTCATTATAAAAATAAAATTAATGACAATTTTCTGTGTGCGACTTTGGTGGCATTTTGTCTTGCAGTACTAAGCAGCCAAATGCTCAGTACTCAGGTACATTATTCTGTGTAGCAGGCATTAAAGGCCGAGGTACAGTGCACCCTTTACAAGCAATATGTATAGAGAGTGCCGTGTTATGCCGTGTTTTGGTTTCAAGGGTTCATCGTCTTAATAGGAAATAAGGGACTAAATTGCGCACATGTGAAATAGAGCATTTTTTGCAAGTCATTGTTACTAGACTATAGCTAAACACACACAAGTGCCCAAATGATGTATGATGCATATTCAAATGGGTGCTCGCACAGTAAAATAATTTAATTTAATTGTATAAATATGTCAGTCCCTTTTCCCACAAACTGCTGTTATAGTATGTTGAAAACTCCTTCTGTGTGCAGTCTCAGAGGGTTAGCCCCCAAATCCCCTGATCTGTGCAATATGAAAGTTCACTTTTCCATTTATAAACCACTGGTACAGAATATTCAGTTAGTTAAGTGACTCACCACCTCCTTACTTCTTGGGTGCCGTCCTTTTTTGCTCACCAGGATGCTGGTTAACCAGTAGTGTGGTGCCGCCGTCGAATCTCTGCCCCTTGTTGGTGGTTAAAAAACTTCTTTCAGGAGTTACAATGTCCTTGCAGTGTGGTGTTGTACTCATGCAGTAAAAAAGGGGTTTATTAAGTGCTGATTCACTTAATGTGCTCACTGTGGCCTCAGCTGCGAATTATCCAATGAAAAAATGTTGTCAGGAGCACCAAAAAGTAAATTGAAAAGACTTGCTTTATTATTTTTGTGAATAAAACAAAACAAAAAGGGTTAACTAAACCCCAGGGCTAGGATTAAGGCAGACGCCGAAACCGGTCAGCCTTTTTGTTTTCTGTGTTTCTAAGGTTATTTATCACTCTTACCCTGGGGGTTAGTTAACCCTTTTTGTTTTGTTTTATTCACAAAAATAATAAAGCAAGTCTTTTCAATTTACGTTTTGGTGCTCCTGGCAACATTTTTTCATTGAATGCATGAGGATTGCCTGGGGAAAAAAAGAACATTTTCTTCTTTGTTATGAACATTGGAATGTAAAATATTCATAACTTCCTTCGGTTTAGCGATGTAGGTTGAACGCAGTGTCGGGTTAGCACACCAGCGATAAGTCTTTTTTTTCCAGTTTATGCACTCCATTAAAGTTTATAGGGAGAAGTTAATACAGTCACAATATCTGAAGTCCTCAAAATATCACACAGGTCTATGTCTGATAATCAACCTACAGTTGATTTATCTTCTCATTCTAAATCTCACAGATCCACTAAACAGAGTGGAGTGGATACCTCAGATCTGTCTTCTGAAGGTGAATTTACTTCTGATGATCAGAACTCAGTTACTGATCAGGATTCAGAATTCTCTTTTATGCTTAAGCTTGAACATCTTTGTACTTTACTTAAGGAGGCTCTTTGCATTTTCAAGAACCTAAGCCTTCTGAGAAAATATTTGTAAAGCAATTGGATATGATTTGCAAATCTACTCCTAATTCTCCTGAGGTTTCTCCAGTTTCTCAGGCGATCACTGAATTAATCACAGAGGAGTTGTCCAAATCAGGCCTCCCTTGTAATCCTGCATCTAAATTTAAAAAGGATGCTCCCTTTACTGGCTGCTAACAGAGTTTTGGGAAACTGTCCCAAAAATATATGGTGCAATTACCATAGAAAAGCTTTTCAACAAGTGGGTGTTTTTTATTCAGACGAGCTATTAGTATCGCCTGTATTCCGGCACCTTCTACTCTTTGGTGTGACAGTTTATCTGAGCAACTTTTGGATGATTCCTTAGACGAAGATTTCCAACATTGGTTTTTGAATAGCAGTTTTTACCAGAAAAGCTTTGTGGCTGAAGTCATGGTCAGCAGGCATGGTTTCAAAATCTAGACTTCTATCTCTTCTCTTTCAAGAAAAAAAACATAATTTATGCTTACCTGATAAATTTATTTCTCTTGTAGTGTATCCAGTCCACGGATCATCCATTACTTGTGGGATATTCTCCTTCCCAACAGGAAGTTGCAAGAGGATCACCCACAGCAGAGCTGCTATATAGCTCTTCCCCTCACTGCCATATCCAGTCATTCGACAGAAACAAGCCGAGAAAGGAGAAACCATAGGGTGCAGTGGTGACTGTAGTTTAATTAAAATTTAGACCTGCCTGAAAAGGACAGGGCGGGCCGTGGACTGGATACACTACAAGAGAAATAAATTTATCAGGTAAGCATAAATTATGTTTTCTCTTGTTAAGTGTATCCAGTCCACGAATCATCCATTACTTGTGGGATACCAATACCAAAGCTAAAGTACACGGATGATGGGAGGGACAAGGCAGGAACTTAAACGGAAGGAACCACTGCCTGTAGAACCTTTCTCCCAAAAACAGCCTCTGAAGAAGCAAAAGTATCAAATTTGGAAAAAGTATGAAGGGAAGACCAAGTTGCAGCCTTGCAAATCTGATCAACAGAGGCCTCATTTTTAAAGGCCCAGGTGGAAGCCACAGCTCTAGTAGAATGAGCTGTAATCCTTTCAGGAGGCTGCTGTCCAGCAGTCTCTTAGGCTAAACGGATTATACTCCGAAGCCAAAAAGAAAGAGAGGTTGCCGAGTCCTTCTGACCTCTCCTCTGTCCAGAGTAAACAACAAACAGGTTAGATGTTTGGCGAAAATGTTTAGTAGCCTGTAAGTAAAACTTCAAGGCACGGACTACGTCTAGATTATGCAAAAGACGTTCCTTCTTTGAAGAAGGATTAGGACATAATGATGGAACAACAATCTCTTGATTGATATTCTTGTTAGAAACCACCTTAGGTAAAAACCCAGGTTTTGTACGCAGAACAACTTTATCTGAATGAAAGATCAGATAAGGAGAATCACAATGTAAGGCAGATAACTCCGAGACTCTTCGAGCCGAGGAAATAGCCATCAGAAAAAGAACTTTCCATCAAAGAAGTTTGATATCAATAGAATGAAGGGGTTCAAACGGAACCCCTTGAAGAACTTTAAGAACCAAGTTTAAGCTCCATGGAGGAGCAACAGGTTTAAACACAGGCTTAATTCTAACTAAAGCCTGACAAAATGCCTGAACGTCTGGAACTTCTGCCAGACGCTTGTGTAAAAGAATAGACAGAGCAGAAATCTGTCCCTTTAAAGAACTAGCTGATAATCCTTTGTCCAAACCCTCTTGGAGGAAGGACAATATCCTAGGAATCCTAACCCTACTCCATGAGTAATTCTTGGATTCACACCAATGAAGATATTTACGCCATATCTTGTGGTAAATTTTCCTGGTGACAGGCTTTCGTGCCTGTATTAAGGTATCAATTACTGACTCAGAGAAGCCACGCTTTGATAGGATCAAGCGTTCAATCTCCATGCAGTCAGTCTCAGAGAAAGTAGATTCGGATGATTGAAAGGACCTTGTATTAGAAGGTCTTGTCTCAGAGGCAGAGTCCATGGTGGAAAGGATGACATGTCCACTAGGTCTGCATACCAGGTCCTGCGTGGCCACGCAGGCGCTATCAATATCACTGATGCTCTTTCCTGTTTGATTTTGGCAATCAGACGAGGGAGCAGAGGAAACGGTGGAAACACATAAGCCAGGTTGAAGAACTAAGGCGCGGCTAGAGCATCTATCAGTGCCGCTTCTGGGTCCCTGGACCTGGATCCGTAACAAGGAAGCTTGGCGTTCTGGCGAGACGCCATGAGATCCAATTCTGGTTTGCCCCAACGGAGAACCAATTGAGCAAACACCTCCGGATGGAGTTCCCATTCCCCCGGATGAAAAGTCTGACGACTTAGAAAATCCGCCTCCCAGTTCTCTACACCTGGGATATGGATCGCTGACAGGTGGCAAGAGTGAGTCTCTGCCCAGCGAATTATCTTGGAGACTTCTGACATCGCTAGGGAACTCCTGGTTCCCCCTTGATGGTTGATGTAAGCCACAGTCGTGATGTTGTCTGACTGAAATCTGATGAACCTCAGTGTTGCTAGCTGAGGCCAAGCCAGAAGAGCATTGAATATTGCTCTTAACTCCAGAATATTTATTGGGAGGAGTTTCTCCTCCTGAGTCCATGAACCCTGAGCCTTCAGGGAGTTCCAGACTGCACCCCAACCTAGAAGGCTGGCATCTGCTGTTACAATTGTCCAATCTGGTCTGTGAAAGGTCATACCCTTGGACAGATGGGCCAGAGATAACCACCAGAGAAGAGAATCTCTGGTTTCCTGATCCAGATTTAGTAGAGGGGACAAATCTGTGTAATCCCCATTCCACTGACTGAGCATGCATAATTGCAGCGGCCTGAGATGCAGGCGCGCAAATGGCACTATGTCCATCGCCGCTACCATTAAGCCGATTACTTCCATGCACTGAGCCACCGTGGGGCGCGGAATGGAGTGAAGAACACGGCAAGCATTTAGAAGTTTTGATAACCTGGACTCCGTCAGGTAAATTTTCATTTCTACAGAATCTATTAGAGTCCCTAGGAAGGAAACCCTCGTGAGTGGAGATAGAGAACTCTTTTCTTCGTTCACTTTCCACCCATGCGACCTCAGGAATGCCAGAACTATCTCTGTATGAGATTTGGCAATTTGAAAGCTTGACGCCTGTATCAGGATATCGTCCAGCTAAGGAGCCACCGCTATGCCTCGCGGTCTTAGGACCGCCAGAAGTGAGCCCAGAACCTTTGTAAAAATTCTTGGGGCTGTAGCCAACCCGAATGGAAGAGCTACAAATTGGTAATGCCTGTCTAGAAAGGCAAACCTCAGGAACTGATGATGATTATTGTGAATCGGAATGTGAAGGTAGGCATCCTTTAAGTCCACTGTGGTCATGTACTGACCCTCTTGGATCATGGGTAAAATGGTTCGAATAGTTTCCATCTTGAATGACGGAACTCTGAGGAATTTGTTTAGGATCTTTAAATCCAAAATTGGTCTGAAGGTTCCCTCTTTTTTGGGAACCACAAACAGATTTGAATAAAACCCCTGTCCTTGTTCCGTCCGCGGAACTGGATGGATGTCATGTCTGAGGTCTTGTCAGTTTGTCTGTCCCTTTAAATTTGAACCCTTTATAAGGCTCCTCCTAACTAAATCCTGTGCTCTGTAATTTGATCCTTATGCTGAGTATCCTGGCTTGTGCTGAAGCAATCTACATGCTCTCTGGATCTCTACCTGAGCCTACTTACAGGAACTCACCAAAATCTATTTCCTGCAACTTTTTGTTATTTCTTATGCTTGCTACAAATACCTTTGTCTCCTCAGCATTTACTTAAGCTTTTAGGCTTACCACTCACAGACTGTGCTTTTCTGAATTCCTCTGCCGTGCCTGTCAGCAGCTCCTCTGATACACTCACAGCCTGCACTTCCTGTTTGGGGATACCGGACTCCAGGTAACTGCTGCTTTTCCTCTAGCAGAATCTTTCACCAGACCACAGGATTAAAGGTACTGAATATTCCTTTGGCATTACCATTTTGAAAGTGTTTTCTGGACTCATCAGGTTTTATTGCAAACTTGTATCTTATATGCTGTGAACTGAACTTATCATTGAAATCTGTGCCTATGTACATTCACTCCAGGAAAAGGCTGCATTTCTCATATATGTGACTCTATTTTCTGTGATTCTCCTACAAGTGAACTGACTTATTAGCTTTAGTATAAGTATAAATAACCTACCTATTCTTCAGTATTATATGCAAGTTTCATTTTTGTACAGGCACTAATATCCTTTTCTCCTCTGTTCAGCATTTATTGGATTCAGCTTTCACTAATTGAGCTAATCCTTTCTGCAGAGTTGAGAATTCCTTTTTAACCCATACTGGGCCCTCAGTCTAGGATCAGAATAGGGGATTGTGACTTAACAATATTTGTGAGACTGAGTGGTAACCTAACCAATTCCCTGTATTGATTCTTACATATTACAGAGCCAAAAGAAAAAGAAAAGGGAATTAGTATGGAGTTAGCAGAACTCACTAATAAAGTATCTGCATTAACTCAGAACATGGATATACTAATTCAAGGCATTAGAGAGATCCAGTCTGAGAATCAGTATCTCAGAACAGTCATTAGAGAAAACATTGACAATAGACCCTCCATGCCTGAATCACCCCCTGATCCTCAAGTCTGTCCTCCAGAGAGATTTTCAGGGGATAGAAATCAGTTCAGAGACTTTAAAAATTCTTGTCTCCTTTTCTTCTCATTGAAACCTAAGACTTATCCTACTGAACGTACAAAAGTTCTTACTGTTATTTCATATCTGAAAGGAGAACCTAAAGCTTGGGCTACCAATTTTTTTGAGAATAATGATCCAATTCTGGATTCTCTACAACAGTTCTTTGAGAAAATGTCTTTCCTCTATGAGAATAAAAATAAACAGAATACAGCTGAAAATGCACTTAAGGCATTAAAACAGAATAGAAGACCTGCTGAGGATTATGTCTCTGATTTCAAAAGGTGGGCACCTGACTCCATGTGGAATGAGGCAGCATTGCTATACCAATTTCGTACTGGTCTTTCAGACATTGTTAAGGATGAATTGGCAAGGGGTCCTCTCCCCTCTACTCTCGATGGACTTATGTCACATGCTGTCACTATAGATCGGAGGATTTGTGAACGTAAAAGTGAGAGAGGTTATGCAGAACAGCCATGGAGAAAGTCACCTATACCATCCTATACTCCTCCTGTTGCACGCACTTCTGATGAACCAATGGAGATTGCCTTTACTAAAGGTCCTTTGACTACAGAAGAAAAGAACAGAAGAAAGGCCAATAATTTGTGCTTATACTGTGCTTCCAAGGCACATACAGTAAAGGACTGTCCTATTCTCCAGAAACAAAAGGGTAAGAGTAGGTCTTCAGTAGTAGTTTGTACTCAACACTTTTCACTTATTACTCATTGTAACCTATCTCTTTACAGTGGGAGGGACAAAGAATCCAGACACAGGCCATTATTGACTCCGGAACCACGGGCAATTTCATTGATAAAACTTTTCTTGATAAATATCACATTCCATTAATAAAACGTATTGATTCACTAGCCATACGTGTGATTGATGGTTCTTATTTATCTTCAGGTCCTATCACCCATAAGACTGTACCACTGCTCATGACCACTACTTCTGGCCATAGAGAGTCTATATCCTTTGACGTTATAGCATCACCCTTGTTTCCTATAGTTCTAGGTCTACTCTGGTTGCAAACACACGAACCTCAGATATCTTGGAGAAATTCACAAGTTCTCTTCAATTCTACATTTTGTTCTAAATCCTGTTACCTGCCAACACATATACTTAACACATCCATTGAGACTCCTGTTATTCCTAAGACATACTCAGACTTTATGGATGTTTTTGACAAAACTGAAGCAGAAAACTTACCTCCACACAGGTCATACGACTGCCCCATAGAATTGTTACCTGGTTCCGATATCCCATACGGACATATATACCCTCTTTCTGAGCCAGAATTAGTACATTTGAAACAATATCTCGATGACAACTTACGGAAGGGCTTTATTAGGCCATCCACATCCCCAGCTGGTGCGGGTATGTTCTTCGTCCGTAATAAAGATAATACGTTAAGACCAATTATTGATTACCGAGAGCTCAACAAAAGAACCAAGAAGAACAGATACCCTCTGCCCCTTATTCCAGAAATCATAGAACGATTACAAGGGGCGACTATTTTCACTAAACTCGATCTGAGAGGGGCGTATAATTTAATTCGAATCAAAGAGGGACACGAATGGCTGACGGCGTTTCGAACAAGGTATGGCTTGTTCAAGTACGCTGTCATGCCATTCGGTTTATGTAATGCACCAGCAACTTTTCAGTGCTTTATTAATGATTTATTTAGAGATCTACTTGACGTATGTATGATTGTATATCTTGACGACATACTGATTTACTCCAAAACTGAAGAACAACATACTATACATGTACGCACTGTTTTACTCCGACTTAGACAAAATTCACTTTATGCTAAACCTGAAAAATGTATTTTCAATACGGATACTATATCTTTTTTGGGTTATTCAATTTCTCCTTTAGGCATACAGATGGAACAAAAAAAATTGAAGCTATAACTTCTTGGCCTACTCCTACTAACAAGAAGGAGATACAGTGTTTCATTGGTTTTGCTAACTTTTATAGAAGATTTATCAGAAATTTCTCTTCTATTGCTAAACCTATCACTTCTTTAAGTGGTAATTCATCAACATTCCATTGGACCCCTCAAGCAGAACAAGCTTTCCAAAAGTTGAAACACTCTTTCACTACTGCTACAATTCTTAAGTTTCCTGATCCCCAATTGCAATATATATTGGAGGTTGATGCATCTGACTATGGCTTGGGAGCTATTTTGTCGCAAAGAAAAACACCCAACACCCCCATGCATCCCGTTGGTTACTTTTCAAGAGTTATGACATCCCCAGAATTGAACTACTCCATTGGATAAAAAGAACTCCTGGCCATAAAATCTGCCCTTGAATTTTGGAGGCATCTCCTGGAAGGTACAACCATTCCTTTTTTGATTTACACCGACCATAAAAACTTGGAATACCTTAAAACCAATAAAACATTATTGGCACGTCAAATCAGATGGAGCTTATTTTTCAGTCGTTTTGATTTCCTTATTACATACAGGCCTGGATGCAAAAATGGTAAGGCCGATTCTCTTTCCAGGAAAGTTTTAAGACCTTCATATTCCAACACAACTGGTAGTGTCATTCCCCAATGTAAATTTATTGGTTTAGCTTTGGATTTTACTACTAACCTCCAGTCCTCTCAAAAACAAGATCCTGACTTACCTCTGCCTTACCTTACCAAAAATAAGGATGGTCTGTATTATCATGATGGAAAGCTCTACGTACCCTCAAATCTACGAAAAGAGATCTTGCATTCTGTCCATGAATCCGTTATATGTGGTCATCCTGGATTCCGTAGAACCAAACATCTCCTACAAAGGGATTTCTGGTGGCCCTCCATGTCATCTGATGTTGATAAACATATCAAAGCTTGCACTATTTGTGCTATGGCGAAACCATCCAAGGCAGCTCCATATGGTTTACTCTTATCTCTACCCGTGGCTGATAGGCCTTGGAAAGACATTGCTATGGATTTCGTGGTAGAACTTCCTAGCTCTAACAACCATAACTGCATCATGGTGGTCGTCGATTTGTTTTCCAAGATGGCTCATTTTGTACCTTGTCATTCCTTGCCTACAGCCTCTGAAACTGCAAAACTTTTTCTTTCTCATATTGTTAGGTTGCATGGACTTCCAGATACCATAACATCAGATAGAGGTTCTCAATTCACCTCAAAGTTCTGGACTCAACTATGTATCATTTTAAAAATACAGCGCAGACTCAGCTCTTCATATCACCCCCAAACAAATGGGCAAACGGAGAGAACAAACCAGACACTTGAGCAATACTTACGCTGTCATTGTGCTTTCTTACAGAATGATTGGTTGTCTTTACTACCTACTGCTGAATTTGCTTTTAATAATGCAGTTAATGCTTCTACAAAAGTTTCACCTTTTTATGCGAATTACGGTTTCCATCCTAGATTTCATTTATATCCCAGAGAAGACACCAGCTGTCCCTTGGTCAATGACACAATAAACGAATTATCTCAACACTTTCGGATCATTCAGGACAATCTTAAAACATCTCAACAACAACAGAAGTACTTTTACGATTTACGCAGGAGGCAACCCCCTGCTTATGTAGTTGGTGATATGGTTTGGTTATCGACTAAACATCTGCATCTGAAGGTTCCTACCAAGAAACTGGCTGCCTTATATATTGGTCCATTTAGGATATCTAGGGTTATTAATTCCAAAGCTGTCACTTTGGAATTGCCGGACTCCATTCCAGTGCACCCCACCTTTCATGTCTCGCTCCTTAAGCCCTCTACAGTTGGGGCTCCTCCCTTCTCTAGTTGTGCTCTCCCGATTTCTGATCTTTTGCTTCCAGAATATGAGATTCAGGACATTTTGGATTCCCGTTTTCATCTCAATGAGCTGCAGTATCTCATCCATTGGAAAGGATTTTCCCATGATGAGGATTCTTGGAAACCCTCCACAAATCTGACGGCTCCTCGCTTGGTCTCTCTCTTTCATCGGAGGAATCCTGATCGTCCTAGGCCTTGAGCCTCGGAGTGGCTCCTTTGGGGGGGGGGTTCTGTCATGTCTGAGGTCTTGTCAGTTTGTCTGTCCCTTTAATTTGAACCCTTTATAAGGCTCCTCCTAACTAAATCCTGTGCTCTGTAATTTGATCCTTATGCTGAGTATCCTGGCTTGTGCTGAAGCAATCTACATGCTCTCTGGATCTCTACCTGAGCCTACTTACAGGAACTCACCAAAATCTATTTCCTGCAACTTTTTGTTATTTCTTATGCTTGCTACAAATACCTTTGTCTCCTCAGCATTTACTTAAGCTTTTAGGCTTACCACTCACAGACTGTGCTTTTCTGAATTCCTCTGCCGTGCCTGTCAGCAGCTCCTCTGATACACTCACAGCCTGCACTTCCTGTTTGGGGATACCGGACTCCAGGTAACTGCTGCTTTTCCTCTAGCAGAATCTTTCACCAGACCACAGGATTAAAGGTACTGAATATTCCTTTGGCATTACCATTTTGAAAGTGTTTTCTGGACTCATCAGGTTTTATTGCAAACTTGTATCTTATATGCTGTGAACTGAACTTATCATTGAAATCTGTGCCTATGTACATTCACTCCAGGAAAAGGCTGCATTTCTCATATATGTGACTCTATTTTCTGTGATTCTCCTACAAGTGAACTGACTTATTAGCTTTAGTATAAGTATAAATAACCTACCTATTCTTCAGTATTATATGCAAGTTTCATTTTTGTCTGAGTCTTGCCTGTTAATCCTTATATACAGGCACTAATATCCTTTTCTCCTCTGTTCAGCATTTATTGGATTCAGCTTTCACTAATTGAGCTAATCCTTTCTGCAGAGTTGAGAATTCCTTTTTAACCCATACTGGGCCCTCAGTCTAGGATCAGAATAGGGGATTGTGACTTAACAGCCCCGATATTTGTGAGACTGAGTGGTAACCTAACCAATTCCCTGTATTGATTCTTACAATGGATCACTCCCATTACAAGGAGATCTTGTACGCAGCTTAGGAATGCCTCTTTCTTTATCTGGTTTGCAGATAATCTTGAAAGGTGAAATCTCCCTTGTGGAGGAGAAGCTTTGAAGTCCAGAAGATATCCCTGAGATATGATCTCCAACGCCCAGGGATCCTGAACATCTCTTGCCCACGCCTGGGCGAAGAGAGAGAGTCTGCCCCCTACTAGATCCGTTGACGGATAGGGGGCCGCTCCTTCATGCTGTCTTAGAGGCAGCAGCAGGCTTTCTGGCCTGCTTGCCCTTGTTCCAGGACTGGTTAGGTTTCCAGGCCTGCTTGGATTGAGCAAAAGTTCCCTCTTGTTATGAAGCAGAGGAAGTTGATGCTGCACCTGCCTTGAAATTTCGAAAGGCACGAAAATTAGACTGTTTGGCCTTTGATTTGGCCCTGTCCTGAGGAAGGGTATGACCCTTACCTCCAGTAATGTCAGCAATAATTTCTTTCAAACCAGGCCCGAATAAGGTCTGCCCCTTGAAAGGAATGTTGAGTAATTTAGACTTTGAAGTCACATCAGCTGACCAGGATTTGAGCCATAGCGCCCTACGCGCCTGGATGGCGAATCCGGAATTCTTAGCCGTTAGTTTAATCAAATGAACAATGGCATCAGAAACAAATGAGTTAGCTAGCTTAAGAGTTCTAAGCTTGTCAACAATTTCAGTCAATGGAGCTGTATGGATGGCCTCTTCCAGGGCCTCAAACCAGAATGCCGCCGCAGCAGTGACAGGCGCAATGCATGCAAGGGGCTGTAAAATAAAACCTTGTTGAATAAACATTTTCTTAAGGTAACCCTCTAATTTTTTATCCATTGGATCTGAAAAAGCACAACTGTCCTCAACCGGGATAGTGGTACACTTTGCTAAAGTAGAAACTGCTCCCTCCACCTTAGGGACAGTCTGCCATAAGTCCCGTGTAGTGGCATCTATTGGAAACATTTTTCTAAATATAGGAGGTGGGGAAAAGGGCACACCGGGCCTATCCCACTCCTTACTAATAATTTCTGTAAGCCTTTTAGGTATTGGAAAAACATCAGTACTCACCGGCACTGCATAGTATTTATCCAGCCTACACAATTTCTCTGGCACTGCAATTGTGTCACAGTCATTCAGAGCAGCTAATACCTCCCCAAGCAATACACAGAGGTTCTCAAGCTTAAATATAAAATTAGAAATCTCTGAATCAGGTCTCCCCGAATCAGAGACGTCACCCACAGACTGAAGCTCTCCGTACTCAGGTTCTGCATATTGTGACGCAGTATCAGACATGGCTCTTACAGCATCTACGAGCTCTGTATCTCGTCTAACCCCAGAGCTATCGCGCTTGCCTCTCAATTCAGGCAATCTGGATAATACCTCTGACAGGGTATTATTCATGATTGCAGCCATGTCCTGCAAAGTAATCGCTATGGGAGTCCCTGATGTACTTGGCGCCATATTAGCGTGCGTCCTTTGAGCGGGAGGCGAAGGGTCCGACACGTGGGGAGAGT
Organism: Bombina bombina; assembly: GCF_027579735.1. Taxonomy (NCBI): domain Eukaryota; kingdom Metazoa; phylum Chordata; class Amphibia; order Anura; family Bombinatoridae; genus Bombina; species Bombina bombina. The sequence continues at coordinate 1,068,428,453 of NC_069500.1, forward strand.
TAGTCGGCATAACTTCCCCCTCGACAGACCCCTCTGGTGACAATTCTTTTATAGATAAAGACTGATCTTTACTGTTTAAGGTGAAATCAATACATTTAGTACACATTCTCCTATGGGGCTCCACCATGGCTTTTAAACATAATGAACAAGTATCCTCTGTTTCAGACATGTTTGTACAGACTAGCAATGAGACTAGCAAGCTTGGAAAACACTTTAAAGCAAGTTAACAAGCAATATAAAAAACGTTACTGTGCCTTTAAGAGAAACAAATTTTGACAAAATTTGAAATAACAGTGAAAAAAGGCAGTTACACTAACAACATTTTTACAGTGTATGTAACAAGTCAGCAGAGCATTGCACCCACTTGCAAATGGATGATTAACCCCTTAATAACAAAAACAGAATAATAAATGACAAAAACGTTTTTGAAACACAGTCACAACAACTGCCACAGTCTACTGTGATTGTTACCCTCCTCAAACACGACTTTGAAGCCTTTTGAGCCCTTCAGAGATGTCCTGTATCATTCAGAGGGAAGCTGAATGTCTCTGTCAGTATTTTTAGCTGCACAGAAAAGCACTAAAATAGGCCCTTCCCACTCATATTGCAACAGTGGAAAGCCTCATCTCTAGGCAAAAATCAAACCAGCCATGTGGAAAAAAACTAGGCCCCAATAAGTTTTGTCACCAAACATATATAAAAACGATTAACATGCCAGCAAACCTTTTATATTACATTTTTATAAGAGTATGTATCTCTATTAATAAGCCTGATACCAGTCGCTATCACTGCATTTAAGGCTTAACTTACATTAATCCGGTATCAGCAGCATTTTTCTAGCAAATTCCATCCCTAGAAATATATTAACTGCACATACCTTATTGCAGGAAAACCTGCACGCCATTCCCTCTCTGAAGTTACCTCACTCCTCAGAATATGTGAGAACAGCCATGGATCTTCTGCTAAGATCATAGAAATCACAGGCAGATTCTTCTTCTAATGCTGCCTGAGATGAAACAGTACACTCCGGTACCATTTAAAAATAACAAACTTTTGATTGAAGTTAAAAAACTAACTATAATACACCACTTTCCTCTTACTACGTCCATCTTTGTTGAGAGTTGCAAGAGAATGACTGGATATGGCAGTGAGGGGAGGAGCTATATAGCAGCTCTGCTGTGGGGGATCCTCTTGCAACTTCCTGTTGGGAAGGAGAATATCCCACAAGTAATGGATGATCCGTGGACTGGATACACTTAACAAGAGAAATCTTGTTTGGGCCTGGTTTAGATGCCATAATTTCTACTGTAGTAGGAGATAAAGGAAATTTTCTACCGCAGGACAAAAACTCCAAGGAAAAAAAAAACAGAACTAAACATGTTTTTGAAAGAAAAATGTTGCTTGGAGGAGGGACCCAAAAGGAGTAGCACTAATAAACATTTAAAATTCATACGCTTTATTGAAAATAGTAAAAAACTTACTTTACACAGGACATATAACAGAGGAGTGTAGGGTCTGTGGAACAGGTCCTACGTTATCTGATGCGTTTCACGCCCTTCTGGCATTTTCTCAAAGGTAGTAGAATGTGTGCAGGTAAGAGCTGTTATTTAAACCAATCTTGCACGCTCACAGTGTTATGGAATCCAATTACAGGCTGCATACTCTGACCTGCCTACATTACACTTTACAACGTAGTCTACCTTCATTACAAATTACGAAACATTGATACAAATTTACATTTACCTTGACTACACAACCAAATTACACAGAGGAATACGGTAAGTAATTTGCAACAAAAATTCGAAAGACACATTGTGTTCCGTGATCAGATGCAAAAGCGTGTACATTACAATCAGTATAAAATGTATGATATGTATCTATTTAATCCGAAATTGTCTGTTTGCCATATCTGATAAGTGTGATTTTTAGGAAATAAGAATGCTACCATATCTAAGCATATTCTAAAAATAACAATAAACATAGCTTGAGTTAGATAAAGACTATAGGAGTAGTATGTTCAACTCCTCAGTAAAAAGCACAAAGATCATTCCTAATTCCAAATTTTACTGTTTATATACTTTATGGCAAAAGTCATGTGGATTATTATGCCCCTTATGGTCCCTCATATAGGTCTACTCTATATCCCATCTCAAATTCATACCATATGGTTCTTTTGTGTTTGATTTAAAGATCCACTGAATCTCTTTATCAAGTAATCTCTTAAAGCGATCTCCTCTCGTTTTTCAAACGAAACAACATCTATAGTTTGAAACCTAAGTGCTTTATTTCCTTCACTGTGTTTGCAGAAGTGTTTTGCTACTGGAGTTTTCACTGGTATCTTTTCTACAGATGAAAGATGTTCTCTAATTCTGTCTTTCAAGTTACGACTAGTACACCCTGTGTATTGTTTTTTGCATACTGAGCATGTTATCAAATATATAACATATTTAGAGCAGGAATCCAATCTTAAGTCTATACTGAATCTTTTACCATTTGTTGTGGAAGTAAACTCTTTGTCTAAACTTGCATGATCACAGGCCATATATGGATTATGGCCACATTTTAAAAAAAAACCTTTTCTTAAAAGCCAAGTTTTTTTTTTTACCAATATTCTGGGATTTATAGACATACGCCTAGATTTAGAGTTCAGCATTCGCCGTCAAAAGCAGTGTTAAGAGCAATTTTTGCCCCCTTCTGGTCCCTGTACTAGCTAGAGTTTATTCTCTGGCGGGCGAAAAAGGCTTACTTCCCCCTGAACTTCTGGCAGCAACAATAGTGGCTATTCCGAAGCCAGGCAAAGACCCGAATATATGTGAAAATTTCCGCCCCATATCCCTCTTAAATCTCGACACGAAATTACTTGCTAAAGTTTTGGCCAACTGACTCAACTGTATCCTCCCATCCCTAATTAGTTGGGATCAGGTGGGTTTCACGCCGGGCAGGGAGGGACCCGACAACACTCGACGTCTTTTAAATGTATTCTTTGAGGCCAAAAGACGGAGAATTCCCTGCACCACTTTGGCCCTCGACGCGGAAAAGGCCTTTGACCGTGTGAACTGGTCATATCGTTTCGAGACCCTCACCAGATTTGGCTTCCCGTCTCACTTTCTCACATGGGTAAAAGCCCTTTACGCATCTCCCTCAGCGTCTGTCAGAGGTTTAGGGTTCCTTTCCCCCTCCTTCCCGATCACTAATGGCACGCGACAGGGTTGTCCTCTGTCTCCCCTGATTTTCGTGTTGGCAATAGAGCCTCTAGCGGTGGCACTTCGTTCTAATGATGAGATTAAGGGAGTAAACATAGCTGGATCCATACAGAAGGTCGCCCTATTTGCCGACGACCTTACCGTGCTTTTGAGTGATCCCACTCACTCGCTTCCAGTTCTATTCAACCTCCTGTAGACCTTTGGAACGGTTAGCTATTACAAACTTAATGTACATAAGATGGATGCCTACTCACACCCCTCAATCTGGCACTCCCACGGAGTATTTAGTATACAAGATTTATTCCCTGATAAGCAGTTAATGAACCTTGCAGACTTTCGTTCCAAGTTCCAGCCCTCCCAATTATTGCAGTTTGAATTTTGGAGGCTGAAAAGCTTGTTACAATCATGGGGCTTCACATCTCTACCTCTTCGAGCTCCTACGAAATGGGAATCGAGATGGCACACAGCCAAAAAAATTCCTAAAACACTGTCTATCTCATACCAGGACATCCTGAACCCTCCCATATATCTCAAATCTATATACATTATTACTTGGGAAAGAGACTTACAATTCCAAGCCTCTCAAGAGGAATGGTCTAAAGCCATGAGCGTAACTAGGCGGGCTATCCATTGCGTCACGATGCTGGAGCTATATCTCAAGATATGCATGCAATGGCATATGACCCCACTCCGACTTTTTAAAATTTCCCATGCAAACTCCCCGCTTTGTTGGAGAGGTTGTGGCCAGCTAGGATCATCAGCACACATATGGTGGGAATGCCCTGCTCTGCGGCCTCTCTGGGTTATGCTTTCACATAGATGCTCTGAGGTGGATCCGAATCTATGGCTTGATCCACGGAAAGTATTTGGATGTGGGGCTCCCTCTATCCCCGGTGGGTCTCCTCAGTATTTACCTATTTACGGCTGCCAAACTGAGTATTGCGCGTAAGTGGAAACAATCCTCTATCCCCAACTGGGGAGATTTGACCAAAATCATGGACTATCTAGAAGTGATGGAGAGCCCTGTGTTTACCATAAATAACAGGGTCTCCCTACACTGTCAATCCTGGGAAATATGGAAGAAAATTAGGGCTTCTACTACTTAAACCTGACAAAGACTTATGTAAGTTTCTAGAGACCTCTTGTTCCCTTTTTTTTTTCTCTCTCTCCTCCCTTCTTCTTACTTCCCTTTCTCTCTCCCTTCTATAGCATGATTCCTCCCCTCCTTTCCTCTCTTTATGTCGTGCTCAGTGCTCCCTTTTCTGAAGTTGCTTAAAATCAAAATTTAAGTTTCTTTTCACCCTAACCAAACACTCCCATATGTAGTTAGCGCCATTATTGGCTTACTTTAGACATACTTTTCCTGCATAATCTGCCAAATCTCTACAAACACTCCTAGCTAACTTCTGACTACCAACTGATACTCAACTTGTGTGTTAAGTGTTTGGAAACAGTTTATATGTTTATAAGAAAACGCTGCTTTTTACCGCCCGCTGGTATTTAGAGTCAGCCAGGAAAGGGTCTAACGCTCACTTCCAAGCCGCGACTTTTCCATACTGCAGATCCCCTTACGCCAATTGCATAGCCTATCTTTTCAATGGGATCTTCCCAACGCCAGTATTTAGAGTCTTGGCTGAAGTGAGTAGTAGACCCTCTACCGACAAGACTCCAGCCGCAGAAAAAAGTCAGTAGTTAAGAGCTTTCTGGGATAAAGCCGGTTTATAAAGCTCTTAACTACTGTGCTCTAAAGTACACTAACACCCATAAACTAGGGGGTTAATAAATATAATATAGGGGTCGGCGATGTTAGGGGCAGCAGATTAGGGGTACATAGCTATAATGTAGGTTGGGGCGGTGTCCGGAGCGGCAGATTAGGGGTTAATAATATAATTCAGGGGTCAGCGATAGTGGGGGCGGCAGATTAGGGGTTAATAAGTGTAAGGTTAGGGGTGTTTAGACTCGGGGTACATGTTAGGGTGTTAGGTGCAGACTTAGAAACTGTTTCCCCATAGGAAACAATGGGGCTGCGTTAGGAGCTTAACGCTGCTTTTTTGCAGGTGTTAGGTTTTTTTTTCAGCCCAAACTGCCCCATTGTTTCCTATGGGGATATCGTGCACGAGCACGTTTTTCCAGCTATCCGCTACCGTAAGCAACGCTGGTATTGAGAGTTGAAGTGGCGGTAAATATGCCTGTACGCTCCCTTTTTGGAGCCTAACGCAGCCCTTCAGAGAACTCTAAATACCAGCGTTATTTAGATGAAATATTTTTTTATTACTCACATTACACCAACAATAAAATTAGAAACAATACATGCATTTAGTTACAGAGATACATCATACAGGAAAGTCTCGACATCAAAATATATATAGAGTTATCGGATTGTGAGATGTTCCTTTGTAGAAGAGTTCTGTTATTTTTGAGTCTCTTGAGAGTCCAAGTTTAAGATTTCTTAGGTATCTTTACTAGGATTACCATATCATGGTCCTCATGGTCTTCTGCTAATGCATGCGTTGCAGTCATTTACTTTGCAGTTGGGTGAGTAGTTAGTTTTCAACATATGTCCCCTTAAAGACAATCTATCGCTTTGAGTAGTCTCAGAAGGGAGTGTTTTTGTAGGGGGTAACAATGTAATATCTCTTCAATCTCAACAACTATCACAACAGAACAAAAAAAAGGGCGCAATCTAAACTAAAATCTTAATACAACAAAAAGAAGAAAAAAGATAAAGAAAATACTAAAGAAAAATAAACAAAAACAAAAGGAGGAATGCACAAATCAAAGACATATTTTAGTACTTCATCACTGTACAATTATTCCTAATCCTATCTAACGAGTTCTTGCTCACCTAGGTCATCTTTCTTATATCCTATTTATGGGTGTCCATAATCAAATCCTCCCTCACTATCTCCCTATAGGACATGTTTATCTCACCTCGAACTTCTAACTTCCTCAGTGGCTCTAGGTCTCATGTGAGAACTACTCTCCATTATCCAGTAATACCAGACCTTTTGAAATTGAGTTTCTGTATCCTGCATAGACGCAGCTGACTCATAGATCAGGTACACCAACTGAATTCTAGCTAACACTTCTGACCAAGAGGGTATTTCCATCTTCCAATATTTAGCTATAGCTATTCTCGTTGTGGTGCATAGAATTCTAATAAAGGTGTTGAGATGTTTATTCAATCTTGGTATTTTTTCGTGTAGTAGTGCCTGAGCAGGGGTGAGAGAAATCCGCTCGTTCAGCACTTTACTCAGTAGTAAGGATAGTTCCTCCCATATGTTCTTAACCTTTGGACAGTCCCACCACATGTGGATATATGATCCTCGTGTCCTACAACCTCTGTAACAGAAGTTGGAACTCTCCTTTCCCATCCAAGCTGTCTTTATTGGTGTGAGGTACCATCTAAAAGATGTTTTAAGCACATTTTCTCTTAGATCAGCGCTAATAAGGCCTTTACTAGCTTGGTGTAAGGTTTCATTCCACTCGCTTAGGTCCAATTCCCTATCCAGATCTGCTTCCCAATTTAACATTAATGTGGTTTTAGTGCCTATCCTCGCTTCTTGAATAGAAACGTAGAGTCTAGAAATTGCTTTTTTGGGTCTAGTGAGTGAGGTACATAGTTGTTCTAGAGCAGTTTGTCGACTACATGTCATGTGCTTTGATAGGTACGTCTTTATGGCTGAGGTTATTTGAAGGTATAGGAACCACTGAAGTGGGAGGGGATCTAGTTTCTGTTGGAGTTGTGTGAAAGTCAACGTCCTACCCTGAAATTGCATGTCCGCCACCCTATATAACCCTTTGTTCTCCCATTTCTGAATGTGATGTTTAAACTCCTCGTTTATAATATTTTTTAGGGGCACTATCATTGAGTGTGAGGGAATTATGTTCCCTGACTGGCGAAGTGATGTCCACTGCTGTCTGGTATATTGTGTGATTCTATTCTGATATAGACTGCGATCATTTCGTAGATTATTTCGCCATAAGATATCATCTGGGGTCTCCAGTCCCGCTATCCTAGCCTCCAGAGCAGGCCAGAGAACATCGCCCTGTTTTCTACCTAGAATCGAGTCTTGGGCCAATCTCGCTGCTTTGTAGTAATCTAACAAATTTGGAGCCCCCACTCCCCCTAATTGTCTATGCCTACTTAGAATTTGACGTGGAATTCTTGGGTGTTTGTTGTCTCTTAAGAAGCTGTGGATATCTTTCTGCAGATATGCTATATCTGAAACTACGACCTTAATTGGGAGCACTCTAAACAAATATAAAATTCTGGGCAGAACTGTCATCTTGACAGCCGACAGTCTGCCGTACCACGAGAAACCTAGTTTCTTCCATTTCCCTAAATCCGATCGAATGGTTTTAAACATAGGGGTGTAATTTGCTGCATATAGTTTTGTGGAGTGTGCCGTAAGCTTTATGCCTAAATAGTTTAATCCTTCTGGCACCCATCTGAAATCAAAATTTGCCTCAATTAATTTTATGGTGTGTTTTGGTAATGACAAGGGAAGTGCCTCGCATTTGTCTGCATTGATTTTATAACCAGATATCTGAGAGAATAAATGTATTGCATGATATACATGAGGTAGTGACAATAGTGGCTTGGAGATAGTAAGCAGGACATCATCCGCAAATAGGGTAATCTTGTGATGAAAGTCCCCCACCTCTAGACCAGTTATGTCTGGGCAGTTACGTATATATGCAGCCAGTGGTTCGATACATATAGCAAATAATAAAGGTGAGAGTGGGAAGCCCTGCCATGTGCCATTTAGGATGGGTATGTTCTCTGATTGGTGTCCTATTGCTCTGACATGCGCTGTGGGTGTGGAGTATAGCCCCTTGATAGCCTGTAAAAATCCATCTTTAAAACCTAGTGCTGTCAACAATGCCGTCATATATCTTCAATCAACCCTATCGAATGCCTTCTCCGCGTCCAAGGAAAGGACCAGAGAAGGCACTCTGCGGTCCCGCAAAAAATCTATTATCGATACCATTCTGCGAATATTGTCTGGGGCTTCCCTCTCCTTAATAAATCCCACCTGATCAGAGTGTATAATATTGGGTAAGACATGTTTCAGTCTATTGGCTAAAATTTTCGTAACAATTTTGAGGTCTTGATTAATGAGGGAGATTGGCCTATAACTAGAACAGAGTGTAGGGTTTTTCCCCTGTTTTGGGATTACCACTATTTTAGCCCGAAGCAATTCCATAGGTATCTCCCCTCCCTCCATAATGTGGTTTGCGAACACTAATAAGTGGGGTACTAAGACATCTTTAAACGCCTTATAGTACTCTCCTGAGAACCCGTCAGGTCCTGGGGCTTTACCAGGCTTGAGGTCCTTGATAGCATTTATCACCTCTGCCTTTGTAATTTTGGCACTCAAATTTACACTATCCTCATCAGTGATTGGTTTTAGTTTTGCTTTTAGTAAAAAAGATCTAAACATCTCTTGAGTCTCTGAGGTGTGGTGCACCTTTGTGCCGTCATATAGATTACTGTAGAATTGGGCAAATGCATTAACAATCTCTTGGGGGTGGGAGGTTAATTGGCCCAGGGAAGTCTGAATGTTCGGTATGGAAAGAGTTTGATAATTATCTCTAATCTTTTTGGCGAGGTATCTATCAGGCTTATTGGCGAAAATAAAATAATTAGTTTTCAATTTCTGTGAGGCCCTTATGGACTGTTCGTTTAAAACAGATTGCAGTTTTTGTTTTTGGATAGTGAGCTTGGTTAAGGCTGCCTTTGAGTTAGTTGATTTATGTGTGTGTTCTAGGGAGGCGATTTCAGCATTTAATTGTTTAATCAAGTTCTCTTTTTGTTTCTTGTATAATGTTTTCTCCTTAATTAATATCCCCCTAATCACTGCCTTGTGTGCAGCCCAAGGTATAATAGGATTCTCTGTAGAGTCTATATTAATCTGCCAGTATTCTTTTAAGTTATGTAGCACTTTATCTTTTATAAGCGGGCTTTTAATACAGGTTGGGTCGTACGTCCATGTTTTTATCCTTTTCGGGTCAGCTAAGTCACCAAAACCGAGTACTGTTATTGAGTGGTCTGACCATACACAGGGGTGGATGTCTATGGTATGTAGTGCTGGTTGTATAATCTGGCTTGTAAAGATATAATCTATCTTTGAGTAGCTATTATGGGCTGCTGAGTAAAAGGTGGTACCCTCACTCCCTTCATTCAACAACTTCCAAGTGTCATGCAATGTGTGTTGGTCTAGTAGCCCCAAAATGTTCTTTGCCATTATACTCTGTCTCTGTTTTTTCTTTGGCTGTGAGGTAGAAGTCTGTTTGGTCAATGTCTGTAAATCAATGTTAAAGTCTCCTGCCAGTATTATCCTCTTTCTAGACCAGCCAGTCAGCAGATTAGAGATTGTGCCAAAGAATTTATCCTGTTGCTCGTTAGGGGCATATACATTACACAATAGCACCTCCTCCCCCCCCAACTGCCCATGAACCAGTAGGTATCTACCCTCCTTATCCGATATAGTTTCACTGTGTGTAAATGGTATCGAGGAGTGAATCAAGATAGAGACTCCTCTCTTTTTTGCATCTAACGCAGAGTGGAATTGCATTGGGTAATCTCTCGCCCAATACTTGGGGATAGTGTCTTTCAGAAAATGAGTTTCCTGAAGATAAATAATATTAGCCCGCAGCCGTCTATAATTTGACATCGCTGTCCGCCTTTTTATATCAGTGTTTAAGCCTCTCGCATTATGCGAGAGCAAAACTATTTTAGGTAGCGACATTGTAGTGGATTATCTTATGGTGTTTTCTTACCCTACCTCCAAAATCAGGGGTTTCAGATGGGTGGGCTATATCATAACAGGGTTCTCTCATATGTGTAGGTGTGAGGTTCTCCCACCCCTGCTCAAAGAACTTACGTGAAATTCTAGGATTCCAGCTTCTCTGTAAGATGTCTGTTATAGGTGAGCATTTAAACCTTGTACAGTGTTTCGTGCATCTATATAGTAAAAATATGAAACACAACAACAACAACAACAATAATTGGTAATAACCTACATTTTGGTTATACATGTAACAAAACAAATGTAAGATAGATCTCAAGCGCAATCCTAATACGAATTGCCAACATAACTTAACTTTTAAAGAGTGAACAAAAACTCACAGTGGGTCTCTGGATCATGTCCCTGATTAACCCCTCAGGCTCCTGTAAAGCAAACAAGGTTACAGAAACAACAAAATTTGTACCAGAGAAGATTAGCTCTCTCTATCATTTCCCTTTTCTGCAGTCTGATGTTATCAAGTTTTAGCTTTCTTCTTGGTTACTTTCTGCCAATTAGATCTTTGGGGTTTTGCCCGGGGTTGAGGAAGCCCAGGTGGATGTGGTGGAGTCTCTTCAGACAAGGCCTCAGGTGGTTCTAAGTCCAAAAATTTACAAATATCCGGGATTTCCTCCCTTGTCTTGATTGTAGATGTTCTACCATTTCGGACCACTTGTAGTGCGAAGTGAAAACCCCATCTGTAAGGTATGTGATTCTTTCTAAGCAAGAGAGTTAAGGGTCTCAGTGCATAGCGTCTCTGTAATGTTTTAACACAGAGGTCTTGGAAGAATTGAACTATATTGCCCTGAAACTTGAACGTGGGATTTTGTCTTGCTGCTGTTAGTATTTTTTCTCTGTCAGGGAACCTCAGTAGTTTAATAATGACATCTCTTGGAGGCTGGTCTGGTTTAGGTTTGGCTCTAAGGGCCCTATGTGCTCTCTCTATGGGATATTCAGATTCCGTGGTTGCACCCGTGATGGCGTGAAAAAGCTGTTGTAGGTAGCCATGTAGATCCTCAGCTCCTATTGTTTCAGGTATTCCTTTAAGTCTAATATTAGACCGCCTGCTCCTATTCTCCATATCCTCTATCTTCTCCTCCAGATCCATTATAATTTGAGTCTGAGAGGCTAGGGTCTGCGACACCACTGTAACTTCTTCCCCCATTTCTTCAGTAGCTGTTTCCAACGAATCTACACGATTTCCCAGCTCCAGAATTTCGGTTTTGATGTCTGTAAGGCTATTGGTGACCATAGCTTGGAAGCTGTCCATTTTTCCCCACAATTTTTCAAAATTGGAGGATATATCTTGTTTAGATACAAGAGCTTGCAAGTCTGCTTTGGTTGCAGGAATAAGATCCATAGAACTTTCCTCATTTTCGGATTCCATATCCTCCTCTGTGTCTGCTAAAACCTGTTCCTGCGATTTAGACACTCTCGAGGTTTTAAAGAATGTGTCTACTGACTGGGGTTTTCCCCCTTTGTCTCCCTTGTTCCCTTTTCTGGCTGCCATAGTGCGTGCTGCAATAATTAACTAATATTATTAGTATTCTGGATTGGCAGCTGTTAGTTTAGCAATATAGTTCCTATTATTTCTGGTTATGACTTTTAGGGATCAGCGTCCCTCAAGACCTCTGCTTAGTAGCTATATAAGGCTCCTCTTCTCCATTAACCGACTATCTAATTATGGTCATGTGATCTTTCCACTCTGTTTCATTTATTTGCCCATTTAGAAGATTTGGCGAATATCTGAGATAGCACAGTCATTAGTTATGTAGAATAAAGAAAGTCATCTGTGTTGGTGCTAACAGTTAACTAACTTGTGGGCTTTCCTCATTGCAATCATATCAGGTAGCACAGGCCAACTTCTTCAATCAATCACTCCATGTTTTATATCAGCATATAAAATTGTTCACAGAATGTGTGCTGAATAAATGGCTAGCTGTCAAAAGGTGGTGAGCTCTCCTCTCCCCAGGGTATATGTCCACACTGGACGGAGATGGATAGGGAACGTGGGATATGACCCGCTGACAGACCGTTCAGCGGGAAATGGGGGGGAGAGAGAGCAGACCAGCATACAACAAATGTCCCAGTGCCGTCTCAATAAGTCTATCTGCACAGCTTCGCTATACCCACAGTCTTTATATGTGTCTTCTTTGGCAGCTAAGCACCCTCACATAGAACGTTTCTCCCCTTATACTGCTATTCAGAGTGTGCTAAATATGGCTGCGCTGTGTTGCGCATTTACATTACCCACGTGGCTCTTAATATCCAAGGTGTCAGGAGTTGCTCCTCAGTTTCTCCGGTAAGGTCACACTACCTTCTCTTCTCTGCTGTCGCCTCTCAAACCGAGTAGCAGCGGCCCGGGTACTCGTTCTTGCTCCCACAGGGCTTATATCTGTAGAGTGGCGCGGTCTCTCTGCTAGGCCTTTGCTCCCGCCATTAATTTCAGGTCGCAAGTGTGGCGCTTCCTCCTGTAGCTCTTCTCTTTGTTATTCGCCCAGATTACAGCAGAGCAGCACAGATTACCGCTCCGGAGCGGAGCCCCGACCCTCCGGAGCGTCTCTCCACAGTGCCTGCCCCGATCCGGTAACAGCCTGCCCTCCGCCTCTAGCAAAACTGACAGCCTTGCAAACACTGAGTTGTGAGGTCTTCAAAATAAAGCCAGGTTGCTGCTGCTTTATATCTCGTATCTTTCTTCTTGCTTAGAGACACTAAAAGTTGTTAAAATTAAACTATATTCACAACACGCTTGGGAGCTCAGCAAAAACACAACTGCTCCTGATGGCTGCTGGCTCCGCCCCTCCATACCAGCGTTATTTAAAAGGTGCTGGGGGGAAAAAAAATGCGTAGCTAACGCACCCCTTTGGCCGCAAAACTCTAAATCTAGGTGATAGTTAGTGACTTGGGATCCTATAGTTGGAACTCTATGTGATACAAACTTACATCCTTCTAGAATGCTATTAAGTTTTGGATGTCCATGTTCTTCTCAACTATTGATACCACTTGTTTATATTGGTTACTGCATGGAGTAACAAAAAACACTGGCTGTGTATATTTCTTTTATCTGTTGATATTCTTATTGTACCTCTTATTTTTCTTACGCTTAAGGAGAATGCTCCTATCTAGTTGTCTAACTTCTGTACGTAATTTTATAAGTTCTTGTACATTATATCCTCTATCTCCTAGGCGTTTGACTAGATCTAGAGAGTGTTCATCATATTTAGCTACATCATCACAGATTCTCCTAATTCTTATTAGTTATCCCCTGGGGATAGCTTTGATGACATGATTTGCATGACAGGAGTCTGCTCGTAAAATTGTATTGCCAGTAATTTGCTTCCAATACAGTTCTGTACTTAGGGATATTCCTCCCGTAAGTAAGACATCAAGGTATTCTATAGAATTGTCATTTATCTTGTAGGTAAATTTAAGATTAACATTGTTATCATTTAACTGTTTAACAGTTTCCACCCGCTGATCTGTGCCATCCCATATTATAATGAGATCATCTATGTATCAGGTTTAAAATTTAACATTTTCATAAAACATATTGTTGTCTCCAAAAAACAAAAAATGATGACTCAAACCACCCCATGAATACGTTGGCATATGTGGGGACAAATTTTGCCCCCATGGCGGTGCCACAGGTCTGGAAGTAGAAACTCCCGTCAAACAGAAAGAAATTAGGAGTTAAAAGAAAACACAAGGCCTCCAAAACAAATTCACTTGAGAACGTACTTTTTAACAGTAGGTGGTATTTCACAGCCTCAAAGCCTAACTCATGTGGGATGCAAGACTATAGTGAACAGACATCAACAGTAAGCCACTTGTACCTAGTTTACCAAGGAATATTATCCAATTTTTGTAGTATATGAGTAGTATCTCTGATAAACCCTGGTAATTCTCTAACAAAAGACTGTAACAAGTTGTCAAGACAGTCTCATCCACCAATAAAAAAGTTCTATCCAGAAGTCTCAACCAAAAAAGTAAATTTATGCTTACCTGATAAATTGATTTCTTCTATGATACGATGAGTCCATGGATTCATCCTTTACTTGTGGTATATTATCCTCCTGCTAACAGGAAGTGGCAAAGAGCACCACAGCAGAGCTGTCTATATAGCTCCTCCCTTGACTCCACCCCCCAGTCATTCAACCAAAGGTATAGGAAGAAAAAGGAGAAACTAAAAGGTGCAGAGGTGACAAGTTTTAAATCAAAAAATATAATCTGTCTTAAATTGACAGGGTGGGCCGTGGACTCGTCATATCATAGAAGAAATCAATTTATCAGGTAAGCATAAATTTACTTTTCTTCTATAAGATACAACGAGTCCACGGATTCATCCTTTACTTGTGGGATACAATACCAAAGCTACAGGACACGGATGAACGGGAGGGACAAGACAGATACCTAAACAGAAGGCACCACTGCTTGAAGAACTTATCTCCCAAAAATAGCCTCCGAAGAAGCAAAAGGATCAAATTTGGAAAATTTGGAAAAGGTATTAAGGGAAGACCAAGTCGCAGCCTTACAAATCTGTTCAACAGAAGCATCGTTTATAAAAGCCCATGTGGAAGCCACCGCTCTAGTAGAATGAGCTGTAATCTTTTCAGGAGGCTGCTGTCCAGCAGTCTCGTATGACAAACGGATGATGCTTTTCAGCCAAAAAGAAAGAGAGGTAGGCGTAGCTTTTTGACCTCTACGTTTTCCAGAATAGACAACAAACAGACAAGATGTTTGACGGAAATCCTTGGTCGCTTGCAAGTAAAACTTCAAGGCACGAACCACGTCCAAGTTATGTAACAGACGCTCCTTATTAGAAGAAGGGTTAGGACACAGAGAAGGAACAACAATTTCCTGATTAATATTCTTATTTGAAACAACCTTAGGAAGGAATCCAGGTTTGGTACGCAAAACCACCTTATCAGAATGGAAAATAAGATAAGGCGAGTCGCATTGTAATGCAGATAGTTCAGAAACTCTTCGAGCCGAAGAGATAGCAACTAAAAACAGAACTTTCCAAGATAGAAGCTTAATATCTATGGAATGCATAGGTTCAAACGGAACCCCTTGAAGAACTTTAAGAACTAAATTCAAACTCCATGGCGGAGCAACAGGTTTAAACACAGGCTTAATTCTAACCAAAGCCTGACAAAACGACTGAACGTCTGGGACATCTGCCAGACGCTTGTGCAGTAAGATTGACAAAGCAGATATCTGTCCCTTTAAGGAACTAGCTGATAACCCCTTCTCCAATCCTTCTTGGAGAAAGGACAAAATCCTAGGAATCCTGATCTTACTCCAAGAGTAGCCTTTGGATTAACACCAATAAAGATATTTATGCCATATCTTATGGTAAATTTTCCTAGTGACAGGCTTTCGAGCCTGAATCAAGGTATCTATGACCGACTCAGAGAATCCCCGCTTAGATAAAATCAAGCGTTCAATCTCCAGGCAGTCAGCCGCAGAGAAACTAGATTTGGATGTTGGAACGGACCCTGAATGAGAAGGTCCTGTCTCATTGGCAGTTTCCACGGTGGCAGAGATGACATCTCCACCAGATCTGCATACCAAGTCCTGCGTGGCCACGCAGGTGCTATCAAAATTACCAAAGCCCTCTCCTGTTTGATTCTGGCAATCAGACGAGGAAGGAGAGGAAAAGGAGGAAACACATAAGCCAGGTTGAACGACCACGGTACTGCTAGAGCATCTATCAGTACTGCTTGAGGATCCCTTGATCTGGACCCGTATCAAGGAAGTTTGGCATTCTGACGAGATGCCATCAGATCCAATTCTGGTGTGCCCCATTGATGAATCAATTGTGCAAACACCTCCGAATGGAGCTCCCACTCCCCCGGATGAAAAGTCTGACGACTAAGAAAATCCGCTTCCCAGTTCTCCACTCCTGGGATATAGATTGCTGATAGATGGCAAGAGTGAGTCTCTGCCCATCGAATGATTTTGAAAACCTCTATCATCGCTAGAGAACTCTTTGTTCCCCCTTGATGATTGATATATGCTACAGTCGTGATATTGTCCGACTGGAATCTTATGAATTTGCCCGAAGCCAGCTGAGGCCACGCCTGAAGCACGTTGAATATCGCTCTCGGTTCTAGAATATTTACTGGAAGGAGAGCCTCCTCCTGAGTCCACACACCCTGTACCTTCAGGGAATTCCAGACTGCACCCCAGCCCAAGAGGCTGGCGTCCGTCGTCACTATGACCCATGCTGGCCTGCGGAAACACATTCCCTGGGACAGATGATCCTGTGACAACCACCAAAGAAGAGAGTCTCTAGTCTCTTGATCCATATTTATCTGAGGAGATAAATTTGCATAATCCCCATTCCACTTTCTGAGCATGCACAGTTGCAGTGGTCTGAGATGCAAGCGAGCAAACGAAACTATGTCCATTGCCGCTACCATTAGTCCAATTACCTCCATACACTGAGCCACTGATGGCCGAGGAATGGAATGAAGTGCTCGGCAGGTGGTTAAGATCTTTGATTTTCTGACCTCCGTCAGAAAAATTTTCATGTCTACCGAGTCTATCAGAGTTCCCAGGAATGGAACTCTTGTGAGAGGGATAAGTGAACTCTTCTTTATGTTCAAACATTTTATCACCTCTTTCACTTTACCCTTCCTATTACTTAGAGTAGGCAAAGAGAATGACTGGGGGGTGGAGTCAAGGGAGGAGCTATATAGACAGCTCTGCTGTGGTGCTCTTTGCCACTTCCTGTTAGCAGGAGGATAATATCCCACAAGTAATGGATGAATCCGTGGACTCTTCGTATCTTATAGAAGAAAAAAGCTTAGATGCCTTCTTTTTCAAATAAAGATAGCAAGAGACCGAAGAAAAATTGATAATATGAGTAAATTAAAAATTTGCTTAAAATTGCATGCTCTATCTGAATCACAAAAGAAAAAATTTGGGTTCAGTGTACCTTTAAGGAAAAACAAATTAAACACATCCATCCGGATCAAAAATAAAATGAAAGGCAGCACCCATCGGGTGAACGCCCAAGGTGAATGAGAACGACAACAGGACCAGCCGAGTAGAGGCCCCATTCACCCAAGCTCATAAATGGAACTGAAAAACATAAATAAAAAATAAAATTAAGACAATAAGGAGATTGGCTTCATCCCCTAACGTCATATCCATTTTGCCATCCAATTTCTAAGGCCTCGGATCCCTCTGCCCACCAGGACTGGGATCCTCTAATATTGCCAAAATATGTCTTAAAAGAACCCTAAGGCAAGCCTGCCTATAACGGAAGGCAAAACCATCCCTCGCCGAATCTGCTGAAGACCTCGGCTCCGAGATTGGGGCCCCTGAAGCGTTAGGGGGCCAATGTTTCCCCAGAAGGCCGAACTGAATCGGGCGATCCCACGCTTGATGGACCTAGGTTAACGGAGCATGGACAGTATCGGAAGAAATACTTCACTTGGGAGATATAAATGAGACAGCGCCATAGAAATGGCCATGCAGAACCGTGCCGTAACCCCAGCCATTGGGGGTGTCAAAGTGTGCCAGTTTAGTCTTTTTGTAATCCCAAGATTATGTAGGATTCTGATATCGGGAACCTGTGGATGACAGATAGAAGAGGCGCCTCATGGGACAAGTATCGTTTTAGACAGCAGAGGGACACACATAAGCGGCGAGCCCCCCACACAGAATGTTACTCACAAGAGCGGCGGTACAAACGTGTACCCAGACAGGCAGGACGGAACCAAAGGTCGCCCGTCAGACAGGCGTAAACTCAGTACGCTAGGCAAACGTCACTCAGCAGGCGGCGTCAGAGTAAACCCAGCAGGGGAACCAATAGAGTCGAAGGGAACTCGACACAGCGGACCTCCAAAGGGGATCCGGAACGTAGCAAAAATCCTCCAGCGGCAATGGTAATAGAAAACAGGCAGGTGTGATGTGCTCAAAGATACATTTATTGAGTACAAACAGATAAAAACAGGCGTATCAATAAATGTATCTTTGAGCACATCACACCTGCCTGTTTTCTATTACCATTGCCGCTGGAGGATTTTTGCTACGTTCCGGATCCCCTTTGGAGGTCCGCTGTGTCGAGTTCCCTTCGACTCTATTGGTTCCCCTGCTGGGTTTACTCTGACGCCGCCTGCTGAGTGACGTTTGCCTAGCGTACTGAGTTTACGCCTGTCTGACGGGCGACCTTTGGTTCCGTCCTGCCTGTCTGGGTACACGTTTGTACCGCCGCTCTTGTGAGTAACATTCTGTGTGGGGGGCTCGCCGCTTATGTGTGTCCCTCTGCTGTCTAAAACGATACTTGTCCCATGAGGCGCCTCTTCTATCTGTCATCCACAGGTTCCCGTTGTCCACCCATCATCCCTGAGAGAGCTGCCTGGATTTCTGTTTGCCGAATCCGCCATTAACCATATGCTGTGATCATTTGCGCACTTCTATAGAGACTCTGTGTGCTTTCTCGGTTCTCTATAATCTAGCAAGGATTCTGATATGCAGGACACGGATGCCTCAAATACGGAGGATGTATCTTGTGATGAATATGAAATGGCCCGGGTAATTAATGCCCATCAGTTATGCTCCGGGTGCAGTTCTAGAGTACTCTCTTCACCTGAGTCTGGGAGCTTAGAGTGCGTTGAACCATCCGTCTCCAAGGTTTCCTTGACCCGTGAGGCGCGTGCCCAAGACCCTTTCCCGGCTATGCACACAGGTGTCCCTATGGCCTTCACTCCTTCTCCGGAGAGTGGCTTGTTTCCGCGAGAGAGCAAGACTCTCTCGGTCGCACACAGTCAGCATACGGAAGTGAAAAAAAAAAACCTAACCACACCCGTCACGAGGTGCACCGTACCAGTCCTAAAAGAAGGCCGTTTTCTTCCGTAAAGGCCGAGAGCCAAAGTATAGCTACACATTGCAAATAGAGCCACATAACAAACATGATTAAAGTCCCCCCTGTTCAATAACCCCCCTCAGGAGATATTAACCCATGATTCCTTATTTAAGATAAAAGGAGTCCCACTGGGACCCTACCTTGTTTCTCTAACAATACATCTCATATTGAAATAAAATGAAACAATCTTACCGGAATCTTGCCGTGGAACAGGAACACAGCCCTTTAAAGGGACAGTCAAGTCCAAAAAAACATTTCATTTTTCAAATAGGGCATGAAATTTTAAACAACTTTCCCATTTACTTTTATCAACAATTTTGCTTTGTTCTCTTGGTATTTTAGTTGAAAGCAAACCTAGGAAGGCACATATGATAATTTCTAAGCCCTTGAAGGCCGCCTCTATTTTATTTACTTTTCACAGCAGGGGAGAGCAAGCTCATGTAGGCCATATAGATAGCATTGTGATCACGCTAGTGGCAGACACTGCACTAATTGGCTAAAATGCAAGTCAATAGATAATAACTAAAAGTCATGTGATTAGGGGCGGTCAGAAGATGCTTAGATACAAGTTAGTCACAGAAGTAAAAAAAACATAATTTATGCTTACCTGATAAATTTATTTCTCTTGTAGTGTATCCAGTCCACGGATCATCCATTACTTGTGGGATATTCTCCTTCCTAACAGGAAGTTGCAAGAGGATCACCCACAGCAGAGCTGCTATATAGCTCCTCCCCTCACTGCCATATCCAGTCATTCGACTGAAACAAGCCGAGAAAGGAGAAATAGGGTGCAGTGGTGACTGTAGTTTAATTAAAATTTAGACCTGCCTGAAAAGGACAGGGCGGGCCGTGGACTGGATACACTACAAGAGAAATAAATTTATCAGGTAAGCATAAATTATGTTTTCTCTTGTTAAGTGTATCCAGTCCACGGATCATCCATTACTTGTGGGATACCAATACCAAAGCTAAAGTACACGGATGATGGGAGGGACAAGGCAGGAACTTAAACGGAAGGAACCACTGCCTGTAGAACCTTTCTCCCAAAAACAGCCTCCGAAGAAGCAAAAGTATCAAATTTGGAAAATTTGGAAAAAGTATGAAGGGAAGACCAAGTTGCAGCCTTGCAAATCTGTTGAACAGAGGCCTCATTTTTAAAGGCCCAGGTGGAAGCCACAGCTCTAGTAGAATGAGCTGTAATCCTTTCAGGAGGCTGCTGTCCAGCAGTCTCATAGGCTAAACGGATTATACTCCAAAGCCAAAAAAAAGAGAGGTTGCCGAGGCCTTCTGACCTCTCCTCTGTCCAGAGTAAACAACAAACAGGTTAGATGTTTGGCGAAAATCTTTAGTAGCCTGTAAGTAAAACTTCAAGGCACGGACTACGTCTAGATTATGCAAAAGACGTTCCTTCTTTGAAGAAGGATTAGGACATAATGATGGAACAACAATCTCTTGATTGATATTCTTGTTAGAAACCACCTTAGGTAAAAACCCAGGTTTTGTACGCAGAACAACTTTATCTGAATGAGAGATCAGATAAGGAGAATCACAATGTAAGGCAGATAACTCCGAGACTCTTCGAGCCGAGGAAATAGCCATCAGAAAAAGAACTTTCCATGAAAGAAGTTTGATATCAATAGAATGAAGGGGTTCAAACGGAACCCCTTTTTTTGAAGAACTTTAAGAACCAAGTTTAAGCTCCATGGAGGAGCAACAGGTTTAAACACAGGCTTAATTCTAACTAAAGCCTGACAAAATGCCTGAACGTCTGGAACTTCTGCCAGACGCTTGTGTAAAATAATAGACAGAGCAGAAATCTGTCCCTTTAAAGAACTAGCTGATGATCCTTTGTCCAAATCCTCTTGGAGGAAGGACAATATCCTAGGAATCCTAACCCTACTCCATGAGTAATTCTTGGATTCACACCAATGAAGATATTTACGCCATATCTTGTGGTAAATTTTCCTGGTGACAGGCTTTCGTGCCTGTATTAAGGTATCAATTACTGACTCGGAAAAGCCACGCTTTGATAGGATCAAGCGTTCAATCTCCATGCAGTCAGTCTCAGAGAAAGTAGATTCGGATGATTGAAAGGACCTTGTATTAGAAGGTCTTGTCTCAGAGGCAGAGTCCATGGTGGAAAGGATGACATGTCCACTAGGTCTGCATACCAGGTCCTGCGTGGCCACACAGGCGCTATCAATATCACCGATGCTCTTTCCTGTTTGATTTTGGCAATCAGACGAGGGAGCAGAGGAAACGGTGGAAACACATAAGCCAGGTTGAAGAACCATAGCGCTGCTAGAGCATCTATCAGTGCCGCTTCTGGGTCCCTGGACCTGGATCCGTAACAAGGAAGCTTGGCGTTCTGGCGAGACGCCATGAGATCCAATTCTGGTTTGCCCCAACGGAGAACCAATTGAGCAAACACCTCCGGATGGAGTTCCCATTCCCCCGGATGAAAAGTCTGACGACTTAGAAAATCCGCCTCCCAGTTCTCTACACCTGGGATATGGATCGCTGACAGGTGGCAAGAGTGAGTCTCTGCCCAGCGAATTATCTTGGAGACTTCTGACATCGCTAGGGAACTCCTGGTTCCCCCTTGATGGTTGATGTAAGCCACAGTCGTGATGTTGTCTGACTGAAATCTGATGAACCTCAGTGTTGCTAGCTGAGGCCAAGCCAGAAGAGCATTGAATATTGCTCTTAACTCCAGAATATTTATTGGGAGGAGTTTCTCCTCCTGAGTCCATGAACCCTGAGCCTTCAGGGAGTGCCAGACTGCACCCCAACCTAGAAGGCTGGCATCTGTTGTTACAATTGTCCAATCTGGTCTGCGAAAGGTCATACCCTTGGACAGATGGGCCCGAGATAACCACCAGAGAAGAGAATCTCTGGTTTCCTGATCCAGATTTAGTAGAGGGGACAAATCTGTGTAATCCCCATTCCACTGACTGAGCATGCATAATTGCAGCGGTCTGAGATGCAGGCAAGCGAATGGCACTATGTCCATCGCCGCTACCATTAAGCTGATTACTTCCATGCACGAGCCACCGTGGGGCGCGGAATGGAGTGAAGAACACGGCAAGCATTTAGAAGTTTTGATAACCTGGACTCCGTCAGGTAAATTTTAATTTCTACAGAATCTATTAGAGTCCCTAGGAAGGAAACCCTCGTGAGAGGAGATAGAGAACTCTTTTCTTCGTTCACTTTCCACCCATGCGACCTCAGGAATGCCAGAACTATCTCTGTATGAGATTTGGCAATTTGAAAGCTTGACGCCTGTATCAGGATATCATCCAGCTAAGGAGCCACCGCTATGCCTCACGGTCTTAGGACCGCCAGAAGTGAGCCCAGAACCTTTGTAAAAATTCTTGGGGCTGTAGCCAACCCGAAATGGAAGAGCTACAAATTGGTAATGCCTGTCTAGAAAGGCAAACCTCAGGAACTGATGATGATTCTTGTGAATCGGAATGTGAAGGTAGGCATCCTTTAAGTCCACTGTGGTCATGTACTGACCCTCTTGGATCATGGGTAAAATGGTTCGAATAGTTTCCATCTTGAATGACGGAACTCTGAGGAATTTGTTTAGGATTTTAAATCCAAAATTGGTCTGAAGGTTCCCTCTTTTTTGGGAACCACAAACAGATTTGAATAAAACCCCTGTTCTTGTTCCGTCCGCGGAACTGGATGGATCACTCCCATTACAAGGAGATCTTGTACGCAGCTTAGGAATGCCTCTTTCTATATCTGGTTTGCAGATAATCTTGAAAGGTGAAATCTCCCTTGTGGAGGAGAAGCTTTGAAGTCCAGAAGATATCCCTGAGATATGATCTCCAACGCCCAGGGATCCTGAACATCTCTTGCCCACGCCTGGGCGAAGAGAGAGAGTCGGCCCCCTACTAGATCCGTTGTCGGATGGGGGCCGCTCCTTCATGCTGTCTTAGAGGCAGCAGCAGGCTTTCTGGCCTGCTTGCCCTTGTTCCAGGACTGGTTAGGTTTCCAGGCCTGCTTGGATTGAGCAAAAGTTCCCTCCTGTTTTGAAGCAGAGGAAGTTGATGCTGCACCTGCTTTGAAATTTCAAAAGGCACGAAAATTAGACTGTTTGGCCTTTGATTTGGCAATGTCCTGAGGAAGGGTATGACCCTTACCTCCAGTAATGTCAGCAATAATTTCTTTCAAACCAGGCCCGAATAAGGTCTGCCCCTTGAAAGGAATGTTGAGTAATTTAGACTTTGAAGTCACATCAGCTGACCAGGATTTGAGCCATAGCGCCCTACGCGCCTGGATGGCGAATCCGGAATTCTTAGCCGTTAGTTTAGTCAAATGAACAATGGCATCAGAAACAAATGAGTTAGCTAGCTTAAGAGTTCTAAGCTTGTCAACAATTTCAGTCAATGGAGCTGTATGGATGGCCTCTTCCAGGGCCTCAAACCAGAATGCCGCCGCAGCAGTGACAGGCGCAATGCATGCAAGGGGCTGTAAAATAAAACCTTGTTGAATAAACATTTTCTTAAGGTAACCCTCTAATTTTTTATCCATTGGATCTGAAAAAGCACAACTGTCCTCAACCGGGATAGTGGTACGCTTTGCTAAAGTAGAAACTGCTCCCTCCACCTTAGGGACAGTCTGCCATAAGTCCTGTGTAGTGGCATCTATTGGAAACATTTTTCTAAATATAGGAGGTGGGGAAAAGGGCACACCGGGCCTATCCCACTCCTTACTAATAATTTCTGTAAGTCATTTAGGTATTGGAAAAACATCAGTACTCACCGGCACTGCATAGTATTTATCCAGCCTACACAATTTCTCTGGCACTGCAATTGTGTCACAGTCATTCAGAGCATCTAATACCTCCCCAAGCAATACACGGAGGTTCTCAAGCTTAAATTTAAAATTAGAAATCTCTGAATCAGGTCTCCCCGATTCAGAGACGTCACCCACAGACTGAAGCTCTCCGTCCTCAGGTTCTGCATATTGTGACGCAGTATCAGACATGGCTCTTACAGCATCTACGCGCTCTGTATCTCGTCTAACCCCAGAGCTATCGCGCTTGCCTCTCAATTCAGGCAATCTGGATAATACCTCTGACAGGGTATTATTCATGATTGCAGCCATGTCCTGCAAAGTAATCGCTATGGACGTCCCTGATGTACTTGGCGCCATATTAGCGTGCGTCCCTTGAGCGGGAGGCGAAGGGTCCGACACGTGGGGAGAGTTAGTCGGCATAACTTCCCCCTCGACAGACCCCTCTGGTGACAATTCTTTTATAGATAAAGACTGATCTTTACTTTTTAAGGTGAAATCAATACATTTAGTACACATTCTCCTATGGGGCTCCACCATGGCTTTTAAACATAATTAACAAGTATCCTCTGTTTCAGACATGTTTGTACAGACTAGCAATGAGACTAGCAAGCTTGGAAAACACTTTAAAGCAAGTTAACAAGCAATATAAAAAACGTTACTGTGCCTTTAAGAGAAACAAATTTTGACAAAATTTGAAATAATAGTGAAAAAAGGCAGTTACACTAACAACATTTTTACAGTGTATGTAACAAGTCAGCAGAGCATTGCACCCACTTGCAAATGGATGATTAACCCCTTAATAACAAAAACAGAATAATAAATGACAAAAACGTTTTTTAAACACAGTCACAACAACTGCCACAGTCTACTGTGATTGTTACCCTCCTCAAACACGACTTTGAAGCCTTTTGAGCCCTTCAGAGATGTCCTGTATCATGCAGAGGGAAGCTGAATGTCTCTGTCAGTATTTTTAGCTGCACAGAAAAGCACTAAAATAGGCCCTTCCCACTCATATTGCAACAGTGGAAAGCCTGTTTCTAGGCAAAAATCAAACCAGCCATGTGGAAAAAAACTAGGCCCCAATAAGTTTTGTCACCACATATATAAAAACGATTAACATGCTAGCAAACGTTTTATATTACACTTTTATAAGAGTATGTATCTCTGTTAATAAGCCTGATACCAGTCGCTATCACTGCATTTAAGGCTTAACTTACATTAATCCGGTATCAGCAGCATTTTTCTAGCAAATTCCATCCCTAGAAATATATTAACTGCACATACCTTATTGCAGGAAAACCTGCACGCCATTCCCTCTCTGAAGTTACCTCACTCCTCAGAATATGTGAGAACAGCCATGGATCTTAGTTACTTCTGCTAAGATCATAGAAAATGCAGGCAGATTCTTCTTCTAAATACTGCCTGAGATAAATAGTACACTCCGGTACCATTTAAAAATAATAAACTTTTGATTGAAGTTAAAAAACTAACTATAATACACCACTCTCCTCTTACTACGTCCATCTTTGTTGAGAGTTGCAAGAGAATGACTGGGTATGGCAGTGAGGGGAGGAGCTATATAGCAGCTCTGCTGTGGGTGATCCTCTTGCAACTTCCTGTTGGGAAGGAGAATATCCCACAAGTAATGGATGATCCGTGGACTGGATACACTTAACAAGAGAAAGTGTATTAATATAACTGTGTTGGTTTTGCAAAACTGGGGAATGGGTAAGAAATGGATTATCTATCTTTTTAAACAACAAAAATTCTGGTGTTGACTGTCCCTTTAAGTGTAACAGATAGTAGCCTCGCTTCTGACATGGCCTTGAGTGGAGAAAGGTAGGCAGCTAAACTCGTCTAAGCGAGCTAAACTCGTCAAGGAGTTGTTAATGTGAGTCGGGATGGGTTCGCAGGAATACTCTCCCTGCATCTCCGGACTCTAACTTTTATCCATGCTGTCACTGAGAGGCTGACAGGATTACTTAAAACTCTAGTCCCATTGCAAAGAGTACTACCCTCCATAAGACTATCTCGAACTTCTGTACACTTTTCTGCCAACGTCCTGTGACGAAAGGCAAAGAATGACTGGGGGATGAGGGAAGTGGGGGAGGTATTTAAGCCTTTGGCTGGGGTGTCTTTGCCTCCTCCTGGTGGCCAGGTTCTGAATTCCCAAAAGTAATGAATGCAGCTGTGGACTCTTCCCTTTTAAGAAGAAAAACACATTCGGCTAGATTTAGAGTTTTGTCGGTAACGACCCGCGTAGCTAACGCTGGCTTTTTTTCTCCCGCACCTTTTAAATACCGCTGGTATTTAGAGTTCACAGAATGGCTGCGTTAGGCTCCAAAAAGGGAGTGTAGAGCATAATTTACCGCCACTGCAACTCTCAATACCAGTGGTGCTTACGGACGCGGCCAGCTTCAAAAACGTGCTCGTGCACGATTCCCCCATAGGAAACAATGGGGCTGTTTGAGCTGGAAAAAACCTAACACCTGCAAAAAAACAGCGTTCAGCTCCTAACGCAGCCCCATTGTTTCCTATGGGGAAACACTTCCTACGTCTGCACCTAACACCCTAACATGAACCCCGAGTCTAAGCACATCTAACCTTACACTTATTAACCCCTAATATGCCGCCCCCGCTATCGCTGACCCCTGCATATTTTTTTTAACCCCTAATCTGCCGCTCCGTACACCGCCGCACCCTACGTTACCCTATGTACCCCTAATCTGCTGCCCCTAACACCGCCGACCCCTATATTATATTTATTAACCCCTAATCTGCCGCCCCCAACGTCGCCTCCACCTACCTACAATTATTAACCCCTAATCTGCCGACCGGACCTCGCCGCCCCCGCTATCGCTGACCCCTGCATATTTTTTTTAACCCCTAATCTGCCACTCCGTACACCGCCGCACCCTACGTTATCTATATGTACCCCTAATCTGCTGCCCCTAACACCGCCGACCCCTACATAATATTTATTAACCCCTAATCTGCCACCCCAACGTCGCCGCTACCTTACCTACAATTATTAACCCCTAATCTGCCGACCGCACACCGCCGCCACCTACATTATCCCTATGTACCCCTAATCTGCTGCCCCTAATACCGCCGACCCCTATATTATATTTATTAACCCCTAATCTGCCGCCCCCAACGTCGCCTCCACCTACCTACACTTATTAACCCCTAATCTGCCGACCGGACCTCACCGCTACTCTAATAAATGTATTAACCCCTAAAGCTAAGTCTAACCCTAACCCGAACACCCCCCTAAATTAAATATAATTTAAATCTAACTAAATAAATTAACTCTTATTAAATAAATTATTCCTATTTAAAGCTAAATACTTACCTGTAAAATAAACCCTAATATAGCTACAATATAAATAATAATTATATTGTAGCTATTTTAGGATTAATATTTATTTTACAGGCAACTTTGTATTTATTTTAACCAGGTACAATAGCTATTAAATAGTTAATAACTATTTAATAGTTACCTAGTTAAAATAATTACAAAATTACCTGTAAAATAAATCCTAACCTAAGTTACAATTAAACCTAACACTACACTATCAATAAATTAATTAAATACAATACCTACAAATAAATACAATTAAATAAACTAACTAAAGTACAAAAAATAAAAAAGAACTAAGTTACAAAAAATAAAAAAATATTTACAAACATTAGAAAAATATTACAACAATTTTAAGCTATTTACACCTACTCTAAGCCCCCTAATAAAATAACAAAGCCCCCCAAAATAAAAAAATGCCCTACCCTATTCTAAAATTAAAATAGAAAAGCTCTTTTACCTTACCAGCCCTTAAAAGGGCCTTTTGCGGGGCATGCCCCAAAGAATTCAGCTCTTTTGCCTGGAAAAAAAACCATACAATACCCCCCCCCCCCAACATTACAACCCACCACCCACATACCCCTAATCTAACCCAAACCCCCCTTAAATAAACCTAACACTAAGCCCCTGAAGATCTTCCTACCTTATCTTCACCACTCCGGGTATCACCGATCCGTCCAGGCTCCGATGTCTTGATCCAAGCCCAAGCGGGGGCTGAAGACGTCCATCCTCCGGCTGAAGTCTTGATCCATGCGGCGGCTGAAGAAGTCCATCCTCCGGCTGAAGTCTTCATTCTATCCGGGCAGAAGAGGAGATCCGGACCGGTAGACATCTTCATCCAAGCGGCATCTTCTATCTTCTTCCATCCGATGACAAGCGGCTCCATCTTCAAGACCTCCGGCGCGGATCCATCCTCTTCTTCCGACGTCCTAAACAGAATGAAGGTTCCTTTAAGGGACGTCATCCAAGATGGCGTCCCTCGAATTCAGATTGAGCTCGCATTCTATTGGCTGATCGGAACAGCCAATAGAATGCGAGCTCAATTTGATTGGCTGATTGGATCAGCCAATCGGATTGAACTTGAATCTGATTGGCTGATTCCATCAGCCAATCAGAATTTTCCTACCTTAATTCCGATTAGCTGATAGAATCCTATCAGCCAATCGGAATTCGAGGGACGCCATCTTGGATGACGTCCCTTAAAGGAACCTTCATTCTGTTTAGGACGTCGGAAGAAGACAATGGATCCGCGCCGGAGGTCTTGAAGATGGAGCCACTCGTCATCGGATGGAAGAAGATAGAAGATGCCGCTTGGATGAAGATGTCTACCGGTCCGGATCTCCTCTTCTGCCCGGATAGGATGAAGACTTCAGCCGGAGGATGGACTTCTTCAGCCGCCGCTTGGATCAAGACTTCAGCCGGAGGATGGACGTCTTCAGCCCCCGCTTGGGCTTGGATCAAGACATCAGAGCCTGGACGGATCGGTGATACCCAGTGTGGTGAAGAGAAGGTAGGAAGATCTTCAGGGGCTTAGTGTTAGGTTTATTTAAGGGGGGTTTGGGTTAGATTAGGGGTATGTGGGTGGTGGGTTGTAATGTTGGGGGGGGTATTGTATGGTTTTTTTTTCCAGGCAAAAGAGCTGAATTCTTTGGGGCATGCCCCGCAAAAGGCCCTTTTAAGGGCTGGTAAGGTAAAAGAGCTTTTCTATTTTAATTTTAGAATAGGGTAGGGCATTTTTTTATTTTGGGGGGCTTTGTTATTTTATTAGGGGGCTTAGAGTTGGTGTAATTAGCTTAAAATTGTTGTAATATTTTTCTAATGTTTGTAAATATTTTTTTATTTTTTGTAACTTAGTTCTTTTTTATTTTTTGTACTTTAGTTAGTTTATTTAATTGTATTTATTTGTAGGTATTGTATTTAATTAATTTATTGATAGTGTAATGTTAGGTTTAATTGTAACTTAGGTTAGGATTTATTTTACAGGTAATTTTGTAATTATTTTAACTAGGTAACTATTAAATAGTTATTAACTATTTAATAGCTATTGTACCTGGTTAAAATAAATACAAAGTTGCCTGTAAAATAAATATTAATCCTAAAATAGCTACAATATAATTATTATTTATATTGTAGCTATATTAGGGTTTATTTTACAGGTAAGTATTTAGCTTTAAATAGGAATAATTTATTTAATAAGAGTTAATTTATTTCGTTAGATTTAAATTATATTTAACTTAGGGGGGTGTTAGGGTTAGGGTTAGACTTAGCTTTAGGGGTTAATACATTTATTAGAGTAGCGGTGAGGTCCGGTCGGCAGATTAGGGGTTAATAAGTGTAGGTAGGTGGAGGCGACGTTGGGGGCGGCAGATTAGGGGTTAATAAATATAATATAGGGGTCGGCGGTATTAGGGGCAGCAGATTAGGGGTACATAGGGATAATGTAGGTGGCGGCAGTGTGCGGTCGGCAGATTAGGGGTTAATAATTGTAGGTAAGGTAGCGGCGACGTTGGGGTGGCAGATTAGGGGTTAATAAATATTATGTAGGGGTCGGCGGTGTTAGGGGCAGCAGATTAGGGGTACATAGGGATAATGTAGGTGGCGGCGGTGTGCGGTCGGAAGATTAGGGGTTAAAAAAATTTAATAGAGTGGCGGCAATGTGGGGGGGCCTGGGTTTATGGGTACATAGGTAGTTTATGGGTGTTAGTGTACTTTAGAGCACAGTAGTTAAGAGCTTTATGAATCGGCGTTAGCCCAGAAAGCTCTTAACTCCTGGCTTTTCTCTGCGGCTGGAGTCTTGTCGTTAGAGTTCTAACGCTCACTTCAGCCAAGACTCTAAATACCAGCGTTAGAAAGATCCCATTGAAAAGATAGGATACGCAAATGGCGTAGGGGGATCTGCGGTATGGAAAAGTCGCGGCTGGAAAGTGAGCGTTAGACCCTTTCCTGACTGACTCTAAATACCAGCGGTAGCCCAAAACCAGCGTTAGGAGCCTCTAACGCTGGTTTTGAAGGCTAACGCCAAACTCTAAATCTAGGCGATTGTTTGCTGCTTTTTTTACACAATCTATTTCTTTTAATGTTTACTTTGATTTTAATACATGTATTTTTACTAAAGGATTACTGTTTCATATCCCTTTAATTGAAAATATGACCCTCCCTATAAAAAGCATTGCAATATACATGATTTCTTTTACAAGTAAAATTTGTACTTGCCCATTGCTCCCTAAGAAGATCAAAAGTCAAATTCAGTAAACTAAGAATGATGCAAAATGATGCAACTTGTCTGAACCAAATTCATATATGATCTCATGTGATTGTGTTGAATTAAAAGGGATTGTGTCCAAAATAGAGATAATAATAAAGTTAAAGTAAAGATTAGTCTAGGAGTAATATGTAGATTTTTAAAAGTTATATTAGTTATTTGTATAACGAAAACATAAATGTGAAGTTTAAAGCAATGAGCACCACCATATTGTAACCTAGGTGAATCCAAAGAGAGACCATTATAAATGGGTCACTAGAGTGCGCAACCAATGAATGTGGGGAATAATGCAATGCTAGTCTGGAGTTAGCAAAGGTATTTTACAGCACAAATAAATAGAATAAATCACAACTGTATATTACAATGTAGATATGTCACAGAGCTACTCTACATACCTTCTTTTCCTAGCAAAAAGGAATAAAAGCACAGGTGATTGATACTGAGATACATCCAGCCTTGTCGTGGGACTCTGCCTTTCCAGTAGCTGCAGGAATAGTAGTTCACAAGCTTCTCCTCCTCCGGCATCCCAAACAGTTTGTGAAACTTCACTATGGCTTCTTTGAACTTTTCTGTGTCATCATCCTCTTTTATGCCATTAATTTTATTATATTCTGCAATGATACCCTACAAGACATGACACAGACAAACCGTTATCCATTGCATATGCTATGTGCACTATCTGTGCCTAGGGACTCAGGGAGTGTGTGTTGCCAAGGGCTTGAATGAGAACAATTTCGCTCTACTCCAATGGTTAAATACTCTTCAGCATGTTGGTTAGAAAACAGACGGCTAGATTACGAGTTTTTCGTTATGAGGGGTGCGGTGCTAACTTGCACGTTATTGTCACCGCTCACTTCCTTACAGCGCTGGTATTACAGGTTTATAAAAACCCGACATTAGCATGCAAGAAGTGAGCGTAGAGCAAAATTGAGCTCCATACCGCACTCCAATATTAGCGCTGCTAAAAGTTGCGGTGAGCTGGTTTTACGTGCTTGTGCACGATTTCTCCATAGACATCAATGGGGATAGCCGGCTGAAAAAAAGTCTAACACCTGCAAAAAAGCAGCGTAAAGCTCCGTAACGCAGCCCCATTGATTCCTATGGGGAAACAAAATTTATGTTTACACCTAACACCCTAACATAAACCCTGAGTCTAAACACCCCTAATCTTACACTTATTAACCCCTAATCTGCCGCCCCCGACATCGCCGACATCTACATTATACGTATTAACCCCTAATCTGCCGCCCCCGACATCGCCAACATCTACATTATACTTATTAACCCTTAGGGGCCTATCTATCAAGCTCCGAATGGAGCTTGATGCCCCGTGTTTCTGGCGAGCCTGCAGGCTCGCCAGAAACAGCAGTTATGAAGCAGCAGTCACAAAGACCGCTGCTCCATAACCTGTCCGCCTGCTCTGAGCAGGCGGACAGACATCGCCGCAATTCAACCCGATCGAGTATGATAGGGTTGATTGACACCCCCTGCTGGCGGCCGATTGGCCGCGATTCTGCAGGGGGCGGCGTTGCACCAGCAGCTCTTGTGAGCTGCTGGTGCAATGCTGAATACGGAGAGTGTATTGCTCTCCGTATTCAGCGAGGTCTGGCGGACCTGATCCGCACTGTCGGATCAGGTCCGCCAGACTTTCTTAAATAGAGGCCTTAATCTGCTGCTCCGGACATCGCCGCCACTATAACAAACATATTAACCCCTAAACCGCCAAACTCACAAATCACAAACACTAGTTAAATATTATTAACCCCTAATCTGCCACCCCTAACATCGCCGCCACCTACCTACATTTATTAACCCCTAATCTGCCACCCCCAACGTCGCCGCTACTATACTAAATTTATTAACCCCTAAACCTAAGCCTAACACCCCCTAACTTAAATATAATTAAAAATAAAACCTACTATCATTACCAAAATAATTCCTATTTAAAATTAAAAACTTACCTGTAAAATAAACCCTAAGATAGCTACAATATAACTAATAGTTACATTGTAGCTAGCTTAGGTTTTATTTTTATTTATATACAGGCACGTTTGAATGCGACGTAGAATGCGAGCTCAATCCTATTGGCTGATTGGATCAGCCAATAGGATTGAAGCTCAATCCTATTGGCTGATTGCATCAGCCAATAGGATTTTTTCACCTTTAATTCCGATTGGCTGATAGAATTCTATCAGTCAATCGGAATTCAAGGGAGGCCATCTTGGATGACGTCACTTAAAGGAACCTTCATTCCAGAAGAGTCGTCATAAGAAGAGGATACTCCGCGCCGGATGTCTTGAAGATGGACCCACTCTGCGCCGAATGGATGAAGATAGAAGATGCCGTCTGGATGAAGACTTCTGCCCGTCTGGAGGACCACTTCTGCCGTCTTGAATGAAGACTTCTCCCAGCTTCGTTGATGACTTCTTGCCGCTTGGATGAAGACTTCTCCCGGCTTCGTTGAGGATGGATGTCCGGTCTTCAAAACTGTAAGTGGATCTTCGGTGGTTAGTGTTAGTTTTTTTTAAGGGTTTATTGGGTGGGTTTTATTTTTTGATTAGGGTTTGGGCGGAAAAAGAGCTAAATGCCCTTTAAGGGCAATTCCCATCCAAATGCCCTTTTCAGTGCAATGGCGAGCTTAGGTTTTTTTAGTTAGGATTTTATTTGGGGGGCTGGTTGTGTGGGTGGTGGGTTTTACTGTTGGGGGGGTGTTTGTATTTTTTTTTTTACAGGTAAAAGAGCTGATTTCTTTGGGGCAATGCCCCACAAAAGGCCCTTTTAAGGGCTATTGGTAGTTTAGTTTAGGCTAGGGTTTTTTTATTTTGGGGGGGCTTTTTTATTTTGATAGGGCTATTAGATTAGGTTTAATTAGTTTAAATATCTGATCATTTCTTTTTTTATTTTGTGTAATTTAGTGGGGTTTTTTTTGTAATTTAGGTAATTGTATTTAATTTAGGTAATTTATTTATTTGTAGTGTAAGGTTAGGTGTTAGTGTAACTCAGGTTAGGTTTTATTTTACAGGTAAATTTGTAAAATAGTTAATAACTATTTAGTAACTACTCTACCTAGTTAAAATAAATACAAACTTGCCTGTAAAATAAAAATAAAACCTAAGCTAGCTACAATATAACTATTAGTTATATTGTAGCTAGCTTATGGTTTATTTTATAGGTAAGTATTTAGTTATTAATAGTAGGTTTTATTTAGATTTATTTTAATTACATTAAAGTTAGGGGGTGTTAGGGTTAGATTTAGGGTTAGGTTTAGGGGTTAATATGTTTATTATAGTGGCGGCGATGTCCAGAGCGGCAGATTAGGGGTTAATAAATGTAGGTAGGTGGCGTCGATGTCAGGGGCGGCAGATTAGGGGTTAATATTTAACTAGTGTTTGCGATGCGGGAGTGTGGCGGTTTAGGGGTTAATATGTTTATTATAGTGGCAGCGATGTCGGGAGCAGCAGATTGGGGTTAATAATTTTATTTTAGTGTTTGCAATGCAGGAGGGCCTCGGGTTAGGGGTTAATAGGTAGTTTATGGGTGTTAGTGTAGTTTTTAACACTTTAGTTATGAGTTATATGCTACAGCTTTGTAGCGTAAAACTCATAACTACTGACTTTAGATTGCGTTGCGAATCTTGCGGGATAGGCTGTA